>NC_069500.1:530394501-531082001 GCF_027579735.1 Bombina bombina | reverse complement strand
ATAACTAAATGATACTAAGCTTCTAAATGAAGATTCCTTGAAACAAATTTTTTCAAATGTGTTTAGTTGCCTAGTTAAATTTGCTTTTCCTGGGTGTAATGACAAAAAATTCTGAAGCTATAAATACTTTAGCCAGTTACGATATATACCTCCTACCGAATCTACCAGCTCCTGTTGTG
Organism: Bombina bombina; assembly: GCF_027579735.1. Lineage (NCBI taxonomy): Eukaryota > Metazoa > Chordata > Amphibia > Anura > Bombinatoridae > Bombina > Bombina bombina. The sequence goes on along the minus strand of NC_069500.1, from coordinate 531,081,822 downwards.
GTTTGAGCTTTCCATTGTTTAAAAAAAGATATAATGGCGTGGATTGATGTGATTTTGATTGGTTAACCCAACTAGGTATATGTCCCCCCTGGAACTCTACATTGTTTGCAATTGGAAGTAGAGGTGATGGGACTGATGATATTGAGGGGCATTCTATTGTAATTTGTTCCCAGTTCATAAATATGTGCTTCAGCATTGGGAACTTCATAATATTTTCTGGTCTGCCTTCTCTTGGGGTCCAAATTAATTTATACATTGGTTGAGATGATATTAATTTATTTTCTAACTGTACCCAAGCTTTGTTCTTTTGATTGGTATGCCAATCTAAGATCCTCTGGAGGATAATTGCTCTATGGTAGTTTCTGATGTTTGGGACACCCAGTCCCCCTTCATTCCTTGACCTATATAGGATAGAAGCTTTGATTCTTGGCTTGATTTTGTTCCAAATAAAGGAATTAATTATTTTCTGAAGTTTAATACAATTGGAGCACGGGATATCGATAGGGACGGTCTGAAAGATATATAAAATGCGAGGGAGCACATTCATTTTTACTATGTGTATTCTCCCTAGCCATGAAATAATTTTCAACCTCCAAGAGTCCAAATCCATTTGAAGTCTGGATATTAGATTGGCATAATTTTCTGTATACAACCGTGTATCATCCAGTGATAATTGTACCCCCAAATATTTTAAGGAGGTTTCTTTCCACCTATATGAGCTGAATGCTTTACAGTTAGTATAGTCACTTGAGGGAATTGCATACTTAAGGGCCTCTGATTTATTTTTATTAATAAGAAAATTTGAGTGAGTCCCAAATTCCTGCAATGTCAGCTCCAGCTTTTTAATGGACCTTACTGGATCCGTTATTGTTAAAAGCACATCATCGGCGTACAATGAGATCTTATATTCCTGGTCCCCTATTTTAATTCCTTTAATTTCTGCCTCTGCACGAATTTTGGCTGCTAATATTTCCATTGAGATAATGAATAACAGGGGAGACACGGGGCAACCCTGCCTAGTACCATTTGTGATCATAAATGAGTCTGAAATTACTCCATTTATTTTAACTCTGGCTGCAGGTAATGTATATAAATGAAAAATACGCTGAATTATGCTTTCCCCAAAACCAAATTTTTTAAGTGATAATTGTAGGAAAGACCAGTCTAGCCGGTCAAAGGCCTTTTCTGCGTCTAACGATAGTGCGGTCATAGGCCCCCTTATTACAGCTTTATGTGCCGCCCACCACATACTTGGTGAGGTTTCCTCTATAGCATTGATATCAAAATAAGATTCAATGGATTTTAGTATAGACTGTCTTATTAAGGGGTCCTTTAACAAATTGTCATCTAGCCGCCATTGATATGGTATTATTGGTTTTTGAGGCCACTTCAGACTCAAAGAGATGAGAGAATGGTCTGACCAAGTAATATTATGTATTTTAACTTCTTGAACTAGTGAGTAACTATTTTGATCTATCCAAAAATAGTCTACGCGTGATTTGGGGTGATGAATAAAAGGTAAAATCTCTAATGGTTGGGTGGAGTGTCCTCCATGTGTCTAACAGGGAAAGAGACAGAAGACTTGTCTTAACTGCTTTAATTGTATTTTTTGAGATATTGCTTCTAGATTTAGAACAGTCCATTACCGGTTCCATTGGGACATTAAAATCCCCACCAACCACCAGGGTACCTTTCTGTATGTCTAATATCCGGTTACATACTTTCTTGAAGAATAGATTCTGGCCACTATTTGGTGCGTATATGTTTACTAAAGTGACTGGCCTGTTATATAACAGACCTACTAGACATAAAAATCTACCCTCTTCGTCTTTATCCTGTTGGATAAGTTGAAATGGTATATCTCTATGAACCAGAATACAAACCCCGTTTTTTTTTAATTTATTCGAACTCTGGTATACAGTTGGATAATTTGTATTAGTAAAATTAGGTTCTTTGTCTTTAATAAAGTGGGATTCTTGTATAAAAACAATATCGCCCTTATCTTTATAAAAGCTGTGTAAAGCCTTGTTACGTTTTTGTGGATTATTAAGGCCCTTGGCATTTTGGGATAATAAGTGTACTTCTCTTTTATCTGCTTTCATTTTTTTTAAAAGACTACCTGGAGCTCTGATAGCATAAGTAACCATGGAAAAGGTCCTGAGGGAGGGGGGAGGGGAAAGGGAAGAGAGCAAGGAAAAAAAAAAAAAGAACACACCCACAAGATACACCATACATATCCCATCCATAACCCTAAATTAGGGAAACTTGAACCTACTGATGTAATTTTTTCCCTCCTGTGGCATCAATATAACAATTTAAAGCAGCAAAGTATTCTTATTACCCCATGCCTATGCTAACCTGACGGAGGTACAAATACCTAATTTAAAAGAGAGACATACCCTCCATCCATGAAGGGAAAGATAACCTCTTAAAAACCCGGTGCTTAAGGACCTTTCTTTCTCCCCTTGTGCCACAACAACACAGGGAAGAAAAGAGTACAGAATACTTATAAATGCATAACAAAAATACATACTAACTAAACATGGTGCGCACAGTATCTGATAACCTCTAGAAAGAGGAAGGAAAGAATAAAGTAAAATGGAGAAAAAAAGAAAAAAAACCCACCCCACTAAACACCCCTTTGTGCAAGTGCTTTAAACCAACATGCAATATGTGAAAAAGTATATAAAACTGTGAGAGGAAAAAGAAAAAAAAAAAGTTAAAAAATTAAAAATTAATTAACCCTTTAAGAACCCTGTGCTTATAGACCTATCTTTAACCCTTTGTGCCTCAACTACACAGGGAAGAAAGGAAAACATAATACTTATAAATACCTAACTAATATACATACTGTCTAGGCATAGTGCAATAACACCTTAGAGAGGAAAAAAAAAAAAAAACCCTTGAAGACCCTGTGCGTATGGACCTTTCTTTGACCCGTTGTGTCTGAGCAACACAGGGAAGAAAGGAATACAAGACACTTATAAATGCATATATAACAAAAATACATGCTATCTAAGCATAGTGCAAAAAAAAAAACCCCACCCCACTAAACACCCCTTTGTGCAAGTGCTTTAAACCAACATGCAATATGTGAAAAAGTATATAAAACTGTGAGAGGGGGAAAAAAAAAAAATGTAACCCCTTAGAAACCCTGTGCATAAGGACCTTTCTTTAACTCCTTGTCTAAACAACACAGAGAACAAAGGAATAAAAAATACTTATAAGTGCTTACATAACAAAAATACATACTATCTAAGGATAGTGCACATAATATATGATGACCCCTACAAAGGGAAAAAAACAAAACAAAAAAAACCCATGTGAGCATACATTTTAAGACCTTTCTTTAACCCCTGTAAAAAAAAAAAAAAAAAAAAAAATTCGGTAAAAAAGGAATACCTATGGAAACATAGCATAGATACATGCTATCCATAATACATATAAAATGTGAAACACAATTAGAAAGAAAAAAAAAACCCACAAAACAATCTTCCTCCTTGCTTAACAAATTTCTTGAATCTCCAATTATTTTATCTTAATCTTATACTAGCTCTATAATGATGCTGTCTATCCCGTTAACCCTTAGCTAATAGGATTTGGGCTATAGTCTGTGCTGCTTTTAGGAATTGTCTCTGGACCCTTATTGTACATCCCTTGCTGTTTATTCCTCTTCGGGACTTTTGTCCATTGTGACCCCCATGCCCCCTTTTGATTAGATGGGTGGTCGTTCTTCCCTCTCCCTTGGTTATTTGATAGGTCCTGTGTCGGGGTACTGATACCCAGATTGGCACAGAAAGTTCCTAGCTCTTGTAAGGAGTGTAGGGTTGCAGTCTTTCCCTCCGCTGTAGCTCTTAATCCGAAGGGAAATTCCCATCTGTATGGGATATTTAAATTATTAAGATGCAGGGTGAGGAATTTAACTTCTCTTCTTTTTTGTAATGTTCTTGGGCATATATCGGTGTAAATTTGAATGTGCTGGCCTTCATGCATAATGTTTTGTTGTTGTCTTGCTGCTTGTGTAATGGCCTCCTTATCTTTGAAGTGTGCAAATTTAATTATGACATCTCTGGGGGGGTCACCTTTTTTGGCCTAGGTTTTAAGGCTCTATGGCATCTTTCCAAAGTGTTTGATGTATATGATTTATCTTTTGTTAATGTATTAAAAAATTGTAAAAGGAATTTTTCCAGATCTGTAGATAATATGTCCTCTGTAATCCCCTTTATTCGTAAGTTAGACCTCCTCTGCCGGTTCTCTAAATCCTCTAACTGGTTTTGTAGTGACAGTATGATATCTCCTTGCTGACACAACTGCTGTTCCATGTTGTCTGTATGTATGACCCATGTGTCCCTTTCTTCTTCCAGTTGGGCCACTCTATTTCCAATCTCTCCAATATCTTTTTTGATTTCAGAAAACTAATTTTTAATACAGAGTTTCACCTGACTTATTTCTTCAAGCAAAGTTTGAATGTCTGCTTTCGTGGGTAGGCCCTTTAGATCAGCTTTTGTTAGAGGAGATGTTTTAGGATCAGGAGTATTAGGTATTTTATTAGGTGAGGTGGGTTCTGGGGATTGATTTAATAAAGAGGATTCTGTGGTTTTAAAGTAAGAGTCTACTTTGGGTGCTTGTGAAAAATTAGATTTACCACTTTTATCTTGTTTGGTCTGTTTTTTAGTAGCCATTTTTAAACCTCCTCTGCCCTAGGCACAGATACAGCTTGTAACTGAGGTTTTTATTCCTCTTACGAATATAAGTAGTTTAAGTAGGATCCTCTTTAAATTAGCAGAGAGGTTTCTGGACCGCTTATTGTTATTTTTCCCCCTTTCTCTTTTTTCCTTTCCTTTTTTCCTTTTTGATCTTATCAAAGGGGGTCAAAGTCCTTTTTTTTTTTCCCTTTTTCTTCCCCTCTCCTCCTCTCTCCTTGCCTACCTCCTCCCCTCACTCTTTATAATTTTAAACAACAACCCTTATTTACTGTCTTTTTTCCTGTGGCCCGTTATTAACATATCCTTGTGTTAGAAGAAATAGGAAATGTTACCTTTTGTAGGTCCCACAGTCCTTCTGGGTTGATTTGCCACTTTGCAGCACTGTAGTTCTGAGGCCGTAGGGTGCCCTCCTCGTGCTTTAGTGAAGGCAGTTACAGTCCACTCTAAGCCTGGGGGGAAAAAGAGTGTCCACCACTTATCCTGGGGTTCCAGCTCTTGCTGTGGTCTGGTGAGTTTTATCCCGGCACTTCGATTACCTATCTGGCCGGAGCGCAACTGAAGGCACACCTAATATCAGAAAGACAAGCTGTAGTCTATGCTCCAGCACCGTACTTAGCTCTATTCCCGTGTTCCTTCTACGGCTTGTTTAACCTAGCAGGTAACTGGACTCTGACACGTCCAATCTATCTTCCACGGGTGCTGGTGCTGTCCGGAAACTTAATCTTTTCTTGCTAGGTGTGCCGCACAATGTTTTCACTGTACACGATGATTCTCTCTTCCTCCGTGTCCGCTGAGACTGGGCTAAGCTGTGGATTCAGCCTGAACAATCCGCCCCACAGCGTAAGCCTCTGTGTTAGATTACTTGCGCTCCAACCGCCTTCATCTACTGTCTGTAGCGTCTCACACAGAATAGGAAGCTTGAGCCCGCTTATACAGGTGCACGATGACTCTCTCCTCCTCCGTGTCCGCTGAGACTGGGCTAAGCTGTGGATCCAGCCTGAACAAACCGCCCCTCAGCATAAGCCTCTGTGTTAGATTACTTGCGCTCCAACCGCCTTCATCTACTGTCTGTAGCGTCTCACACAGAATAGGAAGCTTGAGCCCACTTACACAGGTGCATGTTTTTACCTGAACACAGGTGTATTTCAATTAGATGTTATGTTCAGTATATAGAGCATATTTCTTATGCAGCCTTGCAGACAGTTCTTTTACAAGCATGTATTATTTGAAAAGTCCTTTAAGCATTGTTTTGTATGTGGGGTATTATAAACCATAAAGCTACATTATCGCCACATTAGGAACGGTTCAGCAGGAGCTCTGCATGCGTGCGGCCAATCTCCACCATGGCCGGCTCCTCCCCCTCCTTTACATTTTTTGAGCAAATGTTTTTTATTTCTTTGTGCAATTTCGGATTGTAACTTCAGTGTGGTAGTAGTTGTATGGTGGGGCCAGGGGTCTATAAAAACACATTTTTTTAGCAGCAGTGTATTTATGATTATTTGACAATGCTGTATAAATTCTACATTTAAAACCATGCAGAAATGTTTCCTCCTCAATACACACGGTAGGTGCCCTTTTGGCAGATATGCATTTTTTTTATTTATATATACAGGGAGAGCAGAATTATTAGGCAAATGAGTATTTTGACCACATCATCCTCTTTATGCATGTTGTCTTACTCCAAGCTGTATAGGCTCGAAAGCCTACTACCAATTAAGCATATTAGGTGATGTGCATCTCTGTAATGAGAAGGGGTGTGGTCTAATGACATCAACACCCTATATCAGGTGTGCATAATTATTAGGCAACTTCCTTTCCTTTGGCAAAATGGGTCAAAAGAAGGACTTGACAGGCTCAGAAAAGTCAAAAATAGTGAGATATCTTGCAGAGGGATGCAGCACTCTTAAAATTGCAAAGCTTCTGAAGCGTGATCATCGAACAATCAAGCGTTTCATTCAAAATAGTCAACAGGGTCGCAAGAAGCGTGTGGAAAAACCAAGGCGCAAAATAACTGCCCATGAACTGAGAAAAGTCAAGCATGCAGCTGCCAAGATGCCACTTGCCACCAGTTTGGCCATATTTCAGAGCTGCAACATCACTGGAGTGCCTAAAAGCACAAGGTGTGCAATACTCAGAGACATGGCCAAGGTAAGAAAGGCTGAAAGACGACCACCACTGAACAAGACACACAAGCTGAAACGTCAAGACTGGGCCAAGAAATATCTCAAGACTGATTTTTCTAAGGTTTTATGGACTGATGAAATGAGAGTGAGTCTTGATGGGCCAGATGGATGGGCCCGTGGCTGGATTGGTAAAGGGCAGAGAGCTCCAGTCCGACTCAGACACCAGCAAGGTGGAGGTGGAGTACTGGTTTGGGCTGGTATCATCAAAGATGAGCTTGTGGGGCCTTTTCGGGTTGAGGATGGAGTCAAGCTCAACTCCCAGTCCTACTGCCAGTTTCTGGAAGACAACTTCTTCAAGCAGTGGTACAGGAAGAAGTCTGCATCCTTCAAGAAAAACATGATTTTCATGCAGGACAATGCTCCATCACACGCGTCCAAGTACTCCACAGCGTGGCTGGCAAGAAAGGGTATAAAAGAAGAAAATCTAATGACATGGCCTCCTTGTTCACCTGATCTGAACCCCATTGAGAACCTGTGGTCCATCATCAAATGTGAGATTTACAAGGAGGGAAAACAGTACACCTCTCTGAACAGTGTCTGGGAGGCTGTGTTTGCTGCTGCACGCAATGTTGATGGTGAACAGATCAAAACACTGACAGAATCCATGGATGGCAGGCTTTTGAGTGTCCTTGCAAAGAAAGGTGGCTATATTGGTCACTGATTTGTTTTTGTTTTGTTTTTGAATGTCAGAAATGTATATTTGTGAATGTTGAGATGTTATATTGGTTTCACTGGTAAAAATAAATAATTGAAATGGGTATATATTTGTTTTTTGTTAAGTTGCCTAATAATTATGCACAGTAATAGTCACCTGCACACACAGATATCCCCCTAAAATAGCTATAACTAAAAACAAACTAAAAACTACTTCCAAAACTATTCAGCTTTGATATTAATGAGTTTTTTGGGTTCATTGAGAACATGGTTGTTGTTCAATAATAAAATTAATCTTCAAAAATACAACTTGCCTAATAATTCTGCACTCCCTGTATATATATATATATATTACATTCCAGTTTACTGCCCCTTTATGCAAGGACTTTCAAAAGGCAAGGAGGCACTTTATCTAAGCTTTTTACATCTGCATAACGTTATACTCTCAGACTAAGATTGCTCAGTGTTTGAAATGAGACAGGTTAACTTAAAACTGTTCAGTTTACACTACAGCTGACAATTTTGAAATACATACTAACAAGCCTAAATCCTGCATTTAACCAGATCTAATGGTATGAGTACCACAGCTTATGGTTCCACCAAGACCATATAAAGTACAGCATTTTCAAAATCCCAAGTACAACAGATGGGAACATTTGTACACTATATTTGAAGTGGTGCTCTTGGTTGGGGAAAAATCAAACAAACATATGTCAACCTTTTAAAAGTATTTTTCTTCATCTAGCCATCTACCCAGATCATTAATGTACAATTTTGAATTCACAGAATTATTTTTGTTTGCACATTTACAAATATGATTCTTTAAAAAGCGATCTCTTAATTTCTGCAATTTTTTTTTATCATGCATGTCACACACTGTTGATTTAGGGGATGCAAGGTGCATACATGTTTCCTCTTGTGAGTGTTTCTGTGGGTGCCTGTGTTTGTCTTTGTGCTTTGGTCTGTGTCTCTATGAGTGTGTATGTATTTTTGTTTCTGTGGGTCTCTCTGTGAGGGTGGGTGTGTATGTCTTTGTGCATTGTCTGTGAGGGTGTGTACACATGTCTGAGCTTTTTCTATGGGTGTCTCTTTGAGGGTGTGTGTATGTCTGTCTTTGTGTATTTTCTCTGGATGCCTCTCTGTGGGTGGGTGTGTATGTCTGTGTTTTCTGTGGATGTCTCTGTGAGGGTGTGTGTTTTCTGTGGGTGTCTATGTGATGGTGTGTGTATGTATTTGTGTGTTTTTTGTGGATGTCTCCGTGAGGGTGTGTGTATGTATGTCTTTCTGTGTTTTATGTGGTTGTCGCTCTGTGTGTGTATGTCTTTGTGTGTTTTCTGTGGGTGTCTCTGTGTGTGTGTCCATCGTCTGTTCCTTTTTAGGACATTTTGACCTTACTACTGATTATTCACATCTTTTTACAGACTTTGAGACTAATGAGACCTTTCCGGAAGTCACCAATCTACCATTTAACCTTTAAATTATTGTTTAGGCAGACCTTTCCTTTCAGCCACTGCATGCTGTTGTCATCATTTAGTTGGCATCTTCCTTTACAAAAAGATAATCAGAACTCCATATTTTGTTTTCTAAATTTCTTTTTTTTACAAAACTGTAGTTTACCTCATTACTTGTCAGGTCACTGTAAACAAGTGCTAAGTGTTTGTTTGGGTGTCTGAGTGTGTTTCTTTGCGTGTCTGCTAGAGTGTCTATATGTAAAATCCTTATGTGTGAGTGTGTGTGTGTGTTTCAGTGTATGAGTATGTTTGTATGTTACTACCTTTACAACATTTCCAAGTTTTAATAGACACTTAAGAATAAAGTGCATATATGTTTTTAGTCACTTGGTCAAAAATTGCACATGTCAAAGGAGGGGGGGCTGATCAACGGTTAAGTCAGGGGCCCCAAAATTTCTTATGGTGGCCCTGTCCATAGCTGTCTGATTGCAGACATAACCCATAAAAGTTGAAAGACGATTTCAAGATTGCCATGTGTACAATTAAACAGGTCTAGTCACTTGGAAAATTAAAATATGGCAAACAAAGCACAAATTTGTAGAAAGTGCAACCTTTGGCGCATCAAATTAGGGGCTACATGTATCTCTAGCACATAACTGAGGTGCGCAACAATTAATGCAATATGGTGCTTTGCATTATTTTATTTTTCTTTCATGTAATTAGCAAGAGTCCATGAGCTAGTGACATATGGGATATACATTCCTACCAGGAGGGGCAAAGTTTCCCAAACCTTAAAATGCCTATAAATACACCCCTCACCACACCCACAATTCAGTTTTACAAACTTTGCCTCCCATGGAGGTGGTGAAGTAAGTTTGTGCTAGATTTCTACGTTGATATGCGCTTCGCAGCAGGCTAAAGCCCGGTTTTCCTCTCAGAGTGCAGTGAATGTCAGAGGGATGTGAAGAGAGTATTGCCTATTTGAATACCTTGGTCTTCCTCTAGGGGATCTATTTCATAGGTTCTCTGTTATCGGTCGTAGAGATTTCTTCTCCTACCTCCCTTTTCAGATCGACGATATACTCTTATATACCATTACCTCTACTGATTCTCGTTTCAGTACTGGTTTGGCTATCTACTTTATGTAGATGAGTGTCTTTGGGTAAGTAAGTCTTATCTTTTATTTATGATACTCTCAGCTATGGTTTGGCACTTTATATGTAAAGTTCTAAATATATGTTTTATACTTAGATTTACCATGATTTAGGTCAATTAGTGTTCCTTCTTTCAGACCGTCAGTTTCATTTTTTTGGGAAAATGCATATGAATTAAAATATTTTTCTTACCTAAATTTTCAATTGACTTTTTTCCTTTAAATTGCGGGCTGTTAGGCTCACGGGTGCAAAAAATGCTAGAATTTATTGCGTCATTTTTGGCGCGAGACTTTTTTGATGCGAGATTGACGTTTGTCTGACGTCAAGGACGTCATTTCCGGCGTCGTAGTTGACGCCGGAAGTTTTCACATAGTTGCGTCATTTTTGGCTCTCGTGTTTGTTGCAGACGTTTTTGGCGCCAAAAATATGTGGGCGTCATTCTTGGCGCCAGATTTTTAACATTATTTAAGTCTCATTTTTTAGTTGCTTCTGGTTTCTAGAGGCCTGTTCTGTTTGCGTTTTTTTCCCATTCCTGAAACTCATTTAATTTAAGGAATTTGATAATTTTGCTTTATATGTTGTTTTTTCTATTACATATTGCAAGATATTCCAAAAACTGTTCCTGTATCAGAAAATACTGAGGGATGCCTGATGACTGATATCAGTCCTACCAAAGCTAAGTTCATTTATTTTAATGTTATGAATGTTTATCTTTAGCTATGGTTTGTAATAAGTTATTATGATAAACTTTTACATGCAGAGTCCATTAGTATTTATGCATTATCTATTGCTATTCTTTTTACATCTAATGTACAAGATATACTTAGGAATTTATAAGAATATTTTTCTGATTCTATTCTAAAGGCTTTGTCTGCCATCCCGCCTTCTAATAAAATTTTTAGGTCTTTTTTAAACTTCTCATTTAGTTGATGAAGTTTCAAATGACCAACAACATACTGAATTATCCTTCTCTGATGGTGTTTTTTCTCATTCAGAATATTCTTCATCAGATATTGACACTAACAAATCTACTTTTTTATTTTTAAATAGAGTACATTCGTTCTTTGTTGAAAAGGTGTTGATTATTTTGGATATTGAAGTAACTAGTTCTTTTGATTTTAAGACTAGCTAACATTTAAATTCTGCTTATTAACCTTCTGTGGTTTCTTCAGAGGTTTTCTCCAGTTCCTGATACTAGGGAATGGAATAGGCCGGGAATATCTTTTATTCCTTCTTTAAGGTTTTTAAATTGTATCCTTTGCCGGCAGTTAGTTTTAAGTTTTGAGGAAAGATCCCCCAAGTTAATGGGGCTATCTCTACTCTTGCTAAACATACTACTATTCCTATAGCAAATAGTATTTATTTTTTTCCTTCAGATGGGAAACTTGTATCTTATTTAAGGAAAATTATTTATTTTCAGGTACTTTTCTTAGACCTGTCATTTATTTGGCTGATGTTGCAACTGCTTCAACTTTCTGGTTGGATACTTTAGTGCAACAAGTATCGGATTATGATTTGTTTAGCATTGTTAAGTTGATCAACATGCTAATAATTTCATTTGTGTCGTCATTTTTTTGATATTTTCGCAAATGAGGTTTAATCTATGTCTTTAGCTATTTTAGCTAGAAGAACTTTGTGACTTCAATCTTGGAATGCTAATTTGATTTCTAAATTCCATATTTCTTTTTTTTCCAAGGTAATCAATTATTTGGTTCACAATTGGATTCAATTCTTCTACTGTTACTCTGGGCTTCAAGATTGAGTTCTAAGACTAAATCTTAAGCTTATATTATTTTTTGTTCTTACTAAGGAACGGAACCCTAATTCTTCCCCAAGTAACATGTTTATAATTGGAAGTTTTCTTCATTCAATTTAAGCCATTTAAAAGATCAAAGTCAGCTCCCCAAATTTGCATGTAGGTGCGGTTCTTATTCCAGCTTAGCTGGTAAGGGGCAGGTTAAGACTTTTTTAAAAATTGTTTGGTTCAATTCAGTCCAAACTTCTTAGATTTGGGTACAGAATAGGATTCAGAGTAAAACCACCTGTGAGAAGTCTTTTTTCTCTAACATATTTCAGCTATTCCAGTAAGGCTCACACTTTCCTGAAGTGTGTTTCAGACCTGTATGTATTGGGTACTACAGTGAAGCGTGGCTGCTCAGACCTGGAGTTTTCTGGGGTATTTATACCAGTTCCATTTTAGGAACAGGGTTTGGGGGTTTTATTCAAAACTATTCATTGTCCCAAAGATAGAAAATCTTTTTGAATTGTCATATAAGTGTACCATCTTTTAGAATGGTGTTTATATGGTCTATTCTGCCTTTTGGTCAGTGACGGCATTATTTGTTTACAATAGATACAATAGATGCATATCTTCATTTTCTGTTTTCATTCAGATTATTTTCATTTTCTGAGATTCTCTTTTTTTGACAAGCATTACCAATTTGTTGCTTTTCCTTCTGGTCTAGCGACAGCTCTAAGAATCTTTTCAAGGTTCTCAGTGTTTCCTTATTTGGACGGTCTCGTGGTACTGGCTCAGTCTTTTCGTTCTGCGGAATCTCATACGATTCAACTTTTGTTGTTTCTTCAAGACATGGTTAGAGGATCTTTTTATCAAAAGCTCTTTGATTCCTCAGACAAGGGTCACCTTTTTTTAGGTTTCCAGATACATTGTGTCAATGTCTTTGTCTCTAAGAGACAAGTGACAATTTTATTGGGTTCCGTTTGTCGGAACCTTCAGTCTCTATTATTTCCTTCAGTTGCTATATGCATTGATGTTTTTGGTCTCATGGGTGCAGGGATTCTAGGATATCACTTTTTATATCTTTGAATCCCAATGTTCAACTATCTTTGACTTGGTGGTTAAATCACCATCATATAGTTCTACGGGTCTCTTCGGTTCATTCAACCTGGACCATGATCACTACAGATGCGAGTCTTTTAGGTTGGGAGGCTGTCTGGGGATCTCTGTCAGCACAAGGGGTTTGGAAATCTCAGGAGGCGAGATTACCATTCGATATTTTGGAACTGTGAAAGAAGTATCTCGGATACTTGCTTGGGCTAAATCCAGCTCCTGTCTAATTTCTGCGGTCCATTTCCCAGGTATAGACAATTGGGAAGCGGATTATCTCTGTCAATCAAGCTTTACATCCGGGAGAATGGTCTCTTTACCCAGATGTGTTTTTTCAAATTGTTCAGATGTGAGGGCTTCCAGAAATAGATCTGATGGCATCTCATCTAAACAAGGAACTTCCCAGGGGCCTATTCAGGTCCGGGGATCCTCAGGAGGAAGCAGTGTATGCATTGACACTTCCTAGTTATCAATCTGCCTATATTTTTTCACCTCTGGTTCTTCTTTTTAGAGTGATTTTCAAAATCATTAGGGAGCAATCTTTTATGTTGCTGGTGGCTCCAGCATGGCCGCACAGGTTTTGGTATATGGCTCTTGTTCGGATATCCAGTTGCCAATCTTGGTCACTTCCATTAAGGCCAGACCTTATATCTTAACATTCGTTTTTTCCATCAGGAACTCAAATTATTAATTTGATGGTATGGAAATGTAACGCTTAGTACTTAGTCATAGAAGTGATTAATACTATGTTGCAGGCTCGTAAATCTGTGTCTAGTAAGATTTATTATCGAGTTTGGAAGATTTACATCTCATGATGCTCTTCTCATAATTTCTCTTGGCATTCTTTTAAGAATTCCTAGGATTTTATAGTTTCTTCAGGATGGTTTGGATAAGGGTTTTTGTCTGCAAGTTCCTTGAAAGGACAAATCTCTGCTTTTTCTGTGCTGTTTTCATAGAAAAATTTGCAAATCTTTCTGTTATTCATTGTTTTGTTCAGGCTTTGGTTCGTATCAAGCCTGTCATTAAGCCAATTTCTCCTCCTTGGAGTCTTAATTTGGTTCTGAGGGCTTTACAGGCTCTTCCGTTTGAGCATATGCTTTCTTTGGACATTAAAATTACTTTCGTGGAAAGTATTGTTCCTTTTAGACATCTCTTCAGCTAGAACAGTTTTTGAATTATCTTGTGAGTCTCCTTTTTCTGATTTTTCATCAGGATAAGGTGGTTTTGCTGTCTTCATTTAAATTTTTACCTAAAGTTGTGAATTCTAACAACATTAGTAGAGTAGGAATTATTGTCCCTTCCTTGTGTCCTAATCCTAAGAATTCTTTGGAAGGATTCTTACATTCTTTGGATGTGGTAAGAGGTTTGAAATATTATGTTGAAGCTTCTCAGATTTCAGAAAGACTTCTTGTCTATTTGTTATCTTTTCTGGTTTTAGGAAAGGTCAGAAGGCTTCTGCCATTTCTTTGGCATCTTGGTTAAAGCTTTTGATTCATCATGCTTATTTGGAGTCAGGTTAATCCCCGCCTCAGAGGATTACGGCTCATTCTACTAGGTCAGTTTCTACTTCCTGGGCTTTTAAGAATGAAGCTTCTGTTGATCAGATTTGCAAAGCAACGACTTGGTGCAGCTGTTTCAGTTTGATTCTTCTGCTTATAATTTCAGGGTTTTTTTATATTAAAAATTGAAACTTTTGATTTGGGTTGTGGATTAATTTTTCAGCGGAATTGGCTGTCTTTATTTTATCCCTCTCTCTCTAGTGACTCTTGCGTGGAAGTTCCACATCTTGGGTATCTGCTATCCCATACGTCACTAGCTCATGGACTCTTGCTAATTACATGAAAGAAAACATAATTTATGTAAGAACTTACCTGATAAATTAATTTCTTTCATATTAGCAAGAGTCCATGAGGCCCACCCTTTTTGTGGTGGTTATGATTTTTTTGTATAAAGCACAATTATTCCAATTCCTTATTTTTGATGCTTTCGCTCCTTTCTTATCACCCCACTTCTTGGCTATTCGTTAAACTGAATTGTGGGTGTGGCGAGGGGTATATTTATAGGCATTTTAAGGTTTGGGAAACTTTGCCCCTCCTGGTAGGAATGTATATCCCATACGTCACTAGCTCATGGACTCTTGCTAATATGAAAGAAATGAATTTATCAGGTAAGTTCTTACATAAATTAAGTTTTTTTAGCAAAGAGCAATAATCCACTTATTATTACATTGTCTATTTGTGTGCTAGCAATACATGTAACCCCCCATTTGAAGTAGCTTGGTGTTTACTTTCTAGAAATATTTAGTTTATATACCATATGTATCATCAATGAAGGAATCAGAGTCTGAGTTCATAGAGAACTCAGCTGATTCCTCTGCTCTGAGACACTTGTATGCTTACCTGATAAATTTATTTCTTTTTTGACACGATGAGTCCACGGATCATCTTAATTACTAATGGGATATTCACCTCCTGGTCAGCAGGAGGTTGCAAAGAGCACCACAGCAAAGCTGTTAAATAGCTCCTCCCTTCCCTCCTACTCCAGTCATTCGACCAAAGTTAAGAATAAAAAGGAAAAACCAAGGTGCAGAGGTGTCTGAAGTTTATAATAACCAACAACTTGTCTTTCAAGAACAGGGCGGGCCGTGGACTCATTGTGTCAAAAAAGAAATAAATTTATCAGGTAAGCATAAATTTTCTTTTTAATGACACGAGTCCACGGATCATCTTAATTAATAATGGGATTCAATATCCAAGCTAGAGTACACAGATGACACAGGAGGGACAAGACAGGGAACCTGAACGAAAGGCACCACTGCTTGAAAAACCTTTCTCCCAAAAGCAGCCTCAGCCGATGCAAAAATGTCAAATTTATAGAAAAGCGTGAAGAGAGGACCAAGTTGAAGCCTTGCAAATCTGTTCCACAGAAGCTTCATTCTTGAATGCCTATGAGGAAGCAACAGCCTTCGTGGCATGAGCCGTAACTCTCTCTGGAGACTGCTGTCCAGCAGTCTCATATGTAAAACGTATGATACTCTTCAGCCAAAAAGAAAGAGAAGTAGCCTTAGCTTTCTGTCCCTTAAGTTTTCCTGAGAAAACCACAAACAAAGAAGACTGACGAAAGTCCTTAGTCGTCTGCAGGTAAAACTTTAAAGCATGGACCACGTCCAAATTGTGCAGACGACGTTCCTTTTGAGAAGAAAGATTAGGACACAAGGAAGAAACAACAATCTCCTGATTAATGTTCCTATCAGAAACAACCTTAGGAAGAAATCCTAATTTAGTAGTAAAACTACCTTATCTGAATGAAAAATAAGGTAAGGAGACTCATACTGCAATGCCGAGAGCTCTGACACTCTACGAGCAGAAGAAATAGCAACAAGAAATAAAACTTTCCAAGATAACAACTTAATAACCAAGGAATGCATAGGCTTAAACTGAGCCCCTTGACCTTAAGAACTAATTCAGACTCCATAAAGGAGTAACCAATTTCTACACAGGCCTGATCCTGACCAAGGCCTGACAAAAAGATTTTACATCTGGAACATCCGCCAGACGTTTGTGAAACAAAATAGAGCAAGCCGAGATTAGACCCTTTAGGGAACTCATCGATAAGCCTCTCTCCAAACCTTCATGGAGAAAATACAAAATTTTAGGAATCCTAATTTTACTTTCATGAGTAGCCCTTGGAATTACACCAATAGAGATATTTAGTCCATATCTTATGGTAAATCTTTCTAGCTACAGGCTTACGAACCTGAATCCTAGTCTCTATGACCAAGTCAGAAAAACCTTGCTTGGCTAGAATTAAGCATTCAATCCCCAAACAGTCAGCTTGAAAGAAACTAGATTTGGGAAAAATAAGGACCCTTGAATTAGAAGGTCCTTTCTCAACAAAGTCTCCAAGGTGGCAGAGAAGACATGTCCACCAGATCTGCATACCAAATCCTGTGAAGCCAAGCTGAGGCTGGATCACCGATGCCCTCTCCTGCTTGACTCGAGCTATGGCCTGAGGAAGAAGCGGAAACGGAGGGGACAGGTATGCTATACTGAAAGTCCAAGGACCTGCCAGAATATCTGTCGGTTCCGCCTGGGGGTCCCTGGACCCTGCTCCATATCTGGGGAGCTTGGCATTCTGTCAAAATGCCATGAAATCTAATTCCGGCTGACTTCACTCGAGAATCAGACTGGAAAACACTTCCGGATGAAGTCCCCACACCCCCGAATGAAAGGTCTGCCTACTCAGGAAATCCGCCTCCCAGATGTCCACCCTGGGATGTGGATCGCCGACAGGCAGAAATGATTCTAGCAGCGGTGGGATCTGAAGCAACGCCTCTGAAGAGACTGGAGCTTGAATCCAGTGCCTTAGACCGCTCGGCCACATTACCTTGCACCAAGAACGAGCCTCCCACTGAATTATCTTTTATGCCTCTGTCATTGCTAAGGAACTTGTTCCTCCCTGATGATTGACCTAAGTCACTGAAGTTACTTGACCAGCTGGAACCTGACAAACTGGACTGAAGCTAACTGGGGCCAGGCCAGAAGAACATTGAAGATCGTTCTCAGATCCAGGAAGTTTATAGAAAGAACCCACTCTGACTGAGTCCAAACTCCCTGAGCCTTTAGGTAACCCCAGACTGCACCCCACCCTTGTCACAATCACCCAAGATGGTCTGCGGAAGCAGATACCCTGGAGAGATCCAGAGACAATCACCATTGAAGAGAATCCCTTGTCTCCTGCTCCTAGTTAACCGCAGAGATCTGAGAAGAAACCGAGCAAACGGGATGATGTCCATTGCCGCCACCATCAGCCCGATTACCTCCATGCACTGAGCCACTGATGGCTGAGGATTGATTTCCTCACTTCTGTCAGAAAAATCTTCATTGATAGGGAATCTAAAATAGTTCCTAAGAAAGTTACCCTTGTATTTGGGACTAAGGAACTCTATTCCAAATTTACCTTCCACCTGTGAAACTGCAGGAAGGATAACACCATGTCCGTATGGAATCATGCTTGTTGTAATGATGGCACCTGGACTAGGATGTCGCCCAAATAGGGCGCCACTGCAATGCCCCGTACTCGAGGCACTGCCAACAGCGAACCCAGAATCCTTGTAAAAATTCTGGAAACTGTGGCAAGACCGAAGGGAAGAGTCACAAACTGGAAGTGTTTGTCTAGAAAAGGCAACCTTAGGAACTTGTGATGATCCCTGTGAATGGGAACATGCCGGTACACGTCCGTTAAATACATTTTTGTCATAAATTGACCCTCTTGGATCAAAGGGAGAATGGGAGGAATAGTGTCCATCCTGAAGGACGGTACTCTGAGAAATTTGATTCGATTTTTGAGATCTAAAATCAGCCTGAAGGTTCCCTCTCTCTTAGGGAACCATGAACAGATTGGAATAAAATCCCAGACCCTGTTCCTGTACTGGAACAGGAACAAACACTCTCAGGCTGGAAAGGTCTCTTACGCAGAGTAAGAACGCCTCTCTCTTTGTCTGTTCTGCAGAAAATCTTGAAAACAGAAACCTGCCTCTGGTAGGAAAAATCTTGAACTCCAACCTGTATTCCTGGAACACGATTTCTATTGCACAGGGAACTTGAACATCTCGAACCCAAGCCTGAGCAAAGAAGGAAGACTGCCCCCAACAATATCCGATCCCGGATCGGGGGCATGCCCTTCGTGCTGACTTTGATTCAACAGCAGGCTTCTTGGATTGTCATTCCTTATTTCAGGATTGATTAGATCCATGCAGGTTAGTTTGACCCTACTCGGGATAGTAGAGAAAGAATTTCCCTCGAAAAGAACAAAAATTGCTGTGTCGTCCTTATTTTGTTCCTCTTATCCTGGGGAATAAGATGACCCTTACCGCCCGAGATATCAGAGATAATCTCCGACAAATCAGGTCCAAATAAGGTCTTCCCCTTGTAAGGAATAGCTAGAAGCTTAGACTTAGAGGATACATCCGCAGACCAAGGATATAACCATAAAGCTCTGCTGGCTAGAAGGAAAGCATCTGTAATAAAGGAATTAGCCAATTTAAGAGCTTTTACCCTATCCTGGATCTCATCCAGGGGAGTGTCTGTCCTAATAGCGTCAGACAATGCCTCAAACCAATATGATGCCACACTGGTGACGGTATCAATTCACACAGCTGGTTGTCATTGTAAGCCCTGGTGTACAGACATCATTTTGAGTAACCTCTCTAATTTCTCTTATCCTGTGAGGGTATAGTAGTTCTATTGGCCGAATCACCCAGGGTAGCCCAAACCTCCTCAATTAACAAATGGAGGTATTCCAGCTAAAAAAGTGAAAGTGAACAACCTCAGGATCAGATAAAGATATCATTCCATCTGACTCTGAGAATTCCCCCTCAGATACTATTGAAGTATCTTCCCCTTACAGGTTACAAGGAAGAAACGTTCAGAATAGCACTACTGAATCAATCATCCTAAATGATTGAATATATGTCCTCTAGTACTGTTTTCTATCTCGCGGGAAAAACATATAATGCATGAAATGCAGAGTAACTCCGGGTGGAGTGTGAAAGGAAGCGCAGAGCACTGCATGTGGGCCATAATTTGGGATTCTATGGGAGAAATTGAGGCATAGCTTGACCATTTGTCAATTAACTCCTGAACAGCAAGAGTCTTAGTCTTAGAAGGAATAGGCTCAGAATACATTTTTGAATTTTTTTTAATAAAAATTAACACATGCAGGGGGGGGCGGAGCCTGCAGCTGTTGCGGAAGGACGTGTGTGAGAGGAGCTCTTGACTCTTACTTGGTTTTAATTATATATTTCTCTTTTAAAAACCATAACTACTGTGCTGGACATCTTCATCAAAGTGCCTGGAGTTACCCTAGAAGAGTTGGCGAGATAATTCTACATAAACGGATCTTCCTATGCTCCTCAGCTAGACTGCATAGAGACAGAACATGTGGCAAGCAGGCCTACTTAGTGACTCTGCCTAACTGTGTAGTCGGGGCTGCCCACTACAATTGGGGAGTTTGCACAGAACTATATGTAGATTATATACTATTAGGCACAACTATTCCCTTCACCAGTTGCACCTCGATTGCTGATGGCACTTTTGAGGTGACCTCCCAATTCTTTATCTCCCTCTAGTCTCACATTAGTGACTATAGATTTTACTCTACCATATGATTTGGGTTTCGAAAGTATTAAGAATCTGTCTGTCTTGCTAATATTTAAAGTTTATTATTATAAATATATACTTTTTTAGCTACCCTGATATAGACTGACCTGCACGGTGAAACGTGAAATTTACTGGTCTCAGCTATATAAATTTACGTTTTTGTTCAGATTGTGTTTGCGGATCCATAAGCGATCTTATTTCTATACAGAAGCTTTTTAGTATCTATACCTTGTAAAATCAGAAAATAGAGATTCATTAATGGAGACCCAAAAGTGGTTTTCTCATTTTCAGACATTGCCTTCATCAGTTATGTTTATATGGTCATAAGGGGCCCAAGAGTGGCCTCCAAGGTTATCTTGAAGGTACAGAGATATTCTGGCACTAATTTTGTTACTTAAGTTATGCATGCATTGTTGTATAATCACACTTTGTTTAAAGAACCGAGCGACTATCGGTTTAATATGTGAAAATCACTTCTCTGTAAAGTCTATGTTGACGTGTATGCCTTTGAACGAATCTCATTAAAAATACATGATCTTTAAAAAAAAAAAAAAAACACATGAAAAAACGTTACTGTCTATTTAAAACTTAAAATGTAACTTTTTATTTTTGTATGTAGAATTAAAATAAAACAGTACATAATCACTGTAGAACCTAGCTACACCTCAGCTAAACCTTGCTGAGGTGCCCATCTGCCTCTCTAATACCCAAAACGTTATTCTATTTGGGTGCATAACGGCAGTTAACTTAAAGCATCACTGCTTTTAAAATAAAAAGTCCGGAACGTAGCTACAACGTTTGTCCGGTCTGTGCTTAACAGTAACTCTTGTACATTATGGTAACATTAATCTTTGAGCTTAAAGTTTTGGGTATTAGAGAGGCAGATGGGCACCTCAGCAAGGTTTAGCTGAGGTGTAGCTAGGTTCTACAGTGATTATGTACTGTTTTATTTTAATTCTACATACAAAAATAAAAAGTTACATTTTAAGTTTTAAAGAGAGAGTAACGTTTTTTCATGTGTTAATGTTTATTAAAAAGATTTCAAAAATCTTTTCTGAGCCTGTTCCTTCTAAGACTCAGGGCAGCATCTAGTTATGGGAGGCGCAGTGAGTTCCCATTGCTCTAAAGTCACCAATGCTCTACTGAAGAGACTGATATGGACTACGGCTACACCCTAGAACAAAGCAGCATAATCTTGTACTACTTTAAAAATAATAAACTCTTTTCTAACACCTCAGTTTGCCACTTTCTATTACTAACGTAGGCAAAGAGAATGGCTGGGGTGGGAGGGAAGGGAGGAGCTATTTAACAGCTTTGCTGTGGTGCTCTTTGCCGCCTCCTGCTGACCAGGAGGTGAATATCCCATTAGTAATTAAGATGATCCATGGACTCATCGTAAGAAATATATAATTTTTATTGCAAAAAATAAGCTTCTTTGCATTAAAAATACAGAAGTTTTGAAAGATGGAGAGAGCTACGTAAAGAGGGTGTTTTACTCATCTTCCACGCACGCTAAAAGACTGATTATAAACATTATTTGGTGTTTTTTTTTTTTTAAATAGCATTCCATTTGTTAATTTGTAGCCACATTATCCAGGTGATCATGGGATTACAAATATAATATTGATCTGTATTGTAAAAGGGAATGCGACATTTCTCAGCTAGATGATCACTGCTGTAACGCTCGTTACCACGGTGATCATTTAGCTATAATACATAAAACGATATTTATTGTTAAAAAATAAACAAGTTTATTTTCTTTCTAATGACACGGTGAGTCCACAGATCATCATCAATTACTGTTGGGAATATCACTCCTGGCCAGCAGGGGGAGGCAAAGAGCACCATTGAAGATCGTTCTCAGATCCAGGAAGTTTATAGAAAGAACCGACTCTGACTGAGTCCAAACTCCCTGAGCCTTTAGGTAACCCCAGACTGCACCCCACCCTAGAAGGCTGGCGTCTGTTGTCACAATCACCTAAGATGGTCTGCGGAAGCAGATTCCCTGGGAGAGATCCAGAGACAATCACCATTGAAGAGAATCCCTTGTCTCCTGCTCCTAGTTAACCACAGAGGTCTGAGAAGAAACCGAACAAACGGGATGATGTCCATTGCCGCCACCATCAGCCCGATTACCTCCATGCACTGAGCCACTGATGGCTGAGGATTGAACTGAAGGACTAGACAAGTATCGATAATATTTGATTTCCTCACTTCTGTCAGAAAAATCTTCATTGATAGGGAATCTAAAATAGTTCCTAAGATAGTTACACTTGTATTTGGGACTAAGGAACTCTATTCCAAATTTACCTTCCACCCGTGAAACTGCAGGAAGGATAACACCATGTCCGTATGGAATCATGGTTGTTGTAATGATGGCGCCTGGACTAGGATGTCGCCCAAATAGGGCGCCACTGCAATGCCCCATACTCGAGGCACTGCCAACAGCAAACCCAGAATCCTTGTAAAAATTCTGGAAACTGTGGCAAGACCGAAGGGAAGAGTCACAAACTGGAAGTGTTTGTCTAGAAAAGGCAACCTTAGGAACTTATGATGATCCCTCTGAATGGGAACATGCCGGTACACGTCCGTTAAATCCATTTTTGTCATAAATTGACCCTCTTGGATCAAAGGGAGAATGGGACGAATAGTGTCCATCCTGAAGGACGGTACTCTGAGAAATTTGATTCGATTTTTGAGATCTAAAATCAGCCTGAAGGTTCCCTCTCTCTTAGGGAACCATGAACAGATTGGAATAAAATCCCAGACCCTGTTCCTGTACTGGAACAGGAACAAACACTCTCAGGCTGGAAAGGTCTCTTACGCAGAGTAAGAACGCCTCTCTCTTTGTCTGTTCTGCAGAAAATCTTGAAAACAGAAACCTGCCTCTGGTAGGGAAAATCTTGAACTCCAACCTGTATCCCTGGAACACGATTTCTATTGCACAGGGAACCTGAACATCTCGAGCCCAAGCCTGAGCAAAGATGGAAGACTGCCCCCAACAATATCCGATCCCGGATCGGGGGCATGCCCTTCGTGCTGACTTTGATTCAACAGCAGGCTTCTTGGATTGTCTTTCCTTATTTCAGGATTGATTAGATCCATGCAGGTTAGTTTGACCCTACTCGGGATAGTAGAGAGAGAATTTCCCTCGAAAAGAACGAAAATTGCTGTGTCGTCCTTCTTATTTTGTTCCTCTTATCCTGGGGAATAAGATGACCCTTACCGCCCGAGATATCAGAGATAATCTCCGACAAACCAGGTCCAAATAAGGTCTTCCCCTTGTAAGGAATAGCTAGAAGCTTAGACTTAGAGGATACATCCGCAGACCAAGGCTATAACCATAAAGCTCTGCGGGCTTGAAGGAAAGCATCTGTAATAAAGGAATTAGCCAATTTAAGAGCTTTTACCCTATCCTGGATCTCATCCAGGGGAGTGTCTGTCCTAATAGCGTCAGACAATGCCTCAAACCAATATGATGCCACACTGGTGACGGTATCAATTCACACAGCTGGTTGTCATTGTAAGCCCTGGTGTACAGACATCATTTTGAGTAACCTCTCTAATTTCTCTTATCCTGTGAGGGTATAGTAGTTCTAGTGGCCGAATCACCCAGGGTAGCCCAAACCTCCTCAATTAACAAATGGAGGTATTCCAGCTAAAAAAGTGAAAGCGAACAACCCCAGGATCAGATAAAGATATCATTCCATTTGAGTCTGAGAATTCCCCCCAGATACTATTGAAGTATCTTTCCCTTACAGGTTACAAGGAAGAAACATTCAGAATAGCACTACTGAATCAATCATCCTAAATGATTGAATATATGTCCTCTAGTACTGTTTTCTATCTCGCGGGAAAAACATACAATGCATGAAATGCAGAGTAACTCCGGGTGGAGTGTGAAAGGAAGTGCAGAGCACTGCATGTGGTCCATAATTTGGGATACTATGGGAGAAATTGAGGCATAGCTTGACCATTTGTCAATTAACTCCTGAACAGCAAGTCTTAGAAGGAATAGGCTCAGAAAACATTTTTGAAATTCTTTTAATAAAAATTAACACATGAAGGGGGGGGCGAAGCCTGCAGCTGTTGCGGAAGGACGTGTGTGAGAGGAGCTCTCGACTCTTACTTGGGTTTAATTATATATTTCTCTTTTAAAAACCATAACTACTGTGCTGGACATCTTCATCAAAGTGCCTGGAGTTGCCCTAGGAGAGTTGGCGAGATAATTCTACATAAACGGATCTTCCTATGCTCCTCAGCTAGACTGCATAGAGACAGAACATGTGGCAAGCAGGCCTACTTAGTGACTCTGCCTAACTGTGTAGTCGGGGCTGCTGCACTTTTACACCCCCCCCCAGGTCCCCATGGATTCCGGGTTATTTGCAACACACAGTTGTTGCCCTATCTTTTCTAACCAAATAAAAAGCTATCTTCTTGGAACAAAAGTATTTGATTGCTATTCTTGAAGGCAGAGATACCGCTACCTATATCCTGATAATGGAGGCGCTGAACAGATGGGAGTACGCAGTTACCCAGCTGCTGTCCAATCACTTTCAAAGCCTAGAGAAAGTGCTCTGCGAACTCCTCAAGCTGCATGGAGCTTTTGGGCCACCGACGGGGGAACATACTTGTGTCCACTCAACTAATCAGATAGTGCCGGACAGTGCAACGACCCCCCACCTTTACAACCAGACTAATGAGACGCTCTCCACAGCTGGGGAACCTACACTTTCCTCAGAGAAAATCCTAGACCTAAATCTGCTGGAACTGCCTGAACTGTTATACTAAGTTCTCAAGAAGCATGAGTGAACTGCTGTACTTAATCAGTGATATCCCAACAACACTACAAATGTTACACACAGTCTATTTATATTCAGGAAGTCTTTTAGCCTGAGACCTTACTAGTGATTGGAAAATTCCTATATACCCCAACCGTTGACTTTTCATATATGTTTAGCATATCCTAGCTATAGCAGTTCTGCATATTGTATGTTTTATATGTTTTACAGATCCTAATGCCCTTGCACATGCAGCCTGTAAATGTTTCTTCTGGCTCAAACTAAATTAATAGAGTTATAGTACATATGTGTCTACAATATACTTCACAAAAGCTGCACCCCTCTCTTCTATGACAGGTTGTTATAATATATTGTATTTTAAGCTACAGCTCACCAGTAGGGGCCAGTTATTTAGACGTGCACTTAATAGATAGTAAATTCCTTTTATAGGATTATACTATATCAAGCAAAACTAATATATACGTTAAAACTCTTGTTATGGCTACCTAGTACTAGTTGGTTATAGCAATCTTCACCTAAAACTGATGGGAGTATTTAATACCTATCACTATGTTTATGCTTCCTTATTTAAATAGATACCCAAGCTAAATACACTATCTATGCACATAAAGTGAATACATACTGGAGCTGGGTGAGAAAGCCTTAGCCAAAAAGTTAGCAATTTCCTAAATATACTTACTCAGATGCAGCTGAAATGTTGAACAGATATGGGCTACATTTCTAATTGACCTTAAAGTACTAGGTTTATAAACACTTCTCTTGTATATGTCCAATTGGGGAGTTTGCACAGAACTATATGTAGATTATATACTATTAGGCACAACTATTCCCTTCACCAGTTGCACCTCGATTGCTGATGGCACTTTTGAGGTGACCTCCCAATTCTTTATCTCCCTCTAGTCTCACATTAGTGACTATAGATTTTACTCTACCATATGATTTGGGTTTCGATAGTATTAAGAATCTGTCTGTCTTGCTAATATTTAAAGTTTATTCTTATAAATATATACTTTTTTAGCTACCCTGATATAGACTGACCTGCACGGTGAAACGTGAAATTTACTGGTCTCAGCTATATAAATTTACGTTTTTGTTCAGATTGTGTTTGCGGATCCATAAGCGATCTTATTTCTATACAGAAGCTTTTTAGTATCTCTACCTTGTAAAATCAGAAAATAGAGATTAATTAATGGAGACCCAAGAGTGGTTTTCTCATTTTCAGAAGTTGCCTTCATCAGTTATGTTTATATGGTCATAAGGGGCCCAAGAGTGGCCTCCAAGGTTATCTTGAAGGTACGGAGATATTCTGGCACTAATTTTGTTACTTAAGTTATGCATGCATTGTTGTATAATCACACTTTGTTTAAAGAACCGAGCGACTATATGTGAAAATCACTTCTCTGTAAAGTCTATGTTGACGTGTATGCCTTGTATGCCTTTGAACGAATCTCATTAAAAATAGATCATCTTTAAAAAAAAAAAAAATAACACATGAATAAACGATACTGTCTCTTTAAAACTTAAAATGTAACTTTTTATTTTTGTATGTAGAATTAAAATAAAACAGTACATAATCACTGTAGAACTTAGCTACACCTCAGCTAAACCTTGCTGAGGTGCCCATCTGCCTCTCTAATACCCAAAACTTTATTCTATTTGGGTGCATAACGGCAGTTAACATAAAGCATCACTGCTTTTAAAATAAAAAGCCCGGAACGTAGCTACAACGTTTGTCCGGTCTGTGCTTAACAGTAACTCTTGTACATTATGGTAACATTAATCTTTGAGCTTAAAGTTTTGGGTATTAGAGAGGCAAATGGGCACCTCAGCAAGGTTTAGCTGAGGTGTAGCTAGGTTCTACAGTGATTATGTACTGTTTTATTTTAATTCTACATACAAAAATAAAAAGTTACATTTTAAGTTTTAAAGAGAGAGTGACGTTTTTTCATGTGTTAATTTTTATTAAAAAAATTTAAAAAATGTTTTCTGAGCCTGTTCCTTCTAAGACTCTTGCTGTTCAGGAGTTAATTGACAAATGGTCAAGCTATGCCTAAATTTCTCCCATAGATGGGCACCTCAGCTTAACAGTAACTCTTGTAAAATTTCCCCCTCTTTAGCTGTGAAATCGTTGTACAATTACTGTAAAAAGGTTGTAAAAGGTCCACAACGCAGCTTTAACGCTGTCCGGACTCACTTTACTAAAAGCACAACACTCTGTGCTAAAAAATCCCTCCGATCCCGAAGCAGCATTGGAGGAAAAGCATGCAGTCCAAAAACTTGGGCCCACACGAAGCTCCGCCCATTGTTGGCGTAACAACATGTAGCTCACGGTCGCCATTATCATTGTTATAACTACGCCACCAGGAGCTAACTGAGCCTTCAATAAACCTGGGGGCAAATTTGGCTACCGCTTCTCGATCGTAGCTTAGCCAAAATAATGTGAAAACAATTTCACCTTCCACTGAGTCCTTTTACTCTCAGCCCAAGTGATAAGTCCCCCAAGTAATAGCCACCTAATCAATCTCCTTAGCCCCAGTGCCTGCTAATAAGGTGCTGTTGTCAAAGTTCCCTCCTTTTACATGTAGGAGTTCTTTCCCAAATAAATAAAGTGCTCCACTTCTCTAAGATCTTTATTATCGACCCAGAATAAAAAAGTCAGTACTTACCTTGAACTCTGCCCAACAGCAGGGCAGCCCAGCAGGTTTAAGAGGTCCTCTCCCTCCCATAGCCCTGTGGATAAAGATAAAGCCTGAGTCATCTTACTTCTATCAGGATTAGGGCAGCATCTAGTTATGGGAGGCGCAGTGAGTTCCCATTGCTCTAAAGCCACCATGCTCTACTGAAGAGACTGATATGGACTATGGCTACACCCTAGAACAAAGCAGCACAATCTTGTACTACTTTAAAAATAATAAACTCTTTTCTAACACCTCAGTTTGCCCCTTTCTATTACTAACGTAGGCAAAGAGAATGGCTGGGGTGGGAGGGAAGGGAGGAGCTATTTAACAGCTTTGCTGTGGTGCTCTTTGCCGCCTCCTGCTGACCAGGAGGTGAATATCCCATTAGTAATTAAGATGATCCGTGGACTCATCGTAAGAAATATATCATTTTTATTGCAAAAAATAAGCTTTTTTGCATTAAAAATACAGAAGTTTTGAAAGATGGAGAGAGCTGCGTAAAGAGGGTGTTTTACTCATCTTTCACACACGCTAAAAGACTGATTATAAACATTATTTGGTGGGGGGTTTTTTTTTTTTTAAATAGCATTCCATTTGTTAATTTGTAGCCACATTATCCAGGTGATCATGGGATTACAAATATAATATTGATCTGTATTGTAAAAGGGAATGCAACATTTCTCAGCTAGGTGATCACTGCTGTAACGCTCGTTATCACTGTGATCATTTAGCTATAATACATAAAAACGATATTTATTGTTAAAAAATAAACAAGTTTATTTTCTTTCTAATGACACGGTGAGTCCACAGATCATCATCAATTACTGTTGGGAATATCACTCCTGGCCAGCAGGGGGAGGCAAAGAGCACCACAGAAAAGCTGTTAAATATCACTCCCCTACCCACAATCCCCCAGTCATTCTCTTTGCCTGTAGTGCAAGGAGGAGGTGAAGTTTATAATAGAATGTTTATTGTTTTAAAAGATACATAATCCCTTTATGACCCACCCCCCAGCTTTGCATAACCAACACTGTTATATTAATATACTTTTTACCTCTGTGATTACCTTGTATCTAAGAACCTTCGGACAGCCCCCTGATCACATGACTGTGACTATATAAAATCTATTGACTTGCATTTAGCATTGTGTTGTGCTAACCCTTAAATAACTCCCTGTGCCTGAACACAGTGTTGTCTATATGGCCCACAGTCTCTTGTTGTAAAAAGCAATTTAAGCCCTCAAGGGCTTAGAAATTAGCATATGAGCCTACCTAGGTTTAGTTTAAACTAAGATTAACAAGAAAACAAAGCACATTTAACAATAAAAGTAAATTGGAAAGTTGATTAAATTTACAAGTACTATCTGAATAATGAAAGTTTAATTTTGACTAGACTGTCCCTTTAATATGGGACTTTACTAAACCTTCATGTTTGGGTTTTCTTTTAGGCAGTTTGAGCACTTAGACTGTGAGGTGATTTATGGTGGCTCAGTGTGTTATAGTAGTTTTTATACTTTAACTTTTGGTCATGGAGATTACTGTTGTTGTTTTTTTTCGGCATTTAGGGCTCTGTAACCGCTCTGTATTTGAAAAGGGGATTGTTTCTTCTAAGAGGGATGTCACTCTGTGAGCTGCAGGACAGGTAGGCACCTCAGTAAAACTACTGAGGTGTA
This sequence comes from Bombina bombina, assembly GCF_027579735.1. Taxonomy (NCBI): domain Eukaryota; kingdom Metazoa; phylum Chordata; class Amphibia; order Anura; family Bombinatoridae; genus Bombina; species Bombina bombina. The sequence continues at coordinate 531,052,514 of NC_069500.1, read as the reverse complement.
TAGGTAGCCTGAGGTCTATTTGGTTTGTTGCGCTAACACACATTTCTATTTAAAGACACAGTACACATTTATTTTTTATTTTCAAATAAAGAATTTTTACACTTTATCCTTATTTATTACATAAGATGGATCAAGAGGTTTTTCAAACCATTATCCCAGGTGAAGTTGCTGCTTGTCAGTTATGTTTTGATGCTCTGGTGGAACCCCCAGTTCCTTTTTTGTTCCTCATGCATTGAGAGAACTTTAAGTTATAGAGATAAAATATTTGACCAGGAGCCACCATTATCCTAGGCAAATGCTGTTCAGGTGTCTCCTGTTGCAGATATGCCACAGCTTTCTTCTCAAGGGTCCCTACTTTTACAGTCTCCACATACAGTGCCCTGTGTTTCCACTTGCAATCCTGTAGGATTTTCTCTATAAGACATTGCTTCCCAGGTATCCCTTGTGGTATCTGAGGCCTTGTCAGCTTTCCCCATGTTGCAGGGAAGGCGTAAAAGGAATGTTTATGGAAACAGTAAGGTTTCTGATCAAATTCTGGCTATACAGAGTGTCCCTTCCCATAAGCCTGAGGAAGAAGACATGTCGGTAGCATCTGAGTGGGAAATCTCAAACTCAGACAGTGTAATTCCTTCTTCTGATACTGAAGTGGTATCCTTCAGATTTAAGCTAGAACACCTTCGCTTATTACTTAAGGAGGTTTTGGCTACTTTGGACGACTCCGACACAACTATCGTGGTCAATCATAAAAAGTGTAGTAAATTGAACAAATACTTTGATGTTCCCTCTGCGGTGGAGGTATTCCGGCCCCTGACCGTGCTGCAGAGAATATTGCTTGAGAATGGGAAAGACCTGGTATTCCCTTTTCTCCATCTCCTATTTTTAAGAAGATGTTTCCTATAGCGGATTATATTAAGGAGTCGTGGCAGACGGTTCCTAAGGTAGAAGGAGCAATCTCCACTTTAGCCAAGAGGACTACTATCCTAATAGAAGATAGTTGTTCTTTTAAAGATCCAATAGATAAAAAAAATTGGAGGCTTTACTAAAAAAGATGTATGTCCATCAGGGTCTACAATGGCAACCTGAGGTGTGTATCGCCACTGTTACCAGCGATGTGGCTTACTGGTTTGATGCATTGTCTGAATCTCTTGAGATGGATATCCCTTTTGATGAGATCCAGGACAAGATTAAGGCTCTCAAATTAGCTAATTCCTTCATTACAGATGCTTCTTTACAGGTTATTAAACTGGGAGCCAACATTTCTGGTTTTGTGGTAGTAGCCCGCAGGGCCTTGTGGTTGAAGTCCTGGTCTGCGGATGTTTCATCTAAATCTAAGCTCATGGCTATTCCTTACAAGGCTAAAACCTTGTTTGGACCTGGTTTGGTGGAAATTATCTCAGATATTACTGGAGGGAAGGGTTATTTTCTTCCTCAAGATAAAAAGAATAAGCAGAAGGGACATCAGAGTAATTTTCGTTCCTTTCATAACTTTAAAGGCAAGTCTTTCATACCCTTCCTCCAAGCAAGATCAAGCCAAGCCTTCCTGGAAGCCCAACCAGTCCTGGAATAAGGGAAAGCAATCTAAAAAGCCTTCAGCTGATTCCAAGTCAGCATGAAGGGTTGGCCCCAATCCGGGAGCTGATCTTGTAGGGGGCAAACTCTCTTTTTTTTCCCAGGCTTGGATAAGAGATGTACCGGATCCCTGGGCGGTGGACATTGTCTCCCAGGGATACAAAATAGACTTTAAATCTTTTCCTCCCAGAGGCAGGTTTCTCCTCTCCAGATTATCTGTAGACCAGATAAAAATAGAGGTGTTCTTACATTGTGTCAAGGACCTTGCCGCCCTGGGGGTAATAGTTCCAGTTCCCTTTCAGGAAAGGGGTCTGGGATTTTACTGAAATCTGTTCGTAGTTCCCAAAAAGGAGGGAAATTTTTGACCAATGCTAGATCTAAAATGTTTAAAAAAGTTTCTCAGAGTGCCATCTTTCAAGATGGAGACTATATGCTCCATTCTTCCCTTGGTACAAGAGGGTCAGTTCATGACAACCATAGACCTAAAGGATGCAGACCTTCATGTTCCCATTCACAGGGGCCATCACAAGTTTCTTAGATTCTCCTTTTTGGACAATCATTTCCAGTTCGTGGCCCTTCCATTCGTCCTTGCCACAGCTCCCAGAATTTTTTTCAAAGGTTCTGGGGGCTGTCTTAGCTGTGCTTCGATCTCTGGCATTGCAGTGGCACCTTATCTGGACGACATTCTGGTTCAGGCACTATCTTTTCAACAAGCAGAATCTCATACAGAGATCTTGTTGTCTTTTCTTTGATTCCACGGATGGAAGGTGAATCGGGGGGAAAAAAAGTTATCTGTTTCCAGCTACAAGGGTCGTATTTTTGGGGACCATAATAGACTCCCTATTAATGAAGATTTTTCTGACAGAGGTCAGAAAAATAAAGATTTTTGACTCTTGTTTTGCCCTTCAGTCCTCTCCATGGCTGTCAGTGGCTCAATGTATGGAGGTAATCAGTCTGATGGTGGCTTCCATGGCCATCATTCTGTTTGCTCGGTTCCATCTCCGACCTCTGCAGTTATGCCTGCTTAGACAATGGAACGGGGACTATACGGACCTGTCTCCGCTTGTTGATCTAGATCAGGCGTCAATAGACTCTCTTCCATGGTGGCATTCTCAGGATCATCTCTCCCAGGGTACTTGCCTCTGCAGACCCTCCTGGGTGATTCTGACCACGGATGCCAGCCTTCTAGGTTGGGGAGCAGTATGGGGCTCGTTGAAGGCTCAGGGCTTATGGACCCAGGAGGATTCAGTCCTGCCAATAAACTTTTTGGAGCTGAGAGCAATCTTCAATGCTTCTGGCCTGGCCTCAGTTAGCCCGGTTTATCAGATTCCAGTCAGACAACATAACCTCTGTGGCCTACATCAACCACAAGGGGGGAACTCAGAGTTCCTTGGCCATGACAGAGGTGGCCGAATTATTCAGTGGGCGGAGACCCACAACTGCTGTCTTTCTGCGATCCACATCCCAAGAGTGGACAATTGGGAAGCGGATTTTCTGAGTAGCAGACTTTTCATTCCGGGGAGTGGGAACTTCATTCTGAATCTGTTTTCCAGCTTGACCCTCAAGTGGGGGCAGCCAGAGTTGGATCTCATGGTTTTTTGTCAGAATGCCAAACTTCCGAGATACGATTTGAGGTCAAGAGATCCGCAGGCATTTCTGATCGTTGCTCTAGTAATTCCTTTGAACTTCAGTCTAGCATACCTGTTTCCTCCGTTCGCTCTCCTTCCAATAGTCATTGATTGAATCAAGCAGGAGAGGGCGTCTGTAATTCTCATAGCCCCGGCGTGGCCTCAAAGGATTTGGTATGCACACCTAGTGGAAATGTCATCCTTTCCACCTTGGAGACTGCCAGGGTCCCTTCCTTCATCAAAATCTCATTTCTCTGAAACTGACTGCTTGGAGATTGAACGCTTAGTTTTATCTAAGCGTGGATTTTCAGAGTCGGTCATTGAGACCTTGATTCAGGCTTGTAAGCTTGTGATTTGCAGGATTTACCATAAGATATGGCATAAATACTCATATTGGTGTGAATCCAAAATAATACTCTTGTAGTAGAGTAAGGATTCCTAGGATTTTATCCTTTCTCCAGGATGGTCTGGAGAAGGGTTTGTCGGCAAGTACTCTAAAGGGTCAGATTTCGGCATTGTCTATTTTGTTACATAAGCACTTGGCGGATGTGCCAGACGTGCAATCGTTTTGTCAGGCCTTGGTTAGAATTTGGCCTGTGTTTAAACCTGTTACTCCTCCATGGAGTCTTAACCTTGTTCTTAAAGTTTTACAACAGGCTCCGTTTGAGCCTATGCATTCTTAAGATATTATCTTGGAAAGTTTTGTTTCTTGTTGCTATTTCCTCTGCTCTGAGAGTTTCTGAACCCTCTACTTTACAGTGTGATTCCCCTTATCTTATATTTTACTCTGATAAGGTGGTTCTGTGTACTAAGTTTGGTTTTCTGCCCAGAGCAGTCTTCTGCATTGTTTGTTTGCTTTTCTGGGAAATGCAAGGGTCAGAAAGATACAGCTACTTCACTTTACCTTTGGCTGAAGAGCGTTATTCGCTTGGCATATGACACTGCTGGACAGAAACCTCCTGAGAAAATCACAGCTCATTCCACAAGGGCTGCTTCTTCTTCCTGGGCCTTCAAAAATGAAGCATCTGTGGAACAGATTTGCAAGGCTGCAACTTGGTCATCTTTGCACACTTTTTTCCAAATTCTATAAATTCGATACTTTTGCCTCAGCCGAGGCTTCTTTTGGGAGAAAGGTTCTTCAAGCAGTGGTGCCTTCTGTTTAGGTTCCTGTCTTGTCCCTCCCTTATCATCTGTGTCCTCTGGCTTGGGTATTGGTTCCCAACAGTAATTGATGATAATCCGTGGACTCACGAAATTTATGCTTGCCTGATACATTTATTTATTTCTTGACATGGTAAATCCACGGCCCGCCCTGTATTCAGACAGTTTTTTTAAAATAAACCTAAAGCACCTCTGCACCTTGTGTTACTTCCTTTCTCTCCTTTACCTATGGTTGAATGACTGGGGGGTTGTGGGTAGGGGAGTGGTATTTAACAGCTTTGCTGTGGTGCTCTTTGCCTCCTCCTGCTGGCCAGGAGTGATATTCCCAACAGTAATTGATGATGATCCGTGGACTCAACGTATCAAGAAATAAATAAATTTATCAGGTAAGCATAAATTTTGTTTTTATAAAATGTATTTTGGGGGTCTCTAGACAATCTTGATCTTTATTTATGAGCCTTTAGAGACCCTAAATCCTTTTTTTCTTTTTCTTTTTTTTTTCAATAATTATTTTTTTTACTTTACTTACACCCATAGTTATACAAAAGGGTAGACAATTACCTTCCCAATGGTGGGTCTTAGGGGTCTGTAGCTGCTTAGATGCCTGAGATACAGGCACCTAAGCAGCATGCCCCCATCTCCCTATAACTGACAATTGTCAGTTTAAAAAAAAGTTGTGTGATGACGTCTTTGCACGTGACATTACCGCGAGGGGAGGGAAGCCCCGGTGATGCCTGTGAGTATCCTACCGGGGTAGGAGTGGATGGGGGTTCCCAGACCTCCATCAAAGTGGAGGAGTGCTAGTGATGGCTCTGAGCCGCCATTAGCACTCAAGGGGTTAAAACAATCTCTGAGGGGCATATTATAGAATCTCGCCAGACCCAGAGAGCTTTAGAGAATCAGGCCAACTGTAAGTGGAAATGGGCACTGATGGTGGAGATACACAAAAGGATCAAATAGAAATAAATAAAAATGCAGGACAGACAGGCCAAAAAAGTAGAAAAGTGATAAATAGAATGTCTGGTGGGTATAAGAGAAAGGACAGGTAAAGGTTGCAAATAAGTAGATGACAGGAAACGACTAGCACACATGGGGAAGAGATTTATACAATTTAATGAGAGCTCATATTGCTAATGTCAGAAATTCATACATATTCATATACATTTTATTTAAAAGTGACCTCTTTATCTGTTGCTTCTACACTGTATTTTTGTCTGTTAACTCGCAAGTGCATGTGCTTGGATGTTGAAATTAGAAGTTTATCTCAGTCCTGTGTGTAGCGACGTCCTGGGGTGATGACAATCTGTCCATATGGTTCCATCTGCTCCAGTCTGATAATCTGCTGTGTACTGAGTGCTGGGAGAAACAACGTAAACATTTTATTTTGATTAACCTTAATAATAGTAAATGTTATTTCTTAATTAAAGGGACAGTCAACACCAGAATTTTTGTTGTTTTAAAAGATAGATAATCCCTTAATTACCAATTCCCCAGTTTTGCATAACCAACACAGTTATAATTATACATGTTTTACCTCTGTAATTACCTTGTATCTAAGCCTCAGCAGACTGCCCCCTTATTTCAGTTCTTTTGACTGACTTGCATTTTAGCCAATCAGAGCTGTCTCCATGGTAAATTCACGTGCATGATCTTAATGTTATCTATATGAAACACGTGAACTAATGCCCTCTAGTGGTGAAAAACTATCAAAATGCATTTAGATTAGAGGTGGCCTTCAAGGTCTAAGAAATTAGCATATGAACCTCCTAGGTTTAGCTTTCAACTAAGAATACCAAGAGAACAAAGCAAAATTGCTGATAAAAGTAAATTGGAAAGTTGTTTAAAATTACATGTCCTATTTGAAACATGAAAGTTTTTTTGGACTTGACTGTTCCTTTAAGTAATATAGAAACATTCACCATTGAGATCACATATGGCTCCAAGCTGATGGACAGAAACAAAGCAACGTACCTATTTCTAATATTTATAATGAACATCCATGGCGTTCCTTTAAAATTCTCACGCTCGAAGGAGCCCAAAGCATTCATAGTATAGCTGAAACCTCAACACTAAACATTTGAGGTATGTTTCTACTGTACTGAGTGCAAAAAATATAACTTGCTATATTTAAAGGTAAAACATTTATATTTTCTTCACTCATAGTTGAAGCCAATTCACTAATAAACAATACAGTACCACAGCAGAACTATTAAAGGGACAGTCTACACCAGAATTTTTATTGTTTTAAAAGATAGATAATCCCTTTATTACCCATTCCCCAGTTTTGCATAACCAATACAGTTATAATAATATACTTTTAACCTCTGTGATTATCTTGTATCTAAGCCTCTGCAAACTGCCCCTTATTTCAGTTCTTTTGACAGACTTGCAGTCTAGCCAATCAGTGCCTGCTCCCAGATAACTTCACGTGCACGAGCACAGTGTTATCTATATGAAATACGTGAACTAACACCCTCTAGTGGTGAAAACTGTTAAAATGCAATCTGAAAAGAGGTGGGCTTCAAGGTCTAAGAAATTAGCATATGAACCTCCTAGGTTAAGCTTTCAACTAAGAATACCAAGAGAACAAAGCAAAATTGGTGATAAAAGTAAATTGGAAAATTGTTTAAAATTACATGCTCTATCTGAATCATGAAAGTTTATTTTGGCCTAGACTGTCCCTTTAAGTAACTGGGTGGCTAAAAATAAAAAATGTTCAATCATGTTCATGAGTTGATGATATATCTATTCAGTGTTATTTAATTAAACAACTTAATAAAATATATAAAAAAGTGAATTGAGATAACATGGTATTAACTAATTGTATATACATTTTAATTATAGAGGCTATAAGTATATCCAGGAGCCCTGGTACAAGAAGATCTATACTAAACTAGATATCTCAATGTACCTAACATGAGATCAATTAATCATTTCTATAGCTTTCATGTATTTCACTATATGTTGGAAGTTAAGTGGTTAATGTGCAAGAACCAACTGCTGATGCTTCATTTTTCAATGAGCAATAATTAGGTTTGCTTGCTTGTCATTCACAAAAATAATGGAAGCCAGTGGCTGACTGGGAGTAGACAGTAGGTAGGGCCATGATCAGATACCAGATCAGGCCAGAAGGAACTGCAGCTCCTGTCAGCTTTATACACAGTTCAGACCCATTGCCTGCAGCCGCTGTCACATGATATATCTGATAGGCCCCTGTCAACTAAATGTCAGATCAGACTCACAACCCATATAGCCCATTTCAGCCACATTAGACTATAGATCAGCCTCGGTCAACTAAATGTCCATTTCTTAAATATGCATTTTGTAGAACAGTCAGTTAAAATGCCAAATTACCCAGTTAAATACTGAATTCCTAGCAACCATAGCAGTTATAAAAAAAACAGAACAGAAACAAAGGGGAAATTAAAGGCACAAGATAGCAGATAAACCCAGACAATGAAGTCTCTGGGAGGATTCCAAAGATGATGTTATAACAAGTTTAACTTAATTTGGGAGAAAATAGGAAGATACCCACGCATAAATTAACAGACTATATATATATATATATATATATATATATATATATATATATATATATATATATATATATATATATATATATTCATTAAAATTATGGTAGAGATAAAAGTTTGAGATTAAAATACTCCATGTCTCAAAAGTAAATCAATAACAATTGTTTTGCATAGGAAATGAGCACATCTAAGCAAGTATCCCCACTTGCTTTTCCCCAGTAAAACTCCATATACATTGTTACCAATGCACAAGAGGATTCTGGGTAAGATATGCAAATTAGAAATGCAAAATTTCAGACTTTTTGCTTCAAATACTGTTTTAACACAGCGATCCCTTAATAGGGTGATTGCAGTAATACAGAAACCACTGCTAGACAGCCTGTTTCGTTCTTATTAGAACTCTCCAGTAGCAGATAGATTTCTGATTGCTGCTTAGGTAAAGCTCATTTTAGGGTTAAATCAAAATTCATTAAAATTCTGGTGGAGATAAAAGTTTCTTATGATTTCTTATTGATTTACTTTGATAATTCCACATAATGGATCTACCTTAATATATAAAAGGAAAGAAGACATCCAAGAGATTAGAACAAGCTTACAGATAGAGCTGGACATTCCACAGGACTTTCTTAAAGAAATGCAGGAAGGATCAGGGGAAACACATACAGAAAATATAAAAGGACAAAAGCATCAGTGGGATGAGATCAGAAGAAAGAAGAATTGTTTATTAAAATCCCTGGTTAAGGACTCTCCCTTTCCTAAGGCAACGAGAATCCCTGAAATGAGAAACCTTAGTGAAAGCAGGAAAACCTTGGGAAAGGGAGGAAGGGAAAGGAAAAGATAGGAAGAAAACAAGGGACTAATTTAACATCTGTATAAATCTTAGGAGAGCACTAGGATAGGAAAGATGTTTTTTCTATTATAATTTTTTTGTCATTGTCAATGATTGTCACGTTTTTCTTTGAAGAGCATCACTCAAGCCTGATATAGGCTTCTTAGGTAGTTTTAGTACTACATATATACACAATGTATTCACTTTTCTTGATTTCACTTACACTAGTTTTTTTGTTGTTGGTATTTATACATAGGATATGTACACTTTTTGATTCCACTTATTCACTGTGTTATTCATTTTATATCCTTTTTTTTCTCCTCTCTTTTCCTTCCACCACAAGATCTTGTATCCTTAAAGTGACACTGTCACGAATACCTCAGGATTTAGCTGAGAAGGGGTTAATTCTGTTCAGTTTGTGAGCTAAAAACAGTTATCTGCTTTTCAAGAAGAATTGTGTCCTGGGTTTGTGTTTCTTTGAAGTGCCAGGAGCATCATAAATGCTTGGCAGTGTAAACAGGATAGCGTTTTATGGCTTAGACTCTCAGTAGAATACATGATAGAAAACAAGGCCTCAGTCATATATCCTGAAGAGGTCAATAAAGGGACATGGGTATTATGTATATATGTGTTTAAAACTGTTATGACATTAAATGAAGGGAAATCTGTTGTATCTGGTATCAAATTGATTTTCCCAATGAAACCAAGAGATTACCGGTAAGTATATCTGAAGATAGAGTGGCCTATCAGAAATTATAATGGGTTTTATAATTTCAGGCAAAATATTTAGTTTATTGAAGGTCATAAAGACAGGGGAGTTTCTTACCCCTCCCAGGAGGGTGTGGTCAGGCAACCTGATCTATGGAAAATAGGTATAAGAATCTTATTTTTTAACTATAAGATTGTCATTCTTACAAGGAGAGCTGCTCTACAGGGTAAGGGCCATTGCTTTCATGCCAGCCCCTGGCACAGATCTTGGAACTAGAAAAGTATTCAGTCTGTTTTTCTCCCTTTTTATTTTAACCTGTTTGCTAATATGTAATTTTATTTGTAACAACTTTTTATTAATAATGCATTCTGTATAATATTTTTGGCATAATAAATAATTATTTTATTAAGTTTGGCCTTTGTCTAATAATTGAACCACGTTACTAAGAGACTGGAATGTTAGAACTGTATAATTTAGGTTATTTTCTGCTAAATTGTACTCAGAGAGTTAATGTGTAAGTCTGGGTTTTTCCTTAGGATTGTCCCTTTAATACATTTTAAGTGGTGGCAGCTGAGATATTGTAGTTAGTTTAGTGTGGGTGGCATTAAAGGGGAGTTTTGGGCATTTCTTTTACGTCTAGTACAGACTAGAGAGTGTTGTTAACCCTTGCACCCACTGAACTGGGTGGCTAGATTGTGACCTATTAGTGAGAGTAGAAGGGGTCTGCTAACCCTTTCTGTGCCAAATAAGTGACTGGCGCAGGGTTGGTTAACCTTGGTTCGTCACAGACACTGAACCCAATTTTTTTCTTTCGTGATTCAGATGGAGCATGTAATTTTAAGCAACTTTCTAATTTACTCCTTTTATCATATTTTCTTCATTCTCTTGGTATCTTTATTTGAAATGCAAGAATGTAAGTTTAGATACGGGCCCATTTTTGATTGGTGGATACATTCATCCACCAAATAAAGTGCTGTCCAGAGTCTGAACCAAAAAAAGCTTAGATGCCTTCTTTTTCAAATAAAGATAACAAGAGAACGAAAAAAAATGATAATAGGAGTAAATTAGAAAGTTGCTTAAAATTGCATGCTCTATCTGAATCACGAAAGAACATTTTTGGGTTCAGTGTCCCTTTAAGTAAAAAGTCTGACAAGGAGGAAGTTATACTCACTTAATCTAAGTATGTATGGGAAGATATTTTAACTTTTTGTTATATGTTGTAGGAATCATGTTAGTTTATGCTCTCTATATGGAAGATGGGCTTAATTGTCTTTCGTGAATATTAGTTTTATCAAATTTATCGCTATAAATACTAAGGGGCTTAATACCCCCCGAGAAAAGAGGTCTGTCTCTGAGAGAAATGGAAAAGGCTAAAAGGGGAAGTTATATTAATTCAAGAGACACATTTTAAAAAGAATAGTGAACCTACGTTTACTAACGATAAATATACAACATGTTATATGGCTTCAGATAGAGTCAAGAGGAATGGGGTCTGTGTCCTGTTTCATAAGAAATTAGCCTTCCAACTAATGGAACAGGTGAAAGATAAGGAGGGGAGATATTTATGTATAAAGGGTCTTATTCAAGGCCTTCCAATAACGATCTTTAATATCTATGGATGTTTAATTACATATATAAAGGAGGCAAATTCTCAAAAGAGATGCAAGAAGCAAGAATCATAGTGATACCGAAAGCAGGTAAATGCAGAGAAGAGGTCCACAATTACAGACCCATTTCCCTTTTAAATATAGATCTAAAAATCTATGTAAAAATCATTGGCAATCGGTTGGAAAGCATTTTGGGAAATATCCACCTAGATCAGGTGGGGTTCGTTTAAAATAGAGAAGCTAGGGATAATACAGTAAAAAATATCAATCTATTAGAATATGCCCAATCAGTAAATAACCTGTGCTCCTTTATATCTGTAGATGCTGAAAAAGTTTTCAACCGGGTCAGTTGGCCTTTTATGGCAAAAATACTTAAAGAGACATTCCAGTCAAAATATAAATGCTCATAGATTTATTGCATCTTTGAATAGGAACATATTTTCAATATACATGTATTGACAAAAATGCTTCTATTAAGAGTTATCACTGTTTTAGTGTTAACATTTTTCTCTGCACGTGCATGTGAAGCATAGCTTGATATTTTCACTGCATCCACATTTAAAAAATGCAGCTGCTCAGATCATCAGTGGGGCTTGTATCATGTCAGCAATTAACAAATTAAGTCATTACCAGATGGTACAAGCACCTTAGGCTCATCGAACAAGTGTTGTGTTTAAAATGCTGGTGCACGGTGCATACTTAAATACACTTTTGAAACAGCTATAGCTTTTATTAGAAGCATTTTTGCTAATGCATATATATTACAAAATTTCTTATGTTCAATAAAGAAATGCACCCACATGGTTTCCAATTTTGGCTGGAATATCCCTTTAATAGCTTCAATTTAGGATATAAGCTGATAAATAGAATAATGGCTCTGTATTCAACCCCCTCAACAAGAATAAAGATAAACTGCAACATCTCTAGTGCCTTAAATATATCAAACGGCACGAGACAAGGGTGCCAGCTTTCGCCAACCTTGTTTGTCTTATGTATAGAAATCTTGGCTGCACACATTAGACAAAACAAGAAAATAAGGGGAATTAAAATTGGAAATAGTGAATTTAAAATGTCTTTATTTGCAGATGATATCCTCTTGACTCTATCTGACCTGATCTCTTCAATAGAAGAACTATTGAAGGTTCTCAAGGTTTTTGGTTCTTTTTCCAATTTCCTGGTCAATATAAACAAATCAGAAATATTAAATATAATAATAGATGGAAAAACTTTGAATTATATAGTTACAAATTTTCCTTTTAAAGTGGTAGAGGTATTAAAGTACTTGGGGGTTTATCTAGCAAGAACGATGAATAAAATGTTCCAACTAAATTATGGAAATTTTAAGAAAACAGTTATTAATGAATTAATATTATGGTTTAACAACAAAAAATCTCTTGGTTGGGAAGACTTAATGTGATACAGATGAATATTCTCCCTAGATTTTTGTATCTACTCCAAACACTTCCCATATCTATACCAAATACTTATGTAGAAGAACTACAAAAGGCAATTAATAATTATATTTGGGGTAAAATTCACCTGAGAATTAAAAAATATACCCTTTACAGGAAAAGGAATATAGGAGGCTTAGGCCTACTGAATTTAGCAAAATATAGACAAGCCATGATCTTAAAGAAGATGCAAAAAGCTGGGTTCAATTGGAAAGTAAACATATCTATAGGTAGTTAATGTTGATTAAGCAAAAAAGATAGATCCACAAAAATCTATAATTTTAGCTTGATAAGAGAGACATTTAAGATATGGGATCAAATACTAAAAAAAACAACTAGTTTCTCCTCTATACCATCCCCACTGATTTCTTTAGTTGAAAATAGCAATTTCTTAAAGGATCAATTCAAAGGGGAAAATACCCCTAATAAGTATAGGATAATAGAGGTTATGGAAGGGGGAAAGATGTTATCACAAGAAGTTCTACAGGCAAGAGATATGTGAGGTTTAATAGATTGGTTCCCTTATGCCCAATTACACCATTATATTTTTACAAATAAGGATAAAGACATGATGCTAAGGAAGTTAACAAAATTTGAGAACCTAAATGGCTAAAACTAATGTAAAACACTCTAAATCATACGCAATTTTGCAGAATGACACAGAAAATCTTCCTAGTTATACTCAAAATTGGCAAGACGAACTAGAAATAAGGATAGATGTAAAAACATGGCAGAATATATTTCAACGGACAGCAAAATCATCGGTGTCAGCAAGAGTAGTGGAACAAAATTTAAAGATTCTGACTAGGTGATACCTTACACCCACTAGAATACAGAAAATATACCCGCATACACATGATAGGTGCTGGAGAGGGTGCGTAGGTAGAGAAAATCTTTCTCACATAATGTGGTCTTGTCCACTTATTAAGAAGTTTTGGTCTCAAATTTTTTCAATAATAGAGAAGAGTACAAAACATCAAAATCTTAATAATTTTCTTTCTGCTATCCTAAATAACTTGGACAGCAAGATAGACAAATCAAGACTTTATGTTTGTCAATTAATGTTCAATGCGGAATCTGTTGGTGCTGCTGAATCTGTTGGCACTCTACAAATACGTGATAATAATAATAATAATAATAAAGGTGCAAAAAATCTTATTTTTTAAAAAAAATGGAAAATGCTGGGTATTCCCTCAGAGGAAGAGTGGGTTATTAAGGTTAATGAATATATCCTAAATGAGGAATACTATTTTTTTTAAAATGGCAATATAGAGAAATACCTAGAGGCCAAGGAAATTTGGGAGAACAGCATCAAGTAGACTCATATTCCCTATTAGAGCTATGTCATCTATTTGAAGTTAACAGAAGATATATCCTCCCTCAGCGTTTTAAAAGAATATAAGAAATCATTAGTGGATTCCTACTGCGTTTGCATTGGATAGGAATAAAAAAGTAAAGGTGCCTTGGAGAGGGGGTAATATAGAAACAGAGCTATTAAAAAAAATTGTGGTATATATTTACACTACGGACTTATGGCACCTTGGGCCTTAATAAAGACACTAAAGTAGCAGCATTTATATAAGGTTTCACAGATGGTACATTTACTTATTATATCCATTTTAAGTCTTTTAATATAAATGATCAGATCACTAATATATGGTTTTATAAACATGACAAAGTTTAAAGCTCTGTGATGACATAAAAGACCACTACATCTTCTGATCGCTCCTCATTGATTGTACCTGAGAGAGAACCAGATGTATGTTATTACTCTATTGAGAACTGTTTATATGAAATACTTCTATTGGTTTTCAACCCAGATACTTCAATAAGATTGGTTTATTCATCTAAATTGGGAATATTCGATTGTAATGTGGGAGTGTATATTTAGATTGTAAAACATACACAACAGGGGAACACGTTTAAAGTTATTTATACTCCTTTTGGAAACTCAACATAGATAATTTATATACTTAAAGAGTTCCGCTTTTGTGTATGGTAGGGATTAACCCACAATATGTAAACCACTCCCATCACAGGTGTTGCTAAGATGGAAGTAGGTAGCAGGGGTATAACACCTATAAATGGCGCACAGGAATATGTGTAACTTAGCTTTCACTCTGTATTTTTATTTTGTTCTTGAAAAAGGTGTGTTATCACCGAAAACTGGTTGAGCATTTTATTTGTGTAAAAGCTTTTAATATTTTAATAAACTGGAATGGTTTGTGATATGAAGATTCCAGTGTTTTGAATAAACATTGAAGATATCTACATATTCTTGTGAGTACATTCCTTTTAGTACATACTTGGAGTCCATGATGTATTGCACGATAGTGGTTCTTCTTCTTGAGGTATTGTGGTTTAGATACCAAGGAGAAGTCGTTGATTGATTTACAGCCCAGCAGGAGGACTGTGCCGCCATACTATCCACTACTTAAAGGGACAGTATACATCAATTTCCATATAACTGCATGCAAAAGACACTACTATAAATAATAATATGCAGATACTGATCTAAAAATCCAGTATAAAACCTTTTAAAAACGTACTTAGAAGATCCCTGTTTAGCACTGTTGAAAAGGTTAAGGTGGGGCACCCACTGAAATGGGCTGGGAAGAAAAAAAAGAGCAGACACTCCCCCCTCCCCTGCATATGAAAAGACTATTTACACAAGCAGGAGTAGGTAGACAACAGTCTACTTCTAAAACTGTGGGGGTTGGTTAAGATTCTGAAAATCAGCACAATGTTATTTTAAAATAAGCAAAACTATACATTTTTTAAAAAAAAACCTGTATGAGCTATATAAATGGATCATCTACAAAACATTTATGCAAAGAAAAATCTAATCTACAATGTCCCTTTGAATAGATCTAAGACTGTTAAGCTGCATGTTTCAGACCTGGTTTGTCTGATTTGCTCTCAGAGTGTGAGGCATCTCTGATCAAGATACAGACTCATACTTTGTGTCTAGGTTCCTGAGTTTTTAGTCTGTTAAGCAATTGGCTTTTTAAACCAACTGCTAAGTCACCAGAGGTTTTTCTGGTTCCTGATGCTATCTCTGAAATATGTTTGCACACGTCGGTTTCTTGCTGCACTTTATGTGTTTAGTTTTTGCGCGCATTACCATTTTTTTGCTCACGTTTCATTTTGTTGTGCGTGTTGGCCTATTCTTTTCGCAGTGTTTTCTGTTGAGCCCATTTTTTAGTCATGTGCGGTTGATTTTTAGCTCGCTTCGGTTTTCGCATGAGTAGGATATTTAGTTAGCATACCTCGCCCATTTGCATGTTGTCAGTGCTTGTATATCTTTTCCCCCCGCGCTACAGAGCTGGGTCGGGTTAGCGCACATCGCTCTTTTTCCACCTCGTTACTTAGTGGATTCATAGCGCTCCTCTGTTTGCCTTGGCCTTATCAAGTGAAGGGGATATGTTTTTCAATAATGTCTAGAGCTGCTTATTTTTTGGGGTATTTAACCTCTTCACTACCAGGACTTTCAGAGAAGAACTTGCCCAAAATACCGGAGAATTTTTAGCATTTTTGCTATTACTTATGTTTAGAGACAGAGCCTTGTTTTGTTTTGTTTTTACCTGTTAAAACTATATATATATTTTTAAGTAGACAACCCAAGGAATTGATCTAGGCCTATTTTGGTATATTTCATGCCACCATTTCTCCGCAAAATGCAATCATATAAAAAAAAAAAATCATTAACTTTTTTACAAACTTTGGGTTTCTCACTGAAATGATTTACATACCGCTTGAGCAATCATAGCACAAATGATTGTAAAAACTTCTCTGGGATCTCCTTTGTTCAGATATAGCAGACATTTATAGCTTAGCCATTGCTTTTTGGTAATTAGAAGGCCGCTAATTTCAGCAGCGCACCACACTTCTATTATTATCCCGGCAGTGAAGAGGTTAATCAAGTAGCTTGTAAGGTTAATTTTATCTTTAGTGTATATACAGGTGGCCCTCGTTTTACAACGGTTCAATTTACACCGTTTCAGAATAACAACCTTTTTTTCCAGTCATGTGACTGCTAATGAAAAGCATTGAGAAGCAGTGCATTTATTAAAATAGCCAGTAGGTGGAGCTGTCCGCTTGTGTTGCAGCAAAGCCAAGCAAGCTGAAATTAATCAGTTTAACCAGACCTGAGCTATCGAGCAGATTTCAAAGGAACAAGATCTTCCTGTCCAGATTGGAATGCATAGAAAGAACTGTTTGCAGAAAAATGCAAGTGAAGTCTGTGTTGTGTGATTATTGTATTAGGTTTATAATGCTGTTTAGCAAATGTTTTTGTTCATTTAACTTAGTTTAATTATATATTCTGTGTTGTGTGATTATTTTATAAGGTTTATAATGCTGTTTAGCACTTAAAGTCTTCATTTCAAAGCTTTAAAAATAATGTATTAGGTGTTACTTATGACAATTTTGAGAGGGGCCTGGAACCTATCTCTCTCACTTCCCATTGACTTACATTATAAACTGGGTTTCAATTTACAACGGTTTCAATTTACAACCATTCCTTCTGGAACCTAACCCCGGCGTAAACTGAGGGCTACCTGTATTACCCTCCCACCTAACAATTCCTACCCCATGAACCCTCCCAAACAGCTCTCTGTTAAAATATCTTTTAAATCTTGTAATATTTTCTGCAGTGTAGGATTCCACTTACCCTCTAACCTTCTTGATCCCTCCCAAACAGCTCTCTAACCCTCCCCCCTCTAACTAATGCCGCAATCTTAGGTACTGGCAGCTCTTTTTCTTCTTAAATGGAAAGAGTCCACAGCAGCATTCATTACTTTTGGGAAATAAGAACCTGGCCACCAGGAGGAGGCAAAGACACACCAGCCAAAGGCTCAAATACTCCTCCCACTCCCCTCATTCCCCAGTCATTCTTTGCCTTTCGTTCCACGACGTTGATTCCGGTATGATCGTTTCATTTTACTTTATGCAATGTACTGTAATGTGATGTTTCCCGTGTGGCTAAAGCTCCTCGCGGGGTCTCAGTGAGTCTCTGTTTGATCTTGGAATCGGGGGTTAATACCTTCTGAGGGGGGTTATGGGACAGGGGGGTTTATAATCATGTTTGTTATGTGATTTAACCTGCTTATGTATGAGGTTATGGGCTCATGGTTGGAACTTTGAGGCCTTTGGTAGTGACGTGGCCTGTTGGCTGTACGTACTTTTTGGACTATACGGTTCATCCTGTGTCTGGGCGTGGTTACGCTCTGTTCCCATTTCTGCATTCCCGAACATGTGTCGTCTGAGATTTAATCTAGTCTGCGTGGGTCTGGTCATAGGAGGTGGTGAGTGCCCCAGCTATTGGCGGTGTCAGGTGCCGTTACTGAGTGCTCCTTATTGCTATCCCTTCCTAAAGCTATGGGGGATTCTGATGCTGAGCCTGTGATTATTTCAGATTCAGTTACAGAGGATTCGGATACCAACACGATTATAATATCTGATTCAGGGGGTGACGGAGCCTATGCTTGGAGTGGCAGGACGTGTCTCAGGGAAGCTCCTGCTTATATTTTATAAACTTTGCTTTTTAGCTTCAACTAAGAAGAATTATTTTGCTGGGACTGATATATTTAGAAGCTAAGATTGTCTGCCTATTCTTCTAAAAGTTCAGGAGAGGATAATTGACACCCTGACCCATGTTATTCAAGTGAGCCTCGCATAATCTCTGTGAACTAGGCCATCATTGATTTGGAGATAGTGAACAGCGTGGCTGGGGCTGCCGCATACATTCCCCCCAGGTCTCTGGATCTAAATGTACGCAGATATGATTATTGCTACAAGCCCATGCTCTATACCTATAATCTATTGGGGCTACTACACAGTCTTATTCTACAACATGGAAGATATCCATCAGGAGATACAAATTCTCTTTATTGAGTTCAAAGTGGATCTGCTTAGGTAGTTGGAGCACTTGGGACAGCTTGCTAACTCCGAAAATATTCAACTTTGGATCGATGTCTACTGCCTGTAGAAGAGTTAATACTCTTGAAGCAGCGGAAACAGGGATCTGAAGGCACTAGGATGGTGTGTGATGGCCTGACCTCGTGGCAAGCGGAAGCTCCTGAGGAGCGGGCTACAGTTTATTTAACTCACCCACCCGACAAGTCTACGCCCGCACAGGGCGATCTTCATATTCATTCAGCAATCCTGCTTGATGCTCTGGAGTTGGGGGTGAAGGGCCCTGGATACCAGATCACGGAGCCTTACCTGCTTACTTGGTTATTTAGTACAGAGGAGAGTGCTAGCCGCTTACACAAGCAGTTGAGCCTGGAACCTTTGCCCTTACGGCTGCAACACTGTTCCGGAGAGGCCGAAGCTACTGCCATGGAAACCCCACCAAGTTTTCTTGAAACTCCGTTGGGACATATTCTATGGCACTTCGATGTGGGGTAGGACAATGTGTATCAGCCAACGGAGACTATCTTGATCCGTTTGTGTGACAACATATGGGACCTTCTCAGGAGATCTTCCAGTTAGATATAAGACTTAAGGTTATGTTTAGGGTTAGGCACAATCTACTGCTTATATTTGCTCACTAAAGTCCTTTTACTATGTTGTAAGTTTATTTTATGCACATAGGGTAGTTCTATGGGGTTTTGGTTCCTAACCGTTTGCTTTTACTTGGGTTTTTTTTTCTACAAAGATCCTTCTCTTATATACTTTTAGCGTTATCGTGTGATTTTGAACTTAGACGCTTGCTATTTTGAATAGGCAGTTACTGGGTCATAGGCCTGGCTTTTCAGTGATGTATTAGCTAGATATTTGACAGAACTGTATATTGATCCCTCATTATGCTTCACTTTAGTATATACTGCGTTGTTACAACAGTTAATATTGGTTAGGCTGTGTCTTACTATTTCAATAATATAACTCCTTATAGACAAGTGGTTTACAAAGCCTTATAGATATCTCACACCCCCTGTGGTGGTGAGGGCAATAAATTACTGTTATGCAAGTACCCCAAAACCCCCGCAACTTTATACTTATTGAAGAACACCTTAGATTTTTCAGGATGTCTTCGTATATCTCAATAAGTAGCCCTACCTAATTCTATTACACATATCCCTTGTATTCCAATGCAGCTCAGTTGTTAGTACTAGCTGAATGGGATTATTATGAATAACTATCTATATATAGTAAAGATCCTCCCCATAGTTGCCGCTTAATGATAATGGAGGTCCAAAAGAGACTTCTGGTAGTGTTGGGAGGTTAAAACTTAAGGTTGTTGATAATTGTATGCAGAGTCATAAGTCAGACATCACTCATAGGCTTGGAAGCTCAGATTGCTGGGATATCTATTATGTAGAACTGTATACTTTAATTCTTTAATTTTGAGTTGCAGGAATCTATTTGTTTTCTCTTACTGATGACAGATATGAGTCCCTTTGTTCACTTATAAATTTAGACAAGTATTAAAGAAAGCTTCTTTTCCGAAAAATCACCGTATTGATTAGACTATATGTTAAATTTAAAGGGTGATGACTAGTATTACAATAATGCTTTTGCAACTGTACATATTTTTTTGATGCTTGCTCTACCATGTGGAGACGATTGTATGTTCTGCTACATCTTAACTATCTGTAATTTTGTGCATAAACCTTAATAAAAATTATTTGAAATATAATATCTGATTCAGATTCGGTGTCTGGTGACGAATCCGATTTAGCCTTGTTGACTTCTGTCAACCATTCTTGTTCCATTTGACATGTTTGAGCACCCGGTTCCTCAGGCTCAGGGTATCAGGGTTCTGCTGAGCCAATCCGCATCTTGGGGGTCCTGTCTCCCAAGGAGCGAGTTCCCTACCTAATTTTCCTCTTACACATGCAGGTAACCCAGTTTATAGTTCCTCCATGCGGGGTGGTGTGTTCCCCCCAGAACTTGCAGCACGCTTTTGCTTTCAGATAATGTTGGCGATGGCTCATCTACATAGTCCAGACGTTTTTTTAAGAATGTGCTTGTGCCCTGTGGTATTCCACCTTGGGGTGGGTCTCCGCAGTATCCTGAGTGTTCTGTTCTGGAGTGTTGTGCATTTCGATACCGGATTGCGCACCTTCGCGTGTTGCTCAGACATCTGTCACTGAATGACCCTATAGTACATAGATATGGGAATTTTCAGTCTGATGGTCCGAATGGTACTAAACATTAGACATATGGGGATGAGGTAATTTCCTATTGTCTTTAGTTGAGTTTCTTTCAAAGTTGTGAGATGGGGCTCCGTTTGGCTGGTCCGACGAGTAGACCCGTGTCCTTTTTTGGGGCGTTAACCCTCGATATTCTATTTATATCCGATGGATGTCTTTTATTTGTTTTTGTTTCCTTCGGGAACCATCTGGGATTGATACTCTTGGTTAGTTGTTGTACATGTTAGTCCTATGTTTAAAATGTCTGTTTTCCTTTTCTCCTATCTGTTAATAATGCTGATAAATGCATTTATAATCTCATTTAACATGTATAAAATGGATGTTAAAAAGAACATATCTTATCTTAAAAGATGAAAGAAGAACAAAGAATGATTATTAAAAGGGGCACATAAAATCCAACAGTTACTTTTTTGAAACATTTAAACATAATCAATCATATACATTTTATATATCATTATCATTTAATTTTCTTTTTTCCCATCAAGAATGCTGTAAGAGAATCCAAGCGAATATTTTATTTCACAGAATTTCCCTTAGAGAGTAAATTATCTCCATATGAGACGAGATATGGTATATCAGCTACCTCTGAGAACAAACATCAAATAGAGAAAACACAAATACGTCAGTGATCTTCCGAAAAAAATAACATAAAGACTAATAAAATAATCAAATGATAAAGTTGAATTAGAAATGAAATAGTGACAAGGGTTAAGGTCTTGAAAAAACTAAAAAACCAATTTAAATATACGGATCCAATGTTCATTTAAGAGAAGAAAGAAGGGATCACAAAGTCGTTCTATACAAAATGATATAAAATATGAGATAGTATATTCATAACTGTATTTTATTAGCATGTTTATTAAGTATAAAAAAGGAACACACAATGCTAATATTTAATATTTTAATATTTTATATAAGTAAGCAGTATATAACAGCAAATCAGTAGGTGTAACTGAGTTAAATCAAAATATGCCAATTGAGTGAAAGAATGATGAAAGGGTTAAGCATACGGGTATAAAAGGAAGGAGCGGGAGTTAAGAAACCATCTTGATAAAGGCTATTTTATTAGCTGAAACGCGTAGATCATATTACTCCGCTCCGTGATTTTGAAGCAGATCTCCCAGGACCTGTACCAGTATTGCACTGACAAATGTAGGTGCAGACTGGATTGGTAGGAGATAGTTTGATCCCACTCCCAGAACCAATTCTGAACACAGATAGAAGCGGTAGGAGACGGGAATTCAACAGACAAGATTTTCAAAAAAGTGCGCGCACTGATCATACTCCACACGGATTGGATAAGACGGGACACAGCCAAACAGACTGTAAATAGACCAGTCGGTCGAAGCATCAAGTGAAACAAAGTAGCTTCTAAGAACTGTGAGAACCAACAGTGAGTACATATTAAAATCACAATATAACAACTATTTGGAATACAAACAAACCATACCAGAAATATCATTGTACCCAAACCCTGGACTTTTCTATATCCATTATACACATGCTAAAGGAAAATAATGGACTGATATATTACTCATGAATACACCGTATATCAGAATGTACTGATTGAGATTGAAAACTTATCCCCAGTATCTTATTGTATCTTTATACATGTAAACGTGGCTGCCATTAGCAACATTAATGAAATACCTCTATCATCAGACAAATTGTATCAATGTTTTTATGGATAGTTACTTATATAGTATATTTTATTGATAGCGACACCGGTGTCTAAATTTTATATTTTATCATTTATATTGAGATGTCAATTTGTGTCATTCTTTTTATTTGTTAAACATTAAATTTTATTTATATAGACCCTCGTATCACATTATTTCTCATCGAGTGAACATTGGGTCCGTAAGTATATTCTCTATAGTAACGTCACACAATATTAAGAACACCAACATGAGGTTATAATAGAAAAAAATTCTCCCCACCAGTGAATATTGCACTTGATATATATTCTTATTAAAGATATAATTCTAGTTTATTACAAGTTAAGTCACTTTCATAGTCAGCCTCTAGGGGCGCTCCTAACACAACGTCACTTCAATACACCCCTTCATTCTAATTTGTGAGGAATTAGAAACGTTAGGAAGCCAGCACTGCTATTCCAAGTATTAGTGTACAACCACTCACACATATCTGGGATTGATACTCTTGGTTAGTTGTTGTACATGTTAGTCCTATGTTTAAAATGTCTGTTTTCCTTTTCTCCTATGAGGGAGAAATTATGCAGCTTGCTGGTTAGGACCCTTAGTACGGGCTGGCCCTGTTTGGGTTCGTCTGGTCTTGCGGCTGCTCAGACACGTGGCGCTGTTTCGACTGTGGTTTGGTAGCAGTGCTGAGTGCTCAGATTATCATTTTTTCATGTTCCACTGCAGCTGTTAGGTCCTGCAGGCCCTTTAAGCACTGCTGCCTCTCTCTGGCTATAAATGCCTCTGCCTCCCTCCAGTCTATGCTGGAATATTGAAGCTACCAGGAGGGTGTTCCATCCTCCTCACCTGATTCCCTGCTAATTGCCAAACTCTTTGTGGTTTGCAGTCTCCAGCTGTTATTTTCTTCACAGCTCCGTTCTCAGCTGTTCCTCCTTATCTGGTCTGAGTGTCTCCTGCTGCCTGACATCATCCAGACGCTGCCATCTGACCTCTGCAATCTACCTCTCATACTCTGGCGTTGTTCCTGTGCCTACTACCAGCTAAAGCCCTTAGGAATTCCCCAGCCACGCACACATCCTGCAGCTACTGGAACAAGGTGTAACAGCTGTTAGCCCTCTTGCTCTCCTCAGAGTTTCCTTATAGCTCTGCAGGAGTTTCTTTGAGCTATATTAAGTCAAGGAGGTTTCCCTTTCCGCATACTGGGATACCTCTCTGTCACAAAACTATATTAACCAAACCAGCTGAACAGGTTTAGTCACTTTCAGTGTAAAAGCAGAGAGTTTAACTTTGCATTAAGCTGTAGCTGTATAAAATCAAACACATGATTTGTTAATGTGATTTATTAACCTATATGTTACCATGTGCTGTATGAATTGATTACTGAGTCTGAAACTGAGTCAGACAGGTCTTGCAGGATTACAGGATTACAGCAGCATTCGAGAGGAACCCGAGGGTTCTTGAGGCGGGAAGGATTTAACCGGTCCTTATAGTTTCTAGTTATAGGTGAGAGTGTTCCGTTGCGTCACTCTGTCATCTGCTCTCGTCAGAGCCTTGAGTGCCTTCTCCAGGTTGGGGACGGTGGGCGGACTTCGGTCCCATTACCACTGTTTAAGTGGTTTTCCTTCAGTTTTAGGCTTCAGGATGGTCCTATTAGGACCAGATCCTACGGCTTATGGATAGGCTGTTCAGCTTGTGGAGGGTTTTCTTAAAGACCTGTTGCAGCTCTGGATTCCTTATAAGAGATGTGTCTGCTGTTCTAGTGTTCTAGATGCAGTATTTATTCTTGGACTGTATGGTCTTTCCAAATGTTGAGACCTTTAGGTCCAGGGAAGACAGATACCTTTTTGGGGATCTGCGTCCCAGATGATGGTTGATCCCTGTGGGGACTTTTCTAGCTTGGGGTTACCCAGAGCTGGGAAGGTTTAACACCTTATTTTTCTCTGTACCCTCTGCCTGTGTGGAGGTAATGGAAAGCCTGGCCCCGCTAGTAGGGTTTTGTGGACTTCAAGGTTCCCTGCTGTTGTCCTGTGGCTAACAGGTCCCTTCATGCGACTTCTGGCACAGCTCCTCTTGAAACTTTAGCTAGAAATGGTCCCTTCCTTTAGTCGGGGCCTGCGAGTCTCTCGCTATCTGAATTTAGGATATGTGTCCATTCCCCTTTTTGTCTGACTTTTGGCCAGTTGGGGTGTTTAGTTCTAGGATGAGACTGCCTGAACTATTCGAAGCCTGGACATATTTTCCTTCAGAGACTGCTTCTGGGGATTTGCTCCTTTTCCTAATCCTATTTTGGATTCTGGGATCTCAGGATTGGTCGGGGTGTTCTCTGGTAGTGGTAACTTGGGCTGTGTCCTTGATCTATCTACCTGTCTGGGTCAAATTTGGCCTGGTATTAGAATATGTATTACTCCTTACTGAGTATCCCATGTCATCTGGGAGTTCCTGGGTGGCTAGCGCCTTTGAGTGTGGGTTTTCGACTCTACTGCTGGTGTGGGGTTCAAATTTCTGTTGCTCCTTAGGGTTGCAATTCCTTGGTCGGTTGCTAGTGTCCCCATGGATTTCTGCTTTGCATGTAATTGGGGTTGGCTATGCCTCTGTTGGGCATGCAACCTGTAAGGGGGTCCTTTTCTAGGACATTTACGTTGGGATTTTTATACCCACTTAACCGGTAGTTCGGACCTTTGGGTCATTGTTGTTCTCTCCGGTTCTTTCCCTTTTATAAGGACTATTCTCGTTTCTTTGGAGATTAGGTCCTTTTTTATTTAAGACCTCTTTAGGTCGGGAGGCATAGGGTGGGGGTGGTCAGCCTGGGGCCTTACCAGTTCTAAGCAGATTGTGGGCCTTGTTGTGATAGATACTTATAAGTTTATGGCCTTATCAGGGGTCAGAGTTGGGTTGTCCTTGTACTCTGGTGAGATGGTTCTTCCATCTCTTCGCTCGTTCCTATATTAGTTTCGGGATTCTTTTTGTTCCTGTACTGGATCAGTGTGGCTGGGTTGGTCCAGCTGGGTATGGGTCTGCAGGCAGGACTTTGTGGCCTAAGGGATAACTACCCTGCCTAGTACGCTGAAGGCTTAGAGTTTGAATCCTGCTGTGGCAGCTTTCTTAATAAAGGAATGTCCGAGCGGTCTAGGGATCGAGGTATCCCTTGTCTGTGAGAGCTTGTTCACTCAGTTTGCAGGAAGAGTTTTTCTCTTTCTCCTTGTTCCTACACAGGAGATGGTTTCTCTACCTTCGGACTCTGAGGGTATATTCTCCTTCTCGGGAGTCCTTGATGGAGGCTTGTGTTGTCCTTTTTTTTATTTTTATTAATTTTATTTTATTGAGGGTAATAAAGTATACAACATGCAAGTTACTCAATGAAACATATACATATATAACAACTAACATGGATATCTCACAGTATAATAGGCAAACTGGGGAGTAACCTCTCAACCACCCTCTATTTTTGCCCCTCCATAATTGCTCAGGCCGCTTTTGGACCCTCGATTACACACCACACTAACTGAGGGGTTTAGTAAGGTATAGACCACTTTTGGGCCTATAGATATCTATTGCATAGAATACACAGAAGCAATTATACAAGTCGGGTATAACTGGTAATTAGTTAACATTAGGTAGGTATGTAAGGTCAAGACATGGAATCATATTAAGCCCTTGTAGGTATTCAGTTTATGGGGGGACTAAGTTATACAGACCATATAATAACATAAAATTAAATAACCCCACAGAAGATTTGTTAGGGATCAGCTGTGATATGCCTCAAAGGAACTCACACATGCTTTAGTTCAAATACACTTTGACATGAAGTTATATACAAAAGACCAGGACCTCTCCCACCGCCAAAGTGGGATTTAGACAATGCTGTCCAGGGGCTAACCCATAATTAGGACTGTCATTAAATGCTGTGATTCCCCATACAATGACAATTCTAGGGCTAAATATTATGTTCATGTAGATCATCTAGAGCTGTCTAGTAATTATTACACACAGCCCTGGTGCATTAAACACTGCACAATTACATATTTAAGGCAGCAATAATGATTATAATACTATTAGGTGAAAAACATCATACATTAACAAAGTACAGTAGCTAATTTGTTATGCACTGCAAATCCTCTCAGGCAGGTCCTCAAGGACTGTCTAGTAATTATTACACTCAGCTGTGGTGCACTAAACACTACACAATTACATATATAAGGTAATACAAATATCTATAATACTGTCATGTGAAAAACATCATACATTCACAAAGTACAATAGCTAATTAGGTATGAACTGAAAGTCCTCACAGGAAGGTCATCCAGGACTGTCCAGTGCCCATTACACACAGCCGTGGAGCATCAAACACTACGCATTTACATATTTGAGGCAGTATAAATGATTATAATACTGTTATGTGATAAACATCATACATTCACAAAGTACAGCAGCTAAGTTGTTATGCACTGAAAATCCTCTCAGGAAACTATTTGAATGTCCCATAAGTCCAATGTCCTTGAAGTCTTTGCTAGGTGAGTATTCAGGCCTGAAGGCCGTCATTCAGGCTTATCAGCACCAAACAGCTCTTGGTTGTGTCAGAGGCTACCAAAGATCCAAGGCCTTTCCAATCCATAGGAGCATATCAAAACAATACAAGCATCTAAATTATATAAGGGCTGGTAGCACAAAGCATAGAGTAGTACAGGGTTAGGCATCACAAGAAACTAGTGTTATGGAACATCTATAATATGACCTGTATGTTCTATTGGTTTTGGAATTAATGATTTAAACACTCTATGGGGGCCCAGTGGACCACCTATAAATCATAGGCATATATCCTATACATATGTTGCTGTAGAGTTGCTTACAGGCATTAACCAGTAACAATCAAAATTCAGAGGACTCAATACTGTTAATAACTTGATCACTATATAATTATAGGTATATAATGTATCCCACGATGTAGCAAGTGGGGGTACTTGGGCTCATATCTAACATATTAAACATATTAATACATGAGTGTCTAAAACTAGCAATCTCTGTTTCTTTTCCTAAGGGGGCGCCCCAAAAGTTTAAGACAATAACCTGAGACTGTAAGAGGAGAAAAGTGTGGACCCGCATTAGGGATATTCATATAATATCAAACAGAGGTTTATGTGGTTATGATTATTTTTCCCACTACACAGTCTTTATATGTGCTCACTACACAGTCTTTATACGTCCTCATAAAAATTAAAGAAGAAATAGAAATGATAATCTCGCCTTCACCCCCCTGCAAACATTATGGGGCGCATAGATCTGTCCATCTATAAACATTAACCCACTCCAGTCTTAATTGTCAAAGTAGCTCCCAGCCTTTGCAAACCTGTGAAACCTTCCTCTATAACACCCGGAGTCCAGTCCGTGCAGATATGATCCAGTAGGGCATTCCGTTGGTGCTTTGTCCCTCGGGTAATGTGTTTCTTGTGGGAGAGTTGCAGCGTAGCCATAGCGATACTGTCCTCTGCCACCTCCGCTCAACCGAACTGCTCCCAGAGTATCCCCAGCAGCTTCTGCACTGTATTATCGTGTACGGCAAGCTCGCCGCCGCCATTCACTTCCTGCAGACCAACAGGTCCCATATGCTGCGCTGAAGGACCGGCCGCCTCCTCCCGCACCAGGGCTATAGGGATGTATAGAGAATCCTCACACAGGTCCATCAACACCTCATTGCCTCCCGGAGACTGTGTGCGGTGCGGTAAACAAGTGTCCCACTGCTGAACCACAGATCCCCTGTCACCAGCAGCTCAGCTTCAAACGGGATCCTCCTATCCACCACGTGCACTAGTAGGGACTGTAAATGGTCAAAACGGTCCAGCACTTTCCTTTCAAACTCACTGAATAGGGCTTGTAGAAGAGGATAGGTAACCTCCATATTTACAGATTGTAATTATATCTGTTATAGTTACGGATTGTGAATACAGCTATACAATGACGTCACTGTATGATGGCGATCTTCGCGCTCTTTGATTCCAAAGCTACCCGCTTATGCAAGTTATGTGGGTACACAGTTTTGATACCATTGGTCTTGATAGGGATCCGGGCAGAGTTCTTAGGCATCCGATACCATACAGGCCGTTGGAGTAGGTCTCATATACCGGAGCCGCCTCTGTGCAGTGAGTGTTCTGCTGCGGTAGTCACCCTTGTCAAAGAATATAGGGAGAGCGCTTCTATTTCAGCACAAGCGAGGGTCCACAGATAATCCAGCAAGTTAGGTGCTCTAAGAAGGCATAATAGATGCCGAAAAAAAACAAAGTAAAACTGCTTTTAAACTTAATTACACTTTGGATGTGCAGGAGCTCCACAAATTCACGTCTTCTCCAAGCTCAGACTAGCTCCGCCCCCTGTGTTGTCCTTTTTAGGGGCCTAAGTGTAGGTTAGGCGGCTTAGGTTGCTGGGAGAATGCCCTCTATTGAGGGATTGTTTTTATACGGTCCACTTACTGTGGACTGCTTCTTGTTATGGACACGGTGTTGTTGATCCTAGGGTTTTGTCCTGAGTCTATTACACATTCTCATGATGAATACTTTGGTATTCTATGAGTGAGCGCAGGGAGGACTTTGCATCTTCTGTTACATCCTTGCTTGCAGGATGTTGGGGAGATGTTTTATCTCCGTGTCCGGATTATTTCCGGTTTTTCGCTTTACGTTGTGTGGCCTTATTCTCGGTTGGGATCCATTTTTGTCTCCGTGAGCCGGTTCTTCACACACTTGAGGTGTTTTCTGTCGTATTAAAGGAACCTTTCGGTTTCTTCGGTTCCTTGTCTTGCCCCTGGGGGCTTAGGGTGGTTGGAGGAACCGTTTATTGGGGCGACGGTATCTCTTGGAGGACTGTTGGCTTAGTCAAGTCTGTTTGCGGTCTCTTCTTTGGCTCTGGATTGACTGCGGGTCAGTGTCACCGGAGCTTTTCTTCAAATTTTTCTTTAAGTTTTTCTCGGCTTCGAGAAAGAAGGATTTTTTGTTGGGTTGTGGTTCAGGTCTGGTGCCCTCAGTTTGGGCCACCTATGTACCCTCCCGTCTTGGCATTCAGTGTCCTCTTTAGCTTGGGTATTAATTTCCCAAAAGTAATTAATGCTGCTGTGGACTCTTTCCATTTAAGAAGAAAAACATAAATTATGCTTACCTGATAATTTTATTTTCTTCTGATGGAAAGAGTCCACAGCACCCCACCCGTAATCTGTGGGGCGTCCTTATATTCTTCTGGCACCTTTTAACCCTGATATTTTTTCTACTGTTCCTTGTTCCTCGGCATAATGACTGGGGGATGAGGGGAGTGGGAGGAGTATTTGAGCCCTTGGCTGGGGTATCTTTGCCTCCTCCTGGTTGGTGGCCAGGTTCTTATTTCCCAAAAGTAATGAATGCTGCTGTGGACTCTTTCCATCAGAAGAAAATGAAATTATCAGGTAAGCATAATTTATGGGGTTTTTTAATATATATTTTTTTATATTAGTCATTTTTAAAAACGTTTTCTGTAATGTAGTGGTTCCCCAACCTCCCCCCTCCAGCGATTGTTGGTTAGGGACGTGCCCACCCCCTCCACCCACCTTTTTCTTGTTGCTCAGCTCCCACCCCCCACCCTTTATTTTTTGCATTGTAGGGCCCTACACGAAAGAAAAGATTTTGGGTTTCATGTCCTTTTAAAGTGTGTTTTTGCAAGCTTATTGATCCCTGTGCTCAGCTTTACAATTCTTGTATGGGTCACTTATTGCATATTAATTGGACCAATGCTTTTTTTTTGCTTCTAAGGATATATATCCTCCCTCTGTTTGCTCTATACAGGGGAGTTCTTCAGATTTTGTTCCAGATTTTGTACGCTCCACTGTATCTGAAATGTTGGCAGCTATGCCTCCTGTGAGTAAGCGTAAATAGTCAGTTTCTGATCATTTCTAATTTAGCTTATATTTTTAAATAGATCTAAGTCTGTTAAGCTGCATGTTTCAGACCCTAGTTTGTCTGCTTTCTCCTCAGAGGGTGAGGTATTTTCAGATAATCTGATAATATTCTCTGATCAAGATAGTCATCCTCTTTCTATTTAGACCTAAACAAGGATTCTAAGGCTCTTGAAGAAAGGTCTGTTAAGCAATTTAATTTGTTTTTTATACCTACAGCTTAGTCATCTGAGTTTTTTTCTGGTTCCTGATGCTATCTGTGTAATAATCTCTATAGAGAGGTCTAAGCCTGTCATGCCCTTTAATCTAGCTTTAATATTTTAAAGGGTGTTTCTTTTAACTGCTTCTGACATAAAGCTTTTGGGAAACGATCCTTAAGGCAGATGAGGCTGTTTCTACTTTGGTTAAACGTTCTAGTATTCCTTTTGAGGATAGTACTACTTATTCTAGACTCTACAGATGTTAGTCTTTTCTTAGGAAGGCTTTTTTGCAAATGGGTTTACTTTTTAGGCCAGCAATTAGTATTGATTGTGTTGCTCTAGTCTCTACTCTTTGGTGTGTTAGCTTATCTGAGCAGTTCTCAGATGAATCTGCTGGTGAAGAGTTTTAGAATCAATTAAGACTTTTAAGGTCAGCTAAAGCTTTTGTTGTGTGCTGTTGACATTATTAAAATTAATGCCAAAAATATGGTATTAGCAGTCCTGACCAGGAGGGTGCGCCATTTCATTGTGGCTCAGTGGTTATCACAGCTGCCCAGCATAATGAAAAATCTAAAATCTGTAGGAAATTAACCAATTTTGAATTCCTATGTAACACTAACCAACCTACTAGAGGTATTCTTTCAAAGGCATATAAAATTGTTATCGCAAAAAAAACATAAGCAACTTCCTACGTTATCAACAAAATAATGGCTTAAATTTTCCAAAGCAATGAGTAAATCAATCTCCTCAATTGATATATTAGAAATTAACTTCACATTATTAACAAGGTGGTATCTCTGACTCTACTGATTATCTCAAATATTTCCAACATTTCTCCCTACATGCGGGGATGGGATGGTAGGTAACATGCCACACATATGATGGCATTGTCCTAATATTCAATCATTTTGGAGAGGTGTAGTGATAGACATGGGAAAGGTGATCTCTGTTAGATCCACTTATACTACTGTTTAATGCATTACTTCCCCTAAAAGGAATACTATGATCCTTCTTATTATTTATAATGATAAATTGCTCCAAAAAATGTATTTCCAGACTCTGGAAGCATCTGAATATCCCAAGTATACAAGTCTGGATACAGAGTGTGTCTCTAATGTTAAAAGTAGAAAAATATCACTACTATGTGTCCAAAAAAACTAGATGATTACTATGCTATTAATTTTATTTGGGATGAATATCTCTCTTGCATCTTCACTTAATCTATGGGAATAACAATAACTCTCTGGGAAGTATCTGCATTAGTGCTCTTTAAATGTTTGTGCAACACTTGGCGAAGGTCATGACCCAAACATGTATCAAAATGAATACAAATAACATTTTTGTTTAGATATCTTAAAACCTAGGTGTACTGTGACAGAATATTGTATTATACAACGAAAATTGTATAAATCTATATATGTGAGAGTCAAATTAGTTTGCTGAAAACTTGAAATTATTTTAATTGTAATGTTTGATATAATCTTCAATAGTTTAAAAAAAAAAGACATGGTTTCTAAGTCTATGTTTTTCTCCCTTCACTTTTAGGGTGCTATTATTTCTACTGTGTCCAGAGGTAAAGGAACAAGAAGTCTAAGGATAAGATCAGGGATTCTAATCACTTTTGTTCCTTTCGTTAATCTAGGAAACAAAAAGTCCTCTTTCATTAAGAAACAGGGCTCTTCCAGATTTTCCTGAAAGCCAAATTTAAATTAGATCAAGTCTAAATGGTCTAAGAAACCTACCTCTTCTTCTTAGTCAGTATGAGGGCGTGGCCCCTGATCTACAACTCATGGGGGTCGGCAGATTATGCCCAGAATTTTCTAAATAGTTCTGGGAGCGCTATTGTCTGTAATAAGAGCTCAGAGTATATTGGTGTTTCTTTTTCTAGATGATATCTTGGTACAGGCTTCATTTAACGGTAGTAAAAAAGAAAAGCAGTAATGCTCCCTTCGCATACAATCATAGTAGCAGAGAAAATGGTGCAACCTAGAAAAAAATTACATACAGTATCTCACAAAAGTGAGTACACCCCTCACATTTTTGTAAATATTTTATTATATCTTTTCATGTGACAACACTGAAGAAATGACATTTTGCTACAATGTAAAGTAGTGAGTGTACAGCCTGTAATAGCAGTGTAAATGTGCTATCCCCTTAAAATAACTCAACACAGCCATCGATGTCTAAACCGTTGGTAACAAAAGTGAGTACACCCCTAAGTGGAAATGTCCAAATTGAGCCCAAGTAGCCATTTTTGCTCGCTGGTGTCATGTGACTCATTAGTGTTACAAGGTCTCAGGTGTGAATGGGGAGCAGGTGTGTTAAATTTGGTGCTATCGCTCTCACATACTGGTCACTGAAAGTTCACCGTGGCACCTCATGGCAAAGAACTCTGAGGATCTGAAAAAAAGAATTTTTACTCTACATAAAGAGGACCTAGGCTATAAGAAGATTGCCAAGACCCTGAAACGGAGCTGCAGCACGGTGGGCAAGACCATATTCCACTCAGAACAGGCCTCGCCATGGTCGACCAAAGAAGTTGAGTGCACGTGCTCAGCGTCATATCCAGAGGTTGTCTTTGGGAAATAGACATATGAGTGCTGCCAGCATTGCTGCAGAGGTTGGAGAGGTGGGGGGTCAGCCTGTCAGTGCTGATTCCATATGCCGCACACTGCATCAAATTGGTCTGCATGGCTGTCGTCCCAGAAGGAAGGCTCTTCTAAAGATGATGCACAAGAAAGCCTGCAAACAGTTTGCTAAGGACAAGCAGACTAAGGACTTGGATTACTGGAAACATGTCCTGTGGTCCGATGAGACCAAGATAAACTTATTTGGTTCAGATGGTGTCAAGTGTGTGTGGCAGCAACCAGGTGAGGAGTACAAAGACAAGGGTGTCTTGCCTACAGTCGAGCATGGTGGTGGGAGTGTCATGGTCTGGGCCTGCATGAGTGCTGCCAGCACTGGGGAGCTACAGTTCATTGAGGGAACCATGAATGCCAACATGTACTTTAACATACTGAAGCAGAGCATAATCCCCTCCCTTCGGAGACTGGGCCACAGGGCAGTATTCCAACATAATAATGACCTCAAACATGACCACTGCCATGCTAAAGAAGCTGAGGGTAAAGGTGATGGACTGGCCAAGCATGTCTCCAGACCTAAACCCTATTGAGCATCTGTGGGGCATCCTCAAATGGAAGGTGGTTGAGCGCAAGGTCTCTAACATCCACCAGCTCTGTGATGTCGTCATGGAGGAGTGGAAGAAAACTCCAGTGGCAACCTGTGAAGCTCTGGTGAACTCTATGCCCAAGAGGATTAAGGCAGTGCTGGAAAATAATTTTGGCCACACAAAATATTGACACTTTGGGCCCAATTTGGACATTTCCACTTAGGGGTGTACTCACTTTTGTTGCCAACGGTTTAGACATTAATGGCTGTGTGTTGTTATTTTGAGGGGACAGCAAAATTACACTGTTATATAGGCTGTACACTCACTACTTTACTTGTAGCAATTTCTTCAGTGTTGTCACATGAAAAGATATAATAAAATATTATATATCACTTTTGTGAGATACTGTATATACAAAATATAAGAGAGAATAGATCTCGCAAAATAAGTGAGTTCTAAAAGTCTAGGTATTTAGCATACATGTCCAAACAATAAATAAGTGCAAAAACACATGAAAAGATCTATACAAAAAATCTATTAATTATAATATATAAACATTAAAATCAGCAATTGGCAGGGTCCCCCAACATAGAATATAGGCTAAGGGCTACAACCGGTTGAGTAATGAGCAGGCTGTGGTGCACCAAAAAAAGCTAAACAGACTGTCAGTTCAAGTAAAAGTCTCCCAAGCAGCTGGGTAATGTAATGCAATGCAGTTAGCAAGAGTGCAGTAGCGTTAGTAGCAAGATAAGCAACAAATCTTCAGTCAGTCCACAGCCAACCCATAGTATCCTTATAATGAGTCACAAACTTCTCCCCTCACCAAAGGCAGATGTAGAAAACACACTCACAGAGCCACAGGAAAATGCACATACAGATGTACAGGCAGACCGCTGCCATAGATGTCTCCAGCGCCACCGGTCACAATGATACCTGATACAGGAAAAAGGTGTCTACATGCATAAATCCTCACCCGGGTAGAGTGTGGAAGCCACAGAGGGTCAGGAGAGTAAAAGGGGATCCCCAAACAATTGCATACAGTGACAGCCCTTAGCCTATACTCTATGTTGGGGGACCCTGCCATTTGCTGATTTTAATATTTATATATTATATTAAATAGATTTTTTTTGTATAGATCTTTTCATGTGTTTTTGCACTTCTTTATTGTTTGGACATGTGTGTTAGATACATAGGCCTAGATTTGGAGTTCGGCGGTAGCAGTGAAAACCAGCGTTAGAGGCTCCTAACGCTGGTTTTGGCCGCCCGCTGGTATTTGGAGTCAGTGATTAAAGGGTCTAACGCTCACTTTTCAGCCGCGACTTTTCCATACCGCAGATCCCCTTACGTCAATTGCGTATCCTATCTTTTCAATGGGATCTTTCTAACGCCGGTATTTAGAGTCGTTTCTGAAGTGAGCGTTAGAGCTCTAACGACAAAACTCCAGCCGCCGGAAAATAGCAGGAGTTAAGAGCTTTCTGGGCTAACGCCGGTTCATAAAGCTCTTAACTACTGTACCCTAAAGTACACTAACACCCATAAACTACCTATGTACCCCTAAACCGAGGTCCCCCCACATCGCCGCCACTCGATTTAAATTTTTTAACCCCTAATCTGCCGACCGCCACCTACGTTATACTTATGTACCCCTAATCTGCTGCCCCTAACCCCGCCGACCCCTGTATTACATTTATTAACCCCTAACCTGCCCCCCACAACGTCGCCGCCAGCTACTTACAATAATTAACCCCTAATCTTCCGACCGCAAAGCGCCGCCACCTATGTTATCCTTATGTACCCCTAATCTGCTGCCCCTAACACCGCCGACCCCTATATTATATTTATTAACCCCTAATCTGCCCCCCTCAACGTCGCCAACACCTGCCTACACTTATTAACCCCTAATCTGCCGAGCGGACCTGAGCGCTACTATAATAAAGTTATTAACCCCTAATCCGCCTCACTAACCCTATCATAAATAGTATTAACCCCTAATCTGCCCTCCCTAACATCGCCGACACCTACCTTCAATTATTAACCCCTAATCTGACGACCGGAGCTCATCGCTACTATAATAAATGGATTAACCCCTAAAGCTAAGTCTAACCCTAACACTAACACCCCCCTAACTTAAATATAATTTACATCTAACGAAATTAATTAACTCTTATTAAATAACTTATTCCTATTTAAAGCTAAATACTTACCTGTAAAATAAATCCTAATATAGCTACAATATAAATTATAATTATATTATAGCTATTTTAGGATTAATATTTATTTTACAGGCAACTTTGTAATTATTTTAACCAGGTACAATAGCTATTTAATAGTTACCTAGTTAAAATAATAACAAATTTACCTGTAAAATAAATCCTAACCTAAGATATAATTAAACCTAACACTACCCTATCAATAAATTAATTAAATAAACTACCTACAATTACCTACAATTAACCTAACACTACACTATCAATAAATTAATTAAACACAATTCCTACAAATAAATACAATTAAATAAACTAGCTAAAGTACAAAAAATAAAAAAGAACTAAGTTACAAAAAATAAAAAAATATTTACAAACATCAGAAAATTATTACAACAATTTTAAACTAATTACACCTATTCTAAGCCCCCTAATAAAATAACAAAGACCCCCAAAATAAAAAATTCCCTACCCTATTCTAAATTAAAAAAGTTAAAAGCTCTTTTACCTTACCAGCCCTGAACAGGGCCCTTTGCGGGGCATG
Organism: Bombina bombina; assembly: GCF_027579735.1. Lineage (NCBI taxonomy): Eukaryota > Metazoa > Chordata > Amphibia > Anura > Bombinatoridae > Bombina > Bombina bombina. The sequence goes on along the minus strand of NC_069500.1, from coordinate 531,016,184 downwards.
CCCCAAGAAGTTCAGCTCTTTTGCCTGTAAAAAAAACACATACAATACCCCCCCCCCAACATTACAACCCACCACCCACATACCCCTAATCTAACCCAAACCCCCCTTAAATAAACCTAACACTAAGCCCCTGAAGATCTTCCTACCTTGTCTTCACCATCCAGGTATCACCGATCCGTCCTGGCTCCAACATCTTCATCCAACCCAAGCGGGGGTTGGCGATCCATCATCCGGTGGCTGAAGAGGTCCAGAAGAGGCTCCAAAGTCTTCCTCCTATCCGGCAAGAAGAGAACATCCGGACCGGCAAACATCTTCTCCAAGCGGCATCTTCGATCTTCTTGCATCCGGTGCGGAGCGGGTCCATCTTGAAGCAGGCGACGCGGATCCATCCTCTTCTTCCGTTGTCTCCCGACGAATGACGGTTCCTTTAAGGGACGTCATCCAAGATGGCGTCCCTTGAATTCCGATTGGCTGATAGGATTCTATCAGCCAATCGGAATTAAGGTAGGAATATTCTGATTGGCTGATGGAATCAGCCAATCAGAATCAAGTTCAATCCTATTGGCTGATCCAATCAGCCAATCAGATTGAGCTCGCATTCTATTGGCTGATCGGAACAGCCAATAGAATGCGAGCTCAATCTGATTGGCTGATTGGATCAGCCAATCGGATTGAACTTGATTCTGATTGGCTGATTCCATCAGCCAATCAGAATATTCCTACCTTAATTCCGATTGGCTGATAGAATCCTATCAGCCAATCGGAATTCAAGGGACGCCATCTTGGATGACGTCCCTTAAAGGAACCGTCATTCGTCGGGAGACAACGGAAGAAGAGGATGGATCCGCGTCGCCTGCTTCAAGATGGACCCGCTCCGCACCGGATGCAAGAAGATCGAAGATGCCGCTTGGAGAAGATGTTTGCCGGTCCGGATGTCCTCTTCTTGCCGGATAGGAGGAAGACTTTGGAGCCTCTTCTGGACCTCTTCAGCCACCGGATGATGGATCGCCAACCCCCGCTTGGGTTGGATGAAGATGTTGGAGCCAGGACGGATCGGTGATACCTGGATGGTGAAGACAAGGTAGGAAGATCTTCAGGGGCTTAGTGTTAGGTTTATTTAAGGGGGGTTTGGGTTAGATTAGGGGTATGTGGGTGGTGGGTTGTAATGTTGGGGGGGGGGGTATTGTATGTGTTTTTTTTACAGGCAAAAGAGCTGAAAATCTTGGGGCATGCCCCGCAAAGGGCCCTGTTCAGGGCTGGTAAGGTAAAAGAGCTTTTAACTTTTTTAATTTAGAATAGGGTAGGGAATTTTTTATTTTGGGGGTCTTTGTTATTTTATTAGGGGGCTTAGAGTAGGTGTAATTAGTTTAAAATTGTTGTAATAATTTTCTGATGTTTGTAAATATTTTTTTATTTTTTGTAACTTAGTTCTTTTTTATTTTTTGTACTTTAGTTAGTTTATTTAATTGTATTTATTTGTAGGAATTGTGTTTAATTAATTTATTGATAGTGTAGTGTTAGGTTAATTGTAGGTAATTGTAGGTAGTTTATTTAATTAATTTATTGATAGGGTAGTGTTAGGTTTAATTATATCTTAGGTTAGGATTTATTTTACAGGTAAATTTGTTATTATTTTAACTAGGTAACTATTAAATAGCTATTGTACCTGGTTAAAATAATTACAAAGTTGCCTGTAAAATAAATATTAATCCTAAAATAGCTATAATATAATTATAATTTATATTGTAGCTATATTAGGATTTATTTTACAGGTAAGTATTTAGCTTTAAATAGGAATAAGTTATTTAATAAGAGTTAATTAATTTCGTTAGATGTAAATTATATTTAAGTTAGGGGGGTGTTAGTGTTAGGGTTAGACTTAGCTTTAGGGGTTAATACATTTATTAGAATAGCGGTGAGCTCCGCTCGGCAGATTAGGGGTTAATAATTGAAGGTAGGTGTCGGCGATGTTAGAGAGGGCAGATTAGGGGTTAATACTATTTATGATAGGGTTAGTGAGGCGGGTTAGGGGTTAATAACTTTATTATAGTAGCGGTGCGGTCCGCTCGGCAGATTAGGGGTTAATAAGTGTAGGCAGGTGTCGGCGACGTTGTGGGGGGCAGATTAGGGGTTAATAAATATAATATAGGGGTCGGCGATGTTAGGGCAGCAGATTAGGGGTACATAGGGATAACGTAGGTTGCGGCGGTTTACGGAGCGGCAGATTAGGGGTTAAAAAAAAATGCAGGGGTCAGCGATAGCGGGAGCGGCAGATTAGGGGTTAATAAGTGTAAGGTTAGGGGTGTTTAGACTCGGGGTACATGTTAGAGTGTTAGGTGCAGACGTAGGTAGTGTTTCCCCATAGGAAACAATGGGGCTGCGTTAGGAGCTGAACGCTGCTTTTTTGCAGGTGTTAGGTTTTTTTTCAGCTCAAACAGCCCCATTGTTTCCTATGGGGATATCGTGCACGAGCACGTTTTTGAGGCTGGCCGCGTCCGTAAGCAACTCTGGTATCGAGAGTTGCATTTGCGGTAAAAATGCTCTACGCTCCTTTTTTGGAGCCTAACGCAGCATTTGTTTGAACTCTCGATACCAGAGTTAAATTTATGGTGCGGCCAGAAAAAAGCCCGCGGAGCGTTAACAGCCCTTCTACCGCCAAACTCCAAATCTAGGCCATAGACTTTTAGAACTCACTTATTTTGTGAGATAGACTCTCTCTTCTATTTTGTATATATGAAATTCATGTAACGGTATCTCATACCAATAGACTCTTGTTGCTTTAAGAGCATGGTTCGCTAATCAATTCTCTAAAGAGGTCTCTTTTTATACCAGGATTATATTCCTAGGTGTCATTATAGACTCTTTGACAGACCATAGAAGACGGAAGTTACTATCAGCTTGTTCTAATCTTTAGTTCTTTTTCCCTTCGTAGTTCTTTGCAGGGATCATACTCCACTTTCTCAGAAAATCCTTCTGGATTTCTGAGCAAGACTATTCCTGTTTTTTTTGTGGATTTATCATCAGTGCTTTGTTCTAGGGGCATTCTTATTCATCTAGATTGGAATGTGATCTTAACAAACGCAAGTCTTTCAGTTTGGGGTGCAGTCTGGGGTTATCTGAGTGTGCAGGGAATTTGGTCTCCTTGGGATGCAAAGGTACTGTACATATTAATGTTCTGGAACCCTATACAATCTTCAGAGCTGGCCTCTGTTGAAAAGATACTTATCTGTGAAGGCTGCATGTTTGAGCACAGTTATGGATTCTGGTTCTTCTTTCCTTCTTACTTTTTTATGTCTTTTCTTTTTCTGAAGTAGCTTTTCGTAGGAAAGTCCTTCAAGCAGTAGTTTCTGGACATTAGATATTTTAAAATAAAGAGTGCTTTGATTTTAAAGAATATATATAATTTCAAAATGATTTTGTCTCACTACTTTTATGAAAGAAAATGTAATTTATGTTTACCTGATAAATTAATTTCTTTTGTGTTGGTGAGAGTCCACGAGACCTACCCATTATTATTATTTGCTAAAAAAAAATTCTGGCCATACGGCAGTCTATTTTACCAGTGAGGTGGGAGAGTTTTTAAGGGAGTTTTGGGAATATTTTCCTCCTAGTGGCCAGGAGTAATGTCTAGTGGACTCTCACCCCCATAAAATAAATTAATTTATCAGATAAACATAAATTAAAAAAAATATTTCATATGATAGTAACAGTCCATGAGTTATTACACGTTACATCTTATAAACAAGCTGTGAAGTCCACAAGACCACCATGAATCAGGAAGGATTAACAGTTAAAACAGGTAAAGGCAATAAAAACAGCTGTAGTTTAAAGAGACAGTACCTCAATTATGACACTTTTTTTTGTAAAAGGGACTAAAACTGTATATAGTGTTAAATGGTGTATGTGACTAGAGGGTTATAGCTGCACCTCATTGACAAGACCAAAACAATTATCTGGGGTTGCCGTTTCCCTTGTTCAGAGGAGAATTGCCTGGTATTTCGGCGCTGGACTGATCCAGTGGCGGCTGGTGAATTTTTAAGATGGTGGTGCACAAGACCCCACCCCTTTGAAAAAGCCACGCCCATTTGAGAAAGCCACGCCCATTTGAACCAGCAGTGTTTTTGGTTGTTGTCTTGTTGAAATATCCAGACCCGGCGTAGCTTCAACTTTGTGACTGATTCCTCAACATTATTCTCAGTTTGTAGGACACAGTACACCCCTGTATGAAAAGCAGCAGTGAATTGCACTTCCCAAGTTCCACCCAGGACATGCCTTACTCCACCCATAACACACCCAAGATGCACTACCATGACCCCACAACTTTAGCTAAGGACCCATCGATAAAACACTAGTGATCCAGCTCATAAGTCTAATGTTAATCTTAGTTACTGGGTTTCTTAGTTACTGAGTAAAAGATTTTTGTATTTAATTAGCACGCATTACAAATTTTTTGATTGACATGCCTGGCTGACATATGTATTTAGTACTTATGTACTAAATACATATGTCAGCCAGGAGGCATGTCAAGCAAAAAACAAGGAGTCTTTTAGAATCAATGTAGGGTGAGAAGAAAAGGTATTATTAAAAGGGTAGAAAAATGTACAAAGGTTACTGCTGACTAGCAGACCTAAAAACTGCCAGGACACGCGACCCATGTGTGGTTAAATAAACATTGCAATGTGGTTAAACACATAGGTAAAGTCCCATAGGGAGCAGAAAACAGATGGTTATTGGCGGTTACATGGAACTTCTTCTGATTGGGTGAGCAGCCATGCCACTTACCATCTCCAATGCATGTGCCTCCCGAATGGAACTTTACCCATATGTTTAACCCTTTTGTGAAGGGTTAAACTGATTGTGATGGAAACATGACACGCTCTAACAAATGAACACAGTAATTAGAATGTCCCTTTAATAGCAACCAAATTATTAGTTTGTAAGCACATATAAGGTAAAGATTTTCCAATATAAATAGGCATTTCTTCAGAATATGTATTATCATAAAAATAACGTATTGAAACAGCTGCACAGAGGAGTAATCATTACAATAAGTGCCACAAATTTTTCATTAGAACAAATCAAGAAGTAAAAATTGAATCCAAGAAACTACCATTTTAATTCACTTGTGATAAAGCTATAAAAAAATGCAAAATTAATGAATCAGCAAGTTCCTTTTTAAAGTGCATTTTCAATTGACTAATTCCTCCTAAGATTTTGAGCTTTATAGGAGCAAAGCTGCATATGGTGTGCGTTATCTAGTGTAAGTGTCACTTACCAGTAACTCTGGGCAATGTGGTGACTGCTTGCTTGGTGTTGTGTCAGCTGCATCTCTGCATCATGCATGTCTCCTGAATGCAACACAGCTCCCTCTTCTAAGCAGGAGAAAATATTTGAGCGTTGCCATGGTAACCCACGGCAACGCTCTGAGTAGTAGAAGATACAGCAGATGAAGGAGGGGGGCCGCGGGGGGGGTCAAGAAATTTTTGGGAAAAAAAATAAATAAATATTGCTGAAGATGGGACCTCCCGGGGTCGGTCGGTAGTTCCGTGCCTGAGGCTCTGAGCTACAAATAGATGAGCTCCTCTCAGCTCAATGGCTTCAGTTCTATGCAATAATTTTTTGCGCGCTGTTGAGGGGGAGGAGCCTTGCAAAGCATCATCATGTGACTTCAGTGATGACTATCCGGACTCACGTAACTGTGAGCGATGACGTATACTGTCACAGCCTGTCTGATCGGTAAACACCTCGCACAGGCTGAAGGGTGTGATCAAGAGAGTATGGGGATGGGTGGAGGCTGGGAGTGGCACCTGCAGGCAAATTTAATGAGGCGCATATACACTGGCATATGTTAGCTACCGCACGTGCGGTTAGGGGTTAGTTACATATAAAAAGTTTTAAAAAAAAATTACATTTAAAAATAAAAAAACGTTTGGCTTTTAATTTTTTTGTTACTACAAATTAAATATAATTTTTCCAATAGGGGGGCTATTGGAAAAATGATATTTTATTCAGATTTTTTTTTTTCTTGTGGGCTGGGGGGGCACATGCGGGTGTGCACAAATGGTGGAGCCTCCACAGGACTGACCTTGTTAGGCGGAATCAGATTATACTTCAGCAAAGTTTTCCTCTGCTGGCGGACTGCTTCTCTTTCTGTATATGTGTGTGACTATATTCCCAAGTGAAACATGTACATGATCATGCTAATAGCTGGCAGGGTATGAAGGTGCATGGTACTTACGTCTACTGTGCTCACCTTAGCTGCAAAGACTGCTTTCAGTAGACTGACCTATCCAAGACCAAGGACTATTAAGGTTATAACAAGCAGCACACTGTAGACTAAGGGATTGGTGGGCATGCCCACATTTTACCTAGCGAGCTGGTGGCATCTTCGTACTGGGAGAAGATAACTACTGCCTTTCTGAACTCCTGTCTTACGCTCTGCCCTGGTTTTAGGTTCTCTAAGGAAATGGGTCTCAATTCAGTTAGAAAACTCCTGTCAAACAACATGAAGATCAGCACTTGAAGTTTCACCATCACTCCTTGCTGGAGGCTAAAAATATGCCCCTTTAGATGTAAATGGTTGTATTTTTGACTGCTGGCATGACTAGGCATAGCATTAATACAGCCAAAAGGGACTATTTAGTTATTTTTTTTATTTATGCATGATAAATTATTCATTGCAACAGACTTGCATACAAAATAAATATTTTGAAAGCATGTAAACCTGTTATTTTGTAAGAAAAAAATGTTGTTTTACAGTCCTGCTACATACCCCTTGAAAAGCCTGTTTAATGTTGTTTATCTTATTTCCTTTACTGTAACCAAGAAGACCCAGATGTAAATATAATCCTGAACCTTAACCCACTGTGCTGCACAGAATGCTTTCCAGCTTCTCTGAGGGAAAGGAAAACACTATAATTTTTAGAGTTAAATTATAGGAAAAGCAGATAAAATAAAAAAAACAGGGGAGCGTGTCCGAACAGCGATCCTGCATGGTCGCACTTTTCCAGAGCTCCAGCCGAGTATCTGTGAATCTGCCGATATCAGAGAAATCCTACAGCAATATTATACTACCAACATCTCTTGCTGTTACACTACTTTGTAGTACATTATATATCATAATTTTTGCTGTGTTCTTGACACTGGGGCACAGGCCTAGGGTGACGGCTCAAAATAGGAAACGCTACCCCCCTCGGTAACCCGAGGTACCGTGCCCTAACTGGAAACAAAAACACCTCTTCTCAGTCAATTTTATTAAACAGCACAAAAGAAGGAAGACAAATAAGAAGGAGAGGAATAACCTCTGTGGAACATACCACATTGCGACACAACATGACTACTGAGTGGGAAATAAACCTTCAAATTCGAATAGATCATCATCTGGAGAAATTTGAGAGTATCATGCTACAGTTACTTGATAGAGCTCCGTTGGATTTTATGTTTTATTACTACTACATACCTCCAACTTCCACAACTACTGCCGGAGCTCCAGCCGATGCCTCACTACACAGTGAGCTTAAAGGCACGACCTGCACAGCAAACTATCAACAGTGTGGGCCTTATCCACTGGACCCATCTAGCTCACCGCGAGTGCTACAACCCTTGGAGGAGTATCCTAAGAGATCACACACTCTTTCTGCTAATATCCCTAATTCAGTCACAGGAAGAGCATACATAGATGAAGATCGCCTAATCTCTGACACACCACCGACCATGGTCTCTGCCGGTTCATCGCAAACATCTCAACAGGTAAAACAAAGTATCGAAAAGACTGTGTCTTTGCGGGGGCTCGGGATTGTCAGGATATCTATGAGTGTTATTAAATATTATATATATTCATTATATATGAAACTGATTACATCAGTTTATTTACTATAAATTACAGTTCTTTCTGCCAGATGGTTTTGGGTAGGTAAAACAACCCATCTTCTTCTTAGTTACTTAGGATGCATTGCAAATCTTTGTCTCAATTCATCAAAAGGAATTGCTTTCAAAGTAATCTTAGAAAGATCACTTCAAAAGACCTTTTTGATCACTACCTGGAAATGTATAATAACATTTCCTATCAGATCACTAGACTCCCTTATAAGAAGAAGAGAGCCTAGCAGTCTGCGCCAAGTGACAAATTTTGTGGAAAGGTGACCATTCACACTTCAATGCAAATTGGTACCTGCTGTGTTAGATATAAACATTGGTGCTGGCTAACAGAGACACATGTTTTGCGTTGTAACTGAAATTCATTTTAAAAAACAACTTGTATAAATTTCAATACTGCATAAAAATGTATAATGCCATGGATCTGAGAAATGCATTTCAGATTTGTAATTAAATTCATTAAATTAAATGAATAACTACATTAGTATATATAAATACTCAAGTTATTTCAGGATAAATACATTTTTCTCTGTTTTTTAGAAATCTAGTGAAAATTACAAGGAAGAACTGATGTGAAAATGAGATTTCTAAACAAGATGTCCTATGAATATGTATCATAAACATGAATCTATGCACTCAAAAATGATTAGAAATGTGAAATGTGCTGTATTTATTTTAAGATGCAATATAATACCAGGATGTTGAATGCTATGATTCTGTGAAGAAAGATTAAAATAATCAGAAAAGAGGGCACTACATGGTCCCATCTATATTAAAATTGTAAGTGATGAATACTGCAAATTAAAGTATTTGTTAAACATTTTAAAGGTTAGATAATTAAGCTGTTAGCAATATTGATAATGAAACTGTTTGTCTTTGCTGCCCCCAATGGCCTAAATCCAGTATTACAGCCAAAAGGCATTTGGCTGTTGAAAATTAAATTTCCCAGTAGCCAATCAGGGAGGCGTCTCCCAAATAACCTATCACAAGACAAGCTTCCGTGGGGCGTTTCCAATTTCACAGATGATTAGAATAAAAAAGGGTGGGGATTATCACGTGATATGACCTCATGCAAGAGGATAGAAGAGGGCTGGCTAGCTGTTTGCTAAATATTTGACTGATAATTTTGCTGCCTTGGAAACAGAGTCTCTATAAGCAAAATTGGGCTACCTTTTATTATCCATATTGCAATACCTTTATTCATATGAGGTGAAACAAAAAGTTCTGAAAGCTGAAACATTGATTTGTTTATTTGGGTAAAGTATAAGAAACTGTTAAGTATATTTAATATTTTAAATCAAAGGCTATAGTTAGATTACAGTTAGTAATTTTAAAAGGGCACCATTTGTATTTTAAGCTCATGTTCATAGTCCTGTGTAGTTTAACTAGTAATATTTAGTGCTAAGAAATTAAAATTAACTAGATATATGTTAGGATTTACCTTATTGTAGATAAATAAGAATTTATGCCAGCTCAGATAACTTGGCATAAAAATTGGCTGTTAAAGTATCTTGTTATATAGTTTAACTAGGCATTGTGAAAGTTAGCGGCCCATATTGTGGTATTTTAATGCAACTCTGATTTGGGAGATTATTATGAATAAGGTAATTTGTAAAGGTATATTTTTATGATCTTTTTATAGAATATTGTAACAGCATAAGTGTGTATCATCTGATTCATGATCGGGTTTCTATAAATATAATTCAATGTGTTTATAACTTTAACTAATATAAAGAATTTAGGAATAAAATATTGATTTTAATTGTTTCGTATATGCATTTTATTGAGGGTTTGTTTTAAAGAATAATTATTAAATAAATTGTGTTATAACCCGGCCATATACTGATATATTATTTGGAGGTGCTGCAGTAGATATTATTAAATTTATCACATTGATATAATTTATTTTGTAGTAAATAGAAATTATTATCTCAGAAAAAAATATATACATTTTTTAAAAATGTTATATGTCTGTTACTAGAAGTGAATCAATTAATTATATACATAGTGTTAAAGTATGTTCCCCAAGATAACCCCTCACTCAGGGCGAGAGATCCTTAAGATGGACATTGTAGGCTACATTAAAAAGAAGTTTAATATTGCGAGTGAATTAAATGATTATATGGATATGCTTGCAATTAAGGCTAAAAATATTGCTATTGATGATGGAAGGTGGAATGAAAAATGTGAATTATTCCAAGAATTATTAAAAATTAATCAATGCAAAAATCTCAAAAAACGAGATGAACTAATACTAAAATCTTGGCCCCTTGTAATATGCATTCTTGACAAAATGTCTATACTTCTTATAGAAAAGGAATTGCAAATACAGGGGCTAGATGATGGTATTCGCTCATCACGCAAGTGCGAAGAGAGTTTAGAAATGGCCGAAAATTAAAGTGAATGTAAATTTTGATGCTAAAGTGCCCGGTTTTTAAAACTTTGATTAAAAACAGGGGCACTTTAATTCATCAAAATTTACATTTCACTCCTGTTGTGACAAAAACTTACCTTTTAAACTTCACAGCAGCTCCAGCTTCCTCCAGTCTCACAAGCCATTTCTGATGTCAGAAATGATTGATAGGTAATCCTCCAATCACAGCTTACCCCCCGGGGGATTCAGTGTCTGATTCACTGCTGTGATTGGAGGAAGCGGGATGCCTCATTTTAGACCCAGGAAGAGGCTTTGAAACGGGTGGAGGAAGCTGGAGCTACTGTGAAGATTATAAGGTAAGTTTTTTTTCACAACAGGAGTGAAATGAAAATTTTGATGAATTAAAGTGCCCCTGTTTTTAATCGAAGTTTTAAAAACCGGGCACTTTAGCATAAAAATTTACATTCACTTTAAATTGTTACATTTAAGCAAGACATGGCCGCCTTAGATAAGCATAACCTAAATTTACTAGCCAAAATACAAGAGTTAAATAAACAACTCGCGCAAAGCCAAAGACAATATCGTCATAATGAAAACCCCTCTATTAGCAATCAGGATAATGCAGATAATTCTAACTCCCTTAAGGAATACATCAGAAATTAATTACAGAATTTTAGGGAAGAATTTAAACACAGGTCACTGATTGGCTCAGAGATAAACTTCCCACACAGAAAATCACCTCATGTTTTAAATACAGAGAACTGCTACACTTCAGAGGGGGAGAACAGTGATTATAGTGAGTCAGAGGGCGGAGCTAGCTACCCAAATAGCCCATATAATACTAATATGCGTAAGGGTTCTCCCCAGAGTAAAAGGGCAGATAAGGAACGCTCCAGTCCCAAAAATAAGGTCCCTAGGAAAGCCCGAGATACATCTAATAAGATATATAACAACCCTAAAATAATTAAATTTTTAACTGGTGCAGTACCTAAGTTTTCCAACAAGGGAACAAATTCTATAATTGACCACTTAACTTATGAAAATGCTTTATCCATAATGAATGTTACTAGTGAGCAATCAACAATTTAATTTCTGCCCTGGGTATTTGAGGGTAAACATCACAATTTATTTGCTTCACTAAAGGATATGAATATTTATTCCTGGAGTGAAACTAAAAATCAGTGCAGAAAATAATTTGGGCAATGTCGCACTAAAACCGCTGCGAAAATATCGGTATACGGTTTGAAATGTTGCGTGAATCAAAGCCCGATTAAATTCCTCTCTGTACTGCAAAGTGCGTACAGTATGGCCGAAGACTACCCCATATTTGAAAGCTCAGAATTTGTAAATTTATTTTTCGAAGCATTGCCCGCGCACATCAAAATTAATTTAGCTAGAGATTTTAATGAGCACTGCTCACTGGACTGGCTGATCAAAGAGAGTACAAAGTTATACTCTATTCAGCAGTCTGGTGAACCAAAACCCAGTCCCAAAATTGTGACAGAAACTAGGGTGTCACCTAGCCACCTCAATTTGAAGTCTAACAAGAAAACTTATGCGGAAGTGGCCCGATAAAACAGGCCTTCCCCACAAAGTTTTAACTCCACCCCTCCCCCATCACGGGCCGAGGTGCAGAGAGAATATACTCAAAATTGGGGACATAACCAGGTAAATAATTATCCTCAAAGAGATAAATACTCAGAAGGTAATCGGTATCCCCGTAAAAATAAATACCAAAAGTGGTGAAAATACTCTCAGGATAACCAGAACGAAGTATTAATGCTGAACGAGTTGAACCCCAAAGACAACCACGTCAAAATAGGAACAATAGCTATGATTCTGAGGGATCCCAAGGATCCAGGAATCAATACCCTGGGATATCAAAAAATCTGTCCATGGGTAAAAATGGATTGGCTTGTCCATTCAAGTGGGCCAACTCAATTTAGCTGTGATAACGAGCAACCTCAGCCTGAAAGCTCTAACAAATCTCTTCCCTTGCAGTATTCTCTTAACCTTATTTCCACAGATGCAGTACACAGGAACCCTGTAAGAATGAAGTTTCTTCTGCATCAGGTAACGGGGCGAATACAGGTAACACGTGACAAAGCCCATAATTGTGTAATCATGCCAATTTTATGTGTGAAATAAACTGCAGGTATATGTGTATTAGCTGAACTCCAGGATTCAGTCTCCAACCCTATCATGGGATTAATTGATACTGGGTCTCAGGCAACTATTTTATCCCACAGATACTACACACAGCTAAATGAGCTAACACCCCACAAACCTAAAATAAAAGAATTTGATGGTTCACTAATAGGAGTTGGGGGTGACCCTCTCAAAGTTTACGGTACGGCATGGTTAAAACTAAGGCTGGGGAACAGGGCAATAAGACACCCTGTCATTATAGTGGATCTGCCAACTGATCGTTTAATTATTGGTAGTGATCTCCTAAAGCGATTAAGCACCATAATTGATTGCATAAATAATGTAATTTGGTCACAAATAAAAAGGCCTATTAATTATGAGCGATCCAGTATATCTCGCAACCGACATAACTGTCACGTGGTGGAAGAGAAGCCACATGCTGTGGAGATTCATTTCAGGAATGACTCTATACCTGAAATCACTATCCTACACATAGATGATCAGACTCCTTTAAGTGGCTCTGATGGTAATATTTTTAAAATTTCGCCTGGAAAGATAGCAAATATTTCCTTAGGTGGCAATGTATTAACCATATCTCTCCACAAGGGGATCATAAAAATCCCTAAAGGGGGAGGCCATACTCAATACGTCGCAGGAATTGAGAAAGTTAAAGATTATATATTTATCCCTATGAAAGTGCATGACCTTGGAAAACACAAGTATGCCAAATTGAGCTTAAAGGGACAGTCTACCATAGAATTGTTATTGTTTTAAAAGATAGATAATCCCTTTATTACCCATTCCCCAGTTTTGCATAACTAACACAGTTATATTAATATACGTTTTACCTATGTGATTACCTTGTATCTAGGAACCTTCTTCCAGCCCCCTGATCACATGACTGTGACTGTTTATTATCTATTGTCTTAAATTTAGCATTGTTTTGTGCTAAATCTTAAATAACCCTCTGTGCCTGAACACAGAGTTATCTATATGGCCCACGTGTACTTTCTGTTTCTTTGTGTTGAAAAGAGATTTAAAAAGCATGTGATAAGAGGCAGCCCTCAAAGGTTTAGAAATTAGCATATGAGCCTACCTATGTTTAGTTTAAACTAAGAATACCAAGAGAAAAAAGCAAATTTGATGATAAAAGTAAATTGGAAAGTTGATTAACATTAAAAGTCCTTTCTGAATAATGAAAGTTTAATTTATACTAGACTGTCCCTTTAAAACAGGAAGCTAGCTATATAAGCGAAGGCTTATTAGCGCAGATAGCTGCACCTAAGGTGATTAAATATCTTTCTCCCCAAGACCACTGTGTCCATGGCCTGAATGACAGGTCTGAAAGCTATAATGTCACAGTTAATATTTATTTTTTCTATAGGTAATAAATCAGCGAAGCACCTGTTTTCAGTTTTAAATACTCCCCATAATTAAATATACATTAGCAATTATCTCTTACATAGATATGCCATACAAATAGATTTGATTAACTCTTGCCTCTGGAGCAGGTTAAAGGAGGACCCTGAAGTATTTCAGGATGAAAATGCTAACCTGAAGTCAAACCAGCAAATACCATATGCTGTGAATATGCAGGTGTCTAACGATGTTGTAATCCCTGCTGAGGCTGATAAATTCCTCTTATCCTTACAGGTTAAAAGAGGTCAGAAATTAAAAACTTCTGAAACACTAATATGCCTCTCCCATAGAATACAAAATGTGGGTATAACAATGACCTATACTCCTATGGTAAATATTGGAACTATTCCAATACATGTTATTGTGCATAACATGACCCCGCAGGATATAACCTTATCCAAGTGAACTACCATAGGATATACGCTGGAATCAAGTTATTACACTTTTGGATTCCAGAATAATATAATTGGGCTAATACCTAAAGGATACTTAACTGAAGAACAATTAATAGAACAATCCTTTGCATCTATGCCAAAGGGACTATTTACAATTCAGTCTAGTTATCCCTTCAGCTCAAAGGAAGGCATCTGTAAAATTGAAGAAGCCTCTCTAGTATTTGATCAAAGATCAAGAATACCCCAATACCCAGAGTCATGGGGGCAATGTATATTATAATCAAGAGGATCTCCCCTCTAGGTTGGAAGAAGCCTATGAAATATGACAGCCTAAAATCTTTCCAGGATTTCAGCAAATATTCGAATAGCAAATCTCATTAGCTAATGGCTGTTCCAGTGATGATAAACGCCGACAGCCACGAGAACTCCTGATGGAGTACAAGGATATTTTTGCTAGGGATTCTAATGACTGTGGGACTACAGACTTGTGCATTGCAAGAATCCAAATGCACCACCTGTGTTTGTTGTACAATGCAGGCTTCCTTTAGCCTCATATAATTCTCTTGCAGAATCATAAGGAGCTTGGAAGAAATAGGTATTATCAGACAGGTGCACAGCTCTTATAACAATCCTATTCTAGGTGTTCTCAAGCCCAATGGACAATGGCATTTGTGTGCTGACTTAAGACAGCTAAACAAACGAGTGTAAATGTCTGGCTGGCCTGTGCCATATATTGACCAGTGCCTAGCACAGATGCAGGGATCTAAAATATTCACTGCCATTGATTGTGCACAGGGATATTGGACCATAAAGGTACATGAGGAGGATCAGTATAAGCTGGCATTCTCATTCCAAAAGGTCCAATATGCATTCCAGAGACTCCCGTTTGGAAACATAAATTCAGGACATGAATTTGCAGTATTCATGCATAAGGCTATGCCTGATGCACTGGAAAGGGGGACCTTATCTTATGTTGATGACGTTTTAATCAAAAGCACAGACTTTGAAAAAAACATCACAGAGCTTAAACACATCCTCAGCCAACTTAAAAGGGCAGGTATCAAATTATCCCTTCAAAAAGCTCAATGGTGCCGCTCTCGTGTAAACTTCTTAGGACATGAAGTTACTTCTGAAGGATTGAATCCTCAGAAGAAAAAGGTGGAAGCTATAATGTATTCTAAGAACCCAACTAACTTAAAGGAATTGAGATAATTCCTGGAGATGACAAATTATTCTTGCAAATGTATTGATAATTATGCAGAATTAGCTAAACCACTGCTACTTCTTCTAAAGAAGGATGTGAAATGGCACTGGAGTGAGACTCAAGAGACAGCCATCAGAGAAATGAAGAGAAAACTCACTCAAGCACCTTGCTTAGCGTACCCTGAGGGGTAAACCTTTCTACTTAGAGACAGGTTACACAGATATAAGCATGAGTGCTGTTTTATACCAAAAGCATGATAATTTAAGCAGTCATTGCTTATGCGAGCAAAACTTTATCCCCAGTAGAAATAAAATTTAGTGAGGGCGAGAAAATTATTGTAGAAACGGCTCACCAGCCTTTGCTATATCTGCAAAGTGAGAGAATAAGAGATGGGAATTTGTCTAATAGCCACATAACAGCTTGGGCTCTTTCCTTACAAGGCTGTCCTTTAGAAATTCGCTACAAGCAGAATAAAAAGAATCCAGTCGCACAAGGGCTTGCTGAGCTCTACGACTGTACTGCTAAGGGTCATGGGAAGGAGTTATCCTTCCTGGAGGAACAATTGCTTTCCCCATATAAAATATACAATGAGAAACAGTGTCAAACATTACCTTGGGTATATGTTGATGGTTGTTCTTACCATGCCACTATTGATAATGAGTGCAGATTAGTCACCGGCATTGGTATAACTTGGGCAAATGGATTCACAAATATTTCTGTAGGTTTCAACATTGGACCAAGATCCAGTCAGGTTGCAGAACTAACTGCTGTTCTAAAAACCATTGAGTTGGCTATTAAACACGGTATTCATGAATATGTGATCATTACTGACTCAAATTACGTGTCTGACAGTTTTGTTGAATACCTGCCAACTTGTAAAAGAAATAGCATGCAGAAAACTAACAACAAACCAGTCAAACACGGCAAGTTGTTATGCGAGATTGACAATCTGGTGGTGTCCAATGATTTAACTATACACTGGAAAAAGACCAAGGGTCATTCCAGGGTTCTAGGTCCTGATAAGGAAGGCAATGATCTTGCAGATTCATTAGCCAAACAAGGAGCCATAACTGGAGAACTCCTTAATATTGACCTCTTAATGGGTGCAATTCAGGTAGAAGCCATTACCAGAAACCAGGCTACACAACAGAGTGAGCCTAACCTGGTACAATGGAGTCAGGATTCTCCTAGTGAGGACCTGATCACTAGTCAAAAAGAAGACCCCATTGTAGGCACCTTCTATAAACACATAGAAGATCCTGAAAGCAACCCCATCTCAAAAGATAATTGTATTGGCAAGGAAGACCT
Source organism: Bombina bombina (assembly GCF_027579735.1). Classification (NCBI taxonomy): domain Eukaryota; kingdom Metazoa; phylum Chordata; class Amphibia; order Anura; family Bombinatoridae; genus Bombina; species Bombina bombina. Next base: position 530,999,461 of record NC_069500.1, on the reverse strand, counting down.
TCAAATATTAATGAAGTCTAGATCACAATTCAAATTACAGGATGGTTTGTTAATTAGAACCTCCATAACTGGCATCCAGCAATGGGTGGTACCTACAAAGTTCAGAGGTCTAATACTTCAACATGCCCATGATGCCCCCACATCTGGTCATCGTGGCACCAAATTAACATATTAAATATTACATGACTATGCCTTTTGGCCGCATATGTTGAAGAATGTTCAAACCTACTGTCAAGGTTGTTTAATCTGTCCACAGTTCCAACCCACTGCGCGAATGCATAGAGTGCCATTGCAGAAAATGGGGATTGTAATGCCATGATCAGATATACAAATTGATTTTATTGGTCCAGTAACAAGGTCATCTAGAGGTAACAAATACATGTTAACAGTGACATGCCTATTCACTAAATGGGTATCAGGGCACCTAACAATAGTGCTGAAACATGCGCAGCATTGCTCATCAACTACGTGTTTTCCAGATTTGGTTTACCCCAGAGAATCAAATCCGATCAGTGAACCCACTTCACTAGTGAAGTGATGACCAAGATGTGGAAAATACTAGGGGTCAAAAGAAAGCTCCATATTGCATATAGAGCTGCCTCAAGTGGTGGTGTAGACTAGAGCGTTACAACCAGTCCATTGTGAAAATCCTCAAAAAGTTTGTGAGTGAAAAAGGTAAAGAATGGGATGTAAAATTACCTCTAGTCCTAATGGCATTAAGAGCAACTCTAAGTAGTGCTACCAAGATGTCACCTTTGGAGTTGATGACTGGTAGAAGAATGGTTCTACCTCAGCATCTACTGTACCGTACATCAGACCAAAACTTGATAAATGTTGCCAATACGCATCAATATGTGGAGAACTTAAGGAAGCACCTGCAATATGATTTTGCATTTGCTCAAAGGAACATAGAAAAAGGCAGCTATGACTCATGGAAGGAGAGCAAATAGAGGAAACAAATAAGCCAGAGAAAACCTGCAAGGAACTGCTAGAGCATCTATCTATCAGAAAAGTCTGAGGATCTCTTGAACCGTACTTTGGAACCTTGGCATTTTGGCGGGACGCCATCAGATCCAACTCTGGAAACCCCCACTGGAAGGTTATCTGAGAGAACACTTCCGGATGGAGAGTCCACTCCCCGGGTTGAAAAGTCTGTCTGCTCAGAAAATCTGCCTCCCAATTGTCCACTCCTGGAATGTGGATGGCAGATAGGAGACAATCATGGGCTTCCGCCCACTGCAGAATACGAGTCACCTCCTTCATGGCTAAGGATCTCCAAATTCCTCCCTGGTGGTTGATGTAAGCCACTGAGGTGATGTTCTCCGATTAAATCTTATAAACCAGACCAAAGCCAGTTGAGGCCACACTAATAGGGCATTGAAGATTGTTCTCAATTCCAATATGTTTATGGGAAGAGAGGACTCCTCCAGAGACCACAGGCCCTGAGCTTTTAGAGGGCCCCGTACAGCACCCCAACCTGACAGGCTGGCGTCCGTAGTCACAATTTCCCAGGTAGGTTTCTGAAAGCAAGTGCCCCAAGACAGATGTTACTGTGACACCCACCATGAGAGAGAGTCTCTTGTCAGAGGGTCCCACTATAAATTTCAAAGTCTTAGATAAACAAGAAGAACAAAATTACATAGGCAAAACAATGTGGGCTTCTAAACAAAGTAAACATGTATCTATGGAACTAGAATGATTCTGTTCTAAGTCCATTGTCTTTAAATTCCCACAAGAAATAGGCAAAAAAAAAATGCTTAAAATTTTATTAACTACCTCAGATTGCTTAAGATAAATATAAACTGCTTTAAAAATTTTTTAAATAAGTTGCAGCCCTAAAAAAACACCTCAGATTGTCTGAGGTTCCTACCAGCAAGAAAATACCCCACTAGTAAGAGGAATGGAGATGGATCTGCTGGCAATACAATCTGATGAGGATCACTAAGAGTAGCTTTTACCTGACGAGCTGCTCAACTGTATCAGTCCGGTCGTAACGGCACCGCTCTGGAAGTTCGGGTGTCACGTGACCGGACTGAAGAGTCAGTGCGCAACAATTTCTCAGAAGAGAAATAAAAAGGCACCATTTTAAATCTGTTTTAAAACAGCATAAACGTCTAACACACAACCGCAAGTGAAAAACACTGCAGACTCAATAGACTTAACTCCCAAGCCTTACACGTCTCAATAATAAAAATAATATCCAAGCCCATTGTCCTCATACTCACATTAGGAATAACATATCCCTAATAAAAAAGGCCATTAAAAATTGTGCCCATATGAATCTTTAAAATATTCAAGGATTATTATCTTATGAACTGTAATATAAGAAAGGGGATCTAATTTAGGAGGATTAACCCCATAAGTGATGCTGTCCTTCATTACCTAGAAGGCAAAGGCACTTACCTTAGATCCTAATGCATAAGAGATGCAGATCTTCAAGGTGTGGCAGGCACTATGTTCCCTGTCATGGACCTGTAGGAAAAGAAAGAACAGAGTAAGCAACTCTGGCTTTCCACAAAGGGGTAGCAAAGTGTTAAAAGTAAAGCAAAGGACTGCCTCACCACCTTTTAACTGCTAAACGCCACCACTACTCTTACTCAAGAGATTGACGTGGACACAGCTAAACTCCAATCCTTGCTTACAGGGAAAAGTACCATAAAAGGATTACATTCTTCAGACACTAACCGCACAACCTCCATTGAAAGAGGCAAAGAGAATGACTGGGGGTTATGGGTAAGGCAGTACCACTTAACAGCTTTGCTGGGGTGCTCTTTGCCTCCTCCTGTTGGCAAGGAGTTGAATATCCCACTAGTAATAGGAATGACGTTGTGGACTCTCCATGTCTTAGGAAAGAAAAGAAATGAAAAGTGACTTGCTTACATTGTAGCCGCCTAGCAACAAATGCCGCTAATGTAGGGATAGCGTGGGGAAGTTGTGTGAGTGCATCTACACAGTACCAGAGGTCCTGATAAACATTGGAAATAAGAGGAAAAGATGACACACTATATGCAGTGGAAGGCACTGGGAGCTGACAAGCCACAGCTTAAGCAAGATAGTGAGTCTGAGAAGAAGATCCACACAAAGTTCTTTAACACCAAGTTAGCAACCGTGAGTACTACAATTGCTGGATAAGTGGTGGTTGTGTAAGTCTGCTGATGCAGAACCTTGGATCTGTATGATTTTATTACGCTATAATTGTTAAAGGGGCTGTTTGGCTATATTTACTTCAGTGAAGAAGTCTGCAGGGTGGGAGACTATCAAAAGTGATTGTTACAGTGCCCAATAGGACAGTTAGTCTGAAGAGAAGAACCACACAAGTCATACAAATACCAAAGAGAGAACAGGAAGTCCTATAATTTGTTTGAGCAGCGACAGAACTAAAAACTGATCTGTGGTAATCCCCTGGTGTACTCAGACACTACTGGTCAACAGATGTGTGGCTTAAGATACCTCAGTGAAGAAATAAGGTACTATAGACATCAAAGTGATATATAAGAATCTGACGTGAATAGTATGCCTGATTGAAATTACAAGAATGGAGAATGAAATTTCAGAAAGAAAGTGTTAAGGAAGGGGAAGTGTTAATAAGGGATAACTAAACAAGAACAAGAGACAAATGGTACTCTCAGTCAGAGTGTGAATCTAGGTGACAGTGCCTGTATATGAAACAGAGAGATATAGACTGAAGACCAAAGGACAGCCTATGTACTGGTCTCTATATGATACAGGACTTATATGAGAAATGTTATGGTCTAAGAGTTAATGGACGATTTAGAGTTTTTTTAACCACATTGTATATATATATATATTGTATATTGAAAGCTGAGTTTTTCTCTTAATTGGGGGGGGGTAATCTATGGAAAAATTCTACTTAATAGCAATATGTCACCCAAAACCAAACAAGGGGATAAAAATACTATGTCTTCATTAGATAGATAAACTGAGAAGCTGATGATAGCTATGGATAGCCCAGGGAATAAAGGGTCTTCTAGCATTATAATGCAGATATCTAAAATATTAATTCCCAAGATTGAATGAATACAAAAAGATATAAAACACCTTACTTTTGAAATTAAACATTTTCAACTAAGATTGGGGGAATCAGAGCAAAGAATTTCTGATTTAGAGGATGCCCAAGTAAACATGGCTGAGCGGATTGCAGAGCTAGAGAAACAGAACAGACTATTAATAGCTAAAATAGAGGATATAGAGAACCGCTCAAGGAGAAAAAAATCTAAGAATTTTAGGTATATCAGAATTAATTAAGAACTAACTGAATTTGTAGAAGCACTCTTGGATCTAAAGGATAAGGGCCCCTTTTTTATTTATATATATATATTTTTATTGAGGTTGTAAAAACATACAGACAAAAGCAAGGTTGCAATGGAAAAATGGACATAAGCATATGTCAACACATTTACGGGACTGTCAGTGAATCTCATCATTTATATAAACTAAAGTTTTACAGCGCAATGGTTGAGAATGTCAACCTTCCTCCTTCAGCATCTTATGACATAGAGATAAACATAATAATTGTAGGTATAAGTACAACTAGTTAAGAATAATTAACCTATATGAATAATTATCAACCTCTTTTATATTTATGACAAGTTTAATGCGTAATTAAACTTAACCCATTAACTGATATAAAAACCATACCTACTAGAATCCCCATATGAAATATTGCCGCCTCTCTTGGACTGTTAAATAGAGTATTATCTCTAATAGAGATAGATATGGAGGGAAGATAGAACTTGTAGGGCCACTCTTGGACCCAACAACTACATCGAAGATACATGTAAAATTATATCTGAAATTCTAGTAAGGATTTGTGATTTAGACAATGAAGCCTTTGCACACATGACTATAAGTTATATCACAGTGATCAATTAATTAATCGTTAGGCTGTACTTAAGTTAACCTTGGAGGAAATAATATATATTAAATGAACTGCTTCCATATTTTATTTGAAACTTTAGCCAACTTGATTTTAGTTAAAATAAACAATATCTGTATCAACATAAACGATCACTCTAGGTCCTCAGTCTAATAACATAGGGTAAAATAGCTTTTATTATCTAGTTGAGGGCAAGAAGAAAGCGTCAACCTGTCTGTATGGTATTATTGAGGGAATGTTCATGGGGTTACACTTGAACCTCTTAAATATCTAGAGGGAAAAACGCTTATACTATAAGATAAGTGAAATGGGTTTGGGGCAGTCATATGTCTCCAACCATATAAAAAAGTGTTAATGTATGCAGACAACCGCTACTAAGGGGAAAATTACTAAAGCAAATGTATGTTAGTAACATTGGAAGGACAATTATAATTTCACCTATGGACGATAATGGAAGTTTAAGGGGATGAGCCCGGCAGCATACAGGGAGTGCAGAATTATTAGGCAAATGAGTATTTTGACCACATCATCCTCTTTATGCATGTTGTCTTACTCCAAGCTGTATAGGCTCAAAAGCCTACTACCAATTAAGCATATTAGGTGATGTGCATCTCTGTAATGAGAAGGGGTGTGGTCTAATGACATCAACACCCTATATCAGGTGTGCATAATTATTAGGCAACTTCCTTTCCTTTGGCAAAATGGGTCAAAAGAAGGACTTGACAGGCTCAGAAAAGTCAAAAATAGTGAGATATCTTGCAGAGGGATGCAGCACTCTTAAAATTGCAAAGCTTCTGAAGCGTGATCATCGAACAATCAAGCGTTTCATTCAAAATAGTCAACAGGGTCGCAAGAAGCGTGTGGAAAAACCAAGGCGCAAAATAACTGCCCATGAACTGAGAAAAGTCAAGCGTGCAGCTGCCAAGATGCCACTTGCCACCAGTTTGGTCATATTTCAGAGCTGCAACATCACTTGAGTGCCCAAAAGCACAAGGTGTGCAATACTCAGAGACATGGCCAAGGTAAGAAAGGCTGAAAGACGACCACCACTGAACAAGACACACAAGCTGAAACGTCAAGACTGGGCCAAGAAATATCTCAAGACTGATTTTTCTAAGGTTTTATGGACTGATGAAATGAGAGTGAGTCTTGATGGGCCAGATGGATGGGCCCGTGGCTGGATTGGTAAAGGGCAGAGAGCTCCAGTACGACTCAGATGCCAGCAAGGTGGAGGTGGAGTACTGGTTTGGGCTGGTATCATCAAAGATGAGCTTGTGGGGCCTTTTCGGGTTGAGGATGGAGTCAAGCTCAACTCCCAGTCCTACTGCCAGTTTCTGGAAGACACCTTCTTCAAGCAGTGGTACAGGAAGAAGTCTGCATCCTTCAAGAAAAACATGATTTTCATGCAGGACAATGCTCCATCACACGCGTCCAAGTACTCCACAGCGTGGCTGGCAAGAAAGGGTATAAAAGAAGAAAATCTAATGACATGGCCTCCTTGTTCACCTGATCTGAACCCCATTGAGAACCTGTGGTCCATCATCAAATGTGAGATTTACAAGGAGGGAAAACAGTACACCTCTCTGAACAGTGTCTGGGAGGCTGTGGTTGCTGCTGCACGCAATGTTGATGGTGAACAGATCAAAACACTGACAGAATCCATGGATGGCAGGCTTTTGAGTGTCCTTGCAAAGAAAGGTGGCTATATTGGTCACTGATTTGTTTTTGTTTTGTTTTTGAATGTCAGAAATGTATATTTGTGAATGTTGAGATGTTATATTGGTTTCACTGGTAAAAATAAATAATTGAAATGGGTATATATTTGTTTTTTGTTAAGTTGCCTAATAATTATGCACAGTAATAGTCACCTGCACACACAGATATCCCCCTAAAATAGCTATAACTAAAAACAAACTAAAAACTACTTTCAAAACTATTCAGCTTTGATATTAATGAGTTTTTTGGGTTCATTGAGAACATGGTTGTTGTTCAATAATAATATTAATCCTCAAAAATACAACTTGCCTAATAATTCTGCACTCCCTGTATGTGTCTCTATCATCTTGGCTGCAGGTGACCTGGAGACAATTATATCTTATGTGTGTGTATATACTGTTTAAAATATAATGAGCATAAGTGACATAAAACAGAATTAAAAGAACAAAAATTGCATGGACACACAATAACTTTGGGCACCTCATTATAGTATAGTCGTAAGTGACCCACAAGACCCACATTAACAGTAGTATTTGAACTTGTATACTCAAGGAGTAGGACTAGGTTCACATAGTTCACTAAATAGAATACCTGTCCCCTTGGCTATAAGGAACTGAACTTGTCAGAGATTATTACAGGGTATAGTCAGACAATAAAATCCTCATTAAACTTTGACCGCCTTGAACATATAATAGGTCTAGGAAGTTACCCATAACATCAAGTGTATATGTCTCTCTTATGTGCTCCTGTATCTACTTCTGCTTCTCTCTGTACTGACTCCAGTTTTTCAGTTCCGAGTTGGCGGTAAGTTGTAGCTGTTCCCCTTGTAGATCCTAAGAATGTGGTCCTTGTCGGGGTCCGTGCCACTGGATGCAGGTATACCGCGGAACATAGTTCCCAGAGTATGCCGTCGAGCTATATGAGGCTACGACTGGTCTTTTCATGCCTGGGTTGCTGATCCCTTCTAATGGGGTTTGAGAAGTGTTCCTTACAATGCCACCTCTTTCAGCCGACTCACAGTCGGTGGGTTCAAAGGACCCAGCACTTTTGGCTTCACTTTCAGGGTCATGCAAGTGTTTTAGAGGTAAGGGATCTTCCCTAGGATATGTAATTTTGAAGACCTGGTATAGCTGTTGTTCAAGTTGTTCAAAATGTTCCATGATCAGCTGTTTTGTCTTCCGTTCCAATAAAGATAGCCCTGCCATAGCTTGATCCGAGCTTCTTCTATGCAGCTTTTCCACTGACGACATGGCTTCCCACCGTGTCATGTCAGGCTTAGACAAATTAAAAAGAGTAAGAGGTCAGGTCCTTGTATAAATAAATATATGTGCGTATTTGTAGTAAAGGTAGAACAGCACTTTATACTGCTTATATCCCAGGATCTCTCAAATCCTGGGGGGGGAATGTGAAGCAGCCCAAGCAACGCAGGTGAACAGAGGCCCGGCACAGGCCATGTGGTCTGTCTCCACGTAGCTTAACTGAAGAGCATAGGAAGAGTCATCTTTGCAAGATTTGTCCCCAAACTCCCCCAGGGCTTCCCAAGAGGATGTCGTTCTAAATTTTGCTGGTAAAATTCAATTGTGGGGAGAAATACTCTGTAAAACCTAGTGAGAATTGGGAGCGCCTCTAAAACATGACCTTCCGCAACAGCTGTAGGCTCCGCCCCCCAAGGGCCCCTTTTTGGTAGAGAGGGTACATAGAATAAACTCCAACAGAAGTAATAAGGCAAATAAGGATCTCCCTAGACCAGTTATTGTGAAGTTTGCAAGCTTCAGAGATAAAACGTTAATATTTAATGCATATAAACAGAAGGCTAATCTCCAATTCCAATGGAAGATTACAATCTATCAGGACTTTTCAGCAGAGACAAGTAGGGCCAGAAAATAACTCATACCTGTGTGTAGTGAGCTCGATAATAAGGGATATAGGGCTTTTGTAATATATCCTGCTAAGATCAAGCTGGTGCTGCAAGATAGTACCAAGATTTTTAATAATAAGGGGGAAGCTTATGATATTCTAGGTACTGGTTCTGGGAACCCTAACTAGCACACCCAGTCTCGGAGGCTGGAAGGGGTTTAGAGTGGTAGATTTGAAGGAGGCATAGACATGGTGGGTTTTGTTTTTTCACTTTTTAAGGACCTTTTTTGAAGTCCTCAAAATATATGATGCACTAAGGTCTGCACTTTTTTCCCCCAACATTTTTTCAAGGACTTTTTTAGTTTTTCTCAAGTCCTATTAATAATATGATGCACTTGGGTTTGTACATTTTTTTTTTAAGGACTTTTTTTGTTTGTCTTAAGTCCTCTTAATATATGATGTCCTTGGGATTGTACATTTCTTTTTGTCTTTTCTTTCTCTTCACTTTTTCAAGGGTCTTCTTTTTTTGAAGTTCTCTTAACATATGATCCACTAAGATATTTTTTTTTTCCTCGTCTTCCCCCTCTAGCCTTATTGACACATAAGATGTAACTGGGAAAATTAATTAATGTTACATTTGTTTCATGGAATATAGGGGTTTTTAATTCCCCGATAAAGAGGAAATCTGTTCTTAATCATTTAAAAAAATTAAAAACTGATATTGCTTTGATCCAGGAGACTCAGTTGAACAATATAGAGCATGAGAAATTGAGAGATTGGGTAAATGAAGTGATCTATGCCACATATAATAACAAAAGTAGGGGGTAGCAATATTATTGGGCAAGCATGTAAAGTATGAAATACAAAAGAGAGATATAGATCTGCAAGGAAGGTATATCATATTACATTTGGACTTAAATGACCAATTGATTATGTTATGTAATATTTATGGCCCCAACAAAAAGCCCAAAGAATTTTGGGAAGACATAGTTATGAAATTAATGCCATTTATTCACGCTCCGATCATAATGGGAGGGGCTTATAATCTGGCCCCAGAACCAGTAATAGATAGAATTCATCAGAAAGGAGAGAAAATTACTGATAGCATTAAAAATTTACAGAGGAAAGAATGGAAGATATTTGAGATTCTTAAAGATAAATTAAATTTGAACGATATATGGAGAGAAAGAAACGCATATGGAAAAGAACTTACATGCTTGTCCAAGACTTATAACACATTATTGTGTATAGATGTGTTCTTAGTCTCAGATAGCTTAACTGAACAAGTTATAAATTGTGAGATAGGGAATATAATTATATTGGATCATTCACCATTAAGTATATCTCTACAGGATCATATAAAATCAGGGTAGAGGAGCAGGTTCATATTTCCTAGGAACATGGTGGGCTCTAAAGCCTTTAAAGATTTTTTGTTGAAAAAATGGGAAGAATATACAAGGTTTAACAAAATTGAAAACACCGTTATAGCTATTTTTTGGGAAGTCTTTAAATCAGTACTAAGAGGTGCCATTATTGCTTATATGGCCAAAAATAGAAAGGATAATAGAACACAGTACAATTCACTTCACCAACATCTATCTCAAGCCGATATTCAGTATAGAAATAGCCCCAATGAAGAGACTAGGAGAAGTTACTTCAATGCAAAAAATGGATTGGAAACTTTCCTATACCAGCAATCTATTAATGATCTAAATAGGTTAAAAGGGAAATTATATAGGTTCGGCAATAAATCGGGGAAACTCTTGGCTGCAATAGCCAAAACCCAAAGAGCCAGTAAAAGAATAACTTCTATCAAGTCAAAAGATAATACATACACTGACTCTAAACAAATAATTGCCGCTTTTAAACAATATTTTAAATAACTATATAAATCTCAGGGGGAAGGTTTATCAGAGCAACGAGCAGCCTTTTGGGATAGCATTAAAAATCCGAAATTAACAAAGGAACAACTAGAAATTCTAAATGCACCTATAACATTTTAAAAAGTTATCCAAACTGTTAGAGCTCTGCAAAACTGTAAATCAGCTGGTCCAGATGGACTACCAGCAGAACTATATAAAATGACCAAAGAGCAAATTGGGCTAGTTTTAGTAGAGTTATACAATTATTATTTCCAATGTATCACCTCGGTCAAAGGTTTTTGCAGACGCCAATATAGTATTAATTGCTAAAACTGGGAATGACCCACAAAAGGTGGAATCTTATCAACCCATTTTGTTAATGAATTGCGACTATAAAATCTTAACCAAAATAACTGCAAAAAAACTAAAGGGTATGTTACCAGACATCATAGACACGGATCAAGTTGGGTTCGTAAGTGGTCGATCATCTACCAAAAATATAAGAAAAATATTGCACATAGTGAATTATTATTGGAGTCGCTGTTGGGTGGAGGGCAAGGAACCACTGCCGGAGGCCTTTCTCCTGTCATTAGATGCAGAGAAGGCCTTTGACAGGGTGGAATGGTCCCACCTCTCTAGAACGTTAAAAGAATTTGGCTTCTCAGGAAGTTTTATAAACCTTCTAAATAAAATATACACTAACCCAGGATCTTATCTGTTAGTTAACGATACAAGATCTACAAAAATTGAGCTGGGTAGGGGAACACGCCAAGGGTGTCCCCTATCTCCGCTATTATTTAATATTTTGTTAGAACCATTAGCCATTGTTACGTCAAATATTCCCTGGTATAAAGATTCAGAAAGAGCATTATAAGATAGCAATGTATGCAGATGATATTTTATTATTTGTACAAAATCCAGAGAAACATATCCCAAATATAGTAAGCAATATTAAAAACTTTGGGTTTATTTCAGGATACAAGATCAATATAAATAAATCAGAGATACTTTGGTTACATAAATATAATAGAGGGAAGCAGGGAATTTACCCTTTTATGGAGGCTACACAGGCGTTGACCTATTTGGAGATAAAGATATCTAAAAATCAAAATAACTGGTATAACCTAAACTTACCCACATTATGTGATAAAATACGGTTGGATTTAAAAAGATGGATGCTTCTACCTCTCTTACTATCAGGGAGAATCCAGTTGGTTAAAATGATGATACTACCGTGATTACTCTACACGATGCAAATGTTACCTTTTTTTACTGCAGCATAGGGAAATAACCACGTTTAATGAAGCAGTAAGGGGCTTTTTATGGAGAGGTAAGAAGGCCCGCATTCCCTTAAACAGACTTTACTCCCCATATGAGAAGGGAGGCCTATCCCTTCCAAGTTTTCAATATTATAACTGGTCAATTTTGAGCAGATTGGCAGTGGATTGGATGCTGGGAAAGGAAATATTATGCGAGAACAAAACAGAAGACATATCTAGACACGATAAAGGTACAATGTACTCCCTATATGAAGAACAACAAGATACCTATAGAGATCAGAAATAACATTATGCTTAAGGATATTTTAGTGGTATGGGATAAGATTCATAAATTAGTAAAATGGGAGAATGGATAGGTTAAGTTGATTCTAATTAGGCAAAAGTTTGACTTTCAACCAGGTAGCCAAAAATTAAGTCTTTAGAGGATGGGCTGATAAAGGTATTAATAAAATAGGAGATGTATTAGATTGGAAAAATAAAAGGGTGAAATCCTTTGAAAGATTAAAACAAGAATATAATCTAGAGAACAAACATAAATTTGCATACTTACAACTGCAACATTACATACAAGAGCTGAAAAGGAAAGAGGTAGCCAGTTATGAGAAGAACACCCTTTTAAGGGAAATGTTTAATTTTATGAGAAAAAGAAATATAAGCTGAACGTTATTTATTTAGAACTTATCTCATTAAATAGCAGTTTAGTAAGGGAAAGTAATAAGCGAATCTGGAACCGAATCTTTGCAAACCGAATACACTATAATTTGATATTAAAGAGTTTTAAGAGGGTGAAGGAAGCCACAATGTCAGCGGAATTAATTGAATCACAAATAAGATTATATCATTGAGATTATCTTACCCCAGATAGGGTCTCAAAATGGAATACATCATGTATGAATTGCTGCATAAAGTGTAAATATCCAAACCCTGACATGATTCAATATTTTTGGAAATGTCTCAGGATTTTCCAATTTTGGAAAAAGGTACAGTTTTGGGCCTCACAGGTGGTCAATGGCCCAGTAAGTCTTGGCATGGAACAAGTGATTTTGTATGATTTTGAGAATAGAAGTACAGGGGAAAGAAAGCTATTGACCACCATTTTTCTATTAGCCAGACGAGCGATACTTAGGACTTTTGGATACAAGTAAAAATTCCCTCAATACAGATGTTAAAGACATCAATGACACAGCAGATGATAATAGAGAAACATGATGCATTAGATGATGTCAACAATAGAGTGGATACGTTTTATTCAAAATGGAACAGTTATATTAATATGTTGCAAAAAGATGTACAAAAACAAGTTTGAAATATAATATAAGATAGATAGAACAATAATTAGAAATTAATTATCAACTCTTAAAGGTACCAACTCGCTCAATTTCTCATAAAGTAGTCTTCTTAACCTGGTTTTAGAATGTAACCTATATATTTATTTGTAAGAGTGATTGTCACAAATACCTCATGATTTAGCTGCCAAGGGGTTAAGTCTCTTTAGTTTGTGAGCTAAAAACAGGGGTCTGATAACCCTTTCTGTACCAAACAAGTGACTGGCGCAGGGTTGGTTTTATTAGATTTTAGTGCTTGTGGATTTGCTAGTGTGAAAATCCCAGTACTAAAAGAAATTGTGACTCTCACAATTTCCAAAGGCTAAAACTCAGTGCATTATATAGTCACACATTGCAAACAGTCCCCTTTCCTATTCTCTGTTTTTCTTTTCTATTTATTTTTACTATGAAGGCATACCAGCAGCAGACCAAGGAGATGTTGGCACTGTTATGCAAGGAGCGAGATATCCCATCCCGGGGAAAGAATAAAGAGGAACTTCTTACAGAATATGATAACAGCCAGGCCACACCAGCTGAAGCCTCAGGAGAGGTGTCTGCAGCTGTGGGCAGTAACTCATCAGGATCTGGGTATCCATTGGGCTGTTATTTGCAAACTGTACTGAAACATATGGGCTCAGCAGGTGCAAGTTAGCGCATGGAGCTGATTGCAAAATTTTATGAGAGACAGGCTGCTGTAGCTGAAAGACAGGCTGCTGAATGCCAAACTGAGAGAGAACATCAATTACAGCTTGCACAGAGGCATGGTCTCACCTATTAGTGAACCTATAGACCCACCTGTTCCCAGAGTGCATGCAGAGAATTGTCCCACTCTGGAGAAAGATTACGATGTAGATGTATTACTGCATAGCTTTGAAAAAGTTTGCAGACAGTTCTATCTGCCAAGGGAGCAGTAGGCCAAGTATCTTACCCCTGGCCTGAAAGGTCCTGCACTGGAGGTTTTTGCTGAACTACCCCGAGAGTTTGATCAGGACTATGATGCCATTAAAGCTGCACTGCAGAGGAGGCATAATCTCACTCCTGAGGTGTACCGAAAGAAATTCCGTACTCTGCAGAGGGGTATATCAGAGAGCTATACTGCAGTTGTTAGAAACCTGATGATAACCTTTAAACAGTGGATCAGAGGGCTAAATATTGCCACTTAAGAAGAGCTGGAAGATTTAATGGTTAAGAAGCAATTTGTGCAGCTGTGCCCAGCAGAAATCCAAGAATGGGTTTTGGATCGTAAACCCAAAACAGCATTGGAAGCAGGTGAGCTGGCATATTTTAACACAGCCAACAGGTCGCCAGGGAATGGGAGAAAATCCTTTGTTAAGGGGGCATCCACCTGGAAAGGAGCTGCTCCTTGACCCCCCTTCACAAAGCCTGTTGTGCCTTTGTTTAACGTGTCTGTTCCCTCTGGGAAAGGAGGAGCGAGCACTGCATCTGGGCAGGGGGATACCCGCAGGTGTTTTGCTTGCAACAAAGTGGGCCATATCAGCTCCACTTGCCCAGAAAAGATTAACTTGGTGCAATCAGCTGGAGGGGCTAATCCCTCAGAAGTACCAGCATCTGTTTTGTTCATTGCACGACCAGAGGAAAGCAACCAGGAGAACTTGCAACCTTTCATTGTCAAAGCTAAGGTAACACTGTGGCTTTGGGACACAGGTGCAGCAGTGACTCTTGTGTGTCCAGGGCTGATGAGCCCTAAGGACATTATTCCTGACAGGACTGTAGCAGTTAAAGGGATTGGGGGAATGCAACTTGCAGTGCCTATGGCACGTGTATATCTTGATTGGGGAACGGGGAGAGGTTTAAGAAATGTGAGGGTAGCTGAAAATATTCCTAATGATGTTTTACTGGGTACTGATCTGTGTAGATTGCTATCTCTGTATGTGCCTGACAATGCTACATATGACCTAGTGACATTAGCTGTAGACCCTGATATGCAAAGGGATGGGTGTAAAAATGCTCAGAGACATGCTGACCAGGAGGGAGAACAGAGTGCATGTGTGCAAAGTGCTGTGCCTAAACTGGTTATGTCTGTGCTGAGATGTGAAACTGTAAGAGGAGAGACTGACTGGGGAGAAAGATGGATAGATGGTGTGGGTCTGTCTTTGCTTAAACCAGCAGGATCTGCACAATTAAAGTTAACTGTAAAGTATGAGACTGACTGGGGAGAAAGGCAGATAGACTGTGTGGGTCTGTCCATGCCTGAACAGAGTTTAAATGTACTGGAAGAAACTGTCTGTGAGAGGAGGCAGATGAGTGGTTAGTGTCTGTCTGTGATTTAATCAGTGGATTCTATAGAAGGAAGTGAGGATATGGGGGGAGAGAATGACTGGGTGACTGGGCCACTGGATGATGTGTGCCAGTCTGTGCCAGAACCAATTGAGTCCTCTGTGGAAAGACAGGATATATAGGATACATGGCAGAAGGAATATATGTGCTTGTCTGCACCAGTGTCAAAAGGATCCCAAATTCTGTGTGAGGATGTGAAGTGGCAGACTGACTGTGAGAGAGAGCAGGGGAAGAATGTAGCCCCACAATCCAGAGTGTGTGGGGGAGGAGGGTACAGGATACTCTTTGAGGGACCCCTAGTTAGAGTGAGTGTGAAAGATTGTGGGTGACAGAGACTCCTGTAACCTCAGCTGTGACCTATAAACAGACTGCACAGACTAGGGGACAGAGACTGACACAGACTGCAGATGCAGGGGGGAGGAGTACAGAGAAGTGTATTTACACAGCCCCACAGTGCCATTCAGCAGATACACTGATAGGTGTGCAGAATCAGAGTCCCCAGCAGGCTCACCAGATAGGACCCACAGTTGAGAAGAGGGGGGCACTTAGGCAACCCCCCACCAACCATAACAAAGTACAGGAGTTCAGGCATTATACTCAGGTGGAGGGGCAAGATCCCTGGGTAGTTAATCAAAAGCTGACAAAACACTATACAGTCAGAGGGTGTGAAAAGAAACTAGGCTTCACAGACACCTCTGTAATAGGGTATGATGTACCTTTCAGGGACAAGATGCAAGCCTTATTGGGGGAGGTACCTGCAAAACACAGAGATGCCAATGCCATATTCCTACAAAAACAGTTGCAGGATTCTACTGCCAGAGAGGGAGTGTATGAGATGGGGCAAAATGCTCTTGTACTAACACCCATGAGGCAGAACAAGCTACAGGCTGCATGGGAGGGTCCCTGCAATATATTAAATCAGCTGGGTAGAGCAAATGGTGTGTCATTTTTCAATGGAGGGCATCATGATGGCAAAACTGCTATGTGCAATTTGTCTGGCAATGGCGTTATCACCGCAAGGGGAAGCTCCCTTTGATATGCAGCACAAGTAGCTTGTGGCAACCTCCCTTTGCATCTCTTATTTGGGGGTGTCACAAATACCTCATGATTTAGCTGTCAAGGGGTTAAGTCTCTTTAGTTTGTGAGATAAAAACAGTTGTTTGTTTTTTAAGAAGAACTGTGTGCTGTGTTAGGTAAGCATATGATTTCCATTTGATGTGCCAGAACCCCTAATAAATAGTTTCTAATTACCCCTTGAATAAATGTTATCATATAGGCATTGGTGCATTCAGCCAGTAAAAGTGTCGGCTCTAGAGACACAGAGCAGTGCTTCTTCCCAGAAACCAATAAGGTCAATAAAGGGACATGGGTACAATGTAGATATGTGTTTAAAACATGTTACGACATTAGATGAAGGGAAATATGTCAACCATGTCATATTTGGTATCAAACTGATTCTCACAATGTAAATAAGAGATTGCCTTTCTGTCTATATGTATCTAGCAGAAATTAGAATTTATGGACTGTCGTAAAAGATAGGGGGCTTCCCAGCCCCTGCAAAGAGGGTTGGACAAGCAACCTGATCTCCTGAAAATTGTATAAAGTTTTGTGTTTTAACATGTAAAATGATCATTCTTACAAGGGAAGCTGTTACGAATGGAGTAAGGACCCATTGCTTCATGCCATCTCCCTGGCACAGATACCAAGACTAGTACAGTATAAGGTTCTGCTATTTTCTTCTTTTATTTTAAACTGTTTGCTTGTGTAAATCTTTTTGTTAACATCTTTTAATTAATAATGCATTGTGCTAATTTTTCGCATAATAAATAATTCAGTTATTAATTTTTTTGCCTTTGTCTAATATTTAAACCACGTTACTGGAAAGAGACTGGTAGTATTAAGACTGGTAGTATTAGTACTGTGATTTTATGTTATTTTTTTGCTAAATTGTAATCTGGGTTTTCCTTAAGATTTCCCATATCATATAGTCTTAAGTGGTGACAGCTAGTTATAGTTTTAGTTTAGTGTGGGTGGCATTAAAGGGGAAGTTTGGACATTTATTTTACGTCTAGTACAGACTAGAGAGTGTTGTTAACCATTGCACCCACTGAACTAAGTCACAAGCTTGCTTTGCGTGGCTAGATTGTGACAGATTAGTGACAGTAGAAGGGGTCTGATAACCCTTTCTGTGCCAAACAAGTGACTGGCGCAGGGTTGGTTCACCCAGGTCGTCACATTGGTGTTAATATAAATGGCATTTGCATTAGATATATCATTAAGACAGTATTGTAATTGGTGATGCTTCTTTTTTGTTTTTTGTTTTCTTTTCTTTCATTTTATTCATGTGATCTTTTTTCACTGAGCCTGTGAATTCAGTGAATTGTTGTGTAATCTTTTTCAAGAATCAATAAAAAATGTTTTAAAAAAAGGAACTCCTTGTATCCCATATAGTTGTAATCCCTAAACCAAACAAGCCTCTCACAACCCCTGATGACCATCACCCAATATCTCTTTAGACTGAAGATTTACTCAAAAATTGTAGCTAATCATATCAAACAAATACTCCCTGAGACACTACATGTAAATCAAGCAGGCTTTGTACACCACCAAGCAGCGAAAGATAACACTACTAGGGTTCTGCAAAACATAGAATATGCTAAATTCCATAATACCCGAGCAATTTTAGTTTCAGATGCCAAACAAAGCATTTGATCAATTTCATTGGAATTTTTTGTCAGTAGTATTAGAAAAATGTGGCTTTGGAACCAAAATGATCTCCTACATATTTAATCCTTATTTGATACCCACAGCGTTGGATAGAGTTAACAGCTACTCTCTGATCCATTTGAAATATATAACGATACCTGACAGGAATGTCCCCTATTCCCCCTACTATTCATTCTTACAATGAAGATTCTGATGTCACATATTAGACATAATGAGGGAATCAAAGGCATATGGATAGACCCAAACCAAAAAAAACTGACCATGTACTCTTTTCTCTGACCTTTCCTTTTACTTCTCTCCAACACTTTCGAGAAGGGTCTAGCTGCAGACTGGAGCTCCACTCTAGACGGGAAACATGTGACTTCCACTCAAAGCTTTTTTTTTTTTAAATCAACTTTAATGTAACAAACAACCTATAGACAATCATTCTGAAAACGAAACATTTTGCAGCTTTCTTGTTCTTCTTAATGTGAACTCACAGTGGTTACCTTATAAATGACAATCAGCATAAACCACTGTGAGTGCACATTAAGAAGAACAAGAAAGCTGAAAAATGTTTCGTTTTCAGAATGATTGTCTATAGGTTGTTTGTTACATTAAAGTTGATTAAAAAAAAAAAAGCTTTGAGTGTAGGTGACATGTTTCCTGTCTAGAGTCAGTGGAGGTCACATGTTTCCTGTCTAGAGTCAGTGGAGGTCACATGTTTCCTGTCTAGAGTGGAGCTCCAGTCTGCAGCTAGACTACTTTGACACTTTCTGGATGAATTATATTGAGAATCTACTCAAACTTGTCAAAAAAATGCATGGAATTCAGAGATCCTGAATATCAATTATTAGAACTGTCTTTGGTCGACATGCTCCTATAAATGACAACATTGCTCCCTTAAATATCTAGGAATATATCTGTCAAATCAAACCCATACATTATTTGAATTACATTACCAGAAACTATCAATGAATACCCAAAAACACCTAAAAGATTGGACCACTAAGCCAATTTCCTAGTGGGAAAGGAAACATAAAATTCTGAGCAATGTTGTTATCATAATTTCCTATGTGATGCAAGCAGTGTTCATATCCTTACCCTGACATACCTTCACAAGCTACAAATGTGCATCGATATTTACATTTGCGGTCCCATGAGACCATGGATCAAATGAGTAACCATGTATAGACCTCTAGATGATGGTGGGTTGGGGATACCAAACATTTCACTTTATCACCAAGAGATCAATCTTCAGAGGGTTTTGGATTGGTACAACGGAACCACGTGTAGGGGCTCTTTGCTGGGATCCACAAAAACATAGACCTACTATAATAAACCACATAGCTCTATATACACATGTACTCATGGGACCACCCTTTTATCCTATCATTCCTCTGATAGTGATTGAGAAACTATGAACGAGAGCCCTCAGGTAGATATCTGCAGTGAAGCAGGATGATGGGTTTTGAAGTATTGATAGATGATGTTACAACTTAAGATGACTGGTGTTGATACTGGGTGAAAATTTGTACACTTGCACCCTTCTAAGGTTAAAATATATACCATGATTTATTTGTTTTTATTTTATAACATTTCATCTGTTTTACTGAATTTTATTTCTAGACTGTAAAATCAATGAAGATGAATACATAAAAAAATAAACGTTATTTACCTAAACAAGAAGGAGCTTACTTGTAGTCAAGAGTGAGGTCTTACCAAGGCAGTTGTAAAAGATTCTGGATGCCAACATGCGAGAAAATGAGCAGGGAGCAATCCTGCGGAACTCAGTATGTCCCTCTCTGTCAACATGAGAACAAATGTTCCTATTGGGACAGAGTGAAAGAATGTGTGATGAGATACAAAAGAAAATATGTGGGACAGAGAGTTAAACTGGAAATACAGTTGAAAGGACAATGTATGCCACAGAAAATCAAGCAACAGAGGGAGCATTGGAAAAACAATGGAGATATCAATACAAATGTGAGGAAGGAAGTGTGGTAGACAGTGCTTTGGGAATGAGAAATGAGTCAGAAACAACACAGTCTGAACAATTCATTGTGGCACCTCTCTACATCACCCACTGCTATGTCATCAGCCTCTGGCAGGTCTACCATAACTTCAGGCATCTCATGGACCACAGGGAGAAGCCTGTCATCTGACATTGAAAGTGCTCTGTATAAAAAAAGACATATAAGATCTCTTCCTAATAAACAAGGTACAGTTCACTATGAGTAGACATCTTAACATCTAACCTGGCCATGGCCTATTATGCGTGAAACACATTAAAGGAAAACCTCAAATGTTTCTTTCATGATTCAAATAGAGCATACAATTTTAAACAACTTTCTAATTTTCTTCTTTACCACATTTTCTTTGTTCTCTTGGTACCTTTTGTTGAAAAGCAGGTACATAAGCTCAGGAGCACTGTATGGCAGCAGTTTTGCAAGAATGTTATCCATTTGCAATAGCACTAGATGGCAGCACTATTTCCTGCCATGTAGTGCTCCAGACACCTAGATATCTCTTTAACAATGAGTACAGTGGGAACAAAGCAAATTTAATAAAAGTAAACTGGAAACTTTTTTTAAAAATTGTATGTTCTGTTTGAATCACAAAAGAAAATGTTTGGGTATCCCTTTAAACTATATCACTAATGTGGTAAGCTATCACCCTTTCATGTTGCCTGTGACTATCTTAAAATATTGAATAACATATACAGCATATTTCACTTAGTTGTGTTTAAGTATATAATACAGTCTTTGAGTGTCTTTACAGACACTGAAATCTAACAGACCTCCTTTCCTCAGGTGTCATCAGAATAGGTCGGGATCTTTCTTCTTCAGATACCTCAAGAGATATTTCTGAAAAACAGAGAGGAAGATTTAAAAGACTTGGAGAATTTAGAAACAAGATACAAGCGAAAGGGATATAAAAATATTACAGGAGTAAAACGTCTATAACCTCTAAGAAGCAGAAGAAACTGACCTGAGGAAAGGCCAAGACTGACGCTTGGTTCTGTGGCCGCACGTACAGCCTGAAAAAGGAGAAATTAGGCTTATACCCAGTCTCTTGCATCTCATAGTATAAACAAATTCACTAGAGGGTCTCTCCAGCTTCTCCAGTTTCACTGGTATTTCTAGGCTCTCCAGCTCCACCAGACCCTATGTTTTTGTAAGCAGCTGCTTCACTAAAGTTAACTCAGCTAATTGTGAATCTGTTTAAGAGTAACATAGAAACTAATGAGATCTTTTAGTGAATTTTTGTCTGTCCATTGTCTTTTTATAAACTATATTTAAAACTAATTTTATTGCAGTGTCAGGTATCTTTGCTACCTCCATCTCGCTCATGGTTTCCTCTTTTTCTTCCTCCCTTTCCAGTAAAAATGGCAAATGCTCTAATATAGCACAACGTGACCATAGTTCAGACAACTCAGGTGCCATCCAACGTGCTAACAGAAAGAGATATCAAGTGTATAACGAGAGTCAAATGGTGTGCTAATACATTACAGGGAGGAAAGCTTATAATTTCAGTTAAATGGTTATACTCACAATAGGTTGGTGTATGAAGCAGGTCAGATGGTGTCCTACACTTTTTATGAGGGATTGTGACAGGGACCTGAGATGCAACATAAAATATCCACATACACTCAAAACCAAACAAAATAGCTTTGCTTTTGTTTATTACACAAAATGTCAGCATGGAACACTTGCGCATGTACCTCGTGCTATTTTACTACAACTATTACAATCAAAAAGACACATTTTTACAAGGCCATGCTATTTCCTAAGATGTTATGATTTATGGCTCTCTTCATGCTGTGTTAGTAAACAAGCTCACCTCACATAAAAATATATTGGCATATAAAGAGAAAACATTCAAGAACAAAAATAAGTGAAAGTTAAATATTAAAGGTAGAGGTTAGTGCTGGTGGTGGATTTAATCTACTATTAAAGGGACATTCAACACCAAAATTGTTATTGTTTAAGAAGATAGATAACACTATTACTGCCCATTCACCAGCTTTGCACAACCAACATTGTTATATTAATATACTTTATAACCCTTAAAACTCAAAATATCTGCCTGTTTCGAAGCCCCTGCAGGCCACCACCTACCTATCTCAGTGCATTTTATCAGCTTCTCACAGCCAGGAAGTGCTAGTTCATGTGTGTCGCATAGATAACATTGTGCTCACTACCGTGGAGTTATTTGTGAGTCAGCCCTGATTGGCTAAAATGTCTGTAAATATCCCTGAGATAAGGGGGCAGTCTGCAGAGGCTTAGATACAAGGCAATCACAAAGGTAAAATTGTTATTAATATAACAGTCGGCTAAATTACGAGTTTTGCGGTACAGCTTTACCGCTGAAAAATTGGCCATTGCGCATGGAATGGCCGGGAACGCAGCAGTATGGCTATACCACAACCATTTTAGCCTGTAATGCAACGTCCATTCGGGGATTTTCATTGCGCCCGTATTACAGGTTATGCTGTCTGGCTAAAATGCTTGCATTACAGCCTATACCACCATCTGAGACCAGTAGTTATGGATTTTGTGTAACAAAAATGTTTCACAAAACTCATAACTAAAATGTTACAAAGTACACTAACACCCATAAACTACCTATTAACTCCTAAACCGCCACCCTCCCACATTGCAAACACTATATTAAACCCTATTCTGCCTCCCACCCACATCGCAACTATTAAATAAATCTATTAACCCCTAATCTGCCGCCCCCCAACATTGCCAACACTAAGTATAATTATTAACATCTATTACGCCGCCCCCAACATCGCCGACACCTAAATAAACCTATCAACCCCTAAACCTCCAGCCCCCCACATCCTAACTACTAAACTAAACCTATTAACCCCTAAACCGTGGCCCACCCACATTGCAAAACAATAAATTAAACTATTATCCCATAAACCTAACACCCCCTAACTTTAAATTAAAAGTTACAATATAACTATCTTAAAATAAATAAAAACTTACCTGTGAAATAAAAAAATTAACCTAACATAACTATTCTAATAAAATTAAAAAAACTACCAATTAAAAAAATCTAAATAAATTTTTTTAAAAAAACCGAACACTACGAAAAAATAAAAAAAATCTAAATAAACGAAATTATCAAAAATAAAAACAATTACACCTAATCTAATAGTCCTATAAAAATAAAAAAGCCCCCAAAATAAAAACACCCCGTAACCTACAATAAACTATCAATAGCCCTTAAAAAATTACTAAGTCAGACTCTTACTGGATTAACAGACTTTTTTATAAGTTTTACGGGACTTACATATTAGACTTAGCTTTATGGGAAACATTCTCTGTGATAAGTCTCACGTTATCTGTATTTATTTTTATCTGTATTGTTTAACAACTTTCAATAAAAAAAAAAATAGAAAAAAATTACTAAGTCCCCTACTAAAAGTAAACCCCCCCACCCAACATAACCCCCAAAATAAAAAAAACCTAACTCTAAAAAATCCTAAGATACCCATTGCCCCATTTGTAAAAGGGCATTCAGCTGTTTAACAAGTGCCCATCCCTAATCTAACCCCCCCCCCCAAAAAAAAAGCCTGAACACTAACCCCATAAAATCTACTCACGGTTCCTGAAGTCAGGACATCCATCTTCATCCAGCCAGCGAAAAGTCTTCATCCCGGCGGCGACACCTTCATCCATCTCGGGGACGTTTTCTATCTTCATCCCGGCGGAGCGGAGCGTCCTCTTCATATGGTCACTGCCATACACTGAAGTTGAATGCAAGGTAACTGTTTCAAATCAGGATTTCAGTAGCTTTCATCCTATTGGCTGTTTTGAACAGCCAATAGAATTTCAAAAGCTCTCATCCTATTGGCTGATTTGAATTTGAAGAATCAAATCAGCCAATAGGAATGCAAGGTACGCCATTTTGAAATGGGTACCTTGCATTCAACTTCAGTGTATGGCGGTGACCGTATGAAGTGGACTCTCCTTGCAGAATGTCTTTGACCTCCAGGATAGCCGCCGGGATGAAGATAGAAGACGTCCCGGAGATGGATAAAGGTGTCGCCGCCTGGATGAAGACTTCTCGCCGCCTGGATGAAGATGAATGTCCGGACTTCAGGAACCGTGAGTAGATTTTATGGGGTTAGTGTTATTTTTTTTTGTTTTTTGGGGGGTGTTTTTTATTTTAGATAAGGGATCGGCACTTGTAAATAAGCAGAATGTCCTTTTAAGGGCAGTAAAAGAGCTGAATGCCCTTTTAAGGGCAATGCCCATACAAATGTCCTTTTAGGGGCATCGGGTAGCTTAGGATTTTATAAAGTTAGTTTTTTTATTTTGGGGGGTTGGTTGAGTGGGGGGTTTACTTTTGGGGGGCATAATAATTTTTTAAGGTAAAACAGCTTTTTAACTTAGGAAAATGCCCTACAAAAGGCCCTTTTAAGGGCTATTGGTAATTTATTGTAGGTTAGGGGGTGTTTTTATTTTGGGGGGCTTTTTTATTTTTATAGGGGTATTAGATTAGGTGTAATTGTTATTATTTTTTGTAATCTTAGAGTTTTTTATTTTTCGTAATGTAGTGTTTATTATTTCTTGTCATTTTAGATTTTTACATTTTTTCGTAGTGTTTTTTTAAATTTGTAATTTAGATTTTTTAATTGGTAGTTGTTTTTTTTAGAATAGTTATTTTAGGTTAATTTATATCTTAAACTTTTTTTATTTCACAGGTAAGTTTTTTTTTATTTTAAGATAGTTATATTGTAACTTAATTTAAAGTTAGGGGGTGTTAGGTTTAGGGGTTAATAGTTTAATTTAGTGTTTTGCAAAGTGGGGGCTAGCGGTTTAGGGGTTAATGGGTTAATAGGTTTAGTTTATTAGTTACGATGTGGGGGGCTAGAGGTTTAGGGGTTAGTACTTTATTATAGTGTTGGCAATTTGGGGGCCGGCGGTTTAGGGGTTAATAGGATTATTTAGGTGTCAGCGATGTCGGGGAACGGTGGATTAGGGGTTAATAGGTTTATTTAGTGTTGGCGATGTCGGGGAATGGCGGTTTACGGATTAATAACTTTTATTAGTGTCGGCGATGTCGGGGAGCGGCGGAATAGGGGTGTTTAGACTAGGGGTTCATGTTAGGGTGTTAGGTTTAAACGTAACTTTCTTTTCCCTATAGACATCAATGGGGTTGTGTTACGGCAATCTCCATTTCGCAATCGCAGGTGTTAGTTTTTTTCTTACACTTTCTCCCCATTGATGTCTATGGGGAAAGCGTGCACGAGCACCTCAAATCAGCCCTTGGCTTTTGTGCGGTATGGAGCTTAACGCACCATAACGCACAGCACAAGGAGGCTTTTCAGTAACTCATAATGGCAGCGCTATGGAGAGTGCAATAACTCCAATTTTTTTGCCGTTATTTTCGCACCCTGTTTAGCACAAAACTCGTAATCTAGGTGAGTGTTGGTTATGCAAAACTGGGGAATAGGTAATCTTGAAAACTATGCATATAATCCGCACAAAGGGTAGAGCCTCACATTAGGGCTTTTTCTTACAGAGAGTGGGTTAGCAGTGAATAACCTGGATAGACAGAGAGGGGGTAAGAGATGACCGGCATGTGAGAGGGACAGGTTCAATGAAAGCATATGTGAGAGAGGTGTAAACCCATGAAAGGGAGGTCCATCCTGACCTGGAATAATACCAGGAAAAATAGATGCAATTAAGGCCCAGAGCCCTAAGAATAATGTGCCAAAAGGGTCTGCTCTGGGGGCTAAATATGTAGCTATAGGCTGACACATACAAGTTGTTACTCCTGCATCTTTCTCTTCTCATGCTATCATCTGACTCTCCTGGTCACTGCATCTTTCACTCTCCCTTCCCATCCCTTTCCCTGTTGCTATCTCTCCTAATGCTTTCCTTCCTGCCATTTCCTCTCATCCTTTCTGTGTTTCTGTCACTATTTCTCCTTTTACTTGTTATCTGACCTATGAACCTCTAGACTCTTGATCTCTGTCTTGGTGAGAACTGGACATCAGATGCAGTGGAATTTATAACTGTGTTTAGACACACGTGTTTTTATTCTTAACAGTTGTATATAGTTGTATTGCTATTTCTACAGTATTGCTTCATACCGCTGCATGGGTGTATATATCTGGCACAATTAGTTGCTCTTTCATTATCTTGCTTCCAATTTGTGTCTCTTTGTCAATGATAAGGCGACGTTTACGTTTCACCAATGTAAGAGGACGTTCCTCTACAGACAAATCAGGAAGCTGCAACTGCAAGACAAAGTAAAAGCAGAATACATCCTATTGTCTTACATAAAACTACTAATTAAAATCTGCACAAATTAGTGTTTACTGGCCTTCCATTTTAATGTACATAAAAGAAAACCTCTAAATCATTTATCTTCAATCAGTCATCAATTTTCTAGTTTATTTCAAGGGTATTTAATATTATTTAGAGACTGAATTGTGACTGCTGTGGAAACATTGCCAACCAACACTTGTGTTAATAATACCTGATTCCTCGGGTCCCCTTTTGAGAGCTGTCCAAAGGTGGAACTACTCTTTCACAAGTGCCTTTATCAACCTCTCGTTATAAAACATCAACTCTGTTGTATTGTCTTAGTTAATAAGGACTTGCTATAATAAAACAAGCTATAGTTAAACTGTCTGTAAATTTAAGTTTCCAAAAATGTAATATATGAATATGCCAATGTGCAGAGGTGATAAGATAAGATTCTGCAAAATAAAGCACATTCTTAAGAGTATTACTTCAGTAACAAGTCCAGATTAGCTCCTCTAAATAAGGCAAGTGGTGGAGAATGAGCCAATTGAAAAACAATTGTAGCAAACACAATATTAATGTTTTCAGAAAGGTTTCACTCTCATTTATTGCAAGACTAGACAAAAGTCTAGTAATTACAAGGTGCTTTATGGCACTTTTTAATACAAATCTGACATAAAAACATATGCTAAGATCCCAGTCAGCACAATAAACATGATCCTACTAGACTTAATTTGTTTAGCATTCGCTCCAAATCAAGCTGCATATATGCCCTTCAATTGATCCAAAATGCAAAAATAATTCATAAACCCCTTCATATCTATTGTTGAAAAGCATAGCAAGGTAGGTCCAAGAGCTGGGAGCTAGCTGCTGATTGGTGGCTGTACTACTATACCTCATATCATTGGCTTACTGATGTGTTCAGCTAGCTCCTAGTAGTGCATTGCTGCTTCTTCAGTAAAGGATGCCAAGAGAATTAAGCAAAATTGAGAATAGAAGTAAATTAGAAAGTTATTTAAAATTGTATGATCTATCTGAATAATGAAAGAAAAAAAATGAGGTTTCATGTCCCTTTAAGCAACAGAGACGGGGCTCCCAGAAAGGTGAAGTTAGTAGCAGGGCTCATTCTGAAGGTCCAAGACAAAAGTTGGGTATAGTGACAAAAGGTTCCTCAGATTGGGCCAACAAAACAATATAAAGTGGAAGTCCATTCTAAGGTTTCCAAGCCAAGAACATCTAGACAAAAGAGTAAAAAGGGCTAGAACACAAACAACAACTGTTTCTTTATGAGGATTCTCAGAGCCGCCACTAGAAATGTTGGGGCCCCTGACTTAATCATTGATCAGGTCCCCCCCACTTGACATGTGTAGTTTTTGACTAAGTGACTAAAACGTATATGCACTTTATTCTTAAGTGTAGTCAAATTTGGAAATGTTCTAAAGGTAGTAACACACAAACACAGAAACACACAGACACACTCATACACTGAAACACACACTCACACATAAGGATTCACATATAGGGGTCTATTTATGAAGCAGTGGATACTACTTCCGATCCTTTCCTCTTCAGTTTTGACTGAAGCGGAAGTTAAGAAGCAGCGGTCCTAAGACTGCTGCTCCTTAACTCGTCCGCAACCTCTGAGGTGGCAGACAGCAATCAGCCCGATTGAATACAATCAGGTTTATTGACACCTCCTGCTAGCGGCCAATTGGCCGCGAATCTGCAGGGGGCGGTATTGCACCCGCAGTTCACCAGAACTGCTGGTGCAATGATAAATGTTGATAGCGTATGCTGTCAGCATTTATCGATGTGCGGCAGACATGATTCACTATACAGCATGCAGTGGCTGAAAGGAAGGGCCCTGAACTGTCTAAACAATAATTGAAAGGTTAAATGGTGAATTGGTGACTTCCTGAAAGGTCTCATTAGTCTCAAAGTCTGTAGAAAGATGTGAATAATCAGTAGTAAGGTCAAAATGTCCTAAAAAAGAACAGACAATGAACACACACACACACAAAATCAAACACAAACTTGCACATACACCCAAGGAAACACCAACAGAGACAGCCACAGAAAACACACAAAGACATACACACCCACCCTCACATAGGCATCCAGAGAAATACACAAAGACATACATACACACACCCTCACAGAGACACCCATAGAAAAAGCACAAAGACATACGCACACACCCTCACAGACATCTACAGAAAATGCACAAAGACATACACACCCACCCTCACAGAGAGACCCACAGAAAAAAAATACATACACACTCATAGAGACACAAACGATAGCACAAGGACATAAACACAAACACCCACAGGAAGTAAAATTTTTGCACATTGCATCCCCTAATCAACAGTGTGTGACATGCATGATAAAATGTTTTGCAGAAAACAAAATTTATGCTTACCTGATAAATTTCTTTCTTTCTTGACATGGTGAGTCCACAGATCATCTAATTATTATTGGGATATTCACCTCCTGGCCAGCAGGAGGCGCAAAGAGCACCACAGCAAAGGTGTTAAATATCACCTCCCTTCCTTCCAACTCTAGTCATTCAACCAAAGTAAAGGAAAGAAAGGAAGCAACAAGGTGCAGAGGTGCCTGAGGTTTATAACATAACAAAAAAATACCCTGTCATCAAAAACAGGGCAGGTTGTGGACTCACCGTGTCAAGAAACAAATACATTTATCAGGTAAGCATAAATTTCGTTTTCTTTCTAATGACTCGGTGAGTCCACAGATCATCTAATTACTACTGGGAATCAATACCCAAGCTAGAGGACACAGATGATAAGGGAGGGACAAGATAGGGAACCTAAACAGAAGGCACCACTGCTTGAAGAACCTTTCTCCCAAAGGAAGCCTCAGCCGAGGGAAAAGTATCAAACTTATAGAATTTTGAAAAAGTGTGTAGAGAGGACCAAGTTGCAGTCTTGCAAATCTGTTCCACAGAAGCTTCATTTTTGAAAGCTGAATGCAGGAAGAGGAAACAGCCCTCGTAGAATGAGTTGTAACCTTCTCAGGAGGCTGCTGTCCAGCAGTTTCATAGGCAAAGCAAATTATACTCTTCAGCCATAAAGAAAGAGAAGTAGCCATAGCTTTCTGCTCCTTACGTTTCCCAGAGAAAACTACAAACAGAGCAGAAGACTGACGAAAATCCTTAGTCGCCTGTAAACAGAATTTCAGAGCACGAACCACGTCTAGGTTGTGCAGAAGACGTTCCTTATGAGAAGAAGGATTAGGACATAAAGAAGGAACAACAATCTCCTGATTAATGTTCCGATCTGAAACTACTTTAGGAAGAACACAGAACAAAATCCCAAAGCGCCACCCAAAAAAATATGATAATAATAATAAAAACATATATGAAATTCAATTATGTAATAAGCACAATTCTATCAAACATTAATGAATAAACAGAAATATGCAGCAATTGAACTGTTCACGCTAACCTCTTAAATGCAGGATAGAAAAAAAGGAAAAATCCTTCTTACCATATGCTAATTCACAGTCTGAGTAAAAAATGATAATAAGTAATGACTTCAGTCCATATAGGTTTGAGAAGAACAGTCTTAATCCACACCTCCCTGCTGCTCCTTTTTAAAATCCACTGGTGTGTATTCCGTGGTAACAAAAGATAAGACAAATCCCTGTAAAAAACAAGAAAAACAGGAGCGCAACTCCGTGCACCAAACAGTACACGGAAGATCTAAGTGTAGATTAAAAACACTTTATTGATAAACATAACATAACTGGCGTAAAACATCAAATCAGACACTCACATCGATGCCCTCAAACATATGAGGTATGTGTATGCACATACCTCATATGTTTGAGGGCATCGATGTGAGTGTCTGATTTGATGTTTTACGCCAGTTATGTTATGTTTATCAATAAAGTGTTTTTAATCTACACTTAGATCTTCTGTGTACTTTAGGAAGAAAACCTAATTTAGTACGTAAAACAACTTTATCCGAATGAAAAATAAGGTACGGAGACTCATACTGTAAAGCCGAGAGCTCAGAGACTCTATAAGCAGAAGAAATAGCAACAAGAAACAAAACTTTCCAAGATAACAACTTAATATCTAAGGAATGCATAGGCTCAAACGGAGCCTGCTGAAGAACCTTAAGCACAAGATTAAGACTCCAGGGAGAAGTAACGATTGAACATCTGGAACCTCTGCCAGATGTTTATGTAACAAAATAGACAAGGCAAAAATCTGACCCTTCAAGGAACTTGCCGATAAAAACCTTTTCCAAACCTTCTTGGAGAAAAGATAAAATCCTAGGAATCCGAACTCTACTCCAAGAGTAGCCTTTTTGATTCACACCAATACAGATATTTTTGCCATATCTTATGGTAAATTTTCCTGGTAACAGGCTTGCGAGCCTGAATCATGGCCTCAATGACCGAATCCGAAAAAAACACGCTTAGATAAAATTAAGCGTTCGATGACATCTCCACTAGGTCTGCATACCAAATCCTGCGAGGCCATGCCGGAGCAATGAGAATCACTAATGCTCTCTCTTGCTTGATCCGAGCAATGACTCAAGGAAGGAGAGCGAACGGAGGAAATAGGTATGCAAGACTGAAGTTCCAAGGAACTGCCAGAGCATCTATCAGAACTGCCTGAGGGTCCCTGGACCTCCACCCATACCTCGGGAGCTTGGCATTCTGATGAGATGCTATGAGATCTAGATCCAGCCATCCCCATTTGAGAATCAAGTTGGAAAACACTTCCGGATGTAATTCCCATTCTCCCGGGTGAAAGGTCTGTCTGCTCAGAAAATCTGCTTCCCAATTGTCCACTCCTGGAATGTGGATCGCAGATAGACAACAGTTGTGGGTCTCTGCCCACTGAATAATCTTGGACACCTCTTTTATGGCCAAAGAACTCTGAGTTCCACCCTGATGGTTGATGTAAGCCACTGAGGTTATGATGTCCGACTAAAATCTGATAAACTGGGCAGAAGCTAATTGAGGCCAGGCCAGAAGAGCATTGAAGATTCCTCTTAGCTCTAGAATGTTTATGGGGAGAACAGATTCTTCCTGAGTCCATGTCCCCTGAGCCCTTAGGAGGCCCCAGACTGCTCCCCAACCTATTAGGCTGGCGTCCGTTGTCACTATCACCCAGGTAGGTCTGCAAAAACAGGTTCCCTGGGAGAGATAATCCTGAGACAACCCCCAAGGAAGAGAATCTCTTGTCATCTGATCCAAATGAATTTGCGGAGACAGATCCGTATAATCCCTGTTCCACTGACTGAGCATGCAAAATTGCAGAGGTCTTAGATGGAAACAAGCAAAATGAATAATATCCATGGTGGCTACCATCAGACCTATTACCTCCATACATTGAGTAAGTTATGGCTGAGGAGAGGACTGAAGAGACAGACAAGAATCAAAAATCTTGGATTTTCTGACCTCTGTCTTCATTAGAACTGAATCTATTATGGTTCCCAAGAAGACTACCCTTGTAGATGGAATTAAGGAACTCTTTTCCAGATTCACCTTCCAACCGTGAGAATGCAGGAAGGATAAAAGCATCTCTATGTGGGAGATTGCTAGTTGAAAGGACTAGGTCTGAACCAGAATGTCGTTCAGATAAGGCGCCACTGCAATACCCTGTAACCGGAGCACTGCCAACAGAGATCCCAGAACCTTTGAAAAAATTCTGAGAGCTGAAGCAAGTCTGAAGGGAAGAGCAACAAACTGAAAGTGTTTGTGGAGAAAGGCAAATCTCAGAAACTTGTGATGATCCCTGTGGATGGGAACATGAAGGTACGCATCCTTTAAATCTACTGTTGTCATAAATTGACCCTCTTGAACTAAAGGAAGAATGGAACGAATAGTTTCCATTTTGAAGGACGGTACTCTGAGGAATTTGTTTAGACTCTTGAGATCCAAGATTGGTCTGAAGGTTCCCTCTTTCTTGGGAACCACAAACAGATTTGAGTAAAATCCCAGACCCTGCTCCTGTACTGGAACAGGAACTATAACCCCCATTTCGGATAGATCCCGAACACAACGTAAGACCGCCTCTCTTTTTATCTGGTCGACAGATAATCTTGAGAGAAGAAATCTGCCCCTGGGGGAAAGGTCTTGAATTCTAGTTTGTATCCTTGGGACACAATGTCTATCACCCAAGGATCCTGAACATCCCAAACCCAAGCCTGAGCGAAAAAGGAAAGTCTGCCCCCCACAAGATCCGGTCCTCGATCGGGGGCAGACCCTTCATGCTGACTTTGATTCATTAGCGGGGTTCTTGGATTGCTTTCCCTTATTCCAAGATTGGTTGGGTCTCCAGGCAGGTTTGGACTGTTCCTGTTTTGTAGAGGGAGAAGAAGGTTTACCCTTGAAGTTTCAAAAGGAACGAAAATTACTCTGAAGTCCCTTCTGCTTATTGAGGAAAGCATCAGAAATAAAAGAATTAGCCAATTTAAGAGCCTTGATCCTGTCCTGGATCTCTTCAAGGGGAGTGTCTGTTTGAATGGAATCAGACAGCGCATCAAACCAGAATTCTGCCGCACTACAAACGGTAGCAATACACACCGCAGGTTGCCATTGTAACCCCTGGTGAACATACATTTGCTTAAGAAAACCCTCCAGTTTCTTATCCATAGGATCCTTAAAAGAACAGCTATCCTCTATGGGAATTGTGGTTCTCTTAGCTAAAGTGGAAATTGCCCCTTTCACCTTGAGGACCGTTTGCCAAGACTCCTTAATAGAGTCATCAATGAGAAACATCTTCTTAAAAATAGGAGAAAGAGAAAAACCTATCTCCCTTCCTTAACAATAACTTCTGAAGTCCGATCTGGTACGGGAAAACATTCCAGCATGGTAGGTACATCATAGTACTTGTTAAGTTTGCTAGATTTTTTAGGGTTGACCACGACAGTAGTGTCAGAATCGTCCAGAGTAGCCAAAACCTCCTTGAGTAGTAAACGGAGGTGCTCTAGCTTAAACCTGAAGGATACAAGTTCAGCAACAGACGAAGGAATTACACTGTCAGAATCTGAGATCTCACCCTCAGATGCTACAGAAGAATCCTCCCCATCTGATCTATGAGACGGAAAATTCGGAATAGCCACAACCAGTTAGACACCTTACGCACTGATTCTTTAGACTTCCTCTTGCGCTTTCCCTGTAGCACAGGAAAAGCTGACAACGCATCAGAAACTGCAGAAGACATGAGAAAAACAATGTCTTACAAGGAGACCCCAGCTGGAGCTTGAGAGGAAGCGCAGGGCACTGAATTAATGGGTACAAAAATTTGGGACACCTGAGGAGAAAAATGCGGCATATTTTGAACATTGTCTGAAGACTCATGGACAGCATCCGTCTTAGACAATATTGGCTCAAAAGTCTATCCTTAAAATTTTAAGCTCTCTCAACACATGAGGAATAAAAAGGAATTGGTGGTTCAATATTAGCATTTAAACATAAAGGACATGTGTAATCTACAACAGAGTATTTGTCCATCTTAACAGAATAAATATAAATTATTAAATTATGAAAAAATTTAATAAAGAAAAAAAATGTCACTGTCTCTTTACATTTTAAAAATAAACTGCTTTAT
This sequence comes from Bombina bombina, assembly GCF_027579735.1. Taxonomy (NCBI): domain Eukaryota; kingdom Metazoa; phylum Chordata; class Amphibia; order Anura; family Bombinatoridae; genus Bombina; species Bombina bombina. The sequence continues at coordinate 530,965,647 of NC_069500.1, read as the reverse complement.
TTTTGATGCAATGCAAAAAACAAAATGCTTTATTTTTTGAATAAAAACAAAAACGTTACTGCTTTATTTTCAAGATATGTGACATAAAAACGTCTTAATAACACCTCAAAAAGCCTCTAACTGATTCTTAAATTCAAAATAAAGCTGTTTCAGAAATGCCAGGCTAGCAAATAACAGTTTGATTTGAAAAACGTTAAGATGCAGATATCTCTCCTCCATATACAGGAAGTGAGAGAAAAATAAGTGTGCAACAAATACATTTTTACCTCACACAAGCCCTAACAAAACCACCAAAATGAGCCAAGTTCTCCTCAAGTCCCCAGTGCCTGCAAAACTGCCATACATAATCCATCTTACAACACTAGGAGTAATGTATTAAATATCCCTGTTAGGGAAATAGTAAAGTGCCATGTTTTTTCCTTAAAGCTGCTTAAGAAAATAAATTATCACTTACCTTAATAAATCTGCCTGGCAGCAAGGCAGCTAGGCAGCTCACTAGGTTTGGAGAGGTCCTTTCCCTCACATTGACCTGTGGAAAATAATAATAAGGGCAGCAAATTTTATTTAAATATGAGGGAGGCGCAGTGAGAATTATGTCTCACCAATGCTCTTCTGAAGAGACTGAAATGGACTACAGCTACACCCTGGAGAAAAAACAGCACATACTAGTACTGCAAATAAAATAATAAAATCTTGATTGAAGAATCTTTCCAGCACCTAACTTTACCACTTCCTTAATCTAACGTAGGCAAAGAGAATGACTGGGGTTGGAGGGAAGGGAGGTGATATTTAACAGTTTTGCTGTGGTGCTCTTTGCCGCCTCCTGCTGGCCAGGAGGTGAATATCCCAATAGTAATTAGATGATCTGTGGCCCCACCGTGTCATTAGAAAGAAATAAAGAGATCACTTTTTAAAGAATCATATTTGTAAATTAAAAAACAAAAATAATTCTGTGAAATCAAATGATTAATGATCTGGGTAGATGGCTAGATAAAGAAAAGTACGTTTGAAAGGTTGACATATGTTTGTTTTTCCCCCCATTTTCCCCAACCAAGAGCACCACTTCAAATATGGTGTACAAATGTTCCCATCTGTCAGCTGTACTCATGGATTTTGAAAAGGCTGTACAATATATGGTCTTGGTGGAACCATAAGCTGTGGTACTCAGTCTCATACCATTAGATCTGGTTAAATTCAGGATTTAGGCTTGTTTGTATGTATTTCAAAATTAAGTCAGCTGTAGTGTAAACTGAACAGTGTTAAGTTAACCTGTCTCATTTCAAACACTGAGCAATCTTAGTGTGAGAGTATAACATTTTATGCAGATGTAAAAATCTTAGATAAAATGCCTCCTTGCATCTGGAAAGTCCTTGCATAAAGGGGCAGTAAACTGGAATGCAATGAAAAAATATATATTAATAAAAAAAACTCATATGTGCCACAACAGCACCTACCATTTGCGTATTGAGGAGGAAACATTTCTGCATGGCTTTAAATAAAGAATTTCTACAGCATTGTCAAATAATCATAAATACACTGCTGCATATTGCTAAAAAATGTGTTTTTCTGGACCCCTGGCCCCACCATACAACTACTACCACACTGAAGTTATAATCCGAAATTGCACAAAGAAATAAAAAACATTTACTAAGTAAGTCCTACCTCCTCTGCAAATGAAAGTGATCTGCCGTCTGACTCAGGCACACACTGTACAAACTTAAGTGCCAAGTCTGTCTCACACTGTACATAGTGGTTTAGTGCACACTTAGAAATCCTCTCAAATGCTAATGCTTTACTCCTTGTAATAACATTTCTGCTGTAGTACCCTCTGGTGGCTGCCAAAACTTAAAAAAATATATGTATATATATATATATATATATATATATATTTTTTAAATAAGTTGTTCTTGCCTCATGGGGCCCCCTGGCACATTGGGCCCCTGACAGGAGTAACCCCTGTCACCCCCTGATTGCGGCCCTGAGGATTCTTCAATCATACAAGTTAGCTAACTGATTTGATTTTGACAAAACAAGCACAGATTTCACAGTGTTGTTTGGCAGTTTCATAAATTAAGAGTCAGTACAGTAACATAAAAGTGCATCATGAGCAGAGATGACGTACAAAGTATCTAGTTTTACTAATAAAAAAGACCAGTATTTTGCATTATGTATAGATGACAAGATATGGTACAGTTGAAGTGACATTTAGCTAGTGGAACAAGCTGTACTAAATTCCATGTCCAAAGATGCTGTGAGGAATTTTACAGTAGGGGTAGATGCAGAACACTCTCATTCCCTCACTCAAAAACCCAACCTCACGCATAACCTGAGACACTCTCTCCATCTTTCTCTCATCATCCTCTTTCTCAAACTTTTTCTTGCCTCAAACATCAACCGCACAAGTACAAGGTAAAAGGTTTTGCTAATGACTTCTGGTTAATGTAGGTTCCTGACAGGATTGTGACATTTTTTTTGTAGCAAATATATGTCAAGGCGGGAACTAGAGTCTGAGTAGTGGTAGCTAACACTATCCTCAACACACTGGACAGAGCCAAGGTGTGACCCACTAAATGATATTAGGGGTCTCACTTAGAATTAGAAGCAGTGAGACAGGCAAGGATAGTAACAAAAAAGTTTAAAACAGTTACAAAATAATAGTCAAAATAATTGTCAAGAACACAAGTAGAGGTTTAAATAGTAGAAAAAGCAGTAGAAAGGAGCATTAAACAGAATTAGGTGGTACTGATAACTATGTTAAGGAAAAATGAGGCATAGCACAATGCTGAAAATTCATGCAATGCCAACTATTTTCTGTTTTGAAGACACATCTTTAATTCTTCTGAAGCTAGTGAACTTTTAAAATCTAATTCTTTGATTATTATTATTTTTTTTTTTTATTAAATAATTTTTTTATTGAGGTATAAATGCATTACAACAAATAAATGACATATAATAAAAACAAAATAGGAGAGTTACAATAATCGCTATATCTACATATAGAGTTCAGTTTGTTGCATATCGAAAATAATAAACATAAATTGAAAATAAGCCTCAAATTTTCCATTTTTTTGTTGTTGTAGCTAATAAACTGAAACATTTTCAAATATTATTTTGAGTTAAAATAATCTGAGTAATGTAGACTTATAGTATACAGTGCATATCTAACATCAATACTACCTTTGAAACAAATTTGTACACTGTGTGATTCGCTTACACTTATTTTACTACACATTTCACATATCTCACAAAATAAATTTTCTATATAACTTTTTGAATGAAGACTAGTGAAATAAACTTCTGAACTTATAAAGAGTACTTCGTACACCAAGGTTAGTCATAATGTATATTTTGTACTCTGTTTTGTATGTCTTTGCCTTGCTGTGAGAAAATATATGTATATATAAAAAAAAAACAAGAAATATGGAACTTAAGTATATAAAGTATATTACTAATAAGTGCGGTTATTCTCGAGGGAAACCGCAAAATAAGTTTCTGGTCTAAATCATAAAGAACCAGAACACTATATAGGGATGGGGGGGGGGGGGGGTAGGAGACCAACCAATTTATACATCGTCAAAAAGTAAAGTATAGAAAGGGAGCAATCTGATAACTATTTAACGGACCCAAATTGGGGATATAGTCAAGAGGGACCTAAATAAAACCCAGTGGCATTGACTATTGAACTAATATAATATTTAATATATAATCTGTGCGGCTATTATATATTTGCATGGATCCGGACATGAACTTAGCTTAGTGGAACTCCCGTGTTTTGCAAGCTCTCACATAGAATGGACCATTGATATCCAGTTATGAACTTATAAATATATATTTTTCCTTAATTATTGTTTTATGTACCTGTGATGAGCATGTTGGTAATATTCCAATATCTTAAATATAAGTTTCTAAGTAAGGGTCTATATTCCTGAAGCTTAGTTGATTAAATCTTATCCCCTGGGTATGGGCCCTATACCCAGCTAGGAGTCCAATAAGTCATATTGGAAGTTTATTTATCTTCACTCTGCATATACTAGTTTTAACCTCCTTACAACATACTAGGTTACTAGAATCATAACATATAATAAGCTTAAATATTTAGATGTCATGTGTTTCAAAACAACTATTGCTGTGACCAATATAAATATAAATAACCATTTAACCTTAAATAAAGTAGCATGTTCATGTCAATGTGTGAGAAATAGTCAACATAATCCCCGTGAGTGATGTCCCTTCATATACATAATCATTACCTAAACAAACAAAGCAAGGAGCATTATGTGCGCTACAGGTATATAAAATACATATAGGGACACACACACATGCAGGGAGTCAAAACAGTAGGTAGCAGGTACAGTTGCAGCAATTCCCTTCACCCAACGCAGCATTCTGAAACATTAAAACAAACAGGTATGAGAGAATAAGATATACAAGGGGACAATGATAACAGAGAGGTGACTAGCATTTTATCAAGCCGTATTGCAAATATTTCACGGACCAAACACAGTCAAACAAGTCTTTCTAGTGACCAACATCTCCAATGTATCCACACAGAACATGGTGGATCCAGGAAACAGAACATGGTGGATCCAGGAAACTACCGGACAGTTAATCTAGCTGATGCCCCTAGGAATTGTTGACTCTGAGCCCGGTGGTGGACCTGCTCTGTTTTCTTCTATTGTGATAGCAGGTAGGTGGTCGTCCCCCGGGGTCTCCTTAGCAGACATAGTGGGGCCAAAGAATTGTAGCTGTACCTGGATGGCAGCGTTATCGATGTCCAGTAGAGCAGCACGATCATGCTCCGGACTCCCAAGAACTAGATAGGCCTCACCCAGAGGGCGCCTTCTCAGGGTTCGACCCGCCACATCGGCCATGATAGATGAGAGCAGCATGGCAGGTTTTCCAGGCAGTCTTGGAGTCGTATCTTTGCCATCATTAGGTGATCGGTCAAAGACTTTGCTTCTTTTAGCGTAGGTAGACCGGGATCGTATAAGCTTAGCTCCGTTTTGCTCTGTTGATAGGGAAACCGGAACATTCTGCACAGAGCTTGAGTCAGCAGTGTAGTTGTAGGTATCGTCAGAAGGCCGGCCATAGACTTCAGTGATTTTCGCTGAGAGCACTGACGTGCTTATAGCACTCCTTAGTTTGTCGTATGAGTTCTGCGAGACCCTACAAAGCTGCAAGTGTTGCTGAGTTTCCTTGGGGGGTATATTGCTGCTCGTAGGTGAAAATTCCCAGGCCAACACCTACTTCAACTTCTGGAAGTGGCAACGCAGCAAATGCCGAATGTCTTCATCCCATCTAGGGGCCATATTCTTTATGCCTTCAACCTGTTTCGGGAATGAATTGAGTCCCTCTCAGTCAGTATGTGTGGTTCAAATCTTCTCCACATTAGCTGCTGCATTGAAGAGCTTTCACGTGGAAGAGAAGGAGGCCGCTCCTGAGCAGTCTGATCATTAGTTAGTCTGTAAATCAGCTACTAACTCCTCCACAAAGGTGCTATTCAGTGTCCAAATTAGTTCTGGCCTTTCCATAAGATCCAAAGATGCCTATAATGTTGGTTTAAGCTGTGATGAACGGCCAATTAGATAAAATTATGAGCTATTTCAGCAGAGCTGAAGAGATGTGCGACCGTTCAGTTCCCCGGCAAGCTCCATCTCTTTGATTGTTATTAATTATATACTAGTCCTAAGAATGGACTGATACTACTACTAATTATTATTCAGCCAGATTACGAGTTTTGAGCGCTATAGGGAAATTAACGACCGCAACATTTTCGGCGGTATTTCACCTCCCTATAGCGCTGCTATTCCAGGTTTGCAAAAAGCAGGCTTGTGCAGGCGATATAGTGGCGTTGAGCTCCATGCTTCACCCAAATATAAGCGCTGCTTTGACGTGCTCGTGCAAAATTTCCCAATAGACATCAATGGGGAGAGCCGGCAAAAAAAAAGCCTAACACCTGCGATCAGGGGAAAAAAATGCTCCGTAACGCAGCCCCATTGATGTCTATGGGGAAAGAAAAAGTTATGTTTAAACCTAACATCCTAACATAAAAACCACGTCTAAACACTCCTAATCTGCTGCCCCCGACATCGCCGCCACCTACATAATGTTATTAACCCCTAATCTGCCGCCCTTAACATCGCCGCTACCTAAATAAAAGTATTAACCCCTATTCTGCCGCTGCCAATATCGCTGCCACCTACATACAGTTATTAACCCCTAATCTGCTGCCCCTAACATCGCCGCCACCTACATTACAGTAAATACAAAATTACCTGTAAAATAAAACCTAACCTGCCTTACACTAAAACCTAACATTACAATCAAATCAAATAAATTAAATTAATAAAATACAATTATCTAAATTACAAAAAAAAATAAACACTAAATTGCACAAAATAAAAAATGAAATGATCAAAAATAAAAACAAATTACTCCTAATCTATAGCCCTATCAAAATAAAAAAGCCCCCCCAAAATAAAAAAACGCTAGCCTACACTAAACTGCCTAAAAGGGCCTTTTGCGGGGCATTGCCCCAAAGAAATCAGCTCTTTTACCTGTAAAAAAATACAAACAACCCCCAACAGTAAAACCCACCACCCACACAACCAAACCCCCCAAATAAAAACCTAGCTAAATAAACCTAAGCTCCCCATTGCCCTGAAAAGGGCATTTGGATGGGCATTGCCCTTAAAAGGGCATTTAGCTCTTTTACTGTCCAAACCCTAATCTACAAGTAAAACCCACCCAATAAACCCTTAAAAAAACCTAACACTGACCCTCGACAATCCACTTACAGTTCTCGAAGACCGGACATCCATTCTCATTCAGGCGGCAGAAGTCTTCATCCAAGCGAGCAGAAGTCCTCATTGAAGCCGGCAGAAGTCTTCATAGAAGCGGGAAGAAGTATTCATCCAGACTGCATCTTCTATCTTCATCCATCCGGCGCAGAGTGGGTCCATCTTCAAGACATCCGGTGCAAAGTATCCTCTTCTTTCGATGGTTAGATGGTAGAATGAAGTTTCCCTTTAAGGTATGTCATCCAAGATGGCATCCCTTACATTCCGATTGGCTGATAGAATTCTATCAACTAATCGGAAATAAAGAGGAAAAAATCCTATTGGCTGTTGCAATCAGCCAATAGGATTGAGCTTTCATCCTATTGGCTGATCCAATCAGCCAGTAGAATGCAAGCTCAATCCTATTTGCTGATTGGATCAGCTAATAGGATGAAAGCTCAATCTTATTGGTTGATTGCAACAGCCAATATGATTTTTTCACCTTTAATTCCAATTGGCTGATAGAATTCTATCAGCCAATCGGAAAGTAAGGGACGCCATCTTGGATGACGTACCTTAAAGGGAAACTTCATTCTATGTTGACCATCGGAAGAAAAGGATGCTCCGCGCCGGATGTCTTGAAGATGGATCCGCTCCGCGCCAGATGGATGAAGATAGAAGATGCCGTCAGGATGAAGACTTCTGCCCACTTGGATGAAGATTTCTGTCGGCTTCGATGAGGACTTCGGCCCGCTTGGATGAAGAATTCTGCCAGCTTCGATGAGGACTTCTGCCGCTTGGATGAGGATAGATGTCTGGTCTTTGAAAACTGTAAGGGGATCGTCGAGGGTTAGTGTTAGGTTTTTTAAGGGTTTATTGGGTGGGTTTTATTTTTAGATTAGGGTTTGGGCAATGTAAAATAGCTAAATGCCCTTTTAAGGGCAATGCCCATCCAAATGCCCTTTTCAGGGCAATGGTTAGTTTAGGTTTATTTAGCTAGGTTTTTATTCGGGGGGGGGGGGTTTGGTTGGGTGGGTGGTGGGTTTTACTGTTGGGGGGTTGTTTGTATTTTTTTTTTTAAAGATAAAAGAGCTGATTTCTTTGGGGCAATGCCCTGCAAAAAGCCCTTTTAAGGGCCATTGGTAGTTTAGTGTAGGATAGGGTTTTTTTATTTTGGAAGGGGCTTCTTTATTTTGATAGGGCTATTAGATTAGGAGTAATTCGTTTTTATTTTTGATAATTTCATTTTTTATTTTGTGTAATTTAGTGTTTATTATTTTTTTGTAATTTAGATATATGTATTTGATTAATTTAAATTATTTTATTTTATTGTAATGTTAGGTTTTAGTGTAAGGCAGGTTAGGTTTTATTTTACAGTTAACTTTGTATCGGCTAGATTTAGAGTTTTGCGGCCAAAGGGGTGCGTTAGCTACGCGTGTTTTTCCCCCCCACACCTTTTAAACAACGCTGGTATTGAGAGTTCTCTGAAGGGCTGCGTTAGGCTCCAAAAAGGGAGCGTACAGGCATATTTACCGCCACTTCAACTCTCAATACCAGCGTTGCTTACGGACGCGGCCAACTTCAAAAACGTGCTTGTGCACGATTTCCCCATAGGAAACAATGGGGCAGTTTGAGCTGGAAAAAAACCTAACACCTGCAAAAAAGCAGCCTTCAGCTCCTAACGCAGCCCCATTGTTTCCTATGGGGAAACACTTCCTAAGTCTGCACCTAACACCCTAACATGTACCCCGAGTCTAAACACCCCTAACCTTAAACTTATTAACCCCTAATCTACCGCCCCCGCTATCGCTGACCCCTGCATTATATTATTAACCCCTAATCTGCCGCTCTGTACACCGCCGCAACCTACATTATAGCTATGTACCCCTAATCTGTTGCCCCTAACACTGCCGACCCCTATATTATATTTATTAACCCCTAATCTGCCCCCCCCCAACGTCGCCGCTACCTTACCTACACTTATTAACCCATAATCTGCCGACCGGACCTCACCGCTACTATAATAACGCCTAGATTTAGAGTTCTGCGTTAGCCGTCAAAACCAGCGTTAGGGGGTCCTAACGCTGGTTTTGTCCTACCGCTGGTATTTAGAGTCAGTCAGGAAAGGGTCTAACGCTCACTTTCCAGCCGCGACTTTTCCATACCGCAGATCCCCCTAAGCCAATTGCGTAGCCTATCTTTTCAATGGGTTCTTTCTAACGCCGGTATTTAGAGTCTTGGCTGAAGTGAGCATTAGAACTCTAACGACAAGACTCCAGCCGCAGAAAAAAGCCAGGAGTTAAGAGCTTTCTGGGCTAACGCCGGTTCATAAAGCTCTTAACTACTATACTCTAAAGTATACTAACACCCATAAACTACCTATGTACCCCTAAACCGAGGTCCACCCACATCGCCGCTACTCTATTAATTTTTTTTAACCCCTAATCTGCCGACCGCACACCGCCGCCACCTACGTTATCCCTATGTACCACTAATCTGCTGCCCCTAACATCGCCGACCCCTACATAATATTTATTACCCCCTAATCTGTCCCCCCCAACGTCGCCGCTACCTACTTACAATTATTAACCCCTAATCTGCCGACCGGACCTCACCGCTACTCTAATAAATGTATTAACCCCTAAAGCTAAGTCTTACCCTAACCCTAACACCCCCCTAAGTTAAATATAATTTAAATCTAACGAAATAAAATAAATCTTATTAAATAAATTAATCCTATTTAAAACTAAATACTTACCTGTAAAATAAACCCTAATATAGCTACAATATAACGAATAATTATATTGTAGCTATTTTAGGATTTATATTTATTTTACAGGCAACTTTGTATTTATTTTAACTAGGTACAATAGCTATTAAATAGTTATTTACTATTTAATAATTACCTAGTTAAAATAATTATAAAATTACCTGTAAAATAAATCCTAACCTAAGTTACAATTAAACCTAACACTACACTATCAATAAATTAATTAAATAAACTACCTACAATTATCTACAATTAAATCAACTAAACTAAATTACAAAAAACCCCCACTAAAACAAACACTAAATTACAAAAAATAAAAAAAGATTACAAGAATTTTAAACTAATTACACCTACTCTAAGCCCCCTAAAAAAATAACAAAGCCCCCCAAAATAAAAAAATGCCCTACCCTATTCTAAAATAAAAAGTTAACAGCTCTTTTACCTTACCAGCCCTTAAAAGGGCCTTTTGTGGGGCATGCACCAAAGAAATAAGCTCTTTTGCATTTAAAAAAACATACAATACCCCCCCAACATTACAACCCACCACCCACATACCCCTAATCTAGCCCAAACCCCCCTTAAAAAACCTAACACTAAGCCCCTGAAGATCTCCCTACCTTATCTTCACCACGCCGGGTATCACCGATCCGTCCAGAAGAGGGTCCGAAGTCTTCATCCTATCCGGCAAGAAGAGGTCCAGAAGAGGCTCTGAAGTCTTCATCCTATCCGGCAAGAAGAGGACATCTTGACCGGTAGATATCTTCATCCAGGCGGCGTCTTCTATCTTCATCCATCCGGCGCGGAGCGGGACCATCTTGAAGCAGCCGACGCGGATCCATCCTCTTCTTCCGGCGACTCCCGACGAATGAAGGCTCCTTTAAGGGACGTCATCCAAGATGGCGTCCCTCGAATTCCGATTGGCTGATAGGATTCTATCAGCCAATCGGAATTAAGGTAGGAAAAATCTGATTGGCTGATTGAATCAGCCAATCAGATTCAAGTTCAATCGGATTGGCTGATCCAATCAGCCAATCAGATTGAGCTCGCATTCTATTGGCTGATCGGAACAGCCAATAGAATGCAAGCTCAATCTGATTGGCTGATTGGATCAGCCAATCCGATTGAACTTGAATCTGATTGGCTGATTCGATCAGCCAAACAGATTTTTCCTACCTTAATTCCGATTGGCTGATAGAATGATAACGCCGGTATTTAGAGTCTTGGCTGAAGTGAGCGTTAGAACTCTAACGACAAGACTCCAGCCGCAGAAAAAAGCCAGGAGTTAAGAGCTTTCTGGGCTAACACCGGTTCATAAAGCTCTTAACTACTGTACTCTAAAGTATACTAACACCCATAAACTACCTATGTACCCCTAAACCGAGGTCCACCCACATCGCCGCTACTCTATAAAAAATTTTTAACCCCTAATCTGCCGACCGCACACCGCCGCCACCTACGTTATCCCTATGTACCACTAATCTGCTGCCCCTAACATCGCCGACCCCTACATAATATTTATTACCCCCTAATCTGTCCCCCCCAACGTCGCCGCTACCTACTTACAATTATTAACCCCTAATCTGCCAACCGGACCTCACCGCTACTCTAATAAATGTATTAACCCCTAAAGCTAAGTCTTACCCTAACCCTAACACCCCCCTAAGTTAAATATAATTTAAATCTAACGAAATAAAATAAATCTTATTAAATAAATTAATCCTATTTAAAACTAAATACTTACCTGTAAAATAAACCCTAATATAGCTACAATATAACGAATAATTATATTGTAGCTATTTTAGGATTTATATTTATTTTACAGGCAACTTTGTATTTATTTTAACTAGGTACAATAGCTATTAAATAGTTATTTACTATTTAATAGTTACCTAGTTAAAATAATTATAAAATTACCTGTAAAATAAATCCTAACCTAAGTTACAATTAAACCTAACACTACACTATCAATAAATTAATTAAATAAACTACCTACAATTATCTACAATTAAATCAACTAAACTAAATTACAAAAAAACCCCACTAAAACAAACAAACACTAAATTACAAAAAATAAAAAAAGATTACAAGAATTTTAAACTAATTACACCTACTCTAAGCCCCCTAAAAAAATAACAAAGCCCCCCAAAATAAAAAAATGCCCTACCCTATTCTAAAATAAAAAGTTAACAGCTCTTTTACCTTACCAGCCCTTAAAAGGGCCTTTTGTGGGGCATGCACCAAAGAAATAAGCTCTTTTGCATTTAAAAAAACATACAATACCCCCCCAACATTACAACCCACCACCCACATACCCCTAATCTAACCCAAACCCCCCTTAAAAAACCTAACACTAAGCCCCTGAAGATCTCCCTACCTTATCTTCACCACGCCGGGTATCACCGATCCGTCCAGAAGAGGGTCCGAAGTCTTCATCCTATCCGGCAAGAAGAGGTCCAGAAGAGGCTCTGAAGTCTTCATCCTATCCGGCAAGAAGAGGACATCTTGACCGGTAGATATCTTCATCCAGGCGGCGTCTTCTATCTTCATACATCCGGCGCGGAGCGGGACCATCTTGAAGCAGCCGACGCGGATCCATCCTCTTCTTCCGGCGACTCCCGACGAATGAAGGCTCCTTTAAGGGACGTCATCCAAGATGGCGTCCCTCGAATTCCGATTGGCTGATTGAATCAGCCAATCAGATTCAAGTTCAATCGGATTGGCTGATCCAATCAGCCAATCAGATTGAGCTCGCATTCTATTGGCTGATCGGAACAGCCAATATAATGCAAGCTCAATCTGATTGGCTGATTGGATCAGCCAATCCGATTGAACTTGAATCTGATTGGCTGATTCGATCAGCCAAACAGATTTTTCCTACCTTAATTCCGATTGGCTGATAGAATGATAACGCCAGTATTTAGAGTCTTGGCTGAAGTGAGCGTTAGAACTCTAACGACAAGACTCCAGCCGCAGAAAAAAGCCAGGAGTTAAGAGCTTTCTGGGCTAACGCCGGTTCATAAAGCTCTTAACTACTGTACTCTAAAGTATACTAACACCCATAAACTACCTATGTACCCCTAAACCGAGGTCCACCCACATCGCCGCTACTCTATTAATTTTTTTTAACCCCTAATCTGCCGACCGCACACCGCCGCCACCTACGTTATCCCTATGTACCACTAATCTGCTGCCCCTAACATCGCCGACCCCTACATAATATTTATTACCCCCTAATCCCCCCCAGCCTCCCAGGCACTGTTCAGAGAGGTGTACTGTTTTCCCTCCTTGTAAATCTCACATTTGATGATGGACCACAGGTTCTCAATGGGGTTCAGATCAGGTGAACAAGGAGGCCATGTCATTAGATTTTCTTCTTTTATACCCTTTCTTGCCAGCCACGCTGTGGAGTACTTGGACGCGTGTGATGGAGCATTGTCCTGCATGAAAATCATGTTTTTCTTGAAGGATGCAGACTTCTTCCTGTACCACTGCTTGAAGAAGGTGTCTTCCAAAAACTGGCAGTAGGACTGGGAGTTGAGCTTGACTCCATCCTCAACCCGAAAAGGCCCCACAAGCTCATCTTTGATGATACCAGCCCAAACCAGTACTCCACCTCCACCTTGCTGGCGTCTGAGTCGGACTGGAGCTCTCTGCCCTTTACCAATCCAGCCACGGGCCCATCCATCTGGCCCATCAAGACTCACTCTCATTTCATCAGTCCATAAAACCTTAGAAAAATCAGTCTTGAGATATGTGTGTCTTGTTCAGTGGTGGTCGTCTTTCAGCCTTTCTTACCTTGGCCATGTCTCTGAGTATTGCACACCTTGTGCTTTTGGGCACTCCAGTGATGTTGCAGCTCTGAAATATGGCCAAACTGGTGGCAAGTGGCATCTTGGCAGCTGCACGCTTGACTTTTCTCAGTTCATGGGCAGTTATTTTGCGCCTTGGTTTTTCCACACGCTTCTTGCGACCCTGTTGACTATTTTGAATGAAACGCTTGATTGTTCGATGATCACGCTTCAGAAGCTTTGCAATTTTAAGAGTGCTGCATCCCTCTGCAAGATATCTCACTATTTTTGACTTTTCTGAGCCTGTCAAGTCCTTCTTTTGACCCATTTTGCCAAAGGAAAGGAAGTTGCCTAATAATTATGCACAGCTGATATAGGGTGTTGATGTCATTAGACCACACCCCTTCTCATTACAGAGATGCACATCACCTAATATGCTTAATTGGTAGTAGACTTTCGAGCCTATACAGCTTGGAGTAAGACAACATGCATAAAGAGGATGATGTGGTCAAAATACTCATTTGCCTAATAATTCTGCACTCCCTGTATTTACTAACTAGTCTACCTAGTTAAAATAAATACAAACTACAATGTAACTATTATATTGTAGCTAGCTTAGGTTTTATTTTAGAGGTGAGTATTTAGTTTGAAATAGGAATTATTTAGGTAATAATAGTAAGTTTTATTTAGATTTATTTTAATTATATTTAAGTTAGGGGGTGTTAGGGTTACGTTAGGGTTAGGTTTAGTGGTTAATGGGTTTATTATAGGTGTGGGCAGACGGCAGATTAGGGGTTAATAATATTTAAATAGTGTTTGCGATGGGGGAGGGCGGCGGTTTAGGGATTAATAATTGTATTATAGTGGCGATGATGTCAGGAAGCGGCGGAATAGGGGTTAATCATTTTTTAAGTGGTGGCGATTTCCACAGCGGCAGATTAGGGGTTAATAATTTTAGTTTAGTGTTTGTGATGCGGGAGGGCCTCAGTTTAGGGGTTTATAGGTAGTTTATGGGTGTTAATATAATCTGTGACAGTTTAGTTATGAGTTTTATGGTACAGCATTGTAGCATAAAACTCATAACTACTGACTAGATGGCGGTACAGATCTTGTCATTTTAGGCTGTAGCGCTCACTTTTTGGCAAAACTCGTAATACCGTCCCTATGGGAGTCCCATTGAAAAAGGACTTTTCTTAAAGTGCGGTACTGACGTTGCGTGACGGCCAAAAAGGTGTGCAGTACACCTTTTCTGACAAGACTTGTAATAGCGGCGTTAGGGAAAAAGCATCATTATGGGCCATAACGATGCTTTTTCACTCATAACGCAAAACTCGTAATCTAGCGGACTGTTATTATAATAACAGTGTATGCAGTGTTGTTGTTTTTTTTGCATGATTTACATTTTTAACTCTACAAGCAGGTTGAGGGGGGAAAAAAAAAAGATTTATTTAGCCAATACAGTCTTCTTTTTCATAGAAGTCTCTTAAAGGAACATGAAACCCAAAAGTGGTTACAGCTACTAATGCCCATTTGCTTTTAGCCATGCTGCTCCCTTTCCAGTACAGTTTCATCTTTGTACAGAAGATTTTCTGACGATCATCCATGCTTTGGTGACATCACATTTGGACTATCGCAATGCACTTTATTATGGTCTCCCAGAAAAACTACTCCATTGCCTTCAGTTGGAACAAAATGCTGCAGAAAAGCTGCTAACTGGATAGTCAAAATTTTGCCAAGTGACACCTATCCTCCACTCCCTTTTGCAGGCTGTCAATAAAGGGCTAGATTACAAGTGGAGCGCGATAAATAACCAGCCAGTTATGAGGGGTTAAAGTTGTGCCTTTACATTGCGGTCTATGGGAACTATGTGTTCCCTGTAAATATATATGCATATGCTTATATATATATATATATATATATATATATATTTATGTGTTAATATGAGTATATACACACATTAACACATAAATATATATGTATATATTCATATACATATATATTTACAATCTGCTACCCATCGCTATGCACATTTGCTTGCGCGGGTATTACTAAGTGAAGCGCAAATATCGCTTTCATGAAAGCTAAAATTTGTGCTCCATTTATAAGCTAGCCCTGCTATCCTACAAAGCTCTGCATGGTCAGAGACCAAGCTATTTAAATAATTGTGATAAACAAATGTGATTAAGCAAAGGGTGTGGCTATATAAATATTAGTAAATGTTAAAAATGATCCAATGATCTATATATTTGTGATGATATAAAATGGTTAAAAAAAAAGGCAGGTGATCTCGGGAATTCCTCAAAGGGAAAACAAAAATAAAATAGTGTAACACTGTAAATGATCAGTAAGCAAATATATTGTTTAATGGTATCCTCTACTCACGTGAGATGGAGCTATACTGAGCTCTTTCACTGCGCACAGCTGCTTTTACACTGGCAGGCAAACAGTCTCCCAAAGATAGAAAGAGTAAAATTTATTGAAACATATCAAACATGATAAACCATCCCATGCACAAGAAATAATGTCTACAATCAGAGTCCAATGTAGGAACAGTCAAATACAACTGTGAGTGGTTATCCTATAATACGAATGGAGACGGATTCTAGGCAGCGTTAATAAATGTAGCCACCAATCAGCAAGCGCTACCCAGGGGCTGAACCAAAAATGGGCTGGCTTCTAAGCTTACATTCTTGCTTTTTCAAATAAAGATACCAAGAGATAACTAAGAAAATGTAGAAAGTTGCTTAAAATTGCATGCTCTATCTGATAATGAAAGTTTAATTTTAAGTCACAGTAAAGTCTTTAAATGGATATAAAGGACAATAATGAAATGTGCATGGGAGCATTTCAATTTAAAATGTAAGCATTTTTTCAAAATACTTCCATAAGAACTAATGCTTCTAGTAAAAGTTATTATGGTTTGGCAGCGGCTTGTGCACATATCCTATGAGGGCCCGCGCGCCAGTATTCAAACACCTGCTCATAGTCAGCAGTGGCTTGTATGACACAAATGATATCTTCAGAAGCAATAACCACTGCCAGGTCTCCGAGAAGGCGTGGTGCTTGAATTCTGGTGCACGAGCCGTCACAGGATATGTGCGTATGCCGCTGAAAAACAGTAATAACTTTTACTAGAAGCATTTTTGCTTATAGAAGTATGTTGCAAAAATGATAAGCAAAAGTAAGGAATATAATTCAAAGGAGAGTAGCCTCTGGTGTGGCGTGCTCCGCAGTGGAAATTGTAACCTGCAGTGATTAAGTTTGCAGCTCGCATATACACAGTGCTCTCATAACAAGTCTTGAGCACTGGTTTCTGAGGAGTAAGGTCCCATCCGGTTTCCTTCCCAAACAGGTTCCAATCACTATTAGCCCACCGCTATATCTAGGTAAGTCCCAAGAGGTATGTGACAGAAAAACTGTACAATGTTTAAGGCTAAGCAAGCACGTACCTCCGATCCATGTGACCCCCACCAGGAGTCGTCCTGTGTGTACCGGTTACCGCCGTATGACTAGTTTCTCCATCCGTGGCTGGGTACTGTGTGGCTCCCAAGCAACCTCCGTAGTCGGTGCGGTATGTAGCTCCTCCTCTCCAGGTGTCTCTGGCAACAAGCTAGCTTTGCGGTCAGGATATTGCGCTCACCCCACACCTGTGCTCACTCAAGGATGGCCATACATAGCAAGTAGATAAGAATGTGAGGAGCACAGGTATAAGTGTGTAACAAAAAATGTTAGGCAATCTGCTGAAACGCTTATACCTGTTCATTTGCAGTCTGTAAAATACAGCAGATTTTTCTCTGTTCAGTCTTAACCCCGGGGTGGTTATATATGTTTTTTCCCCCCTCACACTGTTTGTTTGTTTTTGGTTCGTTATTGACGGACCGCTTTGTGTGTTAATTCACTCATTAGCGCATGTTTAAATAAACATTTTTTGTTACACACTTATACCTGTGCTCCTCGCATTCTTATCATGTTGCAAAAATGCTTCTATTTCAAATTGAAATGCACCCATGCACATTTCATTTGTGTCCTTTCTATCAATTCAAAGGGACATTAAACTGCTGGGTACAACTTCAGTAGCAGATTACTACTCTCTATACTATTGCATTTCCTCCTGTACCTGCAGCTGTCTTTAAAGCTGTTCTCTTACTTTATCTTATTACAGAATCCAGTTAGTAAAGCTCTGCCCAGTGCGAAGATGTAGAGCTAACTGATAATAATAAGGGGTTAAAATAAAAGAACAACTTTGAAGTCTGCAGGTACAGGAGGAAAAACAATAGCATGGTGAGTAGTAACCTGCTAATGTAGCTGTGCACAGATACTTTCATGATTCAGACATATCACAACATTTTAAACAACTTTCCAATTAACTTCTATCTACTTTGCTATGTTCTCTTGGTATCCTTTGTTGAAAAACATAAATTATGCTTACCTGATAATTTCATTTCCTTCTGTATGAGGAGAGTCCACGGCATCATTCTTTACTGTTACTGGGAATACTGAACCTGGCCACCAGAAGGAGGCAAAGACACCCCAGCCAAAGGCTCAAATACTCCCCTTACTTCGCTCATATCCCAGTCATTCTGCCAAGGGAACAAGGAACAGTAGGAGAAATATCAGGGTATAAATGGTGCCGGAAGAGAAAGACAAATTTTGGTCCGCCCATCAGAGTTTACGGGAGGGAGCCGTGGACTCTCCTCATACAGGGAATTTGATTTAAGCTGTTTCTTCTGAGCTTTTTCCTTAATCTTTACTGTATCTCCTTTAAGTACCTTTAGCCTTATTAAATATTAAATACTAAGAATCTTTGCTGTATTTTTAGGCCCTTCCCTTGCTTTTAATTTGTTCACAAACTTTTGTATATATTTATAAAAAAATTTATTTATGCATTTTATTTTCTATGAAATTTTCTATAAAATGTCTATGAAATGGTTCATTAAATCTAATTAGGCAATATATAAACTGTAGTTTAATGAAATTTGCTTATAGAGTATCATGCATTTTTTTTAGTAAAATTCTATGTAGCTTTTGGGACTTAGTAATATATTTACATTAACTAATTCAATTTGTATATAAGTTATGTGTGTGTATGTATAGCATTAGGCCACTAGAGGGAGCCTTCTCCATACAACAATCTGAGAAGGCGCCAAAATTTGGGTATTTAAAGATGTAATATGGCCAGTGTACAATTACCAAGCATGAATAAGGTGCTGTGACACCGAAACGTCGCTATTTGTGTTTAAATAAAGTCTATTTGATAAAGTGCTGGAGACCTTGCTTATCTTTACTCATACAGAAGGAAATTAAATTATCAGGTAAGCATAATTTATGTTTTTCAACAAAGGAAAAAATATGTAATGAGGACCAGGTAGCCGCCTTACAAATCTGATCCATAGAGGTCTCGTTCTTAAAGGCCCAAGAGGAAGCCACCACTCTAGTGGAATGAGCCGTAATCCTTTGAGGATGTCTAAGTCCCGCTAACTCGTAAGCTAAGCTTATAACACTCCTCAACCAAAAAGATAAGGAAGTCAAAGAAGCCTTCAGACCCTTATGCTTCCCAGAGTGGATAACAAACAAGAACGAAGTTTGTTTAAAATTCTTAGTAGCTTGAAGATAAAACTTCAAAGCTCGAACAACATCCAGATTATGAAGTAAACGTTCCTTCAAGGAAGAGGGATTAGGACACAAGGAAGGGACCATAATCTCCTGATTGTTTTTACGATCAGACACCACCTTATGAAGAAAACCCAAGCGGGTACGTAGGACAGCCTTATCCGTGTGAAACACCAGATAAGGAGGCTCACATTGCAAGGCCGCCATTTCAGAAACTCTGCATGCCGACGCAATAGCCAATAGAAAAAGAACCTTACAGGACAACAGTTTAATGTCAACCGAATGCATAGGCTCACACGAAGCCCGTTGCAAAAACTTAAGAACAAGATTCAAACTCCAAGGGGGAGCGTTAGATCTAAACACATGTCTGATCCTGATCAGAGCCTTAATGAAGGATTGCACGTCAGGGAGCTCAGCGAGTCTCTTGTGCAGCAAAACAGAAAGGGACGAAATCTGTCCCTGCAGGGAACTGGCAGAAAGGCCCTTCTCCAGACCCTCCTGGAGAAAGGAAAGAATCCTGGCAGCCTTGACCTTATGCCAGGCGAAAACATGCTCTTCACACCAGAACAAGTAAGCTCTCCACACCTTATGGTAGATGTGACAAGTAGCAGGCTTACGAGCCTGAATGAGAGTGTCAATAACCCTCTCAGAGAAACCTCTCTTGGCTAAAACTAAGCGTTTAATCTCCATGCAGTCAGCATCAGAATATCTAGATTTTGATGAACAAAGGGACCCTGTTCCAACAGATCCCTGTGACAAGGTAACCTCCATGGAGGAGATGAGGATATCCCCACCAAGTCCGCAAACCACATCCTTTGTGGCCACGATGGAGCAATCAGTATCACTGATGCTTGCTCCTGCTTGATGCGGGCCACTACACAAGGGAGAAGTGGTAACAGTGGAAAAATGTTAATTAGGTTGAACCTCCAAGGCACTGCTAATGCATCTATAAGCTCTGCCTGAGGATCCCTCGACCACGACCCATATCTGGGTAGCTTGGAATTGAGCTGGGACGCCATGAGATATATCTCTGTTGTCCCCCATCTGTGGCAAATCTCCGCAAACAACTCAGGATAGAGAGACCATTCCCCCGGATGAAAGGATTGTCTGCTGAGGAAATCCGCTTCCCAGTTGTCCACACACGGAATGTGGATCGCTGACAGCGAGCAGTTGTGGGCCTCCACCCAAACCAGAATCCAAGATACTTCCCTCATTGCTAGGGAGCTCCTTGTTTCCCCCTGATGATTGATGTAAGCCACCAAGGTTATGTTGTCTGATTGGAATCTGATAAACTGGGACGAACCCAGAAGAGGCCAAGCCTTCAGAGCATTGAAGATTGCTCGAAGTTACAAAATGTTGATAGGGAGGAGAGATTCCTCTCGAGTCCACAGGCCCTGTGCCTTCCTGGCACCCCAAACAGCTCCCCATCCTGATAGACTTGCATTCGTAGTCACAATCTCCCAGGATGGTCTCAAGAAGGATGTCCCATGGGACAGGTGATCTGGACAGAGCCACCAAGAGATCGATTCTCTCGACCGGTTGTCCAGAGAAATCTGTTGAGACAGATCCGAATGATCGCCGTTCCACTGTTTCAGCATGTACAGCTGAAATTGTCTGAGATGGAATCTGGCAAAATGAATGATGTCCATGCTGGATACCATGAGACCAATCACCTCCATACACCGAGCCATAGAGTGCCTTAAGGAGGTCTGGAGGGCAAGCAAGCGGAAGTTAGCTTGTAACGTCTCTAGTCTGTAAGGAATATCCTCATGGATATGGAGTCTATTATAGCACCCAGGAATTCCACCCTGGTACTGGGAGCAAGAGAACTCTTTTTTAAGTTTATCTTCCATCCATGAGATCGAAGAAGAAATAGAAGAGCTTTCGAATGGTCTTCTGCCAGTCGACAGGATGGTGCCTGAACCAGAATATCGTCCAAGTATGGCGCTACTGCTATACCTCTGGTTCTGGCCACTACAAGCAGAGCCCCTAGAACCTTCATAAAAACTCTTGGAGCAGTAGCTAGACCAAACGGAAGTGCAATAAACTGGAAGTGCTGGTCCAGGAATATAAACCTTAGGAACTTGAAGTGTTCCTGGTGTATTGGAACGTGAAGGTAAGCATCCTTCATATCTATTGTGGTCATGAACTGTCCTTCCTGAACTAAGGGAAGGATGAACCTTATTGTCTCCATCTTGAACGAGGGGACATCTAAGAATTTGTTTAAGCACTTTAGGTCCAGAATCGGGCGGAAAGTTCCCTCCTTCTTTGGTACCACAAAAAGGTTTGAGTAGTATCCCAGACCTCTTTCCGCAAGAGGTACCGGTACAATGACTCGCAGGGAGGAGAGATCCCTCACGCACCCCAGAAAGGCTTCTTTTTTTTCTGGCCTTAAAGACAGGTTTGACAAGAGGAATCTGCCCCTGGATGGATGAGACTTTAAACCTATCCTGTATCCCTGAGCGATGACCTCCAGGACCCACGGGTCTTGCACGTCCCCAAACCAAGCGTCCGAAAAGAGCAATAGTTTGCCCCCTACTAGATCCATAGCCGACTTTGCCCCTTAATGCCGACTTTGTCTTGGCAGACTTCTTGTTTTGCTTGGACTTATTCCAGTGAGCCGGCTTCCAAGTCCCCTTGGATTGCTCTGGCTTTGTGGAGGGCTGCTGATGTTGGGATTTTTTCGAACGAAAGGAATGAAAATTAGAAAATTAGGACCTTGTCCTTTAGGTTTGTTCTTCTTATCCTGCGGTAAAAAGGCACCTTTGCCTCCCGTAACCGTGGAGATAATTGAGTCCAGGCCTGGACCAAATAGAATCTTTCCTTTAAATTGGATGGAAATAAGTCTTGATTTCGAAGACATATCCGCAGACCAGGACTTCAGCCAGAGTGCCCTGCGGGCTTGAACAGAAAAACCTGAAGCTTTAGCATTCAGGCGAATAATCTGCATATTTGCATCACAAATAAAAGAATTAGCCACCCTTAAGGCCTTAATTAATTCCTCAATGACGTTGAGGGACCATCCACCTTGATAAACTCAGATAAGGAGTCGCACCACTAGGTATCCGCTCCAGCAACCGCAGCAACAGCCGCTGCCGGTTGAAACAAAATTTTTCCCTTATGTTGAAACATCTTTCTTAACAGAGTCTCTATATTTTTATCCATGGGCTCTTTAGAAGACTAACTATCCTCAAGCGGGATAGTAGTACGCTTAGCAAGTGGTCAAAGGTTCCTCAGCAATTTAGGCTCTGGGACCTCTAAAGTAGTCAAAACTTCATTTAGCAGAAAGCGTAAATGTTCAATCCTAAATCTAAAGTCTGGTTCCTCCGCAGCTGGAGGCTTAGAGGCAGCAGATTCCGACCCAGAAAGAGCATCCTCTGAAGTATCAGAGACATCTTCATCAGCGGATAATCTTGTATCAGATAAATTCAATAAGCTAGTAGATGACCCCTGGGAAGGATAGCAATATTTGACCTTTCGCTTGCGCTTAGCAGGGCGAGGTAAAGCACTAAAGGCCGCAGACACTGCTCATTAAAATCTGGCGGTAAAAGGGCCCCTCAAGATGGAGGAATAAGAGTGCTACAGGAAGCTGCATGTGTATTAGGAGATGACTGTAGGGTGCGCACCTCGCGGGACGGAGACTCCTCAGAGGTGGATGGCTCAGTGGTACTAAACATATTAACTTTCTTTAACATGATTACATTATCAATGCATGTGGAACATAATTGAGCAGGCGGGTATACCACGGCCTGCTCACAATATAGACAGGTATTAGACTTAGGTAAAGAGGGACCTCCTATGACCCAGGCCAAAACAGAGAAACTGTTTCTTCTCCGAAAACCCACACGGTCAGGAAAGAGGAAACAGTGTGACCACACCCGGTCATGTGGTGCGCAATGCAGGACTGCCCCTGCTATAGGAAAAAAAGCGCCAAGCCCTTTCAGCCTGCGTAGCTTACAAAAACGAAAGTAAAACCTGTACGTTCCAACATCTGCCTGAGCCTCATCTCACACATGTCGCAGCATAATCCTAATAAAATAAATTATGTGATTAATCCCCCCTGTTTAATAATCCCCCTCCGGAGATATTAACCCATACAGATAAAAGGAGCCACACTGTGACCCTGTCTTCTTGCCTTATCATATGTGTATAAAAAATTAAATGATCTTACCGGAATCTATGCCATGGAACAGAAACACAGCCTCTCAAGTTTGACAGTCTTGTAGCATCACTCCTGACATGGACTTGAGTGATGGAAGCAGGCAGTGAAACTCGTCAACACTGATTGCTTAGGAGCTGTTAATACGAGTCTTGATGGGTTCGCATGAAAGACTCTCCCTGTATCGCCAGACTCTAACATTTGGCAATGCTCTCACTGAGATGCTGACAAGACTACTTAAAACTCCAGTCCTATTTTGAAGGGCAGATACCCCTCATAAGGAACTACTCCGTATCTTCTGACACTTCTCTGCCAACCTCCTGTAACGAAAGGCAAAGAATGACTGGGATATGAGGGAAGTAGGAGGAGTATTTGAGCCTTTGACTGGGGTGTCTTTGCCTCCTCCTGGTGGCCAGGTTCAGTATTCCCAACAGTTAACTACCGCCCCTCCCGACAGTTTGGTCATCACTCCCCCTAGTCACCTTCTCCAGCGCAGCAGGGCCGTGAACTCCCGCAGCCAGAGTGCAAGGGATTCTCCACCTGTAATGTAAGGTTCCTCTGCCACTAAGCCACTCAAACCCAATAGACGGTGGTAGGAGAGTCATACATTACCGCTATGGTCTTACTCAGGCTTAGATTTATTAATTATATCCCTGCCTTTGGCACCTGGTGATACTGCCGCCATCTGTAAAGGGCAGGGAGGGAGACATCTCAGCCTCTTGCATCCAGATGGAGAAGAAGAAGCAGCATGCCTGGTTTAAGCTTATAAGGTAAGGAGGGGCCTTCCCTGACTCTGCAACATTGTTGCCACTACTATACAACCCTCTTCTCCTATCTCACTATACTACAGCCTTAATCATTAGCATGATCCAGGCCCATGCGGGGCCCTACACTATCTTTTTCATTGGTTCACTAGATGTGTTCAGATAGCTCCCAGTAGTGCATTGCTGCACTCTTTAATAAAAAATACCAAGAGAATGAAGCAAATTTGATAATATAAATAAACTGGGAAGTTTTTTAAAATTGCATGCTCTGTTTGAAACAGGAAAGTTTAATTTGTAAACTGTACTGGAAAGGGAGCAGCATAGCTAGAAGCACAGACATTAGTAGTTGTAATCACTTGTGTATATTTCATTAAAAATGTTTTTAATAAGCTCTTTAAACTCACTTTACTTTTACATATCAAGTATCAAAACTTCCTGAACCCTCCAAATAGTATTGTTACTTTACCAAGGCTTACTTAGGTAGAACATCCAAGTTGCTTCTGGAATGTATTGAAAATAAAAAGTGTATGCTGATAGAGTAACAATAGAGGTTTAAATAGTAAACGAAGAAGAGATCATAAATAGATATAATAGTCACTGTCTAAACGTGCCTAAAGTATTGGCCAGATGACAAGGGGTGTGCTAAATAACTTTTAATTAACCCAATCAGAGAAGGGTCGTCTACAAATTTCAATGACTTCATAGATTCATTTGCAGAAGTACAATTGCTGGTTTATAAGAAATAGAGCGAGGGAGAAAGAGTACAGCCCTGTGGTACACCAGTACAGTATTGAGGAAGACAGGGTCGGAAATCAGCCCATTAACAAATTGTTTCCTATTAGTTAAAAAGCTATAAAGCCATTGGCATATGGAAAAGGGAACAGTAAGTTGTTTTAATTTTTTAAAAAGTAAATCAGGAACAATAGAATTAAAAGCAGAACTGAAACCCTCAAATAAAACGTGGACATAGGTGTGAGGATTATCCAAATTATGTAAAATATACTATAAAAATAGACTAATCGCATCATCCACCGATCTATTAGATCTATATGCAAACTGTAGTGGATCTTGAAGGTGTCAGTCAAGGCTTTTAGATGGCACAACATAATCCTTTCACAGAATTTTATAATAACAGACGTAAGAGCAACAGTCCTGTAATTATTCATGTGCAAAATCTCTTGATTCTTCATACTGGAACAATATTTGAAAATGTAAAACAGGCCGGTACGACACATTGTATTAAGGACTGGTTAAAAAGATCAGTAAATGTCATTCCCCATGACTCAGGTTTTTTTTTTGTGTTCTGTGCTGAATCTGCTGTTTGCTGCTGACTCATATTTCATAGGTATTTTGTCCCTGTTAGGCTTCCTTACTCTAACTGTATTCAGTTAGCTCCTCCCTTCTTGTTCATGCAAAACAGAATTTATGTTTACCTGATAAATTACTTTCTCCAACGGTGTGTCCGGTCCACGGCGTCATCCTTACTTGTGGGATATTCTCTTCCCCAACAGGAAATGGCAAAGAGCCCAGCAAAGCTGGTCACATGATCCCTCCTAGGCTCCGCCTTCCCCAGTCATTCGACCGACGTAAAGGAGGAATATTTGCATAGGAGAAATCATATGATACCGTGGTGACTGTAGTTAAAGAAAATAAATTATCAGACCTGATTAAAAAAACCAGGGCGGGCCGTGGACCGGACACACCGTTGGAGAAAGTAATTTATCAGGTAAACATAAATTCTGTTTTCTCCAACATAGGTGTGTCCGGTCCACGGCGTCATCCTTACTTGTGGGAACCAATACCAAAGCCTTAGGACACGGATGAAGGGAGGGAGCAAATCAGGTCACCTAGATGGAAGGCACCACGGCTTGCAAAACCTTTCTCCCAAAAATAGCCTCAGAAGAAGCAAAAGTATCAAATTTGTAAAATTTAGTAAAAGTGTGCAGTGAAGACCAAGTCGCTGCCTTACATATCTGATCAACAGAAGCCTCGTTCTTGAAGGCCCATGTGGAAGCCACGGCCCTAGTGGAATGAGCTGTGATTCTTTCAGGAGGCTGCCGTCCGGCAGTCTCGTAAGCCAATCTGATGATGCTTTTAAGCCAAAAAGAGAGAGAGGTAGAAGTTGCTTTTTGACCTCTCCTTTTACCAGAATAAACAACAAACAAGGAAGATGTTTGTCTAAAATCCTTTGTAGCATCTAAATAGAATTTTAGAGCACGAACTACATCCAAATTGTGCAACAAACGTTCCTTCTTTGAAACTGGATTCGGACACAAAGAAGGCACGACTATCTCCTGGTTAATGTTTTTGTTAGAAACAACTTTCCAAGATAATAACTTAATATCAACGGAATGTAAGGGTTCAAACGGAACCCCCTGAAGAACTGAAAGAACTAAATTGAGACTCCAGGGAGGAGTCAAAGGTTTGTAAACAGGCTTGATTCTAACCAGAGCCTGAACAAAAGCTTGAACATCTGGCACAGCCGCCAGCTTTTTGTGAAGTAAAACAGATAAAGCAGAAATCTGTCCCTTCAAAGAACTTGCAGATAATCCTTTCTCCAAACCCTCTTGTAGAAAGGATAGAATCTTAGGAATTTTTATCTTGTTCCATGGGAATCCTTTAGATTCACACCAACAGATATATGTTTTCCATATTTTATGGTAAATTTTTCTAGTTACAGGCTTTCTGGCCTGAACAAGAGTATCAATGACAGAATCTGAGAACCCTCGCTTTGATAAAATCAAGCGTTCAATCTCCAAGCAGTCAGTTGGAGTGAGACCAGATTCGGATGTTCGAACGGACCTTGAACAAGAAGGTCCCGTCTCAAAGGTAGCTTCCATGGTGGAGCCGATGACATATTCACCAGGTCTGCATACCAAGTCCTGCGTGGCCACGCAGGAGCTATCAAGATCACCGATGCCCTCTCCTGATAGATCCTGGCTACCAGCCTGTGGATGAGAGGAAACGGTGGGAATACATATGCTAGTTTGAAGGTCCAAGGTGCTACTAGTGCATCTACTAGAGTCGCCTTGGGATCCCTGGATCTGGACCCGTAGCAAGGAACCTTGAAGTTCTGACGAGAGGCCATCAGATCCATGTCTGGACTGCCCCACAACTGAGTAATTTGGGCAAAGATTTCCGGATGGAGTTCCCACTCCCCCGGATGAAATGACTGACGACTCAGAAAATCCGCTTCCCAATTTTCCACTCCTGGAATGTGGATTGCAGACAAGTGGCAGGAGTGAGACTCCGCCCAAAGAATGATTTTGGTCACTTCTTCCATCGCCAGGGAACTCCTTGTTCCCCCCTGATGGTTGATGTACGCAACAGTCGTCATGTTGTCCGATTGAAACCGTATGAATTTGGCCTTTGCTAGCTGAGGCCAAGCCTTGAGAGCATTGAATATCGCTCTTAGTTCCAGAATATTTATCGGGAGAAGAGATTCTTCCCGAGACCAAAGACCCTGAGCTTTCAGGAGTCCCCAGACCGCGCCCCAGCCCACCAGACTGGCGTCGGTCGTGACAATGACCCACTCTGGTCTGCGGAAGCTCATCCCCTGTGACAGGTTGTCCAGGGACAGCCACCAACGGAGTGAATCTCTGGTCCTCTGATCTACTTGTATCGTCGGAGACAAGTCTGTATAATCCCCATTCCACTGACTGAGCATGCACAGTTGTAATGGTCTCAGATGAATTCGCGCAAAAGGAACTATGTCCATTGCCGCGACCATCAAACCTATTACTTCCATGCACTGCGCTATGGAAGGAAGAGGAACAGAATGAAGTACTTGACAAGAGTTTAGAAGTTTTGATTTTCTGGCCTCTGTCAGAAAAATCCTCATTTCTAAGGAGTCTATTATTGTTCCCAAGAAGGGAAGTCTTGTTGACGGAGATAGAGAACTTTTTTCTACGTTCACTTTCCACCCGTGAGATCTGAGAAAGGCCAGGACGATGTCCGTGTGAGCCTTTGCTTGTGGAAGGGACGACGCTTGAATCAGAATGTCGTCCAAGTAAGGTACTACTGCAATGCCCCTTGGTCTTAGCACCGCTAGAAGGGACCCCAGTACCTTTGTGAAAATTCTTGGAGCAGTGGCTAATCCGAACGGAAGTGCCACAAACTGGTAATGCTTGTCCAGAAAGGCGAACCTTAGGAACCGATGATGTTAATTGTGGATAGGAATATGTAGATACGCATCCTTTAAATCCACCGTGGTCATGAATTGACCTTCCTGGATGGAAGGAAGAATTGTTCGAATGGTTTCCATTTTGAACGATGGAACCTTGAGAAACTTGTTTAGGATCTTGAGATCTAAGATTGGTCTGAATGTTCCCTCTTTTTTGGGAACTATGAACAGATTGGAGTAGAACCCCATCCCTTGTTCTCCTAATGGAACAGGATGAATCACTCCCATTTTTAACAGGTCTTCTACACAATGTAAGAATGCCTGTTTTTTTATGTGGTCTGAAGACAATTGAGACCTGTGGAACCTCCCCCTTGGGGGAAGCCCCTTGAATTCCAGAAGATAACCTTGGGAGACTATTTCCAGCGCCCAAGGATCCAGAACATCTCTTGCCCAAGCCTGAGCGAAGAGAGAGAGTCTGCCCCCCACCAGATCCGGTCCCGGATCGGGGGCCAACATCTCATGCTGTCTTGGTAGCAGTGGCAGGTTTCTTGGCCTGCTTACCTTTGTTCCAGCCTTGCATTGGCCTCCAGGCTGGCTTGGCTTGAGAAGTATTACCCTCTTGCTTAGAGGATGTAGCACTTGGGGCTGGTCCGTTTCTGCGAAAGGGACGAAAATTTGGTTTATTTTTAGCCTTGAAAGACCTATCCTGAGGAAGGGCGTGGCCCTTACCCCCAGTCATATCAGAAATAATCTCTTTCAAGTCAGGGCCAAACAGCGTTTTCCCCTTGAAAGGAATGTTAAGCAATTTATTCTTGGAAGACGCATCCGCTGACCAAGATTTTAGCCAAAGCGCTCTGCGCGCCACAATAGCAAACCCAGAATTTTTCGCCGCTAATCTAGCCAATTGCAAAGTGGCGTCTAAGGTGAAAGAGTTAGCCAATTTGAGAGCATGGATTCTGTCCAAAATCTCCTCATAAGAAGAATCTTTATTGAGCGCCTTTTCTAGTTCATCGAACCAGAAACACGCTGCTGTAGTGACAGGAACAATGCATGAAATTGGTTGTAGAAGGTAACCTTGCTGAACAAACATCTTTTTAAGCAAACCCTCTAATTTTTTTATCCATAGGATCTTTGAAAGCACAACTATCTTCTATGGGTATAGTGGTGCGTTTGTTTAGAGTAGAAACCGCCCCCTCGACCTTGGGGACTGTCTGCCATAAGTCCTTTCTGGGGTCGACCATAAGAAACAATTTCTTGAATATAGGGGGAGGGACGAAAGGTATGCCGGGCCTTTCCCATTCTTTGTTTACAATATCCTCCACCCGCTTGGGTATAGGAAAAGCTTCGGGGGGCCCCGGGACCTCTAGGAACTTGTCCATCTTACATAATTTCTCTGGAATGACCAAATTCTCACAATCATCCAGAGTAGATAACACCTCCTTAAGCAGAGCGCGGAGATGTTCCAATTTAAATTTGAATGTAATCACATCAGGTTCAGCTTGTTGAGAAATTTTCCCTGAATCTGAAATTTCTCCCTCAGACAAAACCTCCCTGGCCCCCTCAGACTGGTGTAGGGGCACTTCAGAACCAATATCATCAGCGTCCTCATGCTCTTCCGTATTTTCAAAAACAGAGCAGTCGCGCTTTCGCTGATAAGTGGGCATTTTGGCTAAAATGTTTTTGATAGAATTATCCATTACAGCCGTTAATTGTTGCATAGTAAGGAGTATTGGCGCACTAGATGTACTAGGGGCCTCCTGTGTGGGCAAGACTGGCGTAGACGAAGGAGGGGATGATGCAGTACCATGCTTACTCCCCTCACTTGAGGAATCATCTTGGGCATCATTTTCTCTAAATTTTGTGTCACATAAATCACATCTATTTAAATGAGAAGGAACCTTGGCTTCCCCACATACAGAACACAGTCTATCTGGTAGTTCAGACATGTTAAACAGGCATAAACTTGATAACAAAGTACAAAAAACGTTTTAAAACAAAACCGTTACTGTCACTTTAAATTTTAAACTGAACACACTGCAAATGTGAAAAAGTATGAAGGAATTGTTCAAAATTCACCAAAATTTCACCACAGTGTCTTAAAGCCTTAAAAGTATTGCACACCAAATTTGAAAGCTTTAACTCTTAAAATAACGGAACCGGAGCCATTTTTATATTAAACCCCTATACAGTCCCTGGTATCTGCTTTGCTGAGACCCAACCAAGCCCAAAGGGGAATACGATACCAAATGACGCCTTCAGAAAGCCTTTTCTATGTATCAGAGCTCCTCACACATGCATCTGCATGTCATGCTTCCCAAAAACAAGTGCGCAATAGAGGCGCGAAAATGAGGCTCTGCCTATGATTAGGGAAAGCCCCTAGAGAATAAGGTGTCCAATACAGTGCCTGACGGTTATTTTACATAATTCCCAAGAATAAAATAATTCCTCAAAGCTATGAAGTATTAAAAATGCTTATATATCAATCGTTTTAGCCCAGAAAATGTCTACCAGTCTTAAAAGCCCTTGTGAAGCCCTTTATTCTTATGTAATAAAAATGGCTTACCGGATCCCATAGGGAAAATGACAGCTTCCAGCATTACATCGTCTTGTTAGAAATGTGTCATACCTCAAGCAGCAAAAGTCTGCTCACTGTTTCCCCCAACTGAAGTTAATTCCTCTCAACAGTCCTGTGTGGAAACAGCCATCGATTTTAGTAACGGTTGCTAAAATCATTTTCCTCTTACAAACAGAAATCTTCATCACTTTTCTGTTTCAGAGTAAATAGTACATACCAGCACTATTTTAAAATAACAAACTCTTGATTGAAGAATAAAAACTACAGTTAAACACCAAAAAACTCTAAGCCATCTCCGTGGAGATGTTGCCTGTACAACGGCAAAGAGAATGACTGGGGAAGGCGGAGCCTAGGAGGGATCATGTGACCAGCTTTGCTGGGCTCTTTGCCATTTCCTGTTGGGGAAGAGAATATCCCACAAGTAAGGATGACGCCGTGGACCGGACACACCTATGTTGGAGAAATACTGTTAATTTTACTGGTTATGTAACAGCCATTTTTTTGTATCATGCTAGTAAGAACTACTGCATTTCTGTACATATTTACAAGGATTGTTAGCCTGAATAATAAATAATTCAACTGAGATACCCTTCTACATGTCAGTTTTGCTGAGTTGACGCTGTCTGCTGAACCTTCATTGTGTGAGTACTGGTCAATACAGACTTAGCAAATAGCCTGAGGAACCCACATCTCACAGCTCTGTTAGGGAGGCAGAATAGTGAAAAACATAAATTATACTTACCTGATCATTTCCTTTTCTAGATAGCCTGATGCTAAGCAACACTTTTATGTATTTTAATAAAGTGTATCTGACTTTTTAAGTCTCGCTCTGGACTTGTCATTATTCCCCCTTTCTGGTGAGACCCGCCTGGTTGGGTCCTAGGATTTTCGCCAGGTTTCTACAGCGTAGAGTATCTCCCTGTTGGCGTTCCTGTTAGGTGATTGGCATCGGGAGTGGAGCCTCGTTCTGGATACCAGCAGCCACAGCCACAGAGAGTCAGCCGAACGGCTCAGAAGTTTTGGCTTGTTCGATATTGCACTGCATGTGCAATCTTGTTTGTGAGTACCTGGTTTTTATCTTTTTTTCGTTGTCTATTTTTATTTTGGAATTTGCTGCACCAAGAGCGCCTCTCGTTTTTTGTCTTTCAGGACTGGTTTTATTTTCTGCCAAACTTTGGAGAGAGTTGCTGCTATCCCTATTCATCGTGGGATCTGGTTTTGGTTATTATTTATATGGACATTCACATATTGTGATTTGGGACTCTTTCACATATACATTTTTTATTTATTTTTATTATTTATTTATTTACTCATTATACTTATACATATATTTACATACCAAGGATCAATATCTGTTGTTACTAATAATTTATTTCAGTGTTTGTTTCTTGTCACAAATATCAGCAGGTTGGTTATTTGAATTTATACACGTTAGTATATATTTTTTTGGCGAACCTCCTACTTAGATCCCTTTAGTTCGAGCTATTTAGGTTTCTAGCGGGTTTTTTTATTTCCTTTTCTTCTGATGAAAAGAGTCCACAGCTGCATTAATTACTTTTGGGAAAAAAGAACCTGGCCACCAGGAGGAGGCAAAGACACCCCAGCAAAAGGCTTAAATACCCATCCCACTCCCCTCATCCCCCAGTCATTCTGCCGAGGAACAAGGAAAAGTAGATGAAATATCAGGGTGAAAGGTGCCAGAAGAATATAAGGACGCCCCACATAAAATTACGGGTGGGAAGCTGTGGACTCTTTCCATCAGGAATTATCAGGTAAGCATAATTTATGTTTTTCTTCTTAAATGGAAAGAAACCACAGCTGCATTCATTAATTTTGGGAAAACAATACCCAAGCTATACAGGACTCTGAATGCCAAGATGGGAGGGTACAATAGGCGGCCCATACTGAGGGCACCAGGCCTGAACCTCCACCCAATAAAAAAACCCCGCTTTGCTCCGAAGCCGAGAAAATTGTAAGCGGAAAAGCCCCAAAGACACTGACTTACTGACAGTTAGTCCAGAAGCCAAACTAGAGACCGCAAACAGACTTGACTGAGCCAACAGTCCTCCAGGAGAGACCGTCGCCCAACAGATGGTCCCCCACCGCTCACCCCTAACAAATGAAGAAGACACCAGCCAAAACCACCCAAGGGGACAAGGCAAAGGAGAACCAAGGAAACTGAAAGGTCCCCTAATACAAAAAAGAACACCTCCAAGAATGAGCCCAGCTCACAGAGACCCAAAGGGGCACAAACAGGGAAAGGAGGCCACTCCTATACCAAACGAAACCCAGGATACGACCGGGCACAGAGACAGGACAGACATCTCTCCAACATCCTGCAAGCATGGAATGCAACTGAAGAGGCAAAGTCCTCCCAGTGTCTGATCATAGAATACCAAAGCATTCGACCATGAAAAAGTGTGTAATACACCCAGGAGAAAAAACCCAAGTTTGAGAACACAGAGTCCATAACAGGACAACACAGAGGGTACTTGCAAGGAAGAAGAAGCAGTCAAGCAAAAAACAGACCGCAAATGCAATCCCCAGACAGAGGGCACGCTTTAGGCAACCTAAGTCGCCCGACCTACACACAGGTCCCTAAAAAGGGGAAAACAAAACCCCAAATGAGGCCCCCCGAGAAGGAGAGTATACCCTCAGAACCCAATGGAAGAGTAAACCCTCTTCTGAAACCAATGGAGCAAGTTGAAAGGAAAATCTATACCCTAGCAGACTGAGCCAACAGGATAGACTCAACAAAGCTCACACATCGATAGGAGACTGCTCCCGATCACAGTGCCCTAGACCGCTCGGCCATCCTGACCTGCAGACCCACACCCAGCTGGACTAACCCAGCCTCAGGGATCTAAGACAGGGGAACAAAAGAATTCCGAAACTGTTACAGGAACAACCGTAAGGATAGCACAGCCATCCCCTCAGAGTACAAGTACAACCCGACTCTGAAAACAGACAACAAGGCCATAGACCTAAGGATCTATCAAAATAAAAGCCCAACAAGTCTGACTAGGAGCCAGCAAGACCCCAAGGGGAACCAATCCAACCTTTCTGCCTCCCATCAAGGAGAAGCCCCAAGCAAGGACTCTATCTCCCTAGGGAGGATAATATCCCCTAAAGAAAAGGGATGATGCCGGAAGGGCAACAACTCTGGCTAATGGGAAGAGAAATTCCCAACACAGATGTCCTAGAAAAGGAATCCACTGGAACATTAGCAAGATGAATAGGGTAATGCAAACCTAACGTGCACCAGAAATTGGACATCCAGTGCCAGCAGCTGGGTATGAACCAACAACCCTTGAGGCGCAAGCCACACAGCTAACCACCAGATGACATGGGCTACTCTGTGGCAAAAAGTAAAAAATACTCCGAAAACCTGGCCAACCATGACCAGTTAGGTAGATGGAGCAAGGACATAGCCCAAGTTCCCACCCGTGAAACACCCAGACTAGCACTGAGATCCAAGATTCCAAAACCACCTAAGACTAGGTCAGGAAAAAGGCCAAGCAAAGCTTCAGCAACCATTTGTCTCAGGGAGAAAAACAGGTCCGGGCACCTAATAGTTCAGGCAAACCCTACCCTAGAACTAAACACCCCAACTGGCCAAAAGGCCAGACACAAGGGATATGGATGCATATCCAGAGAATCCGGATAGCGAGAAGAACTCGAAAGACCCGACCAAAGGAAGGAACCACCCCTAGCTAAAGTCCAACGCTCCAAGGAGCAAGGCTATAAGTCATATGAAGATACTTCTCAGAGCCTCAGGACAACTAAGGGATACCTTGAGGTAAAAAAAATCCTACTAGTGGGACTAGTCTCTCTATCACCTCCGCACAAGCAGAGGAGACAAGGAAGAGAAAGGCACTAAGCCTACCCAGATCTGGAAAACCCTGAGCTAAATAAAGTCCCCGCAGGGAACAACCATCACCCGGAAACACAGATCCCTAAAAGGAGATCCAACTCACCCGGAGACAAAGGAAGAAGACCCAAAGGTCTCACAACTCAGACAGACAGTACACGTTACAAGAGTAAGAGCTGCATCTAGATACACTATAAACAGCTTACATCTGCATGGTGTCAAAAGCTGCAACTGGTTTCAAAATGCAAACCTTCCGCATGCTAAACAGTTATCCTGTACAAGCTGTTGGATCAAGCCCAAAAGGACAAATCCAGAGGCCTAAAAATGAAGGCAAAACCGCTCAACTGCGGTAAGGGGCATTAAGCCCTCCAACCCTCCCTCACATGGACGAAATCAGATGTCAGATAGAGTGACGCAGCGGAAAACTCCCCTGCCCGGCAATCTATGACTGAAGGCTACCGAACCAGTCGAGCAGAACAGCGCCACGTGTCTGAACAGCCGCAAGACCAAACGAACCAGACAGGACCAGCCTGCACCTAGGGTCCTAACCGGCAAGCTGCATAAATTCTCCCTCATAGGGGAAAAAACAGAAAACAGACATTTTTAACATAGGACTAACATGTCCAAAACAGAAGGACGAAGAAGTAATAAAGAGTATCAATCCGAGAAGGTTCCCGAAGGAACCAAAAACAAATAAAAGACATCCCATCAGATATAAATAAAATATAAGGCAACCCGGAGGTAAACACCCAAAAAGACACAGGCCTACCCACAGGACCAGCCAAACAGAGCCCTATCTTTTAAAAACTGGGAAAGATCTCAAACAAATGACAATCAGGAGATTACTTCATCCCCACATGTCTAATGAGGTGCACCATTCGAATTAGCAGACTGAAAATCCCCATATCTGGTAACGATAGGGTCATTCAATAACTGAAAAACATGTCTGAGCAATACGCGAAGGCGCGCAATCCTGTAACGAAAGGCACAACACTCAGGGACAGTTACACCCGTGGGGAACTGTAGAGGCTCTCCCCAAGGCGGAAGGCCCGGGACAATAGGGCACGAGCACATTCTTAAATAAACGTCTGAACTCTGCAGACGAACAATCGCCAACATTATGTGGAAGCGAAAATGTGCTGCAACCTACGGGGGGGAACACGCCACCCTGCATGGAGGAATCAGAATCTGGGTTACCCGCATGTGCAGAAGTATGAATTGGTAGGGAACTCGCCTCTTGGAGAACAGGACCCCCAGAGGCGGATGGCTCAGCAGTCCCTTGATTCCCTGAGCCAGAGGAACCAGGCGCTCTGAAATGGCATACGGAACAAAACTGGTTGACATGTGTCAACGTGGCCAATCCGGATTCGTCACCGGACACAGAATCTGAATCTGAAATCAAAATAGTCTCAGTATCAGAATCCTCCGTAACTGAATTTGAAATTAGCACAGTCTCAGCATCAGAATCCTCCATGACTGAATAGAGGATATAACAATATGGACTAAGTAGTAAAAACAAAAACGGCACCTGACACCTCCAATGGCTGGGGCACTCACCACCTCCTATGACCAGACCCCTGCGGACTAGAAAATTTTCTTCGCCACACGGTCGGGAATGCGGAAACGGAAAACAGAACGTAACCACGCCCGAACACAAGGTGAACCTACAGTCCAAAAAAGCGCGCCCAGCAAAAAGGCTGCGTCACTTCCAAAGGTCTCAATGTTCCAAACCACGAGCCTATAAACATCACACATAGGCAGGTTGACTCACATAACAAACATGATTATAAACCCCCCCTGTTCAATAACCCCCCTCAGGAGATGTTAATCCTCGATTCCAAGATACTACAAGAGACTCACTGAGACCCTTATGAAAAGTTAGACCCACAAGGTGGTAGCCTCTGGGAAAACATTCA
Organism: Bombina bombina; assembly: GCF_027579735.1. Taxonomy (NCBI): domain Eukaryota; kingdom Metazoa; phylum Chordata; class Amphibia; order Anura; family Bombinatoridae; genus Bombina; species Bombina bombina. The sequence goes on along the minus strand of NC_069500.1, from coordinate 530,929,292 downwards.
CATTACAGTACATTGATGAATAAAGTAAAATGAAACAATCTTACCGGAATTTACGCCGTGGAACAGGAACACAGCCTTTCAAGTTTGACGGATAGTAGAATCGCCTCTGCCATGGACTTGAGAGAAGAAAGGCGGCAGAGCGAAGTTCGACAACACTAATTGCTTGAGGAGCTGTTAATCTGAGTCGGGATGGTTTCACAGAAAGACTCTCCCTGCATCTCCGGACTCTAACTTTCATCCAAGCCCTCACTGAGAGGCTGACAGGACTACTTAAAACTCCTGTCCCATGCCAAAGAGTACTACCCTCCATAAGAGTCAAAAAAATAAAAATTTTAATTCTGACACTTCTCTGCCAACCTCCTGGGACGAAAGGCAAAGAATGACTGGAGGATGAGGGGAGTGGGAGGAGTATTTAAGCCTTTGGCTGGGGTGTCTTTGCCTCCTCCTGGTGGCCAGGTTCTTATTTCCCAAAAGTAATTAATGCAGCTGTGGACTCTTTCAATTTAAGATGAAAAGACAAGTTAATACTGCTAGCAAGATAAAGCAATCTGCAGTGTGAGACAGTGAACAGATATTCTAACTGCATCACACAGATCAACACATTTACAACTGCTAGCAACATAGAGCAGCCTGCAGTGTGAAAGGGTGAACAGATATTCTAACTGCATCACACAGATCAAGGCATTTACAACTGCTAGCAACACAGAGCAGCCTGCATTGTGAAACAGTAAACAGATATTCTATCTGCATCACACAGATAAATATAGTTACAGTTGCAGAGTGTGTGCCTGTGTAAATTAGTTATATAACTGCCACACAGAGTCTATTATCCAGCCAGCTACTCAACAGTTCCTTTCTAACCATCCTCATCTGTGTAAGACATGGCAGATAGAAGAAGCTCACTATCACCACAGGAAAAGCAAGATGTCTCAGACAAAGACACTATAGATTCCAATCCAATCAGCATAACCAAATATGTAACATTATAAGGATTTAAATGGTTATACAAGTATAGCTATCTCTATTGTAAAGCCTGTGAATATGTAAAAACAGGAGAAAGCTTCAGAAGCTCTGCAACAGGAGCTCAAAACTAGAGAAGTCAGACACATGATCAGAGAGCACCTATCGAATATAAATATAGGTAAATTAACAACTCCCTTAGTACAGCATGTTTAAACACAAACATAATATGGAGAGTAATACATTTAAATGGACAATTATAGAGACAATTGTCACTAAGAGTAGAGGTGGGGACAAAGATTCCATGCTAGGTAAACTTGAGGTCTTTTGGATCCACCGTTTGAAAACTAGCACTCCGTCAGGGTTAAATTCAGAATATGACGTCATAAACTTCTGGCAATAGGATTTTAGTTTATTCCAGTTCAGTGAAGTGTAAAGTTTTACTTTCATTTTTGAAGTATAAACGAAACTAATAAGATAAAGAAAAAGACAACTACTCCCCACAGTCTGCACATGACCGGAGCTGCATGACGTCACCCGCGGAGTGAACAGAAATGAGGAAGCAGAGACGGACCAGCTTGAGGCTTGAGCGAAATCGCAGCACATTCAAAGAAACCGCTCAGGATTGTTTTTCACATAGGCGGGGAGAAGTGTGTATCGCCACAAGTGAAACCGGAGATCCGTCTGCCCGTAAGTAAGTCTCCTGAAATACGGAGTTGTCACAGGGTTAAAGGGTGCTCTGCTAAGATATTTCAATATTTCGTGGGAGAGCTTGGAAAGATTTCCTGTTAAAGAATATTACTACAACAGGAGTAGGTGTTATTCATTTGTTTGTTAGATATTCTAACTACATCACACAGATCAAGACATTTAAAACTGCTAGCAACACAGAGCAGCCTGCAGTGTGAAACGGTGAACATATATTCTAACTGCATCACACAGATTAAGACATTTACAACTGCTAGCAACACAGAGCAGCCTGCATTGTGAAACAGTAAACAGATATTCTATCTGCATCACACAGATAAAGACAGTTACAGCTGCAGAGTGTGTGCCTGTGTAAATTAGTTATATCTCTGCCACACAGTCTATTATCCAGCCAGCTACTCAACAGTTCCTTTCTAACCATCCTCATCTGTGTAAGACATGGCAAAGAGAAGAAACTCACTATCACCATAGGAAAAGCAAGATTTCTCAGACAAAGACACTATATATTCCAATCCAGCTAAAAAATAAACGCAGCACAAAACTTACCTGGAGATCATTGAAATGCTTAAGGACATTAACTGTAAAATATTGCAACAAATGAAACAGCTTTGGGAACAGGTAATCAGTCATGTTGACACCATCACACAGTCCACTTCTGATGTGTCGTCACTAGAGGGAGCTGTAGGACAGCTTTCTACTGCACATACACAATATCTTGCGCACAGTCAAATTTATATCTCTAATTTAGAGAAGATAAACTCAGAAGAAGCTTTAAAAGAATTGCAATGCCTTAATTCAGAAAGAGAGAATTTAGTACTTCAGGCCAAAGTAAAGGCGAAAACGAAAATTGCTCAACTCCAAGATACTGTTTCCCTAGCAAGCATACAAGACACTTGGATTCCAAAAGGTCAAAATCCTCACAATATTCAAAAAGCTCAACACTCAGCCAACAGCTTATTCAACCCTGTGCAAAAGCAGAGGCTACCAAGCTACAGACGGCCTTTGCGCAACGGAAAGCTGAAATGGAAGCATTCAGTAGCTAAGGAAAGAGCAGAAATAGAAGTTCTAGAGAAACAATGTGAGCACGCCACAGCCATGGCAACACTAAGGGTTATAGGAGAAGCCACCAGTGGGAGTGAGAGAGACAGCACCGGCTTAAGTGACATGGATACCGAGGATCCTCTTAAGCGCACCAGAGACTATGTACTAAACCAAAGTAGTGAACCGCTGATTGCCTCAAATGTTCCTGACAGAGAAATTCCACCAAAGCTACAGGGCACAGACTCTTCGACAGCAGCCTGTGTCCAAGCCCATTACAATGCACTACCCACTAACCACCCTGATCTTTCTTCACACACCTTAGTGCACCAGCAAGCTAACCCGCCAACATTTCGCCAAATCCCTGGCAACCATACAGCTTCAAACCCATGCCTGACAAGGTCTGTAAACTTTAAACTGACTCCAGGGCTAAATACCTATGCAACCCCATACTACCCTAATTCACCTAACTAGAATACTATAAGCAACATGATCAACACCTTTCAACCTGCAATTCCCTGCTCAAAGTCAGAGAAATTGGACATGTCAGAGTTTGCAAGGTACATGGTTCGCCGTGAGCTTAACAAGGCCGGCCTTTCAAAGTTTGACGACCAGCCTGAAAACTATAGAAGCTGTAAAAGTGCCTTCAGAAATGCAATTAGCGACCTTGGCATTACCCCTGCTGAGGAGCTTGACCTGCTGACCAGGTGGCAGTCTACAGAACCTGTCAAAAGACTCAGAGCTGTCCACATTGATAACCCAACAGTAGGCCTCAATGCTGCTTGGCAAAGAATAGAACAAAGCTTTGGCAGCCCCGAAGCCATAGAGAATGCTTTGATTAAACGACTGCAGAATTTCGCAAAAATATACGGCAAGGACAACCAAAAACTCTTGGAACTCAGTGGCCTTCTTTTAGCTAAAGCTAAAGCAGACCTACCTGGTCTAAGCTATCTGGACACTGCTTGTGGGGTGAACCCAATAGTTTCCAAGCTGCCATACAATCTTCAGGAAAAAGGGGCTGTGCTTGGGTCAAAGTATAATAAAGAGAATCAAGTCTCCTTTCCTCTATTCTCCTATTTCTGTGAGTTCATCAGGGATACTGCAGAAATGAAGAATGACCCCAGTTTTTCCTACAGTGAGTTTAATGCCACCCTCGACGATCAGAGCAATAGATCGCTTGCAAGATCGGAACGCTTTGATCTTTTCAACTTAAAGGGAGATGCCTACCCTTATACTTTAGGAAAATGTAGTGGCATTACAGAGGTCTCTGGAAAAAGAGCCAGCGGACTCGTAGTAGCTTCTCTATGGGACAATCTGGAGTTATCCTTACTAACACTCGTCAAGTGCAACCAGATCCCATCTAACAAAGAAAAGATCCCTACACCAGAGGCTGCTCTTTACCATTCTCATCTAAGGGCTATTGCTAAAGATATTCCAGCCCTCGACAAGAATGCAGATATCCTGCTTCTTCTGGGCAGAGACATTCTCAGAGTACATAAGGTATGTCAACAAGTTAATGGACCACATGATGCTCTATTTGCCCAACACCTTGATCTAGGTTGAGTTATCATTGGCAATGTCTGTATAGGCAAAATAAAGATACCTACCAAGATCTCTTCCTTCAAAATGCACATCTTGGCAGATGGTTGCAACACCTGTCTTGAACCATGCCCACACCACTACTGTGTGAAAGAGAAATTGAACCACAGTAAGTGGCAGCATAACAACCAAAGCAACATGAACACCTTTCAGTCCCGGGACAACACCTTTGGATTAATGGTGTTCAATTCTACCAGTGATGACAACAAACTGGCACTCGCAAGAGAAGACATGGCATTTCTCAGACTTATGTATATAGAGTTCTCTCAGGATTATGCCAACAGCTGGGTAGCACCCCTACCTTTCCGTTCTCCAAAAGAGAAGCTACCTAACAACAGCTGCTAGATGTTCCTCCTTAAAGCGCACCCTGAAGAGAAAACCAGAGATGGATAAGCACAGTCAGAAGGTAATGAAAGCATTCCCCTCTGATGACCATGCCATCAGCTTGATGGATCTTGATTTTGATTCTGACGTGCCTCACATGCAGCGCAGCCTAGGTCTGCTGTGGGGCATCAAACAAGATATTTTCACATTTCAGGTTGCAGCTTGTGAAAAGTCCTTCACCAAGCGAGCAATCTTGTCTGCTATGAACAGCATCTACGACCCTCTTGTTTTCATAGTCCCTGTTACCATTCAGAGCAAGACACTGCTCAGACAACTTACCACCGAGAACATAGACTTGCACAAGCCAGCTATACTACTCACCCAAAAGATTGAAACCACTGCAATTCCTCCTCCTGGGAATTTCAACTGCAGCAATATTTTCAGACGCCAGTGGATGCAGGTACAACATCTGTCTAATGTATTCTGGCGTCGTTGGGGAAAGGAATACTTACACATGCTCCAGAGCCATCACAAGTGGCAGATGTCCAAACCTAACCTCCAGGTAGGGGACCTCGTCCTTTTAAAAGAGAATGAGGCCAATCGCAACGAATGGCCGATGGGTTTTGTCACTCAGGTCATGCCCAGTGATGATGGAAAAAACTGTAAAGTAGAGGTTAAGGTGTCTAGGAGATGTGTTGTACATATTTTTTTTCCGGCCAATCACCGAACTAGTACTCCTTCTGTCAAGGGAAGAAGTCTCCATGGACCTCCAACTGTGTCGTTTAAGATACTACATCTTCTTGGAACATTCTAACCACCTTGGATTACAACATGGGCTGGTGGAAGTTTTGGCCTAGTGCGGCTTCCCCAGCTGGGAAGGACTCATACAGTCATGGCCAAACATATTGTCACCCCTGCATTCTGTCAGATAATGCTCCACTTTGCCCAGAAAATTGTTGCAATTACAAATGTTTAGGCATTCTCATGTTTATTTCTTTTGTTTGTATTTGTAGGACACAAAAAAGTGGAGAAAAAAAGCCAAATCTTACACATTCCACCCAAAACTCAAAAAATTTACAAAATTATTAGCATCCTGAATTTAATATTTGGTAGCACACCCCATAGAAAAAATAACTGAAATCAATCGCTTCCTGCAACCATCATTGAGTTTCTTACACCTCTCTACTGGACCACTCTTCTTTCACCAACTGCTCCAGGTCTCTCAGATTGGAAGGGTACCTTTTCCCAACTGCTGTTTTGAGATCTCTCCACAGGTGATCTATGGGATTGCGATTTGGACTCATTGCTGGCCAGTTCAGTACTTTCCAGCGCTTTGTCTTAAACCATTTCTGGGTGTTTTTGACGTGTGCTTTGGGTCATTGTCCTGCTGTAAGACCTATGACCTCTATAAACAAAATAAAGCTTGCAGTTGAAAGGAAGTGCAAAGAGCCTTACACACTTAGTGGTCGGAGACAACAACTTAGTCCATATAAATCTTCACCTGATACTCAGCAAATAACCCCCTCTGTGTTACCTGATTGTTACCAGCGAAGACCACAGCTTCTTTTCAGGGATGGCTGACCTGGATTCTGAAGAGACGAAGACCACGCAATAGACGCGACCATCAGTCTCTCTACTCTCTCCGGTGTTGCCACTCGCGAGTGCAGGACTTCCTTTCCGGATAAGACGCAAAAGTCTCTGCTCTTCGTTTCCACACCGCTATCACTTAGACATCCAGTCCGGGCTCTTAGGTAAGTACTTTAGGTACGCTCATACCAATGCATACTGGGACCAAAGGGTCTCCTCATAACCCCTAATTATGGATCAGGAAAGAAAAATTATTGCCCCAGAATTATGCTTGTGATAAAAGGTATATATATTCCAAATCCATTAAAACAGTATATAGTTTAAATAAAAATGAAAGGATTGGTCTAACGCGTTTCGGCTAGCTTTTGCCGTATTCATAGACCCTACCTAATGACCATTTGCTCTGCCTTATATAGGTCTCTAATCAATATGTTAATTATCATCATTACCTGTTTCATTAACCTGTTACAACCTGAAAGTGTCATGGAGGACTTTCTTTGGCCACAGACTGTATATTCCCTGTGAACTGTTCAATTCGTTTTTGTTAAAATTTCAACTCTTATCTGTTAGGTATATTGGAACAGTTTACACTAATATAGATAAATAATACATACATATGTTATACCAGACAAACAATGCTACATTGCAATATATATACATAATTCTTACTTAATGCTACATATACATAAGAAAAACTACATGCAATAAATAATTCATATATCTATTTCTCCAGCCTAAAGCAGTCTATTCTCAGATATGGCAATTTCATTTAGATAGTTTACGTCTCTATACATATTCATGGGGTATAAAATGTACATGATTTTTCAAAGTAATCAAATCATTAAGAACTCTTTCAGAGCATCCACATACGCATTACCTCTTAGTAGAATTCATACTGCTAAAAAATACACTCATATACAAATCACCTCCAATATTACAATCTAGTGCATAGATTTTTGATACTAAGATATTATATATTTCTCATATATTTATGTACCATATTAAATGTATCTATATCAAGTTCAATTTATTCCCAGAAATTTACAAGATCGTATCAGAATTGTACCCTAGAGGGACCTGTGTTTTTAGCCTGAATATCCAATAAACTTCCTGTCTCCCTAGGATTTGGGATTTGTCACCTCCTCTGATGGGGGTCTTAATAGCTTCTATTATATTCCAACTAAAGGAATTAACTGATTGATTGTGTTCATAAATGAAATGTCTACTTAACTCTGAACATGGGACTTTGTTTCTGATGTCACCCAAATGCTCTCTTATACGTGTTCTTTCGTCACGTGTAGTGAGACAGAAAAATGTAACTTCCACCCCGATATCTGATAAAAAACATAATTTATGCTTACCTGATAAATTCCTTTCTTCTGTAGTGTGATCAGTCCACGGGTCATCATTACTTCTGGGATATTACTCCTCCCCAACAGGAAGTGCAAGAGGATTCACCCAGCAGAGCTGCACATAGCTCCTCCCCTCTACGTCACTCCCAGTCATTCGACCAAGGACCAACGAGAAAGGAAAAACCAAGGGTGAAGTGGTGACTGGAGTATAAATTAAAAAATATTTACCTGCCTTAAAAACAGGGCGGGCCGTGGACTGATCACACTACAGAAGAAAGGAATTTATCAGGTAAGCATAAATTATGTTTTCTTCTGTTAAGTGTGATCAGTCCACGGGTCATCATTACTTCTGGGATACCAATACCAAAGCAAAAGTACACGGATGACGGGAGGGATAGGCAGGCTCTTTATACAGAAGGAACCACTGCCTGAAGAACCTTTCTCCCAAAAATAGCCTCCGATGAAGCAAAAGTGTCAAATTTGTAAAATTTGTAAAAAGTATGAAGCGAAGACCAAGTTGCAGCCTTGCAAATCTGCTCAACAGAGGCCTCATTCTTGAAGGCCCAAGTGGAAGCCACAGCTCTAGTAGAATGAGCTGTAATTCTTTCAGGAGGCTGCTGTCCAGCAGTCTCATAAGCTAAACGAATTATGCTACGAAGCCAAAAAGAAAGAGAGGTAGCAGAAGCTTTTTGACCTCTCCTCTGCCCAGAGTAAACGACAAACAGAGAAGACGTTTGTCGAAATTCCTTAGTTGCCTGTAAGTAAAATTTTAGAGCACGGACTACATCCAGGTTGTGCAGTAGACGTTCCTTCTTCGAAGAAGGATTTGGGCACAAAGAAGGAACAACAATCTCTTGATTGATATTCCTGTTAGTAACTACCTTAGGTAAGAACCCAGGTTTAGTACGCAGAACTACCTTATCCGAATGAAAAATCAAATAAGGAGAATCACAATGTAAGGCTGATAATTCAGAGACTCTTCGAGCCGAGGAAATAGCCATTAAAAATAGAACTTTCCAAGATAACAACTTTATATCAATGGAATGAAGGGGTTCAAACGGAACGCCCTGTAAAACATTAAGAACCAGGTTTAAACTCCATGGTGGAGCAACAGTTTTAAACACAGGCTTAATCCTGGCCAAAGCCTGACAAAAAGCCTGGACGTCAGGAACTTCTGACAGACGTTTGTGTAACAGAATGGACAGAGCTGAGATCTGTCCCTTTAATGAACTAGCAGATAAACCCTTTTCTAAACCTTCTTGTAGAAAAGACAATATCCTAGGAATCCTAACCTTACTCCAAGAGTAACCTTTGGATTCACACCAATATAGGTATTTACGCCATATCTTATGGTAAATCTTTCTGGTAACAGGTTTCCTAGCCTGTATTAAGGTATCAATAACTGACTCAGAAAACCCACGTCTTGATAAAATCAAGCGTTCAATTTCCAAGCAGTCAGCTTCAGAGAAGTTAGATTTTGATGTTTGAAGGGACCCTGTATCAGAAGGTCCTGTTTCAGAGGTAGAGACCAAGGTGGACAGGATGACATGTCCACCAGGTCTGCATACCAAGTCCTGCGTAGCCACGCAGGTGCTATTAGAATCACTGATGCTCTCTCTTGTTTGATTCTGGCAATCAATCGAGGAAGCATCGGGAAGGGTGGAAACACGTAAGCCATCCTGAAGTCCCAAGGTGCTGTCAGGGCATCTATCAGGACTGCTCCTGGATCCCTGGATCTGGACCCGTAACGAGGAAGCTTGGCGTTCTGTCGAGACACCATGAGATCTATCTCTGGTTTGCCCCAACGTCGAAGTATTTGGGCAAAGACCTCCGGATGGAGTTCCCACTCCCCCGGATGAAAAGTCTGACGACTTAAGAAATCCGCCTCCCAGTTCTCCACTCCCGGGATGTGGATTGCTGACAGGTGGCAAGAGTGAGACTCTGCCCAGCGAATTATCTTTGATACTTCCATCATAGCTAGGGAGCTTCTTGTCCCTCCCTAATGGTTGATGTAAGCTACAGTCGTGATGTTGTCCGACTGAAACCTGATGAACCCCGGAGTTGTCAACTGGGGCCAAGCCAGGAGGGCATTGAGAACTGCTCTCAATTCCAGAATGTTTATTGGCAGGAGACTCTCCTCCTGACTCCATTGTCCCTGAGCCTTCAGAGAATTCCAGACGGCACCCCAACCTAGAAGGCTGGCGTCTGTTGTTACAATTGTCCAGTCTGGTCTGCTGAATGGCATCCCCCTGGACAGATGTGGCCGAGAAGGCCACCATAGAAGAGAATTTCTGGTCTCTTGATCCAGATTCAGAGAAGGGGATAAGTCTGAGTAATCCCCATTCCACTGACTTAGCATGCATAGTTGCAGTGGTCTGAGGTGTAAGCGTGCAAAGGGTACTATGTCCATTGCCGCTACCATTAAGCCGATTACCTCCATGCATTGAGCCACTGACGGGTGTTGAATGGAATGAAGGGTGCGGCAAGCACTTTGAAGTCTTGTTAGCCTGTCCTCTGTCAGGTAAATCTTCATTTCTACAGAATCTATAAGAGTCCCCAGGAAGGGAACTCTTGTGAGTGGAACGAGTGAACTTTTCTTTTCGTTCACCTTCCATCCATGTGACCTTAGAAATGCCAGTACTAACTCTGTATGAGACTTGGCAGTTTGAAAGCTTGAAGCTTGTATCAGAATGTCATCTAGGTATGGAGCTACCGAGATTCCCCGCGGTCTTAGTACCGCCAGAAGAGCACCCAGAACCTTTGTGAAGATTCTTGGAGCTGTAGCCAATCCGAATGGAAGAGCCACAAACTGGTAATGCCTGTCTAGGAAGGCAAACCTTAGGTACCGGTAATGATCTTTGTGAATCGGTATGTGAAGGTAAGCATCTTTTAAATCTACAGTGGTCATGTACTGACCCTCTTGGATCATAGGTAAAATTGTCCGAATAGTCTCCATCTTGAACGATGGAACTCTTAGGAATTTGTTTAGGATCTTTAAGTCCAGGATTGGTCTGAAAGTTCCCTCTTTTTTGGGAACCACAAACAGATTTGAGTAAAACCCCTGTCCCTGTTCCGATCGTGGAACTGGATGGATTACTCCCATTAACAAGAGCTCTTGTACGCAGCGTAGAAACGCCTCTTTCTTTGTCTGGATTGTTGACAACCTTGACAGATGAAATCTCTCTCTTGGAGGAGAGTATTTGAAGTCCAGAAGGTATCCCTGAGATATTATCTCTAGCGCCCAGGGATCCTGGACATCTCTTGCCCAAGCCTGGGCGAAGAGAGAAAGTCTGCCCCCCACTAGATCCGATCCCGGATCGGGGGCCCTCAATTCATGCTGTTTTAGGGGCAGCAGCAGGTTTCCTGGTCTGCTTGCCCTTGTTCCAGGACTGGTTAGGTTTCCAGCCTCGTCTGTAGCGAGCAACAGCTCCTTCCTGTTTTGGTGCAGAGGAAGTTGATGCTGCTCCTGCTTTGAAATTACGAAAGGAACGAAAATTAGACTGTCTAGCCTTAGCTTTGGCTTTGTCCTGAGGCAGGGCATGGCCTTTACCTCCTGTAATGTCAGCGATAATCTCTTTCAACCCGGGCCCGAATAAGGTCTGCCCTTTGAAAGGTATATTAAGCAATTTAGACTTAGAAGTAACATCAGCTGACCAGGATTTTAGCCACAGCGCCCTGCGTGCCTGAATGGCGAATCCTGAATTCTTCGCCGTAAGTTTAGTAAGATGTACTACGGCCTCCGAAATGAATGAATTAGCTAGTTTAAGGACTCTAAGCCTGTCCGTAATGTCGTCCAGAGTAGCTGAACTAATGTTCTCTTCCAGAGACTCAATCCAGAATGCCGCTGCAGCCGTGATCGGCGCAATGCATGCAAGGGGTTGCAATATAAAACCTTGTTGAACAAACATTTTCTTAAGGTAACCCTCTAATTTTTTATCCATTGGATCTGAAAAAGCACAGCTATCCTCCACCGGGATAGTGGTACGCTTAGCTAAAGTAGAAACTGCTCCCTCCACCTTAGGGACCGTTTGCCATAAGTCCCGTGTGGTGGCGTCTATTGGAAACATTTTTCTAAATATCGGAGGGGGTGAGAACGGCACACCGGGTCTATCCCACTCCTTAGTAACAATTTCAGTAAGTCTCTTAGGTATAGGAAAAACCTCAGTACTCGCCGGTACCGCAAAATATTTATCCAACCTACACATTTTCTCTGGTATTGCAACTGTGTTACAATCATTCAGAGCCGCTAACACCTCCCCTAGTAATACACGGAGGTTTTCCAGTTTAAATTTAAAATTTGAAATATCTGAATCCAGTCTGTTTGGATCAGAACCGTCACCCACAGAATGAAGTTCTCCGTCCTCATGTTCTGCCACCTGTGACGCAGTGTCTGACATGGCCCTAATATTATCAGCGCACTCTGTTCTCACCCCAGAGTGATCACGCTTACCTCTTAGTTCTGGTAATTTAGCCAAAACTTCAGTCATAACAGTAGCCATATCCTGTAATGTGATTTGTAATGGCCGCCCAGATGTACTCGGCGCTACAATATCACACACCTCCCGAGCGGGAGATGCAGGTACTGACACGTGAGGCGAGTTAGTCGGCATAACTCTCCCCTCGTTGTTTGGTGAAATTTGTTCAATTTGTACAGATTGACTTTTATTTAAAGTAGCATCAATACAGTTAGTACATAAATTTCTATTGGGCTCCACTTTGGCATTGCAACAAATGACACAGGTATCTTCCTCTGAATCAGACATGTTTAACACACTAGCAAATAAACTTGCAACTTGGAATACAATTCAATTAGAATAATATTAAAAACGTACTGTGCCTTTAAGAAGCACAGAAGATCTATGACAGTTGAAAATTAATAAATTGAAACAGTTATAGCCTCAATCCTTATAAACAACACAACTTTAGCAAAGGTTTAATCCCATTAGCAAAGATAACAAATTCTGAAAGCAGGAAACAAATTACAGAATAAACGTTTTTTGTCTCAGTCAACTATAATTCTCACAGCTCTGCTGAGAGAAATTACCTCCCTCAAAATAAGTTTTGAAGACCCCTGAGCTCTGTAGAGATGAACCGGATCATGCAGGAAATACAATGAGCTGCTGACTGAAATATCTGATGCGTAGCAAAAGCGCCAAAAAACGGCCCCTCCCCCTCACACACAGCAGTGAGAGAGAACAGAAACTGTCAGAAAAAAGATTAAGCAACTGCCAAGTGGAAAAATAGTGCCCAAAACATTTATTCACTCAGTACCTCAGCAAATGAAAACGATTTTACATTCCAGCAAAAACGTTAAACATAATTTCTAGTTATTAAACAGCTTTATGTACTTCTTACAGTGTAATTCTAGTGAAGTACCATTCCCCAGAATACTGAAGTGTAAAGTATACATACATGACATTATATCGGTATGGCAGGATTTTCTCATCAATTCCATTGTCAGAAAATAAAAGCTGCTACATACCTCTATGCAGATTCATCTGTCCGCTGTCCCCTGATCTGAAGTTTACCTCTCCTCAGATGGCCGAGAAACAGCAATATGATCTTAACTACTCCGGCTAAAATCATAGCAAAAACTCTGGTAGATTCTTCTTCAAACTCTGCCAGAGAGGTAATAACACACTCCGGTGCTATTTTAAAATAACAAACTTTTGATTGAAGATATAAAACTAAGTATAATCACCATAGTCCTCTCACACATCCTATCTAGTCGTTGGGTGCAAGAGAATGACTGGGAGTGACGTAGAGGGGAGGAGCTATGTGCAGCTCTGCTGGGTGAATCCTCTTGCACTTCCTGTTGGGGAGGAGTAATATCCCAGAAGTAATGATGACCCGTGGACTGATCACACTTAACAGAAGAAATGTAAACCAATCTAAGAGTGAATCCAGTACTATAGGAAAACCACAGTATAAAAGTAATAGGTGAAATAGAAAGAAAGTAAGCTTTGCTATTGATAGACAAGAATTTACTGATGAAGAGGGTTCTGCTTCAGGAACTGATTTCTCGGTCTCAGATGGCAGTTCAGCTTCAGACTGGGAAAATAGATCTGAAGAACAAACTACAAGTCATTTGGAATCGGTTACTGATACAGAAACACATAATGAAAATAGTCACCTAGAGGCTATACAATCAGGTTTTATAGAACAAGGTGCTAGACCAAAAGAAAAAGGACAGGTTTAGGTTTTTCAGGGAGGTCCAAATACCCCAAAGGGAGGGGGTCAACAAACTATTCTAAAAGAACAGAGAAGCACCGAGAGAAAGCAGGAAAGGTATCCTCTAAGGGAGAACAAAATCAATTGAAAATATGTCTAAACACCATAATTAACATATCTTCATATCGTCTGAGTGAGACTGAGCAAAGAGTTTTAAGCTATGGGCTAAACTTCTGTCCCTCTAAAGATTTTGGCCTCTTTCAGACGATTTTAGATATGAATAAATTTGTGAGATCTTTAACTTTAAGAAAACATTTTTTTAAAGAGAACCAATATACAGGAATAAATGAAGATCAAATAATCAATAGTGAGAGCAATAAAATTAATGACATTAATTGTCAGGATGTATGTACTCGTAAAGACTTAGAACAACTTTTAACTGAAGGAGAAAACCCTACAGATAATGAAAATGAAAATCAAAAAGATAAACATGTAGGTTTTAAATGTAAATCCAACTTCTACCCTATACAATCTAGGGTTAAACAATTAGAACTATTCCAAAAGAGAGTAGTTGAATATCTAACAGAATTGAATAAACAAAAAACTGGTAGGATGAAAACCAACAATCTGACTAAAAAAGAAAGGGATGCCCTTAGAGCCCTAGAAAAGAATGAGGATATTATCATCAAGAGAGCCGATAAGGGCAGTAGTATTGTTGTTTGTGATAAGTCATGGTACATAACAGAAGCAAAGAGGCAATTGGAAGATACAAATGTCTATAGGAAAGTCTCTTACAATCCACGTATTGACTTTCAAAGACAATTACTTAAACTTTTGAATGAGGGTAAAAGGAATGGCTTTATCGATACATCTACATTTGACTATCTATATGTTGAACATCCCAGAACAGCTGTGTTCTATCATCTACCCAAGACGCACAAAGGCTTAGGAGACATAAAAGGAAGACCGATTGTGTCTGGTAATGGTTCCCTATTGGAACATTTGTCAGAATGGGTCGATGATATTTTACAGCACTATGTCCTTAACCTCAGTAGTTATGTAAGAGATACTACCCATATAGTGAATATTCTTCATGATCAAGAATGGAAAGAAAGCTTTAGTTGGTTAACTATAGATGCCATATCATTATATTCATCAATTCCACACGCCACTGGCTTACGAGCAATAGAATATTATTTGGATTGTGATAGCAGATTGAATACTGATTTCAAAAAGTATATATTGAAAATAGTCGAGTTTCTCTTAGAACATAACAGCTTCACTTTTGAAAATAACCACTACATACAAAAGCAAGGGACAGCGATGGGGGCAGAGGTTGCGCCCTCATACGCAAACCTTGTGATGGGATGGTTTGAAGAAACATTTATCTACAACGACAATAATCCTTTTCAAAAGTATATAATTCAGTATAAAAGATTTATTCATGATCTTATATTGGTTTGGGAAGCGGATGAGACTAAAGCAAATTATTTTGTAAATTTTCTTAATACAAACACCATGGGTTTGAAATTTACCAAAGAGTGGCATAGAGAAAGGATAAATTTCCTGGATATCACACTAAGTGGGGAAACTGTAACGGGATGTGTCAACACCACTTTATATCGTAAACCAATTGCAGGGAATGCCCTACTATATGCTACAAGCAGTCACCCAAAGCACGTATTTAAGGGTATTATAAAAGGACAGATGATGCGAGTAAAAAGAAACTGCTCAAGAGATATAGATTATCACAAGGAAAGTGAGGATTTAGTTGAACGATTGATAGCAAGAGGTTATCAGAAAAGTGAAATTATTAAGATTAAAAATAAGGTTGACAATTACAAGAGAGAAAATTTATTACAAAATAGAAAGGAAAAGCGATTAGATACAAGACCTACGTTTATTACTTAATATTCTAATCAATATAATGAAATTTGCAGCATTGTGAAAAAATATCTCCCTATTTTGTATGGAGATGAGATTATGAAAGATGTGATTGGCAATGGATGCAAATTTGTTTATTCCAAAAACAATACTTTGGCCAATATACTATCACCAAGTATCTTAAAAAGCAAGAAACAAAACACTAATGGCAGCTCATGGTTAAAACATAATGGCAGTTACGGATGTGGTAGTAATAGCTGTAAAGCGTGTGAGTATCACAATGTAACTAGTACGTTCAAGTCACATGTGACAGGAGAAACTTTCAATATACAAGGATGTGTAAATTGTAGTTCATGCTATGTTATATACTTAGCAGAATGTAAACTTTGTAAGGGTCAATACGTGGGTCTCACTACACGTGACGTAAGAACACGTATAAGAGAGCATTTGGGTGACATCAGAAACAAAGTCCCATGTTCAGAGTTAAGTAGACATTTTATTTATGAACACAATCAATCAGTTAATTCCTTTAGTTGGAATATAATAGAAGCTATTAAGACCCCCATCAGAGGAGGTGACAAATCTCAAATCCTAGGGAGACAGGAAGTTTATTGGATATTCAGGCTAAAAACACAGGTCCCTCTAGGGTACAATTCTGAATACGATCTTGTAAATTTCTGGGAATAAATGGAACTTGATATAGATACATTTAATATGGTACATAAATATATGAGAGATATATATAATATCTTAGTATCAAAAATCTATGCACTAGATTGTAATATTGGAGGTGATTTGTATATGAGTGTATTTTTTAGCAGTATGAATTCTACTAAGAGGTAATGCGTATGTGGATGCTCTGAAAGAGTTCTTAATGATTTGATTACTTTGAAAAATCATGTACATTTTATACCCCATTAATATGTATAGAGACGTAAACTATTTAAATGAAATTGCCATATCTGAGAATAGACTGCTTTAGGCTGGAGAAATAGCTATATGAATTATTTATTGCATGTGTTTTTTCTTATGTATATGTAGCATTAAGTAAGAATTATGTATATATATTGCAATGTAGCATTGTTTGTCTGGTATAACATATGTATGTATTATGTATCTATATTAGTGTAAACTGTTCCAATATACCTAACAGATAAGAGTTGAAATTTTAACAAAAAGGAATTGAACAGTTCACAGGGAATATACAGTCTGTGGCCGAAGAAAGAACCTGAAAGTGTCATGGAGGACTAACAGGTTAATGAAACAGGTAATGATAATTAACATATTGATTAGAGACCTATATAAGGCAGAGCAAATGGTAATTAGGTAGGGTCTATGAATAAGGCAACAGCTAGCCAAAACGCGTTAGACCAATCCTTTCATTTTTATTTAAACTATATACTGTTTAAATGGATTTGGAATAAAGTATATACCTTGTATCACAAGCATACTTCTGGGACAATCATTTTTCTTTCCTGACCTATGACCTCTGACAGAATTCTTTGGTATTCTTCAGATTTCATAATTCCATGCACACAGTCAAGACATCCAGTGCCTGAAGCAGCAAAACAACCCCAAAACATCAGTGAACCTCCCCCATGTTTGACTGCAAGGACTGTATTCTTTTCTTTAAAAGCTTAATTTTTTTTTCTGAAAACAGTAGAATGATGAGCTTTACCAAAAAGCTGTAATTTTGTTTCGTCTGTCCACAGCACATTCTCCCAAAAGGATTTTGGCCTCCTCAGGTAAGTTTTGGCAAACTCCAATCTGTTTTTTTTATGTTTCTGTGTAAGCAGTGGGGTCCCTTTTCATTCAGATGGCGGTGTAAAGTGCGAGCTGACACATTTGAACCCTTTGGCTGAAGGTCAGCTTGAATTTGTCTCGAAGTTGATTGAGGTTCTTTATCCACCATTTGAACAATCCTTCATTGCAAGAGACGAGAGGGTGCCAATAATTTTGTCCAGTCCAATTTTGCGTGGAATGTGTGAGATTTGGCTTTTTTCTCCACTATTTTGTGTCATAGCAATACAAACAAAAGAAATAAACATGAGAATGCCTAAACATTTGTAATTGCAACAATTTTCTGGGCAAAGTGGTACATTATCTGACAGAAATGCAGGGGTGACTGTATGTGTTCATAAATATATGTATGTGTGCACATATATATGTACACCTATAACACATAAATACACACACATATGTATATATATATATATATATATATATATACTGTATATATATATATATAGACACACACACATTGGAGCCCTTCCTAGTCTTCACTTTGCCATATATCATATCCCTTTTATTCCTTCATTTTTTTAATTCATATGATATATGTTTATTTAAAAAGTGCATGGGTTTTTTTGCAACTTATTTAACCTACAAGTGATATCCATTAAGAGTAAGTTAATAAAATGGTGGAACAGACCTGAGGGCTGCGAATAAGTGGTGAGGAAAGAAGCGGGGAACCAAGTAAAGTTAGCTTCTCTGGTATCACATCTAGAAAGAGAAATGTATGTAAACCTTTAAGTGCCTTTGAAATTGAAATTACCATAAAAGAATATGTTCTGCACATGAAGACAGCTACATATTTTTGTCAATAGTTGATAAGTATTCTTTTGATTAGATGTTGCAGCCCTAATACATGTAATATTCAGCTAATAGATACATGTACGCAATACAACTATAACAAGTCTACCCCTTTGTATTATGAGTTTTATATTTTAAAAACAGAAAGTAGATTATATAAATCTAGCTAAGCAACAGAAACAGCCAAGTCCTTGTTGTGCTAGACTTTTAAATAGAATATCTGAACAATATTAACTGCATATCTCCCGTTATATATTCAACTGCTTCCAAATTTACATATAGACTCCAATATACAGTAAACCCCTGTAAAACTAAACTGGGCTTTGGATAATTGGTAAGCCTAGTGTGCAATGAAATGCATGTGCATTAGAAGTTTGGTGCTTTCTATTATAGGACTAGTGCTGGCCTATACAGAGGGCCCCATTACATATGCGGCGTCGCCCGCAAAAGTTGGCGACGCCCATTTTTGCGCGGGTTTGGTATCCTATATACAGCGCCGCATATAAATGCGGCACGTATATTTCACCCGTCGCCCGCAATTTTTACTCCCATAAGCTAACATGGGACCGCGTCACAAATCGGTATCCAATATTCAGTGCAAGGACTTACGTGGCAAAAATGGTGAAATTTTACTCCATTTTTACCTCGCCATAAAAGGCAGCCGTAGCAAGCCTTGCGCTGAGTATGGGAGCACCGTAACTCCCGAAAATGCCTGCAAAAATAAACTTACACCTAACGCATGCGCAATGTCTATCTACCTGTCAACTGCAATCCCCCAAAGTCTATTAACCCCTATATACGCCATCAAACCCATACCACAAGTAATAACTAAATTATTAACCCCTAAATCCGCCAACCCCAACATCACAAACTACCAATTAAAACTATTAACCCCTTATCCGCCATTAACCCACAACGCAATAAACCTATTAAAACTATTAACCGCTAAACTGCCATTAAACAACAATACAATAAACCTATTAAAACTATTAACCCCTAAACCGCCAAAGTCTACAACGCAATAAACCTAACCCCTAACCTAACCCCCTTAACCTAACACCTCCTAAATAAACCCAAATTAACTAATTTACAAAATACTAAAGTTACTATTAAATTAAAAAACCTAACACTACTGCTCTTTTACAACAAAATACAAAAAGCCCACCAACAGTAAAAACCCCCACCCACCAAACCCCCCAAAATAAAATAACCTAACACTAAAAACCCTAAACTACCCATTGCCATAAAAAGGGCATTTATTTGGCATTGGACTTAAAAGGGCATTTAGCACTTTTACTTGCCACCCTATCTAAATAAAAAAAAATAAAAAACCTTAAAAAACCCTGAGTCTAAGCCCCAGGTTGCTACTCATCTTTCCTGAAGTCCAGCGTAGAAGGTCCTGTTCCAGGCGGTGATCAGCCAATAGAATTTCAGTAGCTCTCATCCTATTGGCTGATTTGAACAGCCAATAGGATTTGAGTAGCTTTCATCCTATTTGCTGATTTGAATTTGAAGAATCAAATCAGCCAATAGGAATTCAAGGGATGCCATTTTTAATTGCGTCCCTTGAATTCTCTATCCGCGGTCGCCGGTCTTCAGTTCCGGTCTTCAGTTCCCGGGTTGCCGGTCTTCAGCTCCGTGAAGGATGTTCCAGGAAGAAGAAAGAAGAGGTTGCCGCTTGGAAGAAGACTTCACTGCCTGGAACAGAACCTTCTCCGCCGGACTTCAGGAACAGTGAGTAGCAACCTGGGGCTTAGACTTATGTTTTTTTAAGTTTTTTTGGGGGGGTTTATTTTATTTAGATAGGGTGGGCAGTAAAAGAACTAAATGCCCTTTTAAGGGTAATGCCCAACAAATGCCCTTTTCAGGGCAATGGGTAGTTTAGGGTTTTTAGTGTTAGGTTATTTTATTTGGGGGGTTTGGTGGGTGGGGGGGTTTTACTGTTAGGGGGGCTTTGTGTATTTTGTTGTAAAAGAGCTGATTATCTTGGGGCAATGCCCTGCAAAAAGTCCTTTTAAGAGCAACTGGTAGTTTATTAGAGTAGGGGGTATTTTTATTTTGGGGGGGCTTTTTTATTTTCATAGGGATTAGGTATAATTTTTTAAAATTTGGTAATTTTCTTTTTAATTTTATGTAATCTTAGATTTTTTTATTTTCTGTAATTGTATCTTAAAGGGACAGTCTACTCCAGAATTTTGATTAGACTGTCCCTTTAATTTATACTTAGTTTATTTGTATTTTTAAAGTAGTGTTAAGTTTTTTTAATTTAATAGTAACTTTAGTATTTTGTAAATTAGTTGGGTTCATTTAGGGGTTGTTAGGTTAGGGGTTAGGTTTATTGCGTTGTGGGCTTTGGCGGTTTAGGGGTTAATACTTTAATAGGTTTATTGCGTTGTAAGCCTTGGCGGTTTAGGGTTTAATAGTTTTAATAGGTAGTTTGCGATGTTGGGGTTGGTGGATTTAGGGGTTAATAATTTAGTTATTACAGTACTTACGGTGTGGGTTTGATGGTGGATATAGGGGTTAATAGTTTAATTAGGCTTATTGCGTTGTGGGGGGTTGTCGTTTTAGGGGTTAATACATTTATTATTAGTAGTGGGGAGGGATTACGGATAACAAAATTTATGCTTACCTGATAAATGTATTTCTTTTTTGACAAGATAAGTCCATGGATCATCTTAATTACTAATTGGATATTTACCTCCTGGTCAGCAGGAGGCGGCAAAGAGCACCACAGCAAAGCTATTAAATAGCTCCACCCTTCCCTCCCACTCCAGTCATTTGACCGAAGTTAAGGAAGAAAGGAAAAAAAAAATTGCCGAGGTGTCTGAAGTTTAAAATAACCAACAACCTGTCTCTCAAAAACAGGGCGGGCCGTGGACTCATCGTGTCAAAAAAGAAATAAATTTATCAGGTAAGCATAAATTTTGTTTTCTTTTTAATGACACGATGAGTCCACGGATAATCTTAATTACTAATTGGATTTAATACCCAAGCTAGAGTACACAGATGATACGGGAGGCACAAGACAGGGAACATAAATGAAAGGCACCACTGCTTGAAAAACCTTTCTCCTAAAAACAGCCTCAGCCGAACAAAAGAGTCAAATTTATAGAATTCTGAAAAATTGAGAAGAGAGGACCAAATTGCATCCTTGCCAATCTACTCCACAGAAGCTACATTCTTGAATGCCCATGAGGAAGCAACGGCCCTCGTGGAGTGAACCACAACCTTCTCAGGCGGCTGCTGTCCAGCAGTCCCATATGCAAAAAACAAAAGACTGGCGAAAAAAGCCTTAGTCGCCTGTAGGTAAAACTTTAAAGTACGGACCATGACCAAATTGTGCAGAAACCATTCCTTCTGAGAAGTAGGATTAAGACACAAGGAAGGAACAACATTCTCCTGATTGATATTTTCCGATCAAAAACAACCTTAGGAAGAAATCCTAATTTAGTACTTAAAGCTACCTTATAAAAATGAAAATAACATAAGGTGACATATACTGCAATGCCGAGATCTCTGACACTCTGCGAGCAGAAGAATTAGCAACAAGAAATAAAACTTTCCCAGATAACAGATTCATATCTAAGGAATGCATAGGCTCAAACGGAGTCCCTTGAGAATTAGAACTAAATTAAAACTCCATGAAGAAATAACTGGTCTGAACACAGGTCTGATCCTAAAAAAAGGCCTGACCAAACGAGTGTACGTCTGCAATGACCGCCAGACGAACCTGAAACAAAATAGACCACTATGTCTTTCAGAAAATTCTAGGAATCCGATCCCTACTTTAAGAGTATCCTTAGGATTCGCACTAGAATAAAAATGTATGCCATAACATATGGGTACATTTTTCCTAGACACAGGCTTACAAGTCTGATTTATGGTCTCAATGACCAAATTCTAATCCATGCTTGAATAAAATAAAGTTTTCACTAGATAGCATCAGGGAAAATATTTCCAGGTAAAAGACGGGTCCGTGACGTAGAAGATTCTTCCTCCACGGACACTCCCAGTTGGAAGATATAACATGTCCCCCAGGACTGCCTACCAATACTGCGGACCACGCCGATGAAATGAAGATCACTGACGCCCTCTCCTGCTTAGCTCGAACCAAGGCTAAAGGAGAAAAATTAAATGGAGGATTTAAATATGCAATATTAAAATTCCAAGGTAACACCAAAGCGTCTACTAAAAACAGCCTGAAGGATCATTGACCTCAATCCATACGTCAGGAATCTGACTTTCTATCGAAAAATCATGAAATTCAAATGTAAAAGACCCCACTGAGAACCAGGCTGGAAATGGCACTCCCGGCCGGAGTTCCCACTACCCTGGGAAAAAAGTCTGCCCACTTATGAAGACCGCCTCTCTGAAGACCTTTCTGTAATAGGGTCATCGACAGACAGAATTGCGGGTCTCAGCCCACTGAACTATTTTGGCTATCTCTGTCATAGTCAAGAAAACTTCAAGCCCCCCACAGATGAAGTAAGATTTAACTTAAACCTGATAAACCCAGCCGAAGCTAACTGAGGCCAGGTTAGGAGAGGATTGAAAGATTACTCTCGTTCTTTAAAATTATTATTGGAGGAACAAACTCCACTCGAGTCCATGTTCCCTGCTCTTAGAGAGCCCTAAACAGTTCCCTAGCCCAAAGGCTGACTGTCTGTTGTCACATTCACCCAGAAAACTTTGAAAGCAGGTTCCCTGGGAGCAAAAGATCCAGCAACAAACACCAAAGTATTCTTAACTACTAAGAACTGAGGTTAGAACGGCCAACTGAAAGTTCACTGTCGCTACCATCCCCAATTATTTCCCAGTGCAAAGCCACTGATGTGACTGATATGCTAGGCAAGAATCGAAAAAATTCTTGTACTCCTGACAACTGTCAGCTTTATTGATGAGGAGACTAATATAGTTCTCCAAGCAAAACTACCCTTGTAGTTGGAACTAAGTAACTCTTTCCCAAAGTAATGATCCGCAATCGGAGCACCACCCACAGAAATCTCAGAACCCTCTGAGAAAATTCCGAAAACTGTGACCAGACTGGAAAAAGTCCCGAGTTGGAATGTCTGTCTGGAAAAAACATACTTAGGGATTTGAGATAGTCCTTGTTGATGGGAGCATGCATTTAGTATGCTTCCCTCAAATCCCCCGTGGTCTAAATTGACCCTCTTGGACCAAACAAAGAACGAAAGGATAGATTCCATCTTGTATTTCTGAGAATCCTGTAAGGATTCTAATATAGGTCTGAAGATTTCCTCCTTCGGGAACTGCAGACAGATAGGAATAGCATCCCCAACCTCATTCCTGCCTTAGACCAGGAACTGTCACTCCCAGGTCAGAGAGGATCCGTACACAGTGTAAGAGCATCTCTCCCTTCATCAGAACTGCCAATAAATCTTGAAAGCAGGAACCTGCCCCTGGGAGGAAACACTCTAATTGGTATCCCTGGGACTGCACACCCCCCAGGGATCATGCTCACAAACCCAAGTCTGATTAAAAAGGAAAACCTGCCCCCTTACGGATCGGGTGCACGTCCCTCATGCTGTCTTTAATTCAACAGCAAGCATCCTTTACTGTCTTCCCCTATTCTAAACCTGATAGAGTCCTTGACATTCTGTCAAAGAAAGTTCTCTCCTTTCCAGGAAGGTTAAAACTGCTTCTGCCTAGGAGAAGGAGTGGAAGGATTTTCCTAGAAATCTTGAAAGGAACGAAAATATTTCTTATCCTGTAGATAAAACATCCGCAGACCAAGATCTTACTATAGTACTCTGCGGGTCAATATAGCAAAACCGGAATCATATCTCCCAATGTAATCAATCTCTGAATTAAAGGAGTCTACTAACTTAAAGGTCCTATCCTATCTCTGAGATAGGGGTGTCTGTCCAATAGAAACAGACAACGCATCAAAACCAGTACACCGTCGTACTGTAGATAGTAGTCATACCAACTGCAGGTTGACAATGAAAACCCTCTAACTTCTATCCATAGAGTTTTCCTGTGTAGGGACCTTAGGGAACTACTATCCTCCATGCGAATAGTATCTCCCTTGCTTAGCATGGAAATTCTCATCCACCCTGTATTGTTTTCTTTTTAAGGATAGGAGAAAAAGGGGAAACAGAGCGTCTCCTATGCCTTAGCAATATCTCTATAGCCCTATCTGGAACAGGAAATACTTCTATCACACAATATTAGTATAACCTACTGGGCTCTCTCGGCTAGACTATGCCGGTAGTGACGGAGTCACTCAGGATAGCTAAAACCTCCTCCAGTAGCAAATGGAGGAATTGAAGCTAAAACAGAAGAAAAACAGACTCAGGATCAGATAAGGGAATTACCCCATCTGAGCCTGAGAAGTCCTTATCAGATACTACCGAAGTATCTTCCGCCTTCAGTTACAGGAAGGAAACATACAAAATATCTACAACTGATCAATCACATTATGATGAGTGAATATGACCTCTTGCACTTTTCCCTACAGCGAGGGAAAAACAAACAATGTATTAAATGCAAGGTAACTCCAGGTGGAGTGAGAGAAGAACCACAAGGCACTGAATGTGGGCTATAAATTTTTTGGGACGCCTTAGTGGGAAATTTGTTGCATATCTTGACCATTGTCAATAGGCTCCTAAGCAATATGCACCTTAGGAGAAGTAGGTTCAGAACAAATCTATCTTCATTAATTAAAGATCTCTCAATAAAAGAGGATTGGCAATGCTAGATTGGCATCCAAACCTAAAATAAGAGACCCCTTGCAGGGCCTCTTAGTCCATCCTGAGATACAAGGGATGAATTAAACAAATAAACAGCTGACATTTTTTAATAAAATGTAATACATAAAAAACGTTACTGTCTCTTTAAATTTAAAAAGTAACTTTTTTTAAAATTATGAAGTGAGTTAAATTAACACTCAAATAACCTATCTACACCTCATCTTAATCCTGCTAAGGTGCCTCTGAAGCAATCCATCAGAGCCTGTACCTTCAACATTTAGCCCTTATTCACTTAATCTTTGTATAAAAACAGATCCGGAGCGCAGCTGCAGCGCTGTCTGGATCTGCTTAACTTTGTACAAAAACAAATCCAGAGCGCAGCTGTAGCGCTGCCCGGACTGAAATATCAAGGACAGTGCTAGAAATAAATAAAGGCTCTACTATCCGATACTGAAACTGCAGAGGAGAGCGCAGCCTAACACGGCCTTAAACATAGCTCTGCTCCTCGTGGGCGTGATACAACTCAGGTTCCAGGTCCCATTAATGTAGCATCTAGCTATAGACCATAGTGCAGCTCAAAAGAGCGCCAAATATAACCCCGCCCTTCGTGGGCGTTACAACAACGATCTCCCGGTCGCCATTAATATGTTTTAGAAATAGGCCACCGGGAGCTATTGAACCATTCTCTGTAAACCTGGGGACAAATTGTGACACAGTATGTTATAGAACACTCCTCTGACCCAATCAAACACCTCTTCTGAGTCCTCCCTGTATCTGGCTCAGCCCAAGTGAATAAAGTCCCCAGAGAAGCCACCTTCTAGTCCCTCAGCCCCAGTGCCTGCTCACAATGTTCTGTCACAGGATCCCCTTCCTTTATATATATATATATATATATATGAATTATTTCCCAATAAAGTGCTTCACTTCATCTGAGATTCCTCTTCAGACCCAGAATAAAAAGTCAGCACTTACCTTTAAATTCTGCCCAACAGCAGGGCAGCTCACCAGGATTGAGAGGTACTCTCCCTCACATAGTCCTGTGGAAAAGAATAAAGCCTGAGTCATCTTACTTAGGCTATTAGGATTAGGGCAGCATCAAAATATGGGAGGTGCAGTGAGAATTATGTCCCACAAGTTCCCATTGCTCTAAAGCCACCAATGCTCTACTGAAGAGACTGATATGGACTACGGCTACACCCTAGGACAAAGCAGCACAATCTTGTACTACTTTAAAAATAATAAACTCTTGATTGAAGAAATCTAACACCTCACTTTACCACTTCCTATCACTAACGTAGGCAAAGAGAATGAATGGAGTGGGAGGGAAGGGAGTAGCTATTTAACAGCTTTGCTGTGGTGCTCTTTGCCGCCTTCTGCTGACCAGGAGGTGAATATCCCAGTAGTAATTAAGATGATCCGTGGACTCATCGTGTCATTAAAAAGAAATAGGGGTTTTACGTGTCAGGTTTATTTTTGGGAGGCGTGTTAGACTGTTACGGTAGATTTGATTTTCTTTACTTTTCTTAGGCGCTCGCAGTTTCTAAAGTGCCGTAAGTCACTGGCGACTCCAGAAATTTGTATTTACGCTCATTTCTGGACATCGCTAGTTTATCAGACTTATGGCACTTTATGAACTGCCGGCGGGGTTTATATAATACCCCGATGTGCGAGGTGAAATTACGGGTGGTGCGGGTTGCAGTGCTTGCGCTGAAGCCTGCGTCGTATATGTAATCGCAACCCTTGTATCTCCAAGATTAATGATCACATAAAACAGGCAACATCAAACTCATGGCTTGTAATAAAAAAATAATGCTTCTGGAGATGATTCACAGACTGACCTTTAAATATTTATAAACACAATATAACTTATGATTTAGCTTACCACCAGGCACAGAGATTGGCTGTCCAGGTACCTCTTCCAGCAGAACATCAGCATCAGGAGGTAGGCTAATCTCTGGTAGGAAGCTGCAGATATATAAACAGACAACTTAGAAACTAAAAATATAAAATGGTGAGAAACTGCAGAGAGAATAGAGCTAAAAATAGGTTATAGTGTGTGATAATTACTGTCAATACTATTTTTGCATAAGAGTAAAATTCATAAAGATGTTTCTTTGAATCTGTATTAAAGGGACATTAAACGCTAAGCTAAATCTCCTATAAAATGTCTGATTATGTATAGTAAGAATTAAATATAATGTACATTTATTATTTATATTTCCTGTTGTTTTCTGTAATTTACTACTACAAAATGTGCTTTCCTTATCCCAAAGAGGATATCATGGCCTAGTAAGATAATGTCTGTCCAGGAAAAGAACCTTAGGTTGGGAAATGATAAGTAAAACACAGCGACTCAGCACAAAGGATGGAGCACAGGTAGTGACCAGAAAAAATAAGCTAAGGTGTAGTCACACAGGCTGGTTCGGCAATTTACGGGCTAAAGAAGTACCAAATCCCAATCCAGAAGAATAGTTTAGCCCAGACAAAGAGGTGAAGCCAGATAGGCAAAGAACAAGCCAAATCAGGATCCAAAAGAGTAGTCAGAGGTAACACGCAGAGCAGAGAAGTCCATGTCCAGGCAAGGAGTCAAATCACAAAAACAATCCAAGAACAATTAGTGATCCCTAAAGACACTTTAATACACAGGCAAAGAGAGAATGCTGAGGACTTAAATAGCGCATTAGACCAACAAAGAATTAGTGTGCCTGAAAACTGACACAAAAATAGCACGCCAGGTTAGCACGGTCATAGCATGCGAATAACAAAGGACCAAGCAAGACCACAAGCAGAGCATGAACACCCGGTTTAATGTTGACTTACATATCCTTTTATAAACTTTGCTTTCCCAGCCTTTTTTTCAGAGACACATGTAAAAGCTTTTATTAATGATGTGCATATTTTACAGTGTCTTTTAACTACTATACTGCAATACATTTCTATAGAAGTTATAACAATATTACCCTGAAGTAGGGGACAGCCCGGTTGTCAATAGCTCAGCTTCTCTCTTCCGTATCTCATCAATAGATGCTGAAAAATAATTAAGATGAATATAACATATTTATGTATTAAGTGATTGTGATGACCTTCAACATTTCTATCTTATTTATTGTATTTATCTATCTGAGTGTAAATTGATCAATATATAATTCAATTTAAATATGCCCTAATTTGATTAACTTCTATAATCAGAACTCTACTTTCCATACATTTAATCCCCCCTGCTTTCTAAATAAGATTTATGTATTTTTTCTACCAACGTTAAATATGTATGTATGATCTTAATACTACATAACTTCTAAATACCCTAAGTGCTATGTGATCCCCTTCTATTATTTAGGTTATAACAAAACTTATCATGATTATTGGTTCAGCAATCTGAAAAAAAGCCTTATAATATGTTTTTATTATAATATAGAATTAATTTAATTTTCAGATGTTAAAATGGTCAATTAGCAGTTCTAAAGCATGTGAAGCCAACATAAATATCCTTACTTGTAAACCAACAAGAGAAATGTTCATCTTGATTGAAGACAAATAAACTATATACCATGAACACAAATAAGCCATATAAAAATTACACTAAGACAAGGGGATCTTCAAAGTACAATTAATACGAATCACAGGAAGGGGCCAATACCTTATCAAACACTGGAGAGACCTAAAGCCCAATGTAATGTAATTCCCCCATCTACACAATTTTTTTTTTTGCCTCTGCCTGGGGGGTTCAAGGAAGGCGCCCCGCTGATCCTCTGGCATCCACCCCAAGTGAACCTTGAGGAATAAGGTTTATAAGGGGGGCTTTGCCCCCATTGAACCCCCCAGGCAGAGGCAAAAAAAAAGATACTGAAGATGTGTGAATTACAGAGCATCGTATATATGTTTGATGCAGTGACTTGATGCACTCTGAGAAGATTTATCATGTTACATCGGCTTTACCCACAGCCGCTTGGGTAATGTCAGGTTTACCCGGGTAATGCTAGGATTAACCAGTTTCTTACTTTACCCGCAAAATATATATATATATATATATATATATATATATATATATATCACTACCACACAAGGATGCATGGAGTATCTTAAGAAGCCCAAAACACAAGAGAACTTGCCAAGAGGCAGAAGTTATTTAAATCACATAAAAAAAAGAAAGTATGAATGCCAACTAAAGTGAATAGCAAGAGTTATCTCCATTGGACCAGGAGATCAGAAACTCCACTAAAAAAATGTCCTATACAAGAATACGGAATAGTGACAACATAAACTAAAAAAAGACAGCAATAGAATGCCCTGCATGAAGAGGGGGCAAAGCATCCACTGCACCAAAAGACTATTATACCATGGAGCTTTGACACCAATCTTACAGGAAAAATGTACACTTCAATATAATACAAAGAGTAAGCAGGCGTCTTCTTGTGCCAATAAACTACCAGGACCATATAAAGATTCCATGTGCAGGAAGGGTATCATGTGTTACAGAGCAAATGCAAAAGCAAGAGAAAGTACCCCACATACGGCTAGATTTAGAGTTCTGCGGCCAAAGGGGTGCGTTAGCTACGCTGGCTTTTTTTCTCCCGCACCTTTTAAATACCGCTGGTATTTAGAGTTCACAGAAGGGCTGCGTTAGGCTCCAAAAAGGGAGCGTAGAGCATATTTACCGCCACTGCAACTCTAGATACCAGCGTTGCCTACGGACGCGGCCAGCTTCAAAAACGTGCTCGTGCACGATTCCCCCATAGAAAACAATGGGGCTGTTTGAGCTGAAAAGAAACCTAACACCTGCAAAAAAGCAGCGTTCAGCTCCTAACGCAGCTACATTGTTTCCTATGGGGAAACACTTCCTAAGTCTGCACCTAACACTCTAACATGAACCCCGAGTCTAAACACCCCTAACCTTACACTTATTAACCCCTAATCTGCCGCCCCCCGCTATCGCTGACCCCTGCATATTATTATTAACCCCTAATCTGCCGCTCCGTACACCGGGGGTTAATAAATATAATATAGGGGTCGGCGGTGTTAGGGGCAGCAGATTAGGGTTACATAGGTATAATTTAGGTTGCGGCGGTGTACGGAGCGGCAGATTAGGGGTTAATAATAATATGCAGGTGTCAGCGATAGCGGGGGGCGGCAGATTAGGGGTTAATAAATATAATATAGGGGTCGGCGATGTTAGGGGCAGCAGATTAGGGGTACATAGGGATAACGTAGCTGGCGGCGGTGTACGGAGCAGCAGATTAGGGGTTAATAATAATATGCAGGTGTCAGCGATAGCGGGGGCGGCAGATTAGGGGTTAATAAATATAATATAGGGGTCGGCAATGTTAGGGGCAGCAGATTAGGGGTACATAGGGATAACGTAGCTGGCGGCGGTGTACGGAGCGGCAGATTAGGGGTTAAAAAAATTTAATAGAGTGGCGGCGATGTGGGGGGACCTCCGTTTAGGGGTGTATAGGTAGTTTATGGGTGTTAGTGTACTTTAGAGCACAGTAGTTAAGAGCTTTATAAACCGGCGTTAGCCCAGAAAGCTCTTAACTACTGACTTTTTTCTGCGGCTGGAGTTTTGTCGTTAGATTTCTAACGCTCACTTCAGCCACGACTCTAAATACCGGCGTTAGAAAGATCCCATTGAAAAGATAGGATACGCAAATGGCGTAGGGGGATCTGCGGTATGGAAAAGTCGCGGCTGCAAAGTGAGCGTTAGACCCTTTCCTGACTGACTCCAAATACCAGCGGGCGGTAAAAACCAGCGTTAGGAGCCTCTAACGCTGGTTTTGACGGCTACCGCCCAACTCTAAATCTAGGCCAGTATCTGCTAGCACAAGAATAGCAGGAACCGCCATTGCTTCAAACAACAATACCAAGATCTAAAAGAAAAAAAATAATCTGTAACCTGTTTTTGAGTTGAAAAATGTTCCTAAAACAAAATCCAGTTTGAAATAAGATTTTAGTAAATCAGCAGCAGATCCCAATCATCCATCATATATTCAATTAAAAAAAAAATGCTTTCCTTTTCCTACTTTAGATGATCCCTTCTCTTTTTAATAATTTCTCTCCTTAATTCCTCACAATCCTTTAATACTTCTCTCTCACCCTCCTCTATCTGGCGTTCTAATTCTATCTCTCTTTCCCTGCTCTTCTCAAGGTCTTGCTCTTTCAACCTCAGTGAGTTTTCCACAGTTTCAATTTCTGTTTCAATTTGTCTGTATCGTTCTCTCTCTCTCTCGTCCTCCCGTCTGCGCTCTTTTTCTCTTTCAGATTCTTTAAGGAGCTCTTTCATTTTTGCTGCTTCCCACTGGTTCTTTTTTTCTTTCAGTGATTTCCTCAGCTGCTCTTTTTTTCTTAGCAGTTCCTCCAGAGGTTCTCCCTCAATACCATTCTCTCTGAGAACTCCTATTTCTCTTATACATTCTTCTAGTAGCTTTCTATCACTGTCAAATTCCTCTTTCACTTTTCTTTTTCCTTCTATCTTCAGTTCTTGCTCTATTTCACCTTCAGTTTTTCTATGCAATTCTCTTTCTATTTTAGATATTTGGATATGCTCTTTTTCTATTTGTAACTCTCTTAGATAGGCTTTTTCTCTCTCTATTTCATTAAGCTGTTCTTTCATTCTTTCAGATTCTGCAAAACGTTCTCTTTCAAATTCTTGGACTTTTTCAGTTATCTGACTCTCTAATTCTTTCTCTTTGGGCAACCTTTTCTTTCTGTCCTTTGGTTTGTCAGGCAAGGTTGGGCGTTCTTGATCGTCAGCTCTAGGAGGTCCATCCCTTTTTCTAGGTTTAGGTATTGTGTCTTCTTCTGGAAATGGAGGAAGGCCAGACATTAAGAACTCTAAATCATAAGCACTGACTTCTGGCAGATCTCGAACAATCTACAAACAGAAAAAAAATGGCAAGAGATTGTGAGAAAGAGTAAGCAGGTGATCTCTAGGGGTAACAATACAGTCAGAAATAGAAATTTTGACAGACGTACAACCATAAAGCAAACACAGTACCGCATGCCAGAAACAAAATGGTGACAACCAAATCAAGTGGGGCAACATTTAAGAACCCGTTAAGGTCTAGGAAGAATTTTCTTCTATAATCTACCCATTTTGACAGGAAAAACAGAGCTTTAGAATAAAACTGATGCTAATACCCCAAGAAAGCAATAGCAAAAATTGTAATTACTTATATAAGGCTTTTTTTTAGTTTAATAGTTGTATTGAATTTTTAAATAACATTGACATATAAATAGCCACATGATAATGTGAGATATGTACATTTTATAACAAAGCAACTGTAATGTAAAAAACAGGCTATAGAAAGGGAAAGTTTTTTTGCTTTAACCTACAAGGGGTTTTCCAGTTGGAGCATATGTGAAATTGTTTACAATCAGCCATAGCGGGACAAGTAGTTTGTTTCCAGGGGACATGTATAAGGTTCTTTGGAGCTATTTAGCATTATTTAAAAAAAATGATGATTAGTGGAGAAAAATCTATAGGACAACCTAAAGAGGATTCCATAAGATTAAATATCTGACGCACCTTAGTACAGAGTCAGAAATTGAGGATTTTTCGTTAGACATAAATATCTTATTTAGGGTTGCAACTAATGATTATTTTCATAGTCGATTGTATATATTTTTGATTAATGATAAATTGGATACAAAAAAATCAATGCCATTTTTTCCATATATTTAGAACAAAGTTACAAATATAAACGTCTGACTAAAACTTTACATTAACACAAAAAAAATATGTTTTTAAGCAGCAGAACATATTTTTATAATTAAGGAAAATGACAGAACTAGGAGGTAGACTATCACTGTTTATAGCATTCTGTTATTCACTCTTCCAGAAACTTTGCATTGAAATGCAAAAATGTCAACAGGTCCTCATGCTACTGGCTGAGGCTGGCTCTCTATTTGCAAGCTATGTTGCCTGCAGCAGGTAAGAGGCGCTCAGATGGTTATGAGGTACCCGGGATGCATAAGAAGAATTTTACTGATTTCGCCAAGGTGGGGTATTAATCTGTGTTAGCTCCACCAATACAAAGGGTTTTCCTCCTTCAGAGTAAAGTAGCTGGTATAGTGCGTAGACCAACAAATCAAATGACATTAGTTAACTATTTTCATAATCGATTATTAATGATTTTTTTCAAAATCAATTATTATTGATTATATGTATTCGTTGTTGCAGCTCTAATCTTATTCCATTGCTCTTTAGAGATAGATATATCTAATATATTCTCTCACAAAGTCATATAGGTTGGGAAGTCTGGGTTGTAATATCAAGCATGAATGAGGTTTGTTTTCTGATCATATTCCTTTTTTTGGGGGGCGTGTAATTATGAGATGATGTGATAGAAAGAAAGGGAACCAAGAGTTAAAATATTTGGAAACTCATCTTTAAGGTCATTACATGGCTTAAGTGAATCTCGATTGAGCATTTGTAGAGAGATGGATTTTGACAAAGCAGAGTATCTTAAATTGAAAGTGTTTCTGCTGGTTTGCAAGTTATCTTATTATTACTGTCTTAAAAATCCAACACTAATCACCTGGAGTGTTATATACATCAAGTCTTCATCAAGGTTCACCCACAGTTTGTCTTTTAAATGAAAATTCCAGTGTAGTTTATGGGATAGATGAATGGCATAATAAGCATATAGTATATTAGGAGGACCCAGTACACCTCACTCCCTCTGATCTGTAAATCATACTTTTTTAATCCTATAATCCTAGGTTGCTTATTACCCCAGATATATTGATTTAAAATTGTTTAATAAAAAAAGAAAGGATTTAGGCAGCGCCAAAAGAGCGCCTTGAAGGATATAGAGGATTTTTGGCAAAATATTATTTTTAAGGGCAGCAACAAAAAAACAAGGCGAGAGAGCCAGGATGGGAGAAAAGATTGTATATATTGGCGTAGAGGTATTTAATTGAGCCTAAACATTTATGGTTGTGTGTTTGCTAATGTAATCCCTAGATTTTTTATTGTGGGGAATGTTAAAGTGTGAAATCCTGTGGATATTTGATGTAACAGATATAGGGCTATATTACAAGTGGAGAGCTAATTTATCGTGTCCCCCAATTGGCTCCAAAATAAAGAATATTATTTATTTTTTAGTAATTTTTTTTAGCATTTCTTTTACATAAAAAACCATGCAAAAATCAGTTTTTAGGGGTCAAAGTTTGCGGGTGTGGGGTGTTAGAGATAAAACAGCACTGAAAAGTGCCTTTACATAGTGGTCTATGGGAACTGTGTGTTCCCTGTAAATATATATGTATATGAATATATATTTATGTGTTGATATGTGTATATACACCTATTAACATAAATATATGTATATATTTATATACATATATATTTACAATCTGCTGCCCATTGCTGCGCGACTTACCTCCTTCGTTGAGATAGTTCTCATGCCGTGTCTGACAGCATCACAACGAGGATCCCATTGGAGCCTACAGAAGCGCACTCTTGCGAGTACAAAACTTCCATGCAATGCGAACACAGGGTCTTGTTCACATTGCACCTAACTTGTAATGTGCGCTGGTATTACTAATTTGAGCCCAAATAGCGCTTTCGCAGAAGTGATATTTTACGCTGAACTTGCAATCTAACCCATAATAGGGGAGGACAATGTCAGGAGAATATAATCTGCAAACAAAGACATCTTATATTCCGTGGGTCCAAATTTGAAACTTTGGATGATCTAATCACTTCTGATTTGACATGCTAATAGTTCTATGGTTAGTACAAACAGCAGATTCCCTGATAGTGTAACATTTACCAGTGCAGAAGGTTGTAAACATAAGGTGAAGATTTTGTGAATAAATGTAATATGATGCCAAAATGGGGCAGGGTTGCTAACATGAATGAACAATCCACCCCGTCAAAAGCTTTCTCAGCATCAAAATATTCAGAAAGGGATTTGGAAGTATGGATCAATTGGATAGCTCTGATAGTATTATTGCTTGATTCTCTTCCCAGGACAAAGCCTTTCTGGTCTGGATGGACATGGGATGGTAAAAATGTATTTATTCAATTGGATAGCACTTTACCATAAATATTTACAGTATATTCATATTGATTAGTGAAATGGGACAATAATTTTGGGGAAGAAAGGGCAATTTGCCTGGTTTTCGGAATAACTACCACTTAATCTTACAACATTGGCTTAGGGAAAGGGTGATCATTATTGACAGAAATACATTAGCAAAGATACAAAGAGGAAGCAGCACCACTTGAAGAAATATTCAATGCTTATTTATTGGGACATCACAAAAAGCACAACGTTTCGGTCTATCTGACCTTAATCATGTTGCATCAGATAGACTGAAACGTTGTGCTTTGTGCTTTTTGTGATGTCCCAATAAATAAGCATTAAATATTTCTTCAAGTGGTGCTGCTTCCTCTTTGTATCTTTGCTATCGTTTGGGGTATGTGCAGGACCCCTGGAGCGTGCACCTGATTGCAGCAAGTGCTGGGCATTTCTTCACTTTTCCACAAGAAATAAATTGGCAGCCAAAGGTGAAGCTAAAATGTCTTTAAAGCGAGAGTAGTAATGACTGGTGAATCCATCTGGACCTGGGATTGATTGCATTTAAAACCTCAAATACAGAAATAGGAGCTGTTAAGCTACTTATATCTTCCTCTGAAAGTTTAGGGGTATGAATTGTTTAGAGATAATTAAATCAGGGTTAGGGTCCGAGATTCTAGTGCTGGAAGGACTAGAACAGTACAATGTGAAATAATAGTGAAAATGTCATCTGTTTCTAAGCTTGTTTTACAGACTGCGTCATTGGGAGAACGAAGAGAACAAATGTTTTACATTTCTTCTTTTTAACACATCAGGCTAATAATCTCCCTGATTTATTGCTGTCAATGTGATATGTAGAATTAATTCCCAACTGTCTCCAGGTTTGTTGTCAATAAATAATCTAGGACTGAATGTCTAGCTTCTTGGCATCTATTTTCAAACTCAGTATTAGTGAGATTTTATTTATGCTGTGTTTCTGCAGGTATAATGGTTTGGATAAGTATATTTTTGCCTGTGTTGTTTGTTTAAGTTAAAGGGACAGTATACTGTAAAATAGTGTTTCCCTTAATGTGTTTACAATTGCTTTTTTTTACCAACTGCAGAGTAAAACATTTATGAATATTAGCTTTTTAAGGTTTATTTGTGTATATTAAAGCTCTGATTTTGTGTTTTGAAGCCACAACCTAATAAAATGGGTTGAGCTTGTAGGTATAATCAGATCTCATTACTGTATCACAATGAGTACATACACCTGCTTCTTTATCTTATATCTGTCCTTAAAACAATCACCAATACTTGGAGAAAACAATGGAAAATCAAAATGTTATTACCTTATCTCTGCTATATCCCACTGGGAGTGTAGTTTCTTCTGCTGGCTGTGTTTACAAAGCTTATCTACAGTTTGGACCTGCGGCCACAAACTTTCAGAATAGGTGGGGATACCACATGCTAAATCGACTATTTCAAATGTCAATATAAGGGTAAAGGAGCTACTTGTAAACAATTTAATACACTCCAGAAGGTAAAGTGGATCATTGAAAACAAATTAAAGGGGATCACATTTTTGAGTAAACTGTCCCTTTAAATTTTAGTTTAATTAATTCACCTAGAGTACATTGGTAGGGTTGCCAATTTTTGCAGGATAATTTAGAGTAATGAGTTCTTGAAGTCTGGAATGAATATTTTGAGTTGAGAGTGAGTGTCATATAATTTGTTCAAGGGAGTGTTAAATCATTTAATGGAACACAATACAGAGAAATGATCAAGTAATATTGAAGATATTAGATTAGGATATCAGGGATAAACCATAATGGCCAGTAATTAAAGGGACACTGAACCCACATTTTTTCTTTTGTGATTCAGATAGAGCATGCAATTTTAAACAACTTTATAATTTACTCCTATTATCAATTGTTCTTTGTTCTCTTGCTATCTTTATTTGAAAAAGAAGGCATCTAAGGTTTTTTTTGGTTCAGACCTCTGGACAGCACTTTTTTGTGGATGAATTTATCCACCAATCAGCAAGAACAAACCAGGATGTTCACCAAAAATGGGCCGGCATCTAAACTTATATTCTTGCATTTCAAATAAAGATACCAAGAGAATGAAGAACATTTGATAATAGGAGTAAATTAGAAAGTTGCTTAACCCTTTAAGGACAAGGCCATTTTTCAATTTCTTTCCCTTAAAGACCAGGGCTTTTTTTACATTTCTGCGGTGTTTGTGTTTAGTTGTAATTTTCCTCTTACTCATTTACTGTACCCACACATATAATATATTGTTTTTCTCGCCATTAAACGGACTTTCTAAATATAACATTATTTTCACCATATCTTATAATTTACTAAAAATAAATTATAAAATATGATGAAAAAATGAAAAAAAACACACTTTTTCTAAATTTGACCCCCAAAATCTGTTACACATCTACAACCACCAAAAAACACCCATGCTAAATAGTTTCTAAATTTTGTCCTGAGTTTAGAAATACCCAATGTTTACATGTTCTTTGCTTTTTTTGTAAGTTATAGGGCAATAAATACAAGTAGCACTTTGCTATATCAAAACCACTTTTTTTCAAAATTAGCGCTAGTTACATTGGGACACTGACATCTTTCAGGAATCCCTAAATATCCCTTGACATGTATATATTTTTTTTAGAAGACATCCCAAAGTATTGATCAAGGCCCATTTTGGTATATTTCATGCCACCATTTCACCGCCAAATGCGATCAAATAAAAAAAATCGTTCACTTTTTCACAAATTTTTTCACAAACTTTAGGTTTCTCACTGAAATGAATTACAAACAACTTGTGCAATTATGGCATAAATGGTTGTAAATGCTTCTCTGGGATCCTCTTTGTTCAGAAATAGCAGACATATATGGCTTTGGTGTTGCTTTTTGGCAATTAGAAGGCCGCTAAATGCCACTGAGCATCACATGTGTATTATGCCCAGCAGTGAAGGGGTTAATTAGGGAGCATGTAGGGAGCTTCTAGGGTTAATTTTAGCTTTAGTGTAGTGTAGTAGAAAACCCCAAGTATTGTATGTTCTGGCATGGCACAAGCTCTGCAAGTTATTGGAAATAGATTTTTCAATCTCAGAATTTCTCCCAATTAGGGGTAATCCACTTTTCCCCCCCGGTTTACGTCAGAAAACTTTTAAGAATTGGGCCGAAAAGGGGTTAAATAGAATTTCCCAATTAATTGGCGTAGATAACGAGGTATTAGAAGGTGAAACTCTGTTCTCCCTTTATCAACTTTCAAGAGTGGATCTATATGCGTTCTTTCAGG
Organism: Bombina bombina; assembly: GCF_027579735.1. NCBI lineage: Eukaryota > Metazoa > Chordata > Amphibia > Anura > Bombinatoridae > Bombina > Bombina bombina. The sequence goes on along the minus strand of NC_069500.1, from coordinate 530,891,048 downwards.
TACGCCACTTCATTGTATCACAGCCGTGGAAGCTTCCCTTGTCAGTTGCATGGTCCGATATCAGAGGTTTAATACAGAAAGTTGTGGCCGGTGTCACTTCAATCTCATTAATTTATGACATTATGCTCTCCAAACAAACGCAAGGTTTTCTCAGTAAGATCAGCGATTACTGGAGTAGGTCAATCGGAGATATAGAGTCCGAGAGAATTATTCAAAGTTTTAAATCTTTAGAAAATTGTAAAGTCCCCTCAACATGGAAAGAATCGCATATGAAATTATTAAATAATTTTTATCTTTATCCAGCTAAACTAGCACGATTCTATCCATCTAGATCAGCCCATTGCCCTAGGTGTTTGTATAAGGAAGCGGACCTATTACATATGTTCTGGACTTGTCCGAAGATAAATCAGCTTTGGCTGAAATTTATATATTGGTTTAATAATTTACATGGGGTCACTGTCTCTCTTACGTTCCGGGACATTATCCTGCTAGTTGAACCAACGAATAGTTCAGACAGACATTGGTCTTGTTCTCTAAATACTTCAATATTAGCTATAAGACAGAGCATTCTTAAAAAATGGAAAGCAAAAAAAGGACCGGTTTTATCCGAGATTTTTCATGCTATCCAAGACCAAATTATTTTTGAATCATATCATTTACAGGAGGCCTCTGAAGCTAGAATCAAAAAGTTTCTTCTAGGGTGGTTTCCTATCATTAACTCCTATCCTAGGCCTATACAAAAACAGATTTTAACGCCCTTTACATCTTCAGTAAGTTTTGCGGAAATGGTCTTACTAAAGCTCTTTCCACACACGTGGATATCCAATAGTTCAGTAATTTAATATTAAGTTTGGTTTTGTGAAAGGGTCCGAAGCGAGAGGTTCCCCCCTTTTTTTTCTTCTTTTTTTTCTCTCTTTTTCTTGTTCTTTTTTTTTTTTTTTTTTTTTTTTCTCTCTCTCTTTTTTTGTTCAATTTTATGGTAAACAGGGAAAAAAAAAACCCAGCTCAGTGTACAAATATTGTCCTCATTGAGATGAATAATCAAATGTGACAAAGTATATATGTTTTCGTTTTTGTAATATTCTGTATGCTTTACCTTGCCCTGCGTGGCATAGGAGATTTGATTTATTGGATTGTACACTGTTCCGGTTTCAAAATAAATATATAAAAAAAAAAAAGAAAACCCCAAGTATTGATCTAGGCCCATTTTGGTATATTTCATGCCACCATTTCACCGCCCAATGCGATCAAATAAAAAAAAAAGTAAAATTTTTCACAATTTTAGGTTTCTCACTGAAATTATTTACAAACAACGTGTGCAATTATGGCATAAATGGTTGTAAATGCTTCTCTGGGATCCCCTTTGTTCAGAAATAGCAGACATATATGGCTTTGGCGTTTTTTTCTGTAGTGTAGCTGCCCCCCATCAATACCCTCCTCCCTCTCCAACTCCCAGATTATTTTGATTGTTATTTCCCCCCCTCCCTCTCCCTGTGTCCCATTCACACTTTCATTGGTGGCAGTGGTTGTTGCGCAATCGCGCACACACATGCGCGCGCACGCTCCCTGCAGGCCCCCCGCACGCTCCCGGCACCCGGCGTGCACATACCACATTCAGGAACCGGATGCCGGGTAGCGATGGGCCGCCCACCCGCCTCCCTGCAGCTGCTCCCACCCACCAACGATCGGACCCATCGCTACCGGTGCAGAGAGGGCCACAGAGTGGCTCACTCTGCTTCGGTATTGGAAAAAAGGTATTGCAGTGATGCCTCAATATCGAGGCATCACAGCAATACCTTGAAAGCGGCTGGAAGCGATCAGGATCGCTTCCAGCCGCTTTAAACCCTGATGTCGTACAGGGTACGTCGCTGGTCTTTAAAGACCAGGTTGTGTGCGACGTACCCTGTACGACATGCGTCGTTAAAGGGTTAAAATGTCATGCTCTATCTGAATCACGAAAGGAAAAATTTTGATTCAGTGTCCCTTTAATTAATCTAATCTGGAAAAGCACCTGTGAGGTGGGGAGAGGATGATATAATCCCTTTGTGTGGGATGTAAGGTGCGCCAGATATTGAATATTGGGATGGTCAGTAGGACTATCCATACTGATTTAATGGTATTATTATATATATGAGAACATCCCATGGAGGTGTCAAGGTTAGGATTAAGGGGTAAGTTAAAGTCTCCACATTTGAATAATGGTCCCTTGGGTAACATCACTCACTCGGATAATAATGGTGTGTTAAGCTGATGGTTTGCAAATAGTAGAGTTCTTCATGTGTTTCTGTGCTATACTTTTTAATGATTTTAAAACACTTCATATATTTGAATATACACATACACACATACTTTTGTTACCATCCCAGTCCTGACCCTTGTCATATACCATATTGCCTTAATACTGCCATAAAACTTTTCCTTTTTAATAATAAAGCTTTCTTTTATAAGTGTTAAAGGGACACTGACACTAGTGTGCCGTGAGAGATCCTCAGGTGTGCCGCGGCAGACTGACAACAGTGCGGGGGTCTCCCTCTTTCAAATTTCTAAATATTGGGAGGTATGTGACAGGCTCATCAGGCATCATTTACAACCATGACATTGACATTCATTCACAGACAATCATTATGATTGTTTGTGAATGAATGTCAATATGTCATGTATAGTTTGTAGGAGGCATGGCATGACAGCACAGTACAGTGTGTGTGTGTGCGTATATATATATACTGTATATATATCCTGTATTAGTCTACAATGTGTGATTTTGTAACATTTTGGGATGGTGGTGTGCCACAGGATTTTTTAATGTAAAAAAGTGTGCCACGGCAAAAAAAAGTTTGCAAATCACTGAGATAGAGCATGCAATTTTAAGCAACTTTCTAATTTACTTTTATTATCAATTGTTCTTCATTCTCTTGCTATTTTTATTTGAAAAAGAAGGCATCTAAACTAAGGAGCCAGCACATTTTTGGTTCAGAACCATGGACAGCACTCGTTTATTGGTGCTGTCCAAAAAGCAAGGACAACCCAGGTTGTTCACAAAATATGGGCCGGCATCTAAACTTACATTCTTGCTTTTCAAATAAACATACCAAGAGAATAAAGAAAATTTGATAATAGGAGTAAAAAACCTTTATAGTCATAGCATTGTCATGTGTTTTGTTATGCAAACTAGTAAACGATAATGTTTCACTTCAGGGCTTTATAAAGCTATTTTGGATTGCACTTGAGCATAACACATAACTCACCACTTGCAATACAAATGCTAATAGCAGTCCCTGAGCTATCCATTAAAAGTATAGGGTGCTCTAAAAAATGTTTCAGCCACATTAAGATATAATACCTACCAGATTGCTCATTACTCTGCGAGAAGTAGCACAAAAGATAACACAGCCTGTTTAAAATGAAAACGCTCTAACATTTTGATAATAGTATTTAACAAAACAGAAGAACAGCAAGACAATACAAAAGGAAGCAAAATGATAGCTAGGAGTACTGGAGAGATCACATGTTTTATTATATAACCCAGTCATTGTTTACATTTCAGCAGGTACTTTGGCCTAGTAACACAGCTGGAAGCGTATTCCGCATCTCTACTACTACTAGCATCAGTGTCACAGTAAATGTATTAAACCCTGATCCATGGCTTGTTCCTGACACTGCTGATCTTTGTGTTCCTAACCCCGTCTCGTCTGACTACCCGCACTGGCTTTGACTCCTGGCTTGTTGTTTGGCTTTTGGACTTTATTATTTTTTGTTATTATTTAATATTATTTTAGATATTATTTTAGATTTTCACGTCTCTGATTCCTGGTACCCTGACACTATAATTATAGTATAACGATCTTTCTATAGTAAAAAAAATTGTCCTGGAGTTATACTCAAACCAAGCATGTAATATAAAATTTATACATTAAGGTTCTAGATTACAAGTGGCACAGTATTTTTTTTTCTATTCGCGGTCGCGAAAAGTCCCCTTGAGTTAAGATTTTTGCGTTAGTTGGTTGCATTTGTATCACAAGTTTAAAAAACCCAAATATGGCAAAAAAAACTTAATTTTCCACGTGCACGTGAATGTATTCCCCCATAGAAATCAATGGAGAGAAAAAACAAACACCTGAGATCGTGCAAACTCCATTGCATTTTCACATTTCCCATAGAAGTCAAAGGAGAGAAAAAAAATGTTGGAAAAAAAACCTAAAACCCATTGCGCAAACAACATAGCATATTTGCATTAGCAAATACATATTACATTTTTTAAAATATGAATATTGCATAAATATGTTTTATCATGTTTTCATCTACTTAATGTAAGGGCTATAATGCACTTATATATATGTTTATATATGTGTACATATATATTAATGTTACACATATAAATACATTAACATATATGTACACATAAATAAAAAAAATAAAATAATATATATATATACATACATACAAATACATCTTTAGCAATGTGTCTGAATGTGTCTGAATGTTAAAGCCATTGGCCTGACTTTTTTTTCTAACACCCAAGATATCCAATCTTTGAGCCCTTATAACTTTTTTTTGTGCAATATTTTTTTAAAATACTTTTATTAGACATTGTTAATATGAGTGTAACTGTACTTTGTCATTTATTTTTGTAGTGTTTTGTGCAAGTTTTTTGTTTCGGAAAATAGCTAACCACAGCTCTGAGATCGCGGTAAGGATTGAAGCGTAAGGAGATTCGCTCCACTTGTAATATCAGTGCAATGAAAATGGCTCGCAAAAAAGAAAATTTATGCTTACCTGATAAATGTATTTCTTTTTTGACACGATGAGTCCACGGATCATCTTAATTATTAATGGGATATTCACCTCCTGGTCAGCAGGAGGCGGCAAAGAGCACCACAGCAAAGCTGTTAAACAGCTCCTCCCTTCCCTCCCACTCCAGTCATTCGACCAAAGTTAAGGATAGAAAGGAAAAACCAAGGTGCAGAGGTGTCTGAAGTTTATAATAACCAACAACTTGTCTTTCAAAACAGGGCGGGCCATGGACTCATCGTGTCAAAAAAGAAATAAATTTATCAGGTAAGCATAAATTTTCTTTTCTTTTTAATGACACGATGAGTCCACAGATCATTAATGGGATTCAATTACCAAGCTAGAATACATAGATGATACGGGAGGGTCAAGACAGGGAACCTAAATGGAAGGCACCACTGCTTGAAGAACCTTTCTCCCAAAAACGGCCTTAGCCGAAGCAAAAGTGTCAAATTTATAGAACTTTGAAAAAGTGTTAAGAGAGGACCAAGTTGCAGCCTTGCAAATCTGTTCCACAGAAGCTTCATTCTTGAATGCCCATGAGGAAGCAACGGCCTCGTGGAATGAGCCATAACTCTCTCTGGAGGCTGCTGTCCAGCAGTCTCATATGCAAAACGTATGAAACTCTTCAGTCAAAAAGGAAGAGTAGTAGCCGTAGCTTTCTGTCCCTTACGTTTTCCTGAGAAAACCCTAAACAAAGAAGAAGACAGACGAAAGTTCTTAGTCGCCTGCAAGTAAAACTTTAAAGCACGGACCACGTCCAAATTGTGCAGAAGTCATTCCTTCTGAGAAAAAAGGATTAGGACACAAGTAAAGAACAACAATCTCCTGATTAATATTCCGATCCGAAACAACCTTAGGAAGAAATCCTAATTTAGTACGTAAAACTACCTTATCTGAATGGAAAATAAGGTAAGGAGACTCATACTGCAATGCCGAGAGCTCTGACACTCTACGAGCAGAAGAAATAGCAACAAGAATAAAACTTTTCAAGATAACAACTTAATATCTAAGGAATGCATAGGCTCAAACGAAGCCCCTTGAAGAACTAAATTCAGACTCCATGGAGGAGTAACTGGTTTGAACACAGGCCTGATCCTGACCAAGGCCTGACAAAATGATTGTACATCTGGGACATCCGCCAGACGTTTGTGTAACAAAATAGATAAGGCCAAGATTTGGCCCTTTAGTGTCTATAAACCCTTTTTCCAAACTGTTTTGGAGAAAAGACAACATTCTAGGAATCCTAACTCTACTCCATGAGTAGCCTTTGGATTCACACCAATAGAGATATTTACGCTCTATCTTATGGTAAGTCCTTCTAGTTACAGGCTTACAATCCTGAATCATGGTCTCTATGACGGAGTCAGAAAAACCCTGCTTGGATAAAATTAAGCGTTCAATCTCCGAGCAGTCAGCTTCAGAGAAAACTAGATTTGGGTGAAGGAAGGGCCCTTGAATTAGAAGGTCCTTCCTTAACGGAAGTCTCCAAGGTGGCAGTGATGACATGCCCACCAGATCTGCACACCAATTCCTGCGAGGCCAAGCAGGTGCAATGAGGATCACTGATGCCCTTTCCTGCTTGATTCAAGCAATAACCCGAAGAAGAAGAGCAAATGGAGGAAAGAGGTATGCTAGACTGAAGGTCCAAGGAACCGCCAGATCATCCATCAGTTCCGCCTGGGGGTCCCTGGACCTCGACCCATATCACGGGAGCTTGGCATTCTGTCAAGATGCCATGAGATCTAATTCCAGCTGACCCCACTTGAGAATCAGGCTGGAGAACACTTCCGGATGGAGTTATGTTGTCCGACTGGAACCTGATAGTCTGGACCGAGGCTAACTGAGACCAGGCCAGAAGAGCGTTGAAGATCGCTCTCAGCTCCAGGATGTTTATAGGAAGAACAGACTCTGAATGAGTCCAAACTCCCTGAGCCTTTAGGGAACCCCAGACTGCTCCCCACCTTAGAAGGCTGGTGTCTGTTGTCACAATTACCCAAGATGGTCTGCGAAAGCAGGTTGCCTGGGAGAAATGATCCAGAGACAACCACCATTAAAGAGAATCCCTTGTCTCCTGCTCCAGTAGTATTCGAGGAGACAAATCCGCATAATCTCCGTTCCATGCACTGGGCCACTGATGGCCGAGGAATGGACTGAAGCGATAGACAAGTATCGATAATCTTTGATTTCCTGACTTCTGTCAGAAAAATCTTCATTAATAGGGAATCTATTATAATTCCCAAGAAAGTTACTCTTGTATTAGGGACTAAGAAACTCTTTTCCAATTTTACCTTCCACCCGTGAGATCGCAGGAAAGATAACATAATGTGCGTGTGTGGATCTTGCTTGTTGTAAAGATGGTGCCTGGACTGGGATGTCGTCCAGATAGGGTGCCACTGCAATGTCCCGTAACTGAAGCGCCGCTAACAGCGATCCCAGAACCTTTGTGAAAATTCTGGGAGCTGTGGCAAGACCGAATGGAAGAGCCACGAATTGGAAGTGTTTGTCTGGAAAGGCAAACCTTAGGAACTAGTGATGATCCCTGTAAATGGGAACATGCAGGTACATGTCCTTTAAATCCACTGTTGTCATAAACTGACCCTCTTGGATCAAAGGGAGAATGGAACGAATAGTTTCCATCATGAAGGACGGTAGTTTAAGAAATTTGTTTAGACTCTTGAGATTGAAAATTGGCCTGAAAGTTCCCTCTTTTTTGGGAACCACAAACAGATTTGAATAAAATACAGACCCTGTTCCTGTATTGGAACAGGAACAATCACTCCCAGGTCGGAGAGGTCTCCTACACAGTGTAAGAACGCTCTAGTTTGTATGCCTGGCACACTATTTCTATTGTCAAAGAAAAACCCCAATGAAGGGGAGACCCCTTATGAACCACATTGGAGCCTCCTATTTGATTGAAATCTGTTTCCTCCGTGCTAGTCGCACCACTCTATGAAACCACACAGCTGTTCAAATCCGAACTTTGGAATCCCCGCTTCATCTCTATACCCACTAGGACTTACCCTCTCTTCACCACCTTCCTTCTCTTGCTGGGTGGAGAGCCGTTAGGGAGACCTAATCTCCTAGGCTCTCAGCGATCCGCCGTATCATTGCTTGGAGTGTGCTCCCACAAGCAAGCAGCCACAACACGCTGCACTGGCGTCCGCCCAAACACCCCAGGACTCAGAGTGATGACGTCACGGACTGTAGCCGGCTTGTGAGGGGGGGAGAGAGAAAACGATGTCCGGTGAGAAACTTTGTACAGCAATCCGGTATGAACGGTAGAATGTGTGGACAGACTTCACCTTGTGGATTAAGCCTTCATGGATCCACCAGCTGCAGAAACTCCGTAAGGCAGTAGGCTTATAGTTGCAATAGAAGACAAAGTCCGGAGCTGCATTTAAAACTTATCTTGGCTTTATTGAATAATACTTAAAAGCGGTACATGGTAAGACAAACAAACATGCCCTTGTTATCCAAAGCTTACGTGTTTCGGCTAAGCTGCCGTACTCATAGCTTCCTAACCACCCTCTCACTAATGGGCTATTTAAGAGAAGTAAAACCAATTGATTGGCTAGGGTTCAATGTTTGAATTTAACTATTTCATTGCTGAACAAGTGTAGCTAAAGTATAACTGGACTGATTAGCCCTGCATTTCTAAAAATAGCTAAACACTTTACCTTTACAAATTTCATGACACACTTATACAAAAATAACAACAATCACACTAGTTTGGATTAACAATAAATAAGTGAAATTGATACAAATGGCTGCAATAAACAACAAACAAATAAATAACACATAATGCAGTACAACTTAGTTAATTGCAGAGTTCTTATCTTTCCAATGACTGTATGGATCCATTAAAAACATAACAGAATTGTTACTTGATACAGGAAAAATCATTTAATCCATTTTCTTAGTATCCCCTTCACTTTTACTGGTACTGGATCCTGCCCAATAAGAAATTGAACTTGTTTTTTTCAGATTATTATTATATTCTTTGGAGATTATACAGCACGCTCAACTGTTTCTCTCATATCAATGAACTAAACCTGCTGTTGGATCGAGTTAAATTGAACTGTTTATTTGTTTCTTCATGGACATGTTCTGTTTTTTTCAGGGACTTATTCTGTTTACCGGTGTAATATTTATTTGTCCAATGAGTATTTTTCATTTACACTTTATATACTAACATGTTTAGTGATTTGCTTATGATCCCTACTGATGTTGTGTATATCCTCTTGAGTAGACTGCATATGTAAATTTTTTGCCAAATTTGCTATTTTGATCTTTATCTTTAAGTCTGTACAAGGAGTGAGATTAATACTTACTCACTTTTTCGCCCTTTCAGTCAATTTTTGGGGATTTACCTTGTGACTTATCGATGCAGTACATTATAGTAATATTAATAACAAAAATAACTTATAAAAGTAAGTGTTGTCAACATAGACTTATAGGTCTTTGACATTTCCCGGACTCCACACTTACTATAATATGCTAGTTTGACACTTGAAGCCTGTAAGAGGGAAGTTCAGGTACTTCTGCAAGTTTGTTGACATGTATTTTCTCCTAGTTGCTAAGACATTAGCGATAAGTGTAATTATTATTGTTATATTTCTTCTATTGTAGTCCAGTTTAGTTGTAACGTTTTTTACAAGCCAAACCTTTTTACAATTATTCACCCTATTAGGAGATCTTTGTATGTTGAAAACATAGTATTAACCAAGGGAGTTGTACTGTAATCTCTTAATTCTATTTCTGGTCAAAAGGGAGTGATTTAAATAGCTTACCAACTGAAATAACACATTTAATATGGAGGTGGAAACAGTGAATGATGAAGGGGAGTTTTTCTCCTTGATCTCCTCGCATGAGAGGAGTAGTTGTATACAGGATTTGGAGGAAATTTTCTGCACTGATAGATCCAAATTCCCTTAGGCTAAATTATTTGAGGAGGTTGAGTTTTTACTCAATAAAGAGAACAAACTAAGGTGGGATATTATGAAATTAAATAAATACCATGAATTAAAAATTATTCCCAGAGGTCTCAGGATAAACAAATTCCCCACGTCCCAAACAGATGACTCAGAGTTTATCAATGAGTGGAACGTTATCTTTTCAGAATGTTCCCTTCATCTAATACTACTATTGGTTCACTTCAAAACAAAAGCCCTTAACACTGTAGTACAACAAATAGAATTGTTACAAGTTGAGCTCAACTTAAAGGGACACGGAACCCAATTTTTTTATTTCATGATTCAGATAGAGCATGCAATTTTAAGCCACTTTCTAATTTATTCCTATTATAAATTTTTCTTTGTTCTCTTGCTATCTATATTTTAAAAAGACATCTAAGCTTTTTTTTTATTCAGAACTCTGGACAGCACTTTTTTATTGGTGGATGAGTTTATCCACCAATCAGCAAGAACAACCCAGGTTGATCACCAAAAATGGGCCGGCATCTAAACTTACTTTCTTGCATTTCAAATAAAGATACCAAGAGAATGAAGAATATTTGATAATAGGACTAAATTAGAACGTTGCTTAAAATGTCATGCTCTATCTGAATCACGAAAGAAAAAATTTGGGTACAGTGTCCCTTTAAGGAGAAGTGCCTTGGAGTTTGCCAAATATGATGGCATTTTGAAAAAAACAATTGCAGAAACCAAGGCACTTTTGATAGAAGTTAAGCACAACAAGTATTTAAGGGACCAAACCGATTATGATAATAATCGGGTGTTTGTTTGGAACAAAAAAGATAGAACTGAAGGCAGACTGGCCTATAATAGGTCAAGAGGGAGAGGAAGGGGCAGGGGTAACAACAATAATAAGAATAACAAAAATAGGAGTGTTTCCAACACTGAATTGAAAGTTAATGACTCTGGCAGTAAAAAGGTAACTTTCTTTGAGAGTGAGGTGGAGTCATACGACGAGAGCTCTGCATCTGGTGGGGAGGATTCAGTTGGTAATTCTTTCCCATCTACATCAAATACAGAGGAAGACTTAATAGTAAGACCCAAGATAAAATCAAAAGAAATCCCGCCTATCCTTAAAAAACAACAAAAAACAGGAGGATCTAAATATGCACCTGATAATATATAAGAGAGGAATAGGGACATTCCATGCATTAACCAAGAAGATAGGGCTGGTCTGGAACAGGTTTTTTCCATCCCTCAGACCAAACCAGAAGGAGGGGGTCGAGGGAGAGGAGGACCAGAGGGTCATCCAGGCCAGAACAGATATCCGTCTCGAAGAGGGAGATACAGGAACAAATACCCGTAAAAAATAATGTTATAAACCTGTCTAATTATACCCTGACAGAAATGGAATTGAGAGTGTTAAATTTAGGCATGGGTTTTGTCCCTTCACAAAATTTCAATCTTTTCAACACACTTATCGATGTAAACAAATTAATTAGAGGACTCACTTTAAAAAAAAAATTCATAATAAGAAAATTGAGGAAATTGATAATCCTAGAAGGATAGAATACGATGCTAGGACAGATACAGGCAATATACTATCTTTCACTGAGGCATGTGATATTGCCACAATGGAAGATTTATGGCAAGAAGGTACGGTGGGGGAAAATCTGACAACCACCAGTGTACCAAAATTCAAAAGGGATTCCAAGTTTTACCCTATCCAATGTACGGGTAACACATTGGAAACCTTTCAAGCGAGGGTAGAGAGAGATCTGACCTCGCTACACTGGACCACCCAAGTTGAACAGCATAACTTAAATGTCAAAGAAAGAAAGGCATTGATGAAACTACAAAAAAATACTGATTTGGTAATAAGAACTGCTGACAAGGGTGGTTCAGTTGTTGTGATGTCAAGATCTCAATTTATTGCAGAAGCAGAAAGACAATTGAAAAATGAGATTTTCTACCAAAAATTGGGGGGGGGGGTCCCACTATCAGGTTCAAGAGTGAATTGGCACAGATATTGGATGATGGCAAGGATTTGGGCATCTTAGATGAGTCGACCTGTGACTTCCTACTGGTGGACAATCCAGTGACGCCTATTTTTAACCATCTACCTAAAGTCCATAAATCCCTAGAGGGGGTCACAGGTAGACCCATTGTAAGTGGGATCGGATCTTTGCTGGAGAAAACATCCCAATGGCTGGACAGTATATTACAGCCATTGGTGAGTGGTCTATCCAGTTTTCTACAGGATACAACCCACGTTCTAAATCTTATGAAAGATCTTAACTGGGAGGATTCTGATATGTGGCTCACAATTGATGTCAAAGCCCTCTATACCTCGATACCCCATGACAAGGGTCTAGTAGCTATTGAGTTTTTCTTACAAAGAACTGGCTTTACGGATGAATATGTACAGTATGTCTTGAGGATACTCAAACTATTTCTCTTTTGAGGGGGTTTTCTACCTCCAGGGATGTGGGACAGCCATGGGCGCGAAGTATGCGCCCTCTTTCGCCAACCTATACATGGGGTGATGGGAGCTGTCCGCATCTATGGGGGTGGAAACCCCTTCCGACAGTTTATACATTTTTACAAACAGTATATAGATAATCTGCTCCTGGTATGGAGAGGTACAGAAGAATTGGCAATTGAATTTGTTGCCTGGTTAAATACCAATGATATGGATTTAGAGTTCACTTTTGAACTTCATCAGAACAAAATTAATTTTCTAGACCTAACCTTAATTGGCACACCAGAGGTAGGAGTAGAAACTGAGGTCTATAGAAAACCCATAACAGGCAACACTCTTCTCCATGCCAGGAGCAGTCATCCAAAACAAGTCTTCAGGTCAGTGGCAAAAGGACAGTTCTCAAGACTTAAGAGAAACTGTAGTAATTCCCTTAGGTATGAGACACATGCCAATCAATTAACAGAACGACTACTGAATAGGGGTTATAACCACCATGTAGTTATTAAGACAAGGCAGGAAGTGGCCACCATTGATAGACAGACATTGCTAGAAAAATCTGCAGTTGCTAAAGTAGATAACAGAGGGATTTTTTTCACTACTGATTATAGTATGCAATATCAACAAATCTGTCAAATAATTCCAAAAACTTCAGATTGTTGGCAGTGGATGAGGCTCTAGAGGAAACAGTTAAGAGGGGATGCAAATGCTCCGTCAGAAAAGGAGTCTCACTAGGCAATATTTTGGCACCTACACAGCTGAAAACTATGCAAATGGGTGATCAGAGCTCATGGCTAAGATTCAAAGGGGTTTACAGATGTAATAACCATTCGTGTAAGGCCTGTGAGCATGTTAAAGTAGGTGAAGGCTTCAAAAGTGAAGTAACCAATAAAACATATAGACACAAAAGGTGTATGAACTGTAGAAGCAAATATACCATTTATCTTGCAGGTTGTGGAGAGTGCCACCTACAATACGTAGGCATGACCACCAGAGAGACATGTGCACGCATTAGGGAACACCTCTCAGATATTAAAACCGGTGTCCTGACCACCCCCCTAGTGCAACATTTCAATCAAGTCCATAACAAAAAAGTGGAGAGCTTTAAATGGACTATCATTGAAACAGTGAGTATGACCCAAAGAGGGGGGGATAGAGATCAGGCATTGGAGAAAGGGAGGTGTTCTGGATTTTTCACCTACAGACCAGACATCCCAAAGGTTTAAACTCGTCATATGATCTTATTAATTTTTGGAATTAACTGGTCAGTTTAAACAGGAATATGTTTGAGGCACTAATTCGATATTTTTGAGAGTCCTGTTGAGTATTTGGTCTCCCTTTTATTAAGATTAAGATTGTATTTTCAAAAAATTCTTCTGTATTTCAGATCTGAAACAGTTGTTCCACGTACATTAGATACTTAAATATTTTGGCAACAATTTAATTGGAAATAGCAATTTAAAAATATGCATCACTCATATTGATGAATCTCATAATTTCAATTGTAGATGTTTTTCTACTACCATATTCAATAGATCCCATGTTTGGTTGTGGTAAACTGTTATGGTTATTTAAGTGTTTCTTTATTTGAGTGAATAACGCATTTAAATAGGCAGAATAGTAATTGCAATGTTATGTATTAGTTGGCAAGTACAGGTTCATTTATCCATACTGTGCTAGATTTGGGCAGGATCCAGTACCAGTAAAAGTGAAGAGGATACTAAGAAAATGGATTAAATGATTTTTCCTGTATCAAGTAACAATTCTGTTATGTTTTTAATGGATCCATACAGTCATTGGAAAGATATGAACTCTGCAATTAACTAAGTTGTACTGCATTATGTGTTATTTATTTGTTTGTTGTTTATTGCAGCCATTTGTATCAATTTCACTTATTTATTGTTAATCCAAACTAGTGTGATTGTTGTTATTTTAGTGTGTCATGAAATTTGTAAAGGTAAAGTGTTTAGCTATTTTTAGAAATGCAGGGCTAATCAGTCCAGTTATACTTTAGCTACACTTGTTCAGCAATGAAATAGTTAAATTCAAACATTGAACCCTAGCCAATCAATTGGTTTTACTTCTCTTAAATAGCCCATTAGTGAGAGGGTGGTTAGGAAGCTATGAGTACGGCAGCTTAGCCGAAACGCGTAAGCTTTGGATACCAAGGGCATGTTTGTTTGTCTTACCATGTACCGCTTTTAAGTATTATTCAATAAAGCCAAGATAAGTTTTAAATGCAGCTCCAGACTCTGTCTTCTATTGATACTATTTCTATTGCCTGGGGATCCTGAACATCTCAAACCCAAGCATGAGTGAAGAAGAAAAGTCTGCCCCCTACAAGATCCGGTCCCGGATCGGGGGCAGGCCCTTCATGCTGTCTTTGGTTCAATAGCAGGCTTCTTGGATTGTTTTTCCTTATTCCAAGACTGATTGGGTCTCCATGAAGGAATAGACTGTTCCTGCTTGGAGGCGGAAGAGGAAGAATTTCCCTTGAAATCTGGAAATAACGAAAAATACTCTGTCGTCCTTTTTGTTTGTTTCTCTTATCCTGAGGGAGAAGATGACCTTTACCTCCCGTGATATCAGAGATAATTTCCGTCAAGCCAGGTGCAAACATGGTCTTCCCCTTGTAAGGAATTGCTAAAAGCTTAGACTTAGAGGACACATCCGCAGACCAAGGTTTTAACCCTAAAGCTCTGCGAGCTAGAATAGAGAGACCTGAAATCTTTGCTCCCAGTTTGATAACTTGAAGGGAAGCATCCGTAATAAAGGAATTAGCTAAGCTAATAGCTTTATCCTATCCTGGATTTCATCCAGGGAAGTTTCTGTGCTGATAGCATCAGACAACGCATCAAACCAATAAAAAAAAAAAAAACAATCAGTAACACTAAGGGTGTGTTACTACTAGGGGGCGCACAGGACCTTATATGATTATTATGTAAATAGGCTAAGAGAGAAGAGAACAAGATATTACATATAATAACTATAATAAAATATACTATACGGAATAATGTAAACAAAAAAGAAACAATTCTTATAAATATGGGACTATGAGAAACATAGGATACAACACAAATAATAACAAATACAGTAATAAGAAATTCCTGAAAGGTTCTTATCTGGAAATGCTGTCTTCTTCTGCAATGTTATATAGATGGTAAATGTCCCAATTGGGGTGGGTATAGTCCCAAATGATGAATGTGATCAAATACCAGGATGATCAATGATCAGGAACACAGATGATGACTGGAGTCAGCTGCTTTGTCAGGGAAATCAGGATCTAAGAGCAAGTTTTCTCTGTGAAAAAAATCACAAAAAGACAAAGGCGCCTCCTAGTGTAATACAGTTGGTGAAAGAGATTTGATAGGTAATCAAAAAGGTACTCACAAGTGGAGCAGCACCCAATTGTGCTAAATCAAACAGACTGGGATCTCACAGTGTCCCAGCTCACTGACACTGCAAGGAAACTGGTTTCTCCAATGTCTTGCCGGACTGACAGAGCTCAGACTCTCACAAAGAGGTTTACATAAAACCAAATTTTATTAATAAAATAAAAATCTCAGTGTCTCATGACACTAGATATTAAAAGAACAAACAACGCGTTTCTCAGACTGCTGTCTGTTTCATCAGGGAAGCCTGGTGAAACAGACAGCAGTCTGAGAAATGCGTTGCTTGTTCTTTTAATATCTAGTGTCATGAGACACTGAGATTTTTATTTTATTAATAAAATTTGGTTTTATGTAAACCTCTTTGTGAGAGTCTGAGCTCTGTCAGTCCGGCAAGACATTGGAGAAACCAGTTTCCTTGCAGTGTCAGTGAGCTGGGACACTGTGAGATCCCAGTCTGTTTGATTTAGCACAATTGGGTGCTGCTCCACTTGTGAGTACCTTTTTGATTACCTATCAAATCTCTTTCACCAACTGTATTACACTAGGAGGCGCCTTTGTCTTTTTGTGATTTTTTTCACAGAGAAAACTTGCTCTTACATCAAACCAATATGCTGCCGCACTACAGACGGTATCAATGCACACAGTTGGCTGCCATTGTAAGCCCTGGTGCACATACATCTTTTTGAGTAACCCCTCTAATTTCTTGTCCATAGGATTTTTGAAAGAGCAACTATCCTCTATGGGAATAGTAGTTCTCTTAGCTAAGGAGGAAAAGGTTCCTTCCACCTTGGGGACTGTTTGCCAAGCCCCCCTTAACAGAGTCGGCTATGGGAAACATCTTTTTAAATATAGAAGATGGAGAAAAAGGTATACCTGGTCTCTTCCACTCCTTAGCAATGATCTCAGAAGCTCGGTCCTCAAAATATTTGTTCCGCTTACTGGACTTCTTAGGAACTACAAAAACCTTGGAGTCGCTGTCATCCAAGTAGATAAAACCTCCTTAAGTAACAGACGGAGTTGTTCTAGCTTAAACCTAAAAGACACAACTTCAGTATCAGCAAGAGGGATTACGCTGACCAAAGCTGAAATTTCACCTTCAGATGCTACTACGGTATCCTCCTCAGGCTTCTGGGAGGGGGCCTTCAAATAGTAACAACTGCGTCAGAAACCTCGCTTACTGAATATCTGATTTTCCTCTTAAGCTTTCCCTGCAACATTGGAAAAGCAGACAACGCATCTGAAATTGTAGAAGACATGAGAGAGGCGATGTCCCTCAAAATAACTCCAGCGGGAGTTTGAGAGGAAGCGCAGGGCACTGCATGTAAGGGCGGTAAACTTTGGGACGTTTAAGAACAAAGCTGCATTATATATTGAGCATTGTCATTAGATTCCTGAACAGCATCTTCATTAGAAAATGTTGGCTCAGAACAATGTTTATCCCTGTAGTTTAAAGTTCTCTCAATACATGAGGAACAGAAGAGGATTGGTGGTTCCACATTGGTATTAAATCATATTGAGTAAGTGACACTTTGTAAGACCTCTAGGTCAATTTCTAACATTAAACTGAAACAATTTAATCATCCAAAGATACATTTTTATTAGAAATGCAGAAAAACCTAAAAACGTTACTATCTCTTTAAATAATAAAACTGTAACTTTTTTACTGTGGAAAAACGTCTAAGTATTATTGGTATAATAATAGGCTTAAAAATGAACGTATAAACACCCCTACACCTCAGCAGCATTTCTGCTTTGGTGCCTATGTCCTCTGAGCAGGAATCGAGTGAAACTATGATTCTTTACACAGACGATCTCCGGAGTAGCTATGCAGTAAGTTTCTCTAGGAGAAAATGCGCAGCAATGATATGCGCATGCGTAGAAGCAAGTTACCCTGAAGCAGAGTAAAAAGGGCGTGTAATTACTCTACGCCCATCATGGGCGTGGCCAAGGAAATCTCCCGGCCGGCTCTAAAGTTACAAACCCGCCGGGAGATGTGGAACCACCTATATTAGTAAAATAAGCCCCAGTGCCTGCTGCAACGCTGCCCAAATGTCCCCTATGCCTAAGGGGAGACTATGAGAGTAATAATGAGGCTTGTCCCATGTACAAAGTAAATAAAGTGCCCTCCTTTATTTCTGAGACTCCATTTTCTTTAAGCCCCAGTGCCTGCTGTATGCTGCCCAAATGTCCCCTATGCCTAAGGGGAGACTATTAGAGTAATAATGAGGCTTGTCCCATGTACAAAATAAATAAAGTGCCCTCCTTTATTTCTGAGACCTTCCATTTTCTTCCCCCAGAAAAAAAGTCAGCACTTACCTCATATGCTGCCTGGCAGCAAGGCAGATTTCATGTTTGAGAGGTCCTATCCCTCACATGGACCTGTGAATAAAGAGAAAGTCCTGAGTTAGAATCTCTCAGGTTTTCCAGAGGCAGGGCAGCATCAATATATGGGAGGCACAGTGAGAAGTATGTCCCACAAGTTCCCATTGCTCTAAAGTTACCACTGCTCTACTGAAGAGACTGATATGGACTACGGCTACACCCTAGAACAAAGCAGCACAACCTTGTACTACTTTAAAAATAATAAACTCTTGATTGAAAAATCTTTTCTAACACCTAATTTACCACCTCCTTGCAGGCAAAGAGAATGACTGGAGTGGGAGGGAAGGGAGGGGCTATTTAACAGCTTTGCTGTGGTGCTCTTTGCTGCCTCCTGCTGACCAGGAGGTGAATATCCCATTAGTAATTAAGATGATCTGTGGACTTATCGTGTCATTAAAAAGAAACACAATTACGCTAGCGTTTGCGCCTCACTAGTAATCTACCTTAAAAGCTGTGAAATTTCTAGCTGCACTATTTGAACCTATGAATTTGACCTTAATCAAGTTGATAAATGGACAGCAATATCTCATTATTGGTACCTACAGGATTTAGGCACCAGAGCTAAAACCCTGAACTCTTTACTCTGACCGCACTATAACTTACCCATGGCTAAATTGATTATCTATTGACCCTAGCCACTGTAACCGTTATACCTAAAAGAATTAGGATCCAGTGCTTAAGCAATGACTTCCTAGCTGGGCTTGTGACTGCACTATAACTTACTCTTGACTATTTCTACTACCAAGAATATTAAACTTATACACAGATGTGTCACCTACCAAAGTTAATCCACTCACACAGCCTTACTTTCTCCCATTTACAGTGTCTGTTTCAATATTTTAGAAGAGCTTTTTCATACAGGTTTACACAGCGTGTAAATCTTTTTTTTTTTTTTATTCAAACCCATTCCTTTTCATGATAAAAATAGCCCTATATTTTCAGTACCATTGACCATTTTTGATGGCAAAAAATTTCTTACACCATAAATATTTATACATTAAACAAAAGATACAGAACTAGCAACATATCAGCTAATCAAGTACGGTATATACTATTTTGTTCAGTTTCTAGAATACGTTTAAAAGGGACATTAAATACCTTTTGTGTAAAAATTATGCTTTGTCTCACACTCCCTAGAGAGGCCAAAAAGTAGAATCTTTAACCTGGGTTTTAAAAATGACACACATTGCCTTATCCAGCTGTTGATTTGCAGCATTTACAGGATACAGAATTTGCTTTTTGGCCTCCTAGGTATTGTGGGTCAATGCACACTTTTTACACAAATGCCCTTTTAAGTTTAAAGTCAGGATTAGATTTCTGTTATTTATCTCAGTAGAAGATCACAGTGTTACAAAGATCCAGTAGATCTCTACAGTCATTTCATAATAGCTTCCTCCTCATTTTTTATTTGCTTTTAGTCTGTTTTATGTATCTGTGTTGTGGTTTTTGTACAATAATGCAGTATCATTTTTGTACCCATACCTATCTACCCAGCACTAAGAATTTGGTGGTGAAATCATAATAATCATAATACAGTTTCTATTCATGTTCATTTTCATAATGTTTACAAACGTGTTCTTAAAGGGACGTGAATGTCAAAATGTAACTATGATTCAGAAAGAACATGGAATTTTAGTTTAAAATGTTTTCCTACGTGTTTCTATTATCTAATCTACTCCCTCCTCTATATATGGCTAGAAATATTTGTAACAACGTCATACATTGCTGAACATTGGAGGGCAGCAGCGTTTGCAACATTGTATAAATGATAAAACCATGCTAGCAAGCATTGCTACCATTAAGTGATCTAGATTATGTGCATGATCCGGAGTCTTTCTAGGTATGCACTTCAACACCAAGAGAACAAAGTACATTTGATAATAGAAGTAATTAGAGAAGTTGATTAGAATTGCAGTCGCCCTGACAGTTCCGTTTTTTACAAAAATGTATCTATTTGTACTGCTGCAAAATAAATGTTTTCTAAGCGTAAGACCATTTTGTATTTAAAAGGTGTAAAATATATAAGAGAAAATGCAGTGATTAAAAGGACATTGCAACATTTTTTTTCTTTGTTCCAACTAAAACACAGTAAATGTATTAAACTATCTGAGCTGTTCAGAGTGATTTACATGTATTACTAAGACAGATAGCGCTTTTCTCTTTAGATCCACTTTAAAGGGACACTGTACCCACATTTTTTCTTTTGTAATTCAGAGCATGTAATTTTAAGCAACTTTCTAATTTACTCCTATTATCATTTTTTCTTCGTTCTCTTGCTATCATTATTTGAAAAAGAAGGCATCTAAGCTTTTTTTTTGTTTCAGTACTCTGGATAGCACTTTTTTATTGGTGGATGAATTTATCTACCAATCAGCAAGGACAACCCAGGTTGTTCACCAAAAATGGGCCGGCATCTAAACTTACATTCTTGCATTTCAAATAAAGATACCAAGAGAATGAAGAAAATTTGATAATAGGAGTAAATTAGAAAGTTGCTTAAAATTGCATGCTCTATCTGAATCACGAAAGAAAAAATTTGGGTACAGTGTCCCTTTAAGCAATGCTCAAATGTGTTTGGACAAAATACTTATCTGTAAGGGTTTCTCCCTGACTTTTATTGTTATTTGCTGCCATATTAGACTCACCTGTCTTCTCCAGTTGCTTGTAGCAGAGTGTGTAACGCTGCTCACTACTCCAGGCTCCCTCTTATGGCCAAACTGGAGAACATCATCAGAGAGAGACAGGTTGCAGTCCCAGAATGATGATATCATCATTCCCTATTGAAGTGCCTCAGTTCAGTTGCCTTTGCCCTTGCGTTGTCTCAGACTTCTCTTTTGGTTCCTGTGTTTCTGACTCTGTGTTTTACCTGGCTTGTTTGATGTCCCTTCTGGTTCCTGATCCCTGCTTATCTTTGTGTTCCTAACCCCGTCTCGTCTGACTACCCACACTGGCTTTGACTTCTGGCTTGTCGTTTGGCTTTTGGACTTTATTATTTTTTGTTATTATTTAATAAAGGTGTGATTATTTTAGAATTTCACATCTCTGTCTGATTCCTGGTACCCTCACACTATCATTATAGTACAACGATCTTTCTATAGTACAAAAAATATGTCCTGGAGTTATACTCAAACCAAACAATATAATATTACATTTATACATTAAGGGCTAGATTACAAGTGGCGCAGTATTTGTTTTCTTTTGCGGTCTAGGAAAGTCCTCTTGAGTTAAGCTTTTTGCGCTAGTCGGTTGCATTTGTATTATAAGTTTCAAACCCCCGAATAGGGCAAAAAAAAAACTAACTTAATTTTCCACGTGTGCGTGAATGTATTGCCCATAGAAATCAATGGAGAAAAAAAACCTAACACCCGAGATCGAGCAAACTCCATTGCATTTTCACATTTCCCATAGAAGTCAATGGAGAGAAATATTAAACTTATACACAAATGTGTCACCCACCAAAATTAATCCACTAACACAACCTTGTTTTCTCCAATTTACAATGTCTGTTTCAATATTTTAGAAGAGCTTTTTCATACAGGTTTACCAAGCATGTAAATCTTTTTTTTTTTTTCAAAACCCATTCCTTTTCATGAGAAAAATAGCCCTATGTTTTCAGTACCCTTGACCATTGTTGATGGTAAAAACTTTCTTACACCATAAATATTTATACAATAAACAAAAGATACAGAACTGGCAACATATCAGCTAATCAAGTACGGTATATACTATTTTGTTCAGTTTCTAGAATACGTTTAAAAGGGACATTAAATACCTTTTGTGTAAAAATTATGCTTTGTCTCACACTCCCTAGAGAGGCCGAAGGTAGAATTTTTAACCTGGGTTTTAAAAATGATGCAGATTGCCTTATCCAGCTGTTGATTTGCAGCATTTACAGGTTACAGAATTTGCTTTTTTACCTCCTAGGGATCGTGGACACATTTTACACAAATGCCCTTTTAAATTTAAAGTCAGGATTAGATTTCTGTTACAAAGATCCAGTTTCATAATAGCTTCCTCCTCATTTTGTATTTGCTTATTGCTTTTAGTCTGTTTCATGTATCTGTGTTGTGGTTTTTGTACAATAAAGCAGTATCATTTTTGTACCCATACCTATCTACCCAGCACTAAGAGCTGAGAGTTCGGAACCCTCCGAGCAGAAGAAATAAACTTTCCAAGATAATAACTTAATATCTATGGAATGCATAGGCTCAAACGGAACCTGAAGAAAAACTTTAAAAACAAGTATAAAGCTCCAAGGGAGCAATAGACTTAAACACAGTCCTGATATGGACAGGGTTTGATAAAAAGATTGTACTTCCGGAACTTCCACCAGGCGCTAGAGCAGCAGAATGAAAAAAGCCGAAACCTGACCCTTGCGGGTACTAAAAGATGACCCCTTCTCAAGATCTACATGGAGAAAAAATAAGATCCCTGAGATCCTGCGATATCCTATAGAAAATCTATCTAGCCAAAGGCTTACAAGCTTAAATCAAGATTTCAAAAAACGATTTGAAAACCCATGCTTAGTTAAAAAACAAGCGATTAATCTCCAATCATTCAAATTAAGAGAAACCGAAATGAAGATGGAGGACCCATGAAAAAGAAGATCCTTCCTCAGCGGAAGTTTCACAGAGTTAGAGACGACATCTCAACTAGATCCGCCTACCAGATCCTGCAAGGGCATGCAGGAGCTAGGAGAAAACCAATGTTCTCTCCCACATGAACCAAATGGTGACTCGCGGAAGGAGAACAAACAGAGAGGAGGATATGTCAACCTGAAGTTCTAAGGAACTGTCAGAACATCTATCAGAAAGGCTAGAGGATCTCTTGACCTCAAACCGAACTTGGGAACTTGGAGATCTGACAAGACCCTATCAGAACCAAATCTGGTAACCCCTATGTGGTAGATAACCTGGAGAACACTTCCGGGTGGAGTCCCCACTCCACCAGAAAAGTGGATGGCAGATAGACAGTAACTGTGAGCACCTGCCCACAGAAAATTCTGAACACTTCCAACATGACTAAGGAACCTAGAGTTCCTCCCTGAAGGTTGATGTAAGCCACAGAGGCTATGTTCTCTGACTGGAACCCAATAAACTGGGTTAAAGACAACTGAGGCCAAAACATAAGAGCATTGTAACACGCTCTCAACTCCAAATGATGAAGGAGAGAACAGACTTCTCACATGACCAAAAACCCTGTGCCTTCAACGACTCCCAGACTCCTCTTAAAGTTAACAACTAGCACCCAAAGGTGGATTTGAACTCTGGACCTTCTGCTTGCAAGTCCAGAGAGTTAGCCACTATGCCACAACATAGCATCCCAGTCCAGCAGGCTGGAGGCCGTGGTCCCAAAAGCCCAGGAAGAACTCCTAAGCATGAGACCTGAGACCGAAGATCCAGATAAAACCACTCGGGAAGAGACCCTAGTTGACTGAACTAGAGTCACTGAGACAGACTGGGCAATCCGTATTCCACTATCTGAGTATGCACAACTGCAGAGCTCTCATACTGTATCTAACAAGGGAAGATGTCCATGGAAGCTACCATCAGACCAATCACCTCCATACACTGAGCCACTGATTGCCGAACAATAGACTGAAGAGAGAGGCAAGAGAAAGGAATTTGGCTTTTCTGACCTCTGTCAGACAGAATTTGAACGATAGGAAATCAATTATGGTCCCTAAGCACACTACCCTTGAAGCTGAGACAAGGAAGCTCTTTTCCAGCTCCACCTTCTTGCTTGCAGAAAGATGGCGCTTGACCCAAAAGGAGAAAACACTGGGAACTGTGGCAAAGCCATAGTTGAACCACAAACAGAAATATTTCGTCCGGAAGGGCAAAACTCAGAAATCTGAGATAATTGAACTTAAAGTCTAGGGTCGCTATAAACTGACCCTCTTGCACCAAGAAGAATGGAGCGATAGTCTCCCTCTTGAAAGACGGCACTCTGAAAAACTTGGTCAGAAATTTACTGTCTAATAAGGAGGAAAAGTTCCCTCTTTTTTCACAAACAGTATGGAAAAGAAACTAAACCCTGTTCCTAAACTGGAACAGGAACAATACTCCCAGGGTGGAAGATCCTTTCCACTGTCCGCTTGCAAGGTAAGCAAGTTAGCCACCTAGCTACTTAACACATTTCAAAAACGCCCTTCCTCTTATCTAGACTACAAATAATCCTGAGACATAGAAGATAGACTGCCCCCCTCGGGGCAAACTCTACATGCTGATGAAAATAAGCTGCGGGTTTCTATGATTACTTCCCTCTGATGCAAGACCGAGTAGGTATCCAAGAGGACTTGGACCTGTCCTGCTTGGAAGATAAAGGAGAAGCCGAAGTTATGCAGGAAGCAACAGAATAAAAAAGTGGCCTAACAGCCTTTCTGTCCTGGATCTCCTCATGGAGTCAACCAAATGGAATCAGACAAGGCGTCACACCAAAAAGATGCAGCACTTGTCCATAAAGGCTTCCATCCTTACAAGAGTATCTATCCCTTATATAGATTGAAGATCTCTTAACCAAAAAAGCAATGGCCCCTACATCTTTAAGCACCATGTGCCCAGACATTTAAAGGAGACAGCTTATTACTGACAGGATATGGGGAAAGAGGAATTCTTGTCTTCTCCCATACCTGAGAAATTTCTCCTATAACGGTAGAGAACAGGAAATATTTTCAGAGAGGAATCCTAGTATACGTTAAATGTACTAGATTCCGAGGATCTACCACAACATGGGAGCCGAGGTTTATCCAGTAGCCAACCCCTCCTAAATAATACACAAAGGAGATCAGGCTTGATCTGAAGAGAACTACTTCAGCACCAGATGAAGGAATTACACTGTCCGAAACAGAACTTTAACCCTTAGAAGCCACCGACTATCGTCCTCATCTAAGAGGAGCAATAAGTGTAGCCACAAGCGGAGCAGAAACCTTACTATCTGAGTTGATAAATTTCCTCTTGCGATATCCCTTTAAGACAGGAAAAGCAGATAACGCCACAGATACCCGAAGATACCTTGGCAGACAAGTCTGCATGCAATTAACTCCTCCAGGAGATTGAGAGGAACCGCAGGGCACTGGATGTGATGCCAGAGAAACTTGGGATGCAAAGGAGAAGCCATTCTGAACAGCATCATCTAAGGAGACATTGGGCTCAGAGGTTAAAATATATCAAAATTTTGCCACTCAAGTCATCCTAATTACATAGGAACAGAGTTTGGTTGTATTAAAAAATGCCCCTCAAACAGCCATAAGCCCACATAGACTGGAAGAGCACAACAGACTTAACTCCATATAGGCTAGTGCACTATAGGCTGGAGGTTTAATTAAAATATAATTAACATATAGAGTTAAAATATATTGGCAGAATAAATACAAAATATTTTAAATATAAAATATAACACATGATAGAGATTCCTGACTGTGTGTATATAAGAAGCACTTATGCCAGCATTATGCATGAACGGCAGCTGAACGGTCATTAACTACACCCAGCTACAGCTGCGATAACACTTCTTATTTATACATGAATAGGCAGTCACCTTTCAAAGACCTCTCACAACTTGGTTTGTATGAGCCTTCCAAAGGAAATGCACTATCAACCCCTCGCTCCGATCTTAAGGAGACAAGGGGGCGTGGCCAACGACCAGCTTAGAAAGAAAGCCGAAAATTGCGGTTCCCCACCACAACGAAGGAAGAAAGCAGAACTCAACTGACTAACTACACAAGCTGTCACAATCGCTCCTCTTCCGGTTCTCCCGGATACTCTGTCCCTGTGCGTTACGTTGCTTAGCAACGCTGCGCACATTCTGAGCTGTCCTCCTTTGTTGACGTCAGGCGGGCTTCTTATTCCGGCGGCCTGATCTCCTGGTGCCCGTTTGTTTTTCTTCTGTGGCTGCTGTGAGTACTCACATTTCCTTGTTACCGGATTTAACCCTGAACTACCTGATTTCAAGTTGCCAACCAATGCTGAGCTGATTACTCTGTTGTTTAACCCTGAACTGCCTGATTACAAGTTGCCAATCTCTGCTGAACTGACTACTCTGTTGTTTAACCCTAAACTGCCTGATTACAAGTTGCCAAACTCTGCTGAACTGACTACTCTATTGTTTACCCTGAACTGCCTGATTACAAGTTGCCAAACTCTGCTGAACTGACAACTCTGTTGTTTAATCCTAAACTGCCTGATTACAAGTTGCCAATCTCTGCTCAATTAACTACTCTATTGTTTAACCCTGAACTGCCTGATTACAAGTTGCCAATCTCTGCTGAACTGACTACTCTGTTGTTTAACCCTAAACTGCCTGATTACAAGTTGCCAAACTCTGCTGAACTGACTACGCTAATGTTTAACCCCGAACTGCCTAATTACAAGTTGCCAAACTCTTCTGAACTGACTTCACCTATCCTTGATCCCACACCTCCTTCTATCAAGTGTCCTAGTACTACTACCCTGTACCTCAAGAACCACTTGACCCTCTGTGTGAGTACCTTGTTTTATAGAAGTTGTCGTGGGGTCACGTCCTGGGTCATACTCAGTGTGCTAGAGAGTTATTTGAGTTCACTCTAGCATTTGGGTCTGATTCCGGACCTTACCTAACCTGACACAACTGGACAAAGATGCAGTGAGCAGCATAATTCTCACGTACCTCATGCTGTCATAGCCGCCATTGATTGGACCTGCTCCGGCAGAGAGTAAATAAAGTGCCATTTAAAAAACACACAGTGAACATCTGAAGGAAGCTCAACACTGCACACTTAAAAAAATAAAGTCTATATTCTGAAGTGCAAGTCCCCCAAATTATAGAAGACTGAGCACTTACCTGCATCTAGCCGTCCGGCAGGGGGACAGCCTACCCAGCAAGAGAGGATGTCGCTCCTCACAGAGGCCTGTAGAAAAAAAGAAAGACAGAGTAAACTTACTCAGGCTTTCTATACCAGGGCAGCAAAATGTCAGGAAATCGCAGTAAGGCCTATGTCACAAGTTCCCAACTGCTTAAAAGCTACCACAGCCCTACTGATGAGACTAATGTGGAGTACAGCTATACCCAAAAGCGATGGAAGATCAGAGCAAACCTGCCCTGACTTCAAAACAAAAAAATCTTGATTGATGAAATCTTTAACAGACACCTAATTACTTCACCTCCTCCTTGCACGAGAGGCAAATAGAATGACTGGGGTTTGTGGGTAGGGAAGTGATACTTTACAGCTTTGCTGAGGTGCTCTTTGCCTCCTTCTGCTGGCCAGAAGTGATATTCCCAACAGTAATTAATGATGATCCGTGGACTCACCGTGTCATTAGAAAGAAATGGATATATGTGTATCTATAATCTAAAGTAATCCTTTCAGGTGAATAACCCTCTATTAATAATCCATTGTTCAATCACAAACCTCAAGTCAAAAAGGAGAAATAAAATTGTAATGCATCCATATTATAACAGAACAGATTAAAATAATTACTATTGCTCCTGGAGCTTAAATAAAACCATTTATTTACATAAAAATAGAATTCAAAATCAGTAATGTAAAAAGAAGCTAGGGTCTTGCATACATCATAGTGGCACTTCAGCTTTAGCAAGAAAAGTTATCTAATAGGTATCTAGTGTAATCTGTTTAATTTTGTGTCACCAGAATGACAGATTTAGGTGACATAAATTAAAAAAAAATATATATTTATTTAATTTGATTAGATTGCCAAGCAAGGAAGTGTAGATGGGAGAAACAGAGAGCTTACAATTGAGTTTTGATGTAAGTGCCCTCAATTCCTCCTGTATTTGTCAAATGTTGCCTTGTCTCTTACAAGTATTGTATAATCCTTTTACTTTTAGCAATTGTACCCATTAACATGATTTTGCAGAGGAATTGGGTGTTCAACTGTGTTGTAGACAGCTTTGAAGGGCAAATGCATGTGAATGGAAAAATGGCCTTATGTTTTGACAACAGGTCATCTGCTACTTTTGTGAGTCAACTTCATTGAAGTTAGTAAACAGAACCTACACTGCAAGAAGTCCAAGACCTAGCAAGCAGTAAGAGAGAAGCCCAATAAAAGAAACAGAAGCCAGTATACTCTGCTTAAGCAGTATGTAGATTATTGGACATAGAAAGATAGGACAATAAATATAAAGTTAATGTGGGTCAAAAATTGGTCTTTTTAGAATTGGAGTAAAAACTGATAACTAGAATGAGGCTTTAAATATGGTAAAAAGCTGATGAGCTGGATTCTTACTTAAGTGAGGATACTACAGAGACTTAAATAGGGTCAAGCCAAGACCTAGCTGAGTAAGAGGATAAATGGAGTGAGGAAACTATTCACAGGTGTTTGCGCATCTACTTCGATTAACATGTTGCTTTTTAGAACAAAAAATATATTGACATACTCAGACAATCACCTCCTTTGTTATGTGATAACATTATTATAATTATTATTATTATGATTACTATTATTATCATTTATTTGTAGCATGCCAACAGATTCTGTAGCACTATAGACAGGGGTATAATATACAAAAGGTAACATTTATAAGAGTCAAATTATAGACCAGATGAATGACTAGAGGGTCCTGCGAAGAGTTGAAAATGATCTGCAGGAAAGTTGGGCTTGTAAGCTTACATGCCAGATGGAGGAATAAAAAATTAGTTTCTTAAGTAACTTTAACACTGAGCAGCTAATAATCTAATTCAGTAGTGGCTTAGCTCAATTTCATGATTTTTTTAATTTTGATATTGTGAGAGCATGTATATTTATAATTATTTGTCAGAATATCTGTATTTAATTGCTACGTTTTTTCTGTCTCATAGTAGTTCACCCTGATCACACTAACTAGCTGTATGAATCTCCAGAGATGACAAGTGACCCTTTATCTTTGGCTTGGTGACATAGAGTTAACCTTGGGTTCTTGCTTGGTGACACTGGTTTTGCCTATATCATGCTCATGGTATTATTAATCTCACCTCTATAGATGGCAGGGTGATAGGTTCCATCTCTCGTATGGTTATTCTTTCTGGAGAAGTTATATGCTCAGTATCTACATAAAAGGATAGATGGATTATCAGAAACATGAAGAGGTAGTGGTAAAGGCTTAGATGGGCAATACTAAAATGTAGAAGCAACTAAAAATTAATGTAATAAGAATAAAAAGTACATATGAGAGGCACAGAACATATAGGAAGTTATAACTTTAAATGGAAAAAGTGTACAAGAAAAGAAACATCACTGTGCAGTAGACAAAACAAAAACACTATCTTGTATTAATATGGAATTAAGGAAATAAGAACCGGATCAGTAAAAAAAGCTAATTTTTATTTATCTATCAAGAAAAGGCTTTAGAGTGCCATAAGAGTCATGCTTATAGTAAGTAGTTGTTACATATCAACATAAGAGTCATGCTTACAGTAAGCAGTTGTTACATAGATATCAACATAAGAGTCATGCTTACAGTAAGTAGTTGTTACATATCAACATAAGAGCAATGCTTACAGTAAGTAGTTGTTACATATCAACATAAGAGTCATGCTTACAGTAAGTAGTTGTTACATATCAACATAAGAGCCATGCTTACAGTAAGGTGTTCAAGTTTAAATCTGAAAGATACCACCTCTGAGTCCGTCAGAGGTAATAGACTCTCTGAATCTGAAATTTCCCCTTCAGAAACTACGGAGGTACCCTCCTCTTCAGGTCGTTGGTTTTCATTAAAAAAAAAAAATATTGAAAATTTATATAATTTTCCCAGTACAGCCTTAATAGTAAATGGTCAAATATCTAAGAAGATTATTTTGAAAAGAGGTACCAGGCAAGGATGTCCTCTATCTCCTCTATTATTTGATATTGTAATAGTAGAATCGTTGGCATGTGCATTTAGAGACAAAATTGAAGGAATTAAACTGGGTAATTATGAATGTAAGGTATCTTTATATGCTGATGACCTGTTATTATACGTAAGAGATCCTGAAAAAAATATTCCTTTAGCAATCGAAATTATATCCATTTTCAGTTCTTTCTCTGGATATAAAATAAACATTAGTAAATCTGAAATGATGATAGTAGGTGTTTAAAATAATATATGGACAAATGAGTATTTTAAAATAGCACAAGAAGGTATAAAATATTTGGGAATATACATCTCCCCTCAAGAAGATAGATGGTATGGTCTAAACTATATACCATTACTTAAAAAAAAGAAAGGACGATCTTAAGTTCTGGACCAAATTACCAATTTCAATATCAGATAGAATTAACCTATTCAAAATGATAATCCTCCCCAAAATATAGTATATTATGCAAAATATCCCAACACCAATGTTAAAGAAAGATATAAGAATTTTACAGTCTGATATTCGAAAATTTATTTGGAATGAAAAAAAAAATGGAATATCTCTGAATAAGCTTTGCTTACAAAGGGAGTATGGGGGTTTGATGCTCCCGCATCTAGAATATTATAATTGGATAATTCTAAGCAGAATAGTGGTAGAATGGATCTCAGAATCTGCATATTTCACAATTCCAGAGGTAGAGATACATTTATTTTCCCCATTTAAAATACAAAATATTTTACATATACCGTATCAAGAGCTACCTATAGAAGTTAAAAAAAAACTAATACAATATACTATCCAATTTGGGCATGGCAGAAAATATTTACGTTTTCGGAAGGTATAAACTCGGCGGTATTTAAAAATTGGGAAAGAAAAGGCCTATAATGTATATATCAAATAATAAATCAAGAAGGAAAATGTATTAAGACCTTTGAAATACTGAAAAAAGAGTTTTCGTTACAAAATAAAGATTTCTTTGCCTTTCTACAAGTTAGGCATTTTGTAGACGAAATTATTAGGAATAATGGCAATGAATGGATTTGGGAGAAGATGGAATCTTCAATAGGTATGGTCAAGCAAGGAATGTATTCTATATTGCCATGGTATAGATTAATGTTACTTCAAGAGGGCCAGAATTATTTGGAGTACTTCACTAGAAAATGGAGCCCCTATATAAGTCAGATAGATGTAGATTATTTAAAAGAATCAATTAAAAATGTGGTTAAAACAACATTGACAGAGACTTGGAGGAAGGCGCATATAAAATTGTTGCATAAAATGTATCATACTCCTAAAAAAGGGGCTGAGTGGGGTAATAAAAAAATTGATAGATGCCCTAAATGTAGATTATATGAGGCAGATTTAATCCACATGATGTGGGAATGCCCAATAATTAGACAATTCTGGCTAAAAATCGAATACTGGATATTCAAAATACTTAAAAGACATGGTCAATTTAATTTAGAACAAATAATACTCTTGTTGAGGAACAGTGATATGGAGCAAGATGATAAATTGATTAATATGGTGGTATTAACCGTTAGAATTATAATATTAAAGAACTGGTAAAATAGACAAAAACCTAGATTTGCTGAATGGAAATTTTTTATAATGAAGCAAGTAATTATAGAACAATTTGACACTCAGGCATATAATAAGCATGAAGTGAATAAGTTCTTTAAAAACATAATTTATGCTTACCTGATAAATTTATTTCTCTTGTGGTGTATCCAGTCCACGGATCATCCATTACTTGTGGGATATTCTCTTTCCCAACAGGAAGCTGCAAGAGGATCACCCACAGCAGAGCTGTCTATATAGCTCCTCCCCTAACTGCCACCTCCAGTCATTCGACCAAAGACAAGCAAGAGAAAGGAGAAACCATAGGGTGCAGTGGTGACTGTAGTTTAAATAAAATATACCTGCCTTAAAATGACAGGGCGGGCCGTGGACTGGATACACCACAAGAGAAATAAATTTATCAGGTAAGCATAAATTATGTTTTCTCTTGTAAGGTGTATCCAGTCCACGGATCATCCATTACTTGTGGGATACCAATACCAAAGCTAAAGTACACGGATGAAGGGAGAGACAAGGCAGGTACTTAAACGGAAGGTACCACTGCCTGTAAAACCTTTCTCCCAAAAATAGCCTCCGAAGAAGCAAAAGTATCAAATTTATAAAACTTTGAAAAAGTATGAAGCGAAGAACAAGTCGCCGCCTTGCAAATCTGTTCAACAGAAGCCTCATTCTTAAAAGCCCATGTGGAAGCCACAGCTCTAGTAGAATGAGCTGTAATCCTTTCAGGAGGCTGCTGGCCAGCAGTTTCATAAGCTAAGCGTATTATACTTCTTAGCCAAAAAGAAAGAGAAGTTGCCGAAGCCTTTTGGCCTCTCCTCTGTCCAGAGTAGACAACAAACAAAGCAGATGTTTGACGAAAATCTTTAGTAGCTTGTAAATAAAACTTTAAAGCACGAACCACGTCAAGATTGTGTAATAGACGTTCCTTCTTTGAAGAAGGATTAGGACACAATGATGGAACAACAATCTCCTGATTGATATTCTTATTAGATACCACCTTAGGTAAAAACCCAGGTTTGGTACTCAAAACTACCTTATCTGCATGGAAGATCAGATAAGGGGAATCACACTGTAAGGCAGATAACTCGGAAACTCTGCGAGCCGAGGAAATAGCTACCAAAAACAGAACTTTCCAAGATAAAAGCTTGATATCTATGGAATGAAGAGGTTCAAACGGAACCCCTTGGAGAACTTTAAGAACCAAATTTAAACTCCATGGCGGAGCAACTGATTTAAACACAGGCTTGATTCTAACTAAAGCCTGACAAAAAGCCTGAACGTCTGGAACATCCGCCAGACGCTTGTGCAAAAGAATAGACAGAGCAGAAATCTGTCCCTTTAAGGAACTAGCTGACAATCCCTTTTCCAATCCTTCTTGGAGAAAAGATAATATCCTGGGAATCCTGACTTTACTCCATGAGTAACCCTTGGATTCACACCAATAAAGATATTTACGCCATATCTTATGACAGATTTTCCTGGTGACAGGCTTTCGTGCCTGAATTAAGGTATCAATGACTGACTCGGAGAAGCCACGCTTTGATAAAATCAAGCGTTCAATCTCCAGGCAGTCAGTCGCAGAGAAAACATAATTTATGCTTACCTGATAAATTCCTTTCTTCTGTAGTGTGATCAGTCCACGGGTCATCATTACTTCTGGGATATTACTCCTCCCCAACAGGAAGTGCAAGAGGATTCACCCAGCAGAGCTGCATATAGCTCCTCCCCTCTACGTCACTCCCAGTCATTCGACCAAGGACCAACGAGAAAGGAAAAGCCAAGGGTGAAGTGGTGACTGGAGTATAAATTAAAAAATATTTACCTGCCTTAAAAACAGGGCGGGCCGTGGACTGATCACACTACAGAAGAAAGGAATTTATCAGGTAAGCATAAATTATGTTTTCTTCTGTTAAGTGTGATCAGTCCACGGGTCATCATTACTTCTGGGATACCAATACCAAAGCAAAAGTACACGGATGACGGGAGGGATAGGCAGGCTCTTTATACAGAAGGAACCACTGCCTGAAGAACCTTTCTCCCAAAAATAGCCTCCGATGAAGCAAAAGTGTCAAATTTGTAAAATTTGGAAAAAGTATGAAGCGAAGACCAAGTTGCAGCCTTGCAAATCTGTTCAACAGAGGCCTCATTCTTGAAGGCCCAAGTGGAAGCCACAGCTCTAGTAGAATGAGCTGTAATTCTTTCAGGAGGCTGCTGTCCAGCAGTCTCATAAGCTAAACGAATTATGCTACGAAGCCAAAAAGAAAGAGAGGTAGCGGAAGCTTTTTGACCTCTCCTCTGCCCAGAGTAAATGACAAACAGAGAAGACGTTTGTCGAAATTCCTTAGTTGCCTGTAAGTAAAATTTTAGAGCACGGACTACATCCAGGTTGTGCAGTAGACATTCCTTCTTTGAAGAAGGATTTGGGCATAAAGAAGGAACAACAATCTCTTGATTGATATTCCTGTTAGTAACTACCTTAGGTAAGAACCCAGGTTTAGTACGCAGGACTACCTTATCCGAATGAAAAATCAAATAAGGAGAATCACAATGTAAGGCTGATAATTCAGAGACTCTTCGAGCCGAGGAAATAGCCATTAAAAATAGAACTTTCCAAGATAACAACTTTATATCAATGGAATGAAGGGGTTCAAACGGAACGCCCTGTAAAACATTAAGAACAAGGTTTAAACTCCATGGTGGAGCAACAGTTTTAAACACAGGCTTAATCCTGGCCAAAGCCTGACAAAAAGCCTGGACGTCAGGAACTTCTGACAGACGTTTGTGTAACAGAATGGACAGAGCTGAGATCTGTCCCTTTAATGAACTAGCAGATAAACCCTTTTCTAAACCTTCTTGTAGAAAAGACAATATCCTAGGAATCCTAACCTTACTCCAAGAGTAACCTTTGGATTCACACCAATATAGGTATTTACGCCATATCTTATGGTAAATCTTTCTGGTAACAGGTTTCCTAGCCTGTATTAAGGTATCAATAACTGACTCAGAAAACCCACGTCTTGATAAAATCAAGCGTTCAATTTCCAAGCAGTCAGCTTCAGAGAAGTTAGATTTTGATGTTTGAAGGGACCCTGTATCAGAAGGTCCTGTTTCAGAGGTAGAGACCAAGGTGGACAGGATGACATGTCCACCAGGTCTGCATACCAAGTCCTGCGTGGCCACGCAGGTGCTATTAGAATCACTGATGCTCTCTCTTGTTTGATTCTGGCAATCAATCGAGGAAGCAACGGGAAGGGTGGAAACACGTAAGCCATCCTGAAGTCCCAAGGTGCTGTCAGAGCATCTATCAGGACTGCTCCTGGATCCCTGGATCTGGACCCGTAACGAGGAAGCTTGGCGTTCTGTCGAGACGCCATGAGATCTATCTCTGGTTTGCCCCAACGTCGAAGTATTTGGGCAAAGACCTCCGGATGAAGTTCCCACTCCCCCGGATGAAAAGTCTGACGACTTAAGAAATCCGCCTCCCAGTTCTCCACTCCCGGGATGTGGATTGCTGACAGGTGGCAAGAGTGAGACTCTGCCCAGCGAATTATCTTTGATACTTCCATCATAGCTAGGGAGCTTCTTGTCCCTCCCTGATGGTTGATGTAAGCTACAGTCGTGATGTTGTCCGACTGAAACCTGATGAACCCCCGAGTTGTCAACTGGGGCCAAGCCAGGAGGGCATTGAGAACTGCTCTCAATTCCAGAATGTTTATTGGCAGGAGACTCTCCTCCTGACTCCATTGTCCCTGAGCCTTCAGAGAATTCCAGACGGCACCCCAACCTAGAAGGCTGGCGTCTGTTGTTACAATTGTCCAGTCTGGTCTGCTGAATGGCATCCCCCTGGACAGATGTGGCCGAGAAAGCCACCATAGAAGAGAATTTCTGGTCTCTTGATCCAGATTCAGAGAAGGGGATAAGTCTGAGTAATCCCCATTCCACTGACTTAGCATGCACAGTTGCAGTGGTCTGAGGTGTAAGCGTGCAAAGGGTACTATGTCCATTGCCGCTACCATTAAGCCGATTCCCTCCATGCATTGAGCCACTGACGGGTGTTGAATGGAATGAAGGGTGCGGCAAGCACTTTGAAGTCTTGTTAGCCTGTCCTCTGTCAGGTAAATCTTCATTTCTACAGAATCTATAAGAGTCCCCAGGAAGGGAACTCTTGTGAGTGGAACGAGTGAACTTTTCTTTTCGTTCACCTTCCATCCATGTGACCTTAGAAATGCCAGCACTAACTCTGTATGAGACTTGGCAGTTTGAAAGCTTGAAGCTTGTATCAGAATGTCGTCTAGGTATGGAGCTACCGAGATTCCCCGCGGTCTTAGTACCGCCAGAAGAGCACCCAGAACCTTTGTGAAGATTCTTGGAGCTGTAGCCAATCCGAATGGAAGAGCCACAAACTGGTAATGCCTGTCTAGGAAGGCAAACCTTAGGTACCGATAATGATCTTTGTGAATCGGTATGTGAAGGTAAGCATCTTTTAAATCTACAGTGGTCATGTACTGACCCTCTTGGATCATAGGTAAAATTGTCCGAATAGTCTCCATCTTGAACGATGGAACTCTTAGGAATTTGTTTAGGATCTTTAAGTCCAGGATTGGTCTGAAAGTTCCCTCTTTTTTGGGAACCACAAACAGATTTGAGTAAAACCCCTGTCCCTGTTCCGATCGTGGAACTGGATGGATTACTCCCATTAACAAGAGCTCTTGTACGCAGCGTAGAAACGCCTCTTTCTTTGTCTGGATTGTTGACAATCTTGACAAATGAAATCTCTCTCTTGGAGGAGAGTATTTGAAGTCCAGAAGGTATCCCTGAGATATTATCTCTAGCGCCCAGGGATCCTGAACATCTCTTGCCCAAGCCTGGGCGAAGAGAGAAAGTCTGCCCCACACTAGATCCGATCCCGGATCGGGGGCCCTCAATTCATGCTGTTTTAGGGGCAGCAGCAGGTTTCCTAGTCTGCTTGCCCTTGTTCCAGGACTGGTTAGGTTTCCAGCCTTGTCTGTAGCGAGCAACAGCTCCTTCCTGTTTTGGTGCAGAGGAAGTTGATGCTGCTCCTGCTTTGAAATTACGAAAGGAATGAAAATTAGACTGTCTAGTCTTGGCTTTGGCTTTGTCCTGAGGCAGGGCATGGCCTTTACCTCCTGTAATGTCAGCGATAATCTCTTTCAACCCGGGCCCGAATAAGGTCTGCCCTTTGAAAGGTATATTAAGCAATTTAGACTTAGAAGTAACATCAGCTGACCAGGATTTTAGCCACAGCGCCCTGCGTGCCTGAATGGCGAATCCTGAATTCTTCGCCGTAAGTTTAGTAAGATGTACTACGGCCTCCGAAATGAATGAATTAGCTAGTTTAAGGACTCTAAGCCTGTCCGTAATGTCGTCCAGAGTAGCTGAACCAATGTTCTCTTCCAGAGACTCAATCCAGAATGCCGCTGCAGCCGTGATCGGCGCAATGCATGCAAGGGGTTGCAATATAAAACCTTGTTGAACAAACATTTTCTTAAGGTAACCCTCTAATTTTTTATCCATTGGATCTGAAAAAGCACAGCTATCCTCCACCGGGATAGTGGTACGCTTAGCTAAGGTAGAAACTGCTCCCTCCACCTTAGGGACCGTTTGCCATAAGTCCCTTGTGGTGGCGTCTATTGGAAACATTTTTCTAAATATCGGAGGGGGTGAGAATGGCACACCGGGTCTATCCCACTCCTAAGTAACAATTTCAGTAAGTCTCTTAGGTATAGGAAAAACCTCAGTACTCGTCGGTACCGCAAAATATTTATCCAACCTACACATTTTCTCTGGTATTGCAACTGTGTTACAATCATTCAGAGCCGCTAACACCTCCCCTAGTAATACACAGAGGTTTTCCAGTTTAAATTTAAAATTTGAAATATCTGAATCCAGTCTGTTTGGATCAGAACCGTCACCCACAGAATGAAGTTCTCCGTCCTCATGTTCTGCCACCTGTGACGCAGTGTCTGACATGGCCCTAATATTATCAGCGCACTCTGTTCTCACCCCAGAGTGATCACGCTTACCTCTTAGTTCTGGTAATTTAGCCAAAACCTCAGTCATAACAGTAGCCATATCCTGTAATGTGATTTGTAATGGCCGCCCAGATGTACTCGGCGCTACAATATCACGCACCTCCCTCTGAGCGGGAGATGTAGGTACTGACACGTGAGGCGAGTTAGTCGGCATAACTCTCCCCTCGTTGTTTGGTGAAATTTGTTCAATTTGTACAGATTGACTTTTATTTAAAGTAGCATCAATACAGTTAGTACATAAATTTCTATTGGGCTCCACTTTGGCATTGCAACAAATGACACAGGTATCATCCTCTGAATCAGACATGTTTAACACACTAGCAAATAAACTTGTAACTTGGAAATACAATTCAATTAGAATAATATTAAAACGTACTGTGCCTTTAAGAAGCACAGAAGATCTATGACAGTTGAAAATTAATAAATTGAAACAGTTATAGCCTCAATCCTTGTAAATAACACAACTTTAGCAAAGGTTTAATCCCATTAGCAAAGATAACAAATTCTGAAAGCAGGAAACAAATTACAGAATAAACGTTTTTTATCTCAGTCAAACTATAATTCTCACAGCTCTGCTGAGAGAAATTACCTCCCTCAAAATAAGTTTTGAAGACCCCTGAGCTCTGTAGAGATGAACCGGATCATGCAGGGAATACAATGAGTTGCTGACTGAAATATTTGATGCGTAGTAAAAGCGCCAAAAAACGGCCCCTCCCCCTCACACACAGCAGTGAGGGAGAACAGAAACTGTCAGAAAACAGATTAAGCAACTGCCAAGTGGAAAAATAGTGCCCAAACATTTATTCACTCAGTACCTCAGTAAATGAAAACGATTTTACATTCCAGCAAAAACGTTAAACATAATCTCTAGTTATTAAACAGCTTTATGTATTTCTTACAGTGTAATTCTAGTGAAGTACCATTCCCCAGAATACTGAAGTGTAAAGTATACATACATGACATTATATCGGTATGGCAGGATTTTCTCATCAATTCCATTGTCAGAAAATAAAAACTGCTACATACCTCTATGCAGATTCATCTGCCCGCTGTCCCCTGATCTGAAGTTTACCTCTCCTCAGATGGCCGAGAAACAGCAATATGATCTTAACTACTCCGGCTAAAATCATAACAAAAACTCTGGTAGATTCTTCTTCAAACTCTGCCAGAGAGATAATAACACACTCCGGTGCTATTTTAAAATAACAAACTTTTGATTGAAGATATAAAACTAAGTATAATCACCATAGTCCTCTCACACATCCTATCTAGTCGTTGGGTGCAAGAGAATGACTGGGAGTGACGTAGAGGGGAGGAGCTATATGCAGCTCTGCTGGGTGAATCCTCTTGCACTTCCTGTTGGGGAGGAGTAATATCCCAGAAGTAATGATGACCCGTGGACTGATCACACTTAACAGAAGAAATTAGATTTGGATGGTTGAAAGGACCCTGAAGTAGTAGGTCCTGTCTCAGAGGCAGAGTCCATGGTGGAAGGGATGACATGTCCACCAGATCTGCATACCAAGTCCTGCGTGGCCACGCAGGTGCTATCAAAATCACTGATGCTCTCTCCTGCTTGATTTTGGCAATCAGACGAGGGAGCAGAGGAAACGGTGGAAACACATAAGCCAGGTTGAAGGACCAAGGCGCTGCTAGAGTATCTATCAGCGTTGCCTTGGGATCCCTGGACCTGGATCCGTATGAAGGAAGTTTGGAGTTCTGGCGAGACGCCATGAGATCCAGTTCTAGTTTGCCCCAACATTGAACCAATTGTGCAAACACCTCCGGATGGAATTCTCACTCCCACGGATGAAAAGTCTGTCAACTTAGAAAATCCGCCTCCCGGTTCTCTACACCTGGGATATGATAGATGGCAAGAGTGAATCTCTGCCCAACAAATTATCTTTGAAACTTCCAACATCGCTAGGGAACTCCTTGTTCCCCCTTGATGGTTGATGTAAGCCACAGTTGTGATGTTGTCCGACTGAAATCTGATGAACCTCATTGTCGCTAGCTGAGGCCAAGCCTGAAGAGCATTGAATATCGCTCTTAGTTCCAGAATGTTTATTGGAAGGAGGGTCTCCTCCTGAGTCCACGATCCCTGAGCCTTCAGGGAGTTCCAGACTGCTCCTCAGCCTAGAAGGCTGGCATCTGTCGTTACTATTGTCCAATCTGGCCTGCAAAAGGTCATACCTTTGGAGAGATGGACCCGAGATAGCCACCAGAGAAGAGAATCCCTGGTCTCTTGATCCAGATTTAGTAGAGGGGACAAATCTGTGTAATCCCCATTCCACTGACTGAGCATGCAGAGTTGCAGCGGTCTGAGATGTAGGCGGGCAAACGGCACTATGTCCATTGCAGCTACCATTAAGCCGATTACTTCCATACACTGAGCCACCGAAGGGCGAGAAGTAGAATAAAGAACACGGCAAGAATTTAGAAGTTTTGATAACCTGGTCTCTGTCAGGTAAATCCTCATTTCTACAGAATCTATCAGAGTTCCCAGAAAGGAAACTCTTGTGAGAGGGGATAGAGAACTCTCTCTTCATTCACTTTCCACCCGTGCGACCTCAGAAATGCCAGAACTATGTCCGTATGAGACTTGGCAATTTGGAAATTTGACGCCTGTATCAGAATGTCGTCTAAATAAGGGGCCACTGCTATGCCCCGCGGCCTTAGGACCGCCAGAAGTGACCCCAGAACCTTCGTAAAGATTCTTGGAGCTGTAGCTAACCCAAAGGGAAGAGCTACAAACTGGTAATGCCTGTCCAGGAAGGCAAACCTGAGAAACCGATGATGATCTTTGTGAATCGGAATGTGAAGATAAGCATCCTTTAAATCCACTGTAGTCATGTATTGACCCTCCTGGATCATAGGTAGGATGGTATGAATAGTGTCCATCTTGAATGATGGGACCCTGAGAAATTTGTTTAGGATCTTGAGATCTAAGATTGGTCTGAAGGTTCCCTCTTTCTTGGGAACCACAAACAGATTTGAATAGAAGCCTTGTCCCTGTTCCTCCTTTGGAACTGGGTGGATCACTCCCATAACTTGGAGGTCTTGAACACAATGTAAGAATGCCTCTCTCTTTATCTGGTTTGCAGATAATTGTGAAAGGTGAAATCTCCCTTTTGGAGGGGAAGCTTTGAAGTCCAGAAGATATCCCTGGGATACAATTTCCAACACCCAGGGTTCCTGGACATCTCTTGCCCAAGCCTGGGCGAAGAGAGAAAGTCTGCCCCCTACTAGATCCGTTACCGGATCGGGGGCCAATCCTTCATGCTGTCTTAGAGGCAGCAGCAGGCTTTTTGGCCTGCTTACCTTTGTTCCAAGCCTGGTTATGTCTCCAGACCGACTTGGACTGGGCAAAAGTTCCCTCTTGTTTTGTATTAGAGGAAGTTGATGCCGTGCTCGTCTTAATGTTTCGAAAGGCACGAAAATTAGTCTGTTTGGCCCTTGATTTATTAGACCTGTCCTGAGGGAGGGCATGACCTTTTCCTCCCGTGATATCAGAAATTATCTCCTTCAAACCAGGCCCAAATAGGGTCTGCCCCTTGAAGGGAATGTTAAGAAGCTTAGACTTTGAAGTAATGTCAGCTGACCATGATTTAAGCCATAGCGCCCTACGCGCCTGAATAGCAGAACCAGAATTCTTAGCCGTTAGT
The DNA here is from genome assembly GCF_027579735.1 of Bombina bombina. Classification (NCBI taxonomy): domain Eukaryota; kingdom Metazoa; phylum Chordata; class Amphibia; order Anura; family Bombinatoridae; genus Bombina; species Bombina bombina. The sequence continues at coordinate 530,849,983 of NC_069500.1, read as the reverse complement.
TTAGTCAAATGAACAATGGCATCAGAAACAAATGAATTGGCTAGCTTAAGTGCTCTATGCTTGTCAGGTATATCGTCCAATGGGGTCTCTACCTTCCAGAGACTCAAACCAGAAGGCCGCCGCAGCAGTGACTGGGGCAATGCATGCAAGAGGCTGTAGAATAAAACCTTGTTGAATAAACATTTTCTTAAGGTAACCCTCTAACTTTTTATCCATTGGATCTAAGAAAGCACAACTGTCCTCGACAGGGATAGTAGTACGCTTAGCTAGGGTAGAAACTGCTCCCTCCACCTTAGGGACCGTTTGCCATAAGTCCCATGTGGCGACATCTATTGGAAACAATTTCTTAAAAATAGGAGGGGGAGAGAACGGTACACCTGGTCTATCCCATTCCTTAGTAATAATTTCTGAAAACCTTTTAGGTATTGGAAAAACATCAGTGTAAACAGGCACTGCATAGTATTTATCCAATCTGCACAATTTCTCTGGCACTGCAATGGTGTCACAGTCATTCAGAGTAGCTAAAACCTCCCTGAGCAACACGCGGAGGTGTTCAAGCTTAAATTTAAATGTTGCCATATCAGAATCAGGTTGAATCATCTTCCCTGAGTCAGAAACATCACCCACAGAAACAAGCTCTCCTTCCTCAGCTTCTGCATATTTTGAGGGGGTATCAGACATAGCTACTAAAGCGTCAGAGTGCTCTGTATTTCTTCTAACCCCAGAGCTGTCTAGCTTTCCTCGTAACCCAGGTAGTCTGGATAATACCGCTGACAGTGTATTATCCATGACTGCCGCCATGTCTTGTAAAGTAAACGCCATGGGCGCGCTAGATGTACTTGGCGCCTCTTGAGCGTGAGTCCCTTGAGCGGGAGTCAAAGGCTCTGACACGTGGGGCGAGTTAGTCGGCATAACTTCCCCCTTGTCAGATTCCTCTGGTGATAAATCTTTTAAAGACAGAATATGGTCTTTATAACTTAAAGTGAAATCAGTACATTTGGTACACATTCTAAGAGGGGGTTCCACCATGGCTTCTAAACATAATGAACAAGGAGTTTCCTCTATGTCAGACATGTTTAAACAGACTAGCAATGAGACCAGCAAGCTTGGAAAACACTTTGCAGAAAGTTAACAAGCAAAAAATAAAAACGGTACTGTGCCTTTAAGAAAAATAAAAAAGGTCAGAATTTGAAAAACAGTGAAAAAAAGCAGTAAGTCAAACGAATTTTTTACAGTGTGTATAATAGGCTAACAGAGTATTGCACCCACTTGCAAATGGATGATTAACACCTTAGTTTAAAAAACGGATCAAAAAAACGAAATAGACGTTTTTGCCATACAAACGACTTTGGAAAGCACCAAAACCCTTCAGAGAGGTCCTAAGCATTCAGGGAACACCTTCAGGGAACCTGGATGTCTCAGTCTGCAAAAGCTAATGCGCATTTAGGCGCGAAATTAGGCCCCTCCCACTCCTGACTACACAGTGAGAGGCCTAACAAAACTATTCCTAGGCAAATTTTAGCCAGCCATGTGGAAAAAACTGGGCCCCAATAAAGTTTTATCACCAAAAATAATATAAAAACGTTTAAGCACTCCCAGCAAACGTTTTATATTTCAGTAATTTGAAAAAATAATAAGAGTATTACCTCTAATAGTAAGCATGATACTAGTCGTTATTAAATCACTGTAATCAGGCTTACCTTAAATAAATCCGGTATAAACAGCATTTTCTAGCATATACATTTCTCTAGAAAAATTTAGACTGCACATACCTCATAGCAGGATACCCTGCAAGCCATTCCCCAAGCTAAAGTTACATCTCTCTTCAGTTATGTGTGAGAACAGCAATGGATCTGAGTTACAACCTGCTAAGATCATTAGAAACCACAGGCAGACTCTTCTTCTATTTTCTGCCTGAGACCAAAATAGTACAACTCCGGTACCGTTTAAAAATAACAAACTTTTGAATTGAAGAAAAACAACTAATTTACACCACATCTCTCTAACTGCTTCCATGCTTGTCGAGAGCTGCAAGAGAATGACTGGAGGTGGCAGTTAGGGGAGGAGCTATATAGACAGCTCTGCTGTGGGTGATCCTCTTGCAGCTTCCTGTTAGGAAGGAGAATATCCCCCAAGTAATGGATGATCCGTGGACTGGATACACCTTACAAGAGAAAAAAGGGGTGCACTGATAAGTTCCCTTAGTAAAGTACAACAGGAGCAGATATTATATCCTTTTAGGAATACGACCTCCACCATTATTTGGTCATCTGGTGCAGAAGGATAATTTAATAATTCTTTTTTTTCTCGCATGATTCTACTGTTATTATGCCTTGCAAGGCACAAATTGTGTATTTATGATTTATTTCTGGTTCTAAAATAAATATATAAAAAAAACAAAAAAAACATAAGAGTCATGCTTACAGTAAGTAGTTGTTACATAGATATCAACATAAGAGTCATGCTTACTGTAAGTAGTTGTTACATATCAACATAAGAGCTATGCTTACAGTAAGTAGCTGTTATATATAAACACAAGAGTCATGCTTACAGTAAGTGGTTGTTACATCTCAACATAAGAGCCATGCTTACAGTAAGGTGTTCAAGTTTAAATCTGAAAGATACCACCTCTGAGTCCGTCAGAGGTAATAGACTCTCTGAATCTGAAATTTTCCCTTCAGAAACTACGGAGGTACCCTCCTCTTCAGGTCGTTGGGAGGGTACCTCGGAAATTGCAACAATTGCATCAGAAAACCTCGCTTACTGAATGCCTGGCTTTCCTCTTACATTTACCCTACAACATTGGAAAAGCAGACAGAGCATCAGAAATAGTAGAAGACATGAGAGAAGCTATCTCTTTTAACGAAACCCCAGAAGGGACTATAGCTGAAGCGCAAAGCACTGCTTGTGAGGGCGGTAAAATTTTGGACGCTTGGGGAGAAAGCTGTGGCATATATTGACCCTCATCATTAGACTATTGGACAACATCTGCCTTAGAGGAGACTGGCTCTGAAAAAATCTTTTCCCTATAATTCAAAGTCCTTTCAATACATGAGGGACAGAAAGGGATTGGTGGTTCCACGTTGGCATCAAAACATAAGGAGCAGGTGACATCTTGCAAGTCCCCTTGGTCCATGCTTGTTCACAATTTGCCAAATAGTAAATAAAAATGTTTAAATGTATTTGCCAATATTAATTATAAAAAAACGTTACTGGGGGGCGGAGCTTGGCCGCACAGGAATATGGCTGCGTGAAGACATAGCTCCGGCATCCTAAGTTCATCTGCCGACTATAATGGGTATCTAGCACAACATATTAGCCCAATTTCAGCCGTAGCAGTCAGGGGAACCCTCAACCACCTTTGCAGCACATCTTGGGGAGCACGAAAACTCACATCGAGAGCAGCCACACAAACATCATATCTGCGCCACAGGGCCTGTCAGCACAAAGATGCCGGAACTGAGCTGTCACATTGACCGCACTGAAAGACCAAGCAGCAATCACTAATAAAGGAGGCGACAGAACAAAGGGGACAATACGGCCTGCAAGCTTACCACTGAGGTCATTTAACACACGATTGAGCCCCAAGTCGCCATCAGCATACGCCCGAATTCAGAGGGATCTCCCGGCGCACACGGCAGTCACGCAAGTAAAACTGGATCCGGTGCCTTGAGGGGGAACATGCAAAAGGTGAGCCTTCCTTAAAGCAAAACTGGGCACTCAATTAAATAGAAAGCTTAGGTCACAGTAGACACTGACCTGGTCAGGGCGTAGTTATAAGAACGGAGGCCACGCTCACTAACAAACAGAGAAAGAGCTGTAACCCAAGCACACATATGCTGAAAAAATAAATAAGAAAGGGAGCCCTATATGAAAGTAAGGACACGCAGAACATCAAAAATAGTAGTGGAAACACCAACACTGTAGTTAGCAGAGTAGAGCTGAGATTATGAAGTTTATCCCCGCTAAAGCCCAAACAACAGCCTTCCCCAGTATTGCATATCTAGACACAACTAAAAAGACTTTCTGTATGAACGGACATATTTTCAGTGCTACATAAATTCACACAGACATAGGAGTGTTTCGCAATCCTACTCTTGGACTATACCAGCATATTCCCCTTCTTGGGAAAAATAAATAAGTAGGGGGGGGGGGAAACAAACTCATGCTCATGCAACCTGAGATGCCAAACAAACGCATCCCAAAAATGAACAAGGACTATAAACTATCCACCATGAATAACTATTTAAAACCAGCTGAACCTGCCTTGGTATCCTCAGGTGAACTGTCCCTTTAACACAGACAAGAAGCAGAAACCCAAGTATCTATGGGAAATTCAGACACAACATGTCACCAAAAATGATCTTAAATACTTTGCTTCCAAAGAGGACATCAGAGAAGCCATGCAGGAAGTAAAAGATATGTTTAGTGAATTTAAAAAGGACATCACAGTATTGGAGCACAGAGTTTCAAACATTGAAGAGAAACAAGAAACCCAACAGTCAGAAATGCGTATACAATCAGATAACACACAAATACATGCTGCAAAGTGGGTGTGGGGAGCGCTCTAAAAGAGCTGTGAGTTTGGGCTGTGATTAAAAAAATATAAAAATATTCCAAAATAATATTCACAAATTTGTGTTATATTTAAACAAAGAAGATAAACACGGAGGTAAGGAATATCAGAGGTCCGGTTAGGGGGAGAACAAACTGTAAACTTTTAACCAGCTTAATACCGCATTTGGATTTTAACCGCTTCAGAATCAGTTGTGGCCACAACTTAAGGGAATCACATAGGATTATAATATCCGAACTCTCAGCACTTGTTTTTAAGACAAGGATGTACCCCTATATGCTCTAAAGAGATATACATGCTTACATGGTATAATTATATATGTCAGTAGATAAGACTTTTAAACATTGTTTTTTTTAATTCATAGTAAACTACTTTTAATACCTATAACGATTTTGTTTATTTATTCATTTATTCATTTACAAGTATAGTTGACAGTACACGTTAGAATCACATTTGTCACCAGTGCCAGACAACACTTATCTTTAAGAAATAGAAGATAACTGCAAGTCAGTCATTATTTGTTTTATTTTTACACTTAAGAAATAGGAATATCCCAGTCACACTAGACACAGATTGACACTATAAGTCACGCACATCAAACAATTTCTTTCAAATAATAACTTTCAACACACTGAAACACTTCATATAGGAAACATCACAATAGTTCCACCTGAACTAATACACTCTCACCATCTTTTGAAGAAAATTTGAAATATAACACAAATTTGTGAATATTATTTTGGAATATTTTTATATTTTTTTAATCACAGCCCAAACTCACAGCTCTTTTAGAGCGCTCCCTACACCCACTTTGCACTTTTTCTACATATCTGATATTGGGAGCATATCAGACTTGGGGAAGCCAGTTGAGTCTGATCTACATATCACTCCACACTCTCTTTCTCTTACACAAATACATGCTGACATGCTACAAAACCTAATGGAGAGAATGGAGGATCTAGAAAATAGGAGCCGTTGGAACAGCCTAAGGATCCGGGGAATCCTTGAATCCATTTCTCCAGATGCCTTGCAAGGGCACCTACAAAGCCTCTTCCGGATAGCAAAAGACGCACCGTCAGCTCCAGAAATCCCTATCAAAAGGGCTCATTGTGCTCTACGCCCAAGACCACCAGCCAAAGCACCGCCGAGAGATGTGATAGTGAAACTGCTATCTTTCAGAGATAAAGAATAAATACTCAAAGGAGCAAGAAATAAATCACCCCTCACACACGCTGGGATAGAGGTGCAGATATATTCAGATATTTGTCCAGCTACCTTACAAAAAAGAAAAGACCTGAAATTTATCACTGTGGTCCTGAAAGAAAATAACATACCCTACAGATGGGGCTTCCCAACATGTATCGTAGCCACGAAAAATAACACCACCACAGTGTTCCGCTCCTTGGATGATCTACCATCATTCAATAAGAATCTTAATCTGATGATCAAACTTCCTCCAATGCTGGAGCACCTACAGAACGCTCCTATCGCAGCAGAAGAATCAACAACAGATGCCCCATCGTGATTTGAGGAATGTGCCCACCTAAGAGTGGAGCAGCACCATCATGATAGATGGGTAGGGATGCCTTAGTCCCACAGACTTCTCTGATCCAAAGAAGCACTGACCCTGCCAGAGAAGATTATTATTGGTTGAACACGAACTATAGCTCCCAGTGGGTCTGAGAAGTACCCCCCTCATTATCCAGATAAGTGGAGCATTTGTTAATTTGTTGACTTATGTTGCATTATTTATAACTTGTATATCTATAATGTCACTGTTACTACTGCAAACCATAATTCAATATGTCCAACACATTCAACGCTGAAGTCCACAACATAACACCCAGGGAGCCAGTAGTGGGGGGGGGGGGCATGCAAATGCGAACCCCACTGCACCATACCAAGCTTGAACCAACTAACACACCTCACACCCTACACTCACCCATACTTACACTACACATACTGCTACGGCTGAATTTATACACACATACATCCACTAAACTCATATCCTTACATAAAGACTATGGGGGGTAGTTATCAACGTGTCAACTTTCCTGCCTTCGCTGGCCCAATACGCCCGCCTAAGCTCGGCCACCTTCGCCGCGGCGGACCTGAAAAAATTCGCCTAAGTTAAAAAAGCTGCGCACCAAGTACGGAGCGATGAGCAGCAGACTGTGAGAGTTATCACTCATCCAATCTCGCTGCTCTTCGGCTTTTTTACAGCTTTATTGCTAGCCTGTCACTAAGCACCCACACTAACTATACTGTTCTACCCCCTATACCGGCGCCCCCGGAGCCCCCCGCAACTAAATAAAGTTATTAACCCCTAAACTGCTGCTCCTAGACCCCGCCACAACTCTTATAAATGTATTAACGCCTAAACCGCCACTCCCGGACACCGCCGCAACCTACATTATACCTAGTAACCCCTATTCTGCCCCCCCTATACCGCCGCCCTCTATAATAAAGTTATTAACCCCTATCCTGCTGATTCCGCACCTCGCCGCAACAAAATAAATAGTTTAACCCCTAAACCGCCGCTCCCGGACCCCGCCGCAACCTATATTAAACTTATTAACCCCTAATCTGCCCCCCCTACACCGTCGCCACCTATAATACATTTATTAACCCCTATCCTGCCCCCCCTACACCGCCGCCACTGTAATAAATTTATTAACCCCTAAACCTAAGTCTAACACTAACCCTAACACCCCCCTAACTTAAATATTAATTAAATAAATCTAAATAATATTTCTATTATTAACTAAATTAATCCTATTTAAAACTAAATATTACCTATAAAATAAACCCTAATATAGCTACAATATAAATAATAATTATATTGTAGCTATCTTAGGATTTATTTTTATTTTACAGGTAACTTTCAATTTATTTTAACTAGGTACAATAGCTATTAAATAGTTATTAACTATTTAATAGCTACCTAGCTAAAATAAAGAGAAATTTACCTGTAAAATAAAAACTAACCTAAGTTACAATTACACCTAACACTACACTATACTTTAATAAATTATTCCTATTTAAAACTAAATACTTACCTGTAAAATAAACCCTAAGATAGCTACAATGTAATTAATAATTACATTGTAGCTATTTTAGGATTTATATTTATTTTACAGGTAACTTTGTATTTATTTTAGCTAGTTAGAATATGACAAAATGACCTGTAAAATAAATCCTAACCTAAGTTACAATTAAACCTAACACTACACTATTATTACATTAATTAAATAAATTAACTACAATTAAATACAATTACATAAACTAACTAAAGTACAAAAAATAAAAAAAGCTAAGTTACAAAAAATAAAAAAAATAAGTTACAAACATTTAAAATATATTACAACAATTTTAAGCTAATTACACCTAATCTAAGCCCCCTAATAAAATAACAAAGCCCCCCAAAATAAAAAATTTCCCTACCCTATTCTACATTAAAAAAGTTCAAAGCTCTTTTACCTTACCAGCCCTTAAAGGGGCCTTTTGTGGGGCATGCCCCAAAGAAAACTGCTCTTTTGCCTGTAAAAGAAAAATACAAACCCCTCCCCCAACATTAAAACCCACCACCCACATACCCCTAATCTAACCCAAACCCCCCTTAAAAAAACCTAACACTACCCCCCTGAAGATCATACTACCTTGACTCATCTTCACTCAGCCGAGCCACCAATGGAACCGAAGAGGAGATCCGGAGCGGCAGAAGTGATCCTCCAAGGGGCGCTGAAGAAGTCTTCCATCCGATGAAGTGATCCTCCAAGCGGTGCTGAAGAAGTCTTCCATCCGATGAAGTGATCCTCCAAGCGGCGCTGAAGAAGTCTTCCATCCGATGAAGTGATCCTCCAAGCGGCGCTGAAGAAGTCTTCCATCCGATGAAGTGATCCTCCAAGCGGCGCTGAAGAAGTCTTCCATCCGGGCGATGTCATCTTCCAAGCGGGGTCTTCAATCTTTTTTCTTCAGGATCCATCTTGCAGACCTCCGACGCGGAACATCCTGCTGGCCCGACGGACTATCGACGAATGAAGGCTACTTTAAGGGACGTCATCCAAGATGGCGTCCCTCGAATTCCGATTGGCTGATAGGATTCTATCAGCCAATCGGAATTAAGGTAGGAAAAATCTGATTGGCTGATTGAATCAGCCAATCAGATTGAAGTTCAATCCGATTGGCTGATTGAATCAGCCAATCAGATTGAGCTCGCATTCTATTGGCTGATCGGAACAGCCAATAGAATGCAAGCTCAATCTGATTGGCTGATTGGATCAGCCAATCGGATTGAACTTCAATCTGATTGGCTGATTCAATCAGCCAATCAGATTTTCCCTACCTTAATTCCGATTGGCTGATAGAATCCTATCAGCCAATCGGAATTGAAGGGACGCCATCTTGGATGACGTCCCTTAAAGGAGCCTTCATTCGTCGATAGTCCGTCGGGAAAGAAGGATGTTCCGCGTCGGCGGGATAAAGATGGATCCTGAAGAAAGAAGATTGAAGACCCCGCTTGAAAGATGACATCGCCCAGATGGAAGACTTCTTCAGCGCCGCTTGGAAGATGACATCGCCCGGATGGAAGACTTCTTCAGCGCCGCCTGGAGGATCACTTCATCGGATGGTAGACTTCTTCAGCGCCCCTTGGAGGATCACTTCTGCCGCTCCGGATCTCCTCTTCCGTTCCATCGGTGGCTCGGCTGAGTGAAGACGACTCAAGGTAGGATGATCTTCAGGGGGGTAGTGTTAGGTTTTTTTAAGGGGTGTTTGGGTTAGATTAGGGGTATGTGGGTGGTGGGTTTTAATGTTGGGGGGGTTTGTATTTTTCTTTTACAGGCAAAAGAGCAGTTTTCTTTGGGGCATGCCCCACAAAAGGCCCTATTAAGGGCTGGTAAGGTAAAAGAGCTTTGAACTTTTTTAATGTAGAATAGGGTAGGGAAATTTTTTATTTTGGGGGGCTTTGTTATTTTATTAGGGGGCTTAGATTAGGTGTAATTAGCTTAAAATTGTTGTAATATTTTTTAAATGTTTGTAACTTATTTTTTTTATTTTTTGTAACTTAGCTTTTTTATTTTTTGTACTTTAGTTAGTTTATGTAATTGTATTTAATTGTAGTTATTTGTAGTTAATTTATTTAATTAATGTAATGATAGTGTAGTGTTAGGTTTAATTGTAACTTAGGTTAGGATTTATTTTACAGGTAATTTTGTATTTCTTTTAGCTAGGTAGTTATTAAATAATTAATAACTATTTAATAACTATTCTAACTAGCTAAAATAAATACAAAGTTACCTGTAAAATTAATATAAATCCAAAAATAGCTACAATGTAATTATTAATTAAATTGTAGCTATCTTAGGGTTTATTTTACAGGTAAGTATTTAGTTTTAAATAGAAATAATTTATTAAAGTATAGTGTAGTGTTAGGTGTAATTGTAACTTAGGTTAGGATTTATTTTACAGGTAAATTTCAGTTTATTTTAGCTAGGTAAGCTATTAAATAGTTAATAACTATTTAATAGCTATTGTACCTAGTTAAAATAAATTGAAATTTGCCTGTAAAATAAAAATAAATCCTAAAATAGCTACAATATAATTATTATTTATATTGTAGCTATATTAGGGTTTATTTTAAAGGTAAGTATTTAGTTTTAAATAGGATTAATTTAGTTAATAATAGAAATATTATTTAGATTTATTTAATTAATATTTAAGTTAGGGGGGTGTTAGGGTTAGTGTTAGACTTAGGTTTAGGGGTTAATAAATTTATTACAGTGGGGGCGGTGTAGGGGGGGCAGGATAGGGGTTAATAAATGTATTATAGGTGTAGGGGGGCAGATTAGGGGTTAATAAGTTTAATATAGGTTGCAGGGGGTCCGGGAGCGGCGGTTTAGGGGTTAAACTATTTATTTAGTTGCGGCGAGGTCCGGGATTGGCAGGATAGGGGTTAATAACTTTATTATAGAGGGCGGCGGTATAGGGGGGGCAGGATACTGGTTACTAGGTATAATGTAGGTTGCGGCGGTGTCTGGGAGCGGCGGTTTAGGGGTTAATACATTTATTATAGTTGCGGCGGGGTCAGGGAGCGGCGGTTTAGGGGTTAATATGTATAGAGTAGCTTGCGGTGGGCTCCGGGAGCGGCGGTTTAGGGGTTAATCAGTTTATTATAGCTTGCGATGGGCTCCGGGAGCGGCGGTTTAGGGGGTAATAACTTTATTTAGTTGCGGCGGTGTAGGGGGGGACAGATTAGGGGTGTTTAGACTCGGGGGACATGTTAGGGTGTTAGGTGTAGACAGCTCCCATAGAAATCAATGGGATGTCTGGCAGCAGCGAACTTTTACTTTCGCTATGGTCAGACTCCCATTGATTCCTATGGGATCCGCCGCCTCCAGGGCGGCGGATTGAAAACCAGGTACGCTGGGCCGGAAAAGTGCCGAGCGTACCTGCTAGTTTTTTGATAACTAGCAAAAGTAGTCAGATAGTGCCGCACTTGTGTGCGGAACATCTGGAGTGACGTAAGAATCGATCTGTGTCGGACTGAGTCCGGCGGATCGAAGCTTACATCACTAAATTCTACTTTTGCCGGTCTCTAGCCTTTGATAACTAAGGCGAATCAGCCTCGCCACAAATACGCTGCGGAATTCCAGCGTATTTGAGGTTGACGGCTTGATAACTACCCCCCTATATCTCATAGGCAATGAACTAGGGTCATCACCCCTAGTGAATGTACCGTTTGTTGTTATATTGTTTATTTTTGAATTGATATATCAGTTTGATGTCCTTGTTTTACAATCTTACAAAGATTTATCCCTCCATAGGTTTGACTGCTGCAGGTGGAGGTAAGACCCCCCATTTCCTCATTGACCCTATCATTAGATACCACTTTACAGTCCTACCGATATATTTCTAACTCTAACTCTCCCAGGCTCTACCCATCCCACCCCCAGTATCAATTAAACACTTTCTTCCTGCCGGGTGCTTGTACCTAACACAATGCCAACACGTAAAATATACTCCCAATCCCATGCATTGGAACTGGTCACAGTTAACGTTAAGGGAATGAACAGCCCAGGTAAAAGATCAGTAGTGCTCCACGACCTATAAAGGATGAGGAGACATAGTCTTCCTCCAGGAGACACACTTCCGAAAGGGCCATGAACCTAAATGGTTCCAAAAACACTACACTCAAGCTTACTTTGCGTAGGGCCCGGCTAAAAAAGGGGGAGTGGGAGTACTGTTTCATAAGAAGATCCCCTTCAGTCTCACACAGATTGAAAAAGATCCTGAAGGCCGCTATATCATGATATTAGGTCTCTTACATAATAGGCCAGTTACACTCGTCAACTTATACTTCCCAAAAACGGCGCAGGCTGCCTTCCTCAAGCGCATAACACAAAAAATTCTGGAATTCCAGAAAGGAATCCTCTTCCTCGGTGGGGACTTTAATGTTCCCATGGACCCTCAACTTGATGCCTCTGACGGCTCCTCCAGCATAGCACCCAAGACCCTTAAAATGATATCACAATATCTGAGAGATATGGTAGTTCATGACGTCTGGCGAATAATGCATCCAAACACCAAAGATTTCACTTTCTATTCTCACCCCTACAATAAATACACCAGGATAGATTACATTTACTCAGATACAGTGGGCCTTACTACCATTTTGGATTGCACAATACAAAATATCACATGGTCAGACCATGCTCCTGTCTCCTGCACGATTCATTGGCCAGAAACTCCAGTTTCCGCCTTTGTGTGGAAACTAGATGACACACTGTTAGATAACCCTACTAATGCTGCAGGGCTCACTAAAACACTTCAAGAATACTTCCAACTAAATCTGACAGACACCCTCCCACTAACCACCACATGGGAAGCGCATAAGTGCATAATGCGGGGGAGTTCATAAAGATAAGAGCTAGACAAAATAGACTCAAAAGAGAAAGACTCCAGTCCTTGTTGACTTCAATCTCCTGCCTTGAACAACATAAGACCAGCCCCGCAAACACTGCCCTCCTAGCAGAACTAAAACAAGCTAGAATAGACCTGATGACGCATCTGCAAGAAGAACAACAAAAAAAGGCACTCCTTATGAAACAAGTATTTTATGAACAGGGAGATAAGGCAGATAAATTGCTAGCTAGGGCTTTGGCACGTAGAAAACTTAAAACATATATTCATGAGATTAGGGACTCCAAAAATGACACTCATTATGATGCGACAAACATAGCAAACACCTTCAGAGAATATTATAAGGCACTCTATAACATAAACCTGAACCATAATGGATCGGCTAACCTGCAGAATTATGAGGATGACTTACCCCAGACACAAAACTATCTCTCAAAGGTTGTGCTGCCATGTCTTTCAGATGAAGACAAGAACTCATTAGACAAACCCTTTAAGCTTACTGAAATCTTACAAATCATTAAAGACCTAGCAACGGGTAAAAGCCCAGGCCCGGATGGCTTAAGTTCCAAATATTATAAAAAATTCGCTCACATACTTGCTCCCCATCTGCTTGGAATATTTAACGCAATTCAAGACACAGCCTCCCTTCCAAGCTCCATGCTGGAGGCGCACATAGTGGTACTGCCCAAACCCGGTAAACCCCCCATAAAACCGGAAAATTTCCGGCCAATCTCTTTGCTAAACTCCGACATTAAAATTATAGCTAAGTTAATCGCGAATAGAATTAATAAATTCCTCCCGCAGCTAATCTCAACTGACCAAACGGGTTTTATTCCGCACAGGGAGGCAAGAGATAACACACTCAAAGTCATACAACTGATTTCTCATGCCAAAATAACATCCACCCTCCTTTCGACAGACGCGGAGAAAGTGTTTGACCGGGTAAACTGGTCATTCATGCTTTCTACCCTTAACAGAATTAATTTTGGATCTGGCCTCGTGAAGTGGATCATGTCGCTATATTCCACACCAAATGCCAAAATATATGTGAACGGAGTCCTGTCAGACTCATTTCCAATTACGAACGGAATGAGGCAGGGATGTCCCCTCTCCCCTGTCCTATTTGCTATATCAATAGAACCCCTAGGTAGCAGAATAAGAGCGAATCCCTCTATCACAGGACTTAAAGTACACAACATAGAATATAAACTTGCCATGTATGCGGACGACATTTTACTCACACTCAGACACTTTACACTCCTTACCAGAAGTACTGAAAGAAATGGAGCTGTACGGTACTGTATCCAATTTCCATCCGAACTCCTCAATATCAATGAATCATGTGAAAACTTCAACCTTATAGCCAGCACTTGTCCTCTTAGAGTTGTGCACAAAGAACTCCTATATTTGGGAATCATTATCAAGCCGACCCTGCCGGAAATTATAGAATCCAACTATAAAAAAATTAAAGAAGAAATAATTACAGATCTTTCTGGGTGGCGGAAAAAATCCTTCTCATGGATAGGTAGGATTAACATAGTTAAAATGAACATTTTACCTCGTATTCTATACATCCTACAAACCATCCCGTTGAAACCAACCACTCCACACATTCATAACATCCAAAAAGCGATGGAAGATTATATATGGCAGGGAATCAAACCCAGAATAAACAAAAACACCTTGTATAGATCCCGATCAATGGGGGGCATGGGTCTCCCCAACCTACACACATATAGTCAGGCTATCTCATTACAGCGCATAACAGAGTGGAGCCAGAATCTAGCACATAAGGCATGGATAGGGCTGGACTCTGATATCCTCCAATGTTATAATGTTGGATCCTTGGCTTGGATCCCTCAGAAACATCGCCCCACACACTTACAGTCATACCCACTTCTTAAAGAGACCATGGCGACATGGGACAAAATAGCAGCCACCCAGACCCATGTTTCATCACCCACTTCTCCCCTTACCCCGATTAGGGGTAACCCAGCCACACACATCCAAATCCCTACAGAACAAGTTAAGCATACCTTACCTTTAAGCAAATTGCCAATATATAATACTCTTACCAACAACAAACTTAAAACGCAACAAGAACTCAGAGATTGGGACCAGGACCTTTTCACATCCTGGTTTCGCTGCGCCCAACTCTCACACTATGTAACAACACACAGACACAAAACATCACTTTTCAGATCACTCATATCTTTCGAGAATCTCTGCACCTTAATCACTCCAACAAAACACCTGATTCCACGACTTTACGAATTACTACATCGCGGCAGCCTTCACAATCTCCCCGCATATGTGCAGGGATGGCATAGGGAGTTGGGGCAGGATTATGACCCGGAATCAGGGCACAAAGTCTTCGACATAACAAAAAAAATTTCAATTTCGGCCAGAACTCAAGAAACCCAATATAAATATCTAAGTAGATGGTACATGACCCCCCAAAGAATTAAAAAGATATACCCCAACGCGTCGGGGAGGTGCTGGAGGGGCTGCGGAGAAGAGGGTACTATGCTGCACATGTGGTGGAGCTGCACCAAAATAAGAGACTTCTGGAGAGAGGTGTTTGTCGAGATTAACAAAAAAACTTCATCTTTCCATCCATCCAACCGCATCAACCCTACTCTGCCTAGACCTCCGAAATTCAATAGCTATCATGACAGGACTCTATTTATCATAATGCTAAATGGAGCTAAGGCCCTGATCCCCAAAAATTGGAAAACAGAGACCGTACCTTCCCTACTACACTGGGAAAATCTGGTAACCACACAACTACAACTCGAGAGATACCACTACACCAAGATAGGGAGGCTCGATCTACATGAATACATGTCCCTAACATGGAGAGGCACCCCCCTTTAACTATACCCTCCCACACTCAGTTTACTTCGCTCACTACCACTAATTAACCTATATTAACCCTGATCTTCCCCCCTCCGCCTGCGGCAATTCATAATCCTTCTTCATATCTCCCCTCTCACCGGCTTTCCCCCCCTCCTTACTTTCCCACCTCCCTCCCTACCCCTTTCCACCAAAGATGAAACCCCACCCCTCCCCTCACCCTCATCCCCCTCCCTCGTACTCCACTCCCTCTTTCCCGTAGATACCTCCCCACCCTCATCATAGAAAGACAGACTGTGAAAGATGCAAATTGAATTTATTGTTAAGTTTACATTTGTTGATCCAAAGTTTACTGTTCAAATACTGAAAGGAAAAGAAAAGTTAAAATTATTGCAAAATGGACATAAACTACATTGCCCTTGATGATTGACCTAGAGACAGTTTCTGCCTCTGGGCAGACGAGGACACTACTACACCACAGAAGGCTTCTGTGGCCCCTTGGCCTTATGGAGCCTCACGCGATACCAAAGACTCTCATGTACTATCCTCAGGGTTGTTAATATTGTACTTGTGCATAGTCTCAAATGATTCTTGGCTTATGTAATGTTATATTTTTTCTTCAAATAAAGCTTTGCAAACCCCAAAAAAAAAAAAAAAAAGTTACTGTCTCTTTAAATTGAAAACAGTTTCTTTTTTACTGCAAACCGTTTAGCTTCAAACAACAATTAATAAAGAATTACCCTCTGCACCTCAGCACTCTGCGGAAGTGCTCCTACCTGACTGAAGATCAGCCAAATTTCCCCTCTCTTCAGCTCCAGACGATCCGTTTTAGTAGTGCCTTCTTTGAATCATCAAACAACGATACCCTGCTGAAAAAAGGAAATACAGTCTCTGTACTAGCAACGCATGATTACTTTCACCATGTGACTCTAGAACAGACAGGACAAATCCTTCCTGATGTCGCTCTATTCCCTCAGCCTCTCAGAAATGAAGCGCAACTAAAGTGGCACGCAAAACAGGAAGGACCGCCCATCGTGGGCGTAAAGCTATGCCGATAGAGAATAGTGAAACCACCAGAGCCATAACGTAACATGTTTGTTTTCCAGCTTTACTCCAGCTCCAGTGCCTGCCAAGTAACGCTGCCCAAATACTTTCCCTTCACGAAAGATTGTAATGTCCCAGCATAAAGAGCTACCTTCCCTTCAGAGCGCCTTATGTTCAGTGTGTGCTTACTGTTATTCTGAGTCTCCTTGTGCCCCAGAAATTTAAAGTAGCACTTACCTTAGCTTCTGCCTGGCAGCAAGGCAGCTCTCAGGCTTGAGAGGTCCTCTCCCTCACATCGACCTGAGGAGAATAAAATGCTGAGTAAATGATTACCTCAGACAGAAGGATATAGGGCAGCAGGAAAACATGGGAGGCGCAGTGAGAATTATGTCCCACAAGTTCCCATTGCTCTAAAGCCACCAAGGCTCTACCAAAGAGACTGATATGGACTACGGCTACACCCTAGAACAAAGCAGCACAATCTTGCACTACTTTAAAAAAATAATAAACTCTTGATTGAAGAATCTATACTAACACCTCACTTTACCTCTTCCTATCACTAACGTAGGCAAAGAGAATGACTGGAGTGGGAGGGAGGGGAGGAGCTATTTAACAGCTCTGCTGTGGTGCTCTTTGCCTCTGCCTGCTGACCAGGAGGTGAATATCCCATTAGTAATTAAGATGATCCCTGGACTCATCGTGTCTTAAAAAAGAAATCCCTATCCTGAGCAATTGGGATGTAAGAGTATCAGTGAGCCCTGTATTATGGCTGTCTGGCCTTTATTGCATAAATGTCATATCAGGACTCACTGAATATCAGTAAAGAGATCTCTATATATGGGTTTTCTGGTAAAAGTAGGCTATAAGAGTTATTGAAACCTCTATCTCATGGTCCTCTGAATTATTTAGGATTGTACCATACACTTCCTTGTTCTATGTGCATATAAAGTGTAATCACCAGTAATTGTTTATCATCTGGATAAGTGATGTGCCACCATAGGAGGCATGTGAGGCAGCACCTCCCCTGTCCTATGTGTGAATTACACTTTTTTAATTATGTTTTTTTTAAAAAATGTGTTAAGTTAATTTATAAAAAAAAAAAAAATGTACCCAAGGAAGTACCCCTCCTAGCCCCCCCACCCCCCGCCATTGACTCCGCCTCAATACCAAAAAAAACTAAGGCTTCGATGATCCCATATCCATACTATTGCTCAATGAAGGAGAGGCTGTGAGCCGTTCAGCTCCCCTCCATTGCGCAATATGGATGTTTTACTGAATTTTTCTATGAGCCGCTAGAGACTGCGCCACCTAATGGTGCTTAAGTCTCTTTGCGGCCCATACCGCTCCCAACGAGGCTTTTCTCTAACTAGCCTCGGGAGCCAATCAGCCGCCCGCTCTCTCCTCTCTCACATCTAGGAGCCACTGAGCAAGGTGGAGACGGAATGATATGAGTCGTCACATGTGTGAGGGAGCCGTAAGCCGTTACCACGAGTGAGTGAGCTCAGACTAATCAGCGCTGGATAGTGGACAGCTGCTGCATGCGCTTGTAAAGTTGTGAAGCAAGTGACTCCCGGCCCGGGACCCGATTTTAATGTATTACCTAGACAGGTGAGGGGCGAGGGCAGGACAGGATGCTTATAGTGATAGTACTGTGATACTCTCTAAAAATAAAAACGGCGGCTGCGGCTCCTCTTCCATCACCCATAATTAACTGAACTCCAATGCAATGCAATTAATTTCATTTTCAATTAAATTTCCCTAAGTCTTAGGGAAATTTAATTGAAAATGAAATTAATAGACTATGGTCACAGGTTGGTTGCTGGGGTTTATTGCACGCACACCTTCTTTCAGGGAAGCGCATATGTATTCTAAAGATGTGCACAGCTTTGTGAAGTGTATTTTTTTTTTTTCTTCAACTGGGATGGGATTTTTATTTATTTTTTATTTTAATGGCGGCGGTACGTTGTCTGTGCTACTTGTTAAGCACTTTAATTTTAGAAGCAGGGCATAGCAATTGGTCTTGTGCTAAATCTAGGCAATATTTAAGCATTGAAGGCAGAACATTTGCCCTATATCAGTTTCCTGCCAGCAGTTCAGTCTGCACTGATTGAGGACAGAGGAAGGCTGTTGGGATGTATTTTCTTTACTTGTGTCTTCAGCACATTATGCATATATATGTTTTTTAACATATATATATTATGTTATGTATACATATATATATATACAAATATATGTGTACATATATATATGTATATATATTTATTTATATATATATATATATATATATATATACACACACACACACATATATATATATATACAGGTAGCCCTCAGTTTACGCCGGGGTTAGGTTCCAGAAGGAATGGTTGTAAATCGAAACCGTTGTAAATTGAAACCCAGTTTATAATGTAAGTCAATAAGAAGTGAGGGAGATAGGTTCCAGGCCCCTCTCAAAATTGTCATAAGTAACACCTAATACATTAATTTTAAAGCTTTGAAATTAAGACTTTAAATGCTAAACATCATTATAAACCTAATAAAATAATCACACAACACAGAATATATAATTACACTAAGTTAAATGAACAAAAACATTTGCTAAATAGCATTATAAACTCCACCTACTGGCTATTTTAATAAAGGCACTGCTTCTCAATGCTTTTCAATAGCAGTCACATGACTGGAAAAAAAATGCCAAACATTTTGCTATCATAACACCTTCACCCTGCTGTATATAGTAGCAGCATAAAATGAGGTGACATCTGAACACAAATTATAATTTTTGAAAATCTCTGCAAGGTGAATATCGCACAGTATGGAAAAGCAGCCTCTGTCAATTCCTGTTATCATATGATAAAGTATACTGTGGCAGATATTAAAGGAACACTCAATCAAAATTAAACTTTTATTATTCAAATAGAGCATGCCATTTTAAACAACTTTCCAATTTACTTCCATAAACATAATGTGCAAAGTCTTTTTATATTTAAACTTTTTGAGTCACCGTCTACTGAGCATCTGCAATAATAAGTGTGTATGCATTTGTGAATGGCTGATGGCTGTCACATGGTACGTGTATGCATTTGTGATTGGCTGATGGCTGTCACATGATACAGGGGGAGTGGAAAAAGACATAACTTTTAAAATTGTCAGAAAAAAAATCTACTACTCATTTAAAGATCAGACTAAGTGCTATTGCATTGTCTTGTTATCTTGCATTTGTTGCTTATGCAAATCTACTGTGTTGACTGGTCCTTTAACTCTGCTAATTCTTTAGTGTTTGTTCTTCCCTAGGAGAAGACAACTGTTCAATTTATAGAGCTGAGTATGTGTGAACTCAGAATATAGTGCATGGGGTGTAGCAAGGAACTGACATAAAGCAGTATAGATACTTGTGCTAAGAGGTTTTCTTAAGGTTGGAAAACAAATATTAAGTTGATCTTTTTAATTTCTTGATATTTCATTGCTAGGTCCTCATGTCAGCAGTGGGTGAAATCCGTTCTTTATAGCCTATTGTATAGCAGACATCATTAAAGTGATACAGATCTAGTATTATTGTCATACTCAGATGTGCTGTTTTATCCGCAAGCAAAATGTATATAAGCACATAGAGAGATGATAAATTCTTTGGAAAACCAGTGGTTCCCACTTATTTCTGTCTGCCCTTTACCTCATGTGTGACATTTTTCAGAAAGAGCTACACAAAAACATTCCTTTCTTCTTTTTATGAATAATAAAAGAACTTTACAATATATTTTCAATATTTATTTTGCCCCCTTTATCATGTGATTTAGCACTGAAAGTTGAGCAATAAGGCAATGGTGGGTGGAGTTTGACTACCGGAGAATAGCTGCGTAAAAAGGATGTCTAATTGTTTAAAAACATTAAAGGAGCATTAAACTCAACATTTTTCTTTTATGTTTCAGAAAGAACATACAATATTAAACAACTTTACATTTGACTTCTTTTAGATAATTACATTTTTTCTTTTGGTATCCTTTGAAAAGCATACCTATGGTTCCTGGACATATATGTCTCTTGTCATTGGCTCATTTAATGTGTCCAGTTAGCACCTAGTACTGCATTACTGCATACTTTTCAACAAAGGATAACAAGAGAATTAAGTACATTTAATATTAGCAGTAAATTGGACCTGCAACCTGACAATTTTTTCGTTAATTTAAGGTAACTCTGTTGAATTCATATACATGTTTCTTGGGCATATCATAGCGAGTGCCTCACCAGCCTCTGACCTCACCGCACGTCCCTGGTGATTGTTGATGCACATGAACAGGCCCTGTGTATGTATAGATTCTGTGTATATCCTTGGTTGGTTGACAAGGATTCAGTCTAACGGGACAGCAGTGTGACAGTGAATAAATTGTGACACTTGGGTGCGAGTAAAGATTGGTTCATCTGTAAACTAAAATTCCTTCCAAGGAACCTTTATCTTAGAACTGTGATATGTTAGTTATGAATCATAACCTTTGTTACTGATTCCAGTGAGTACTGGCAACATGAGTTTGTTACTGTTCAATTTGTGAAAGTTTTGTTTATATCCACTTAGCGTGCTTGTATTACGTGTATACGTTGGTTCACCACTAGTATTATCTCTTCCTAATGTACAGAGTGAATCTAGTATAACTGGATAATGGTACGTCTTCTATGGACCATTTTTTAACATGAATTCAAGTCTGAACATTGGATCTTTCAAGGAAACATGTCCTAGAGCAGTGTTTTTCAACCAGTGTGCCGTGGCACACTAGTGTGCGGTGAGAGATCCTCAGGTGTGCCGCGGCAGACTGACAACAGCGCGGGGGTGTCCCTCTTTCAAATTTTTAAATATTGGTAGGTATGTGACAGGCTCATCAGGCATCATTTACAACCATGACATTGACATTCATTCACAGACAATCATTATGTTTGTGAATGAATGTCAATATGTCATGTATAGTTTGTAGGAGGCATGGCATGACAGCACAGTACAGTGTGTGTGTATATATATATATATATATATATATATATATATATATATATACATATATATATCCTGTATTAGGCTACAATGTGTGATTTTGTAAAATTTTGGGATGGTGGTGTGCCACAGGATTTTTTAATGTAAAAAAGTGTGCCACGGCAAAAAAAAAGGTTGCAAATCACTGTCCTAGAGAATGATATTTTTATCAGTTGTTTATCGTTACAATTGTTGCTAACTGCTATAGATGCTTAACAGTGTTACCATTGTCTTCCGATTTGTGAGTTTAGTTAATGTTCATTTTGTATATGCTAAATGCAGGGTACTACTAATGGTCACTATGTTCTCTTGATATCTAATATTGAGTATCCATACTCATGTCAAATAATTCTCAGTGTCTTCAGTATATTAGCCAAGTTAGGATTTGAGCATTTGTAGTTGGCATGTACCAACCACTGTATAATATTGATTTGAGTCGTTATATAATTCATATATTGCTAATCATGCGCTGTTACCGGTTGGCATGTATCAACTCTTGTATAGTAATAATATAGTTGGAGGCAATATTTTGCATAAGCAGCCTGTCCCTGGCAGTTAATATGCAGGTAACATCGATCAATTCATGTACGGATTTAAAGTACACTGACCATTTGTAAAATGCATAAGCGTTATGTATTGTTATCTACGGGACACCAATTCAAAATGGTATTTTTAGTAACTAGCTGTTAGTGTACCTCTCTTATTGTTAGGTTGCACTGCTATTACGCTCCACCATTCAACGTCTTGCACATAAATTAGCAAATTGTGAATCATTATATTACAGAATGGCGCTCTGTCTGAGCAGCTGATATATTGCTAGTCATATGCTATTAACGGTTGGCGTGCGTCAACTCTTGTATAATTACGCTCCACCATTCACAGTCTTGCATGCAAATTAGCTTGTGTGTACTTAAAGTATCACAGATAGTATTCTCTGACTGTACTGATATTGTAATACACCACCTCGTTTTACATTAAAAAGGTTTATTTGGGCACTCGTATTCTTGACGATTTAACTAATATATAAGTGTGCGTTCAAACAGTATAATGTTGGGATGTTGGGATTTTATTTTATAAAAACTAACACAACCAATCTAAACATTTATAAATTATAAATCAAATACAACTGAGAGCTAATACACTCTCCTAATAGAGTATACATCACCTTACAAAATAAATATAGATACCATATTAATTCAAATTGACCCATTTGCAACAATATGTTGGGACCTTGAGAGAAATAAGTAGCCCATAAGCCAGACAACGTGGGGTCTGAGTTAAGCTGAAATTTTCAGTATGGAAGGTCGTCATGGAAAATGCTCATATTGGGGGATAATTCCAGGTAGGAAGGCTTATGTTTGAGTTATAGAGGCTATTAAAAGAAGTATAATGTCTAAGGCCTAGATTTGGAGTTTGGCGTTAGCCGTGAAAACCAGCGTTAGAGGCTCCTAACGCTGGTTTTGGCCGCCCGCTGGTATTTGGAGTCAGTGATTAAAGGGTCTAACGCTCACTTTTCAGCCGCGACTTTTCCATACCGCAGATCCCCTTACGTCAATTGCGTATCCTATCTTTTCAATGGGATCTTCCTAACGCCGGTATTTAGAGTCGTTTCTGAAGTGAGCGTTAGAGCTCTAACGACAAAACTCCAGCCGCAGGAAAATAGCAGTAGTTAAGAGCTTTCTGGGCTAACGCCGGTTCATAAAGCTCTTAACTACTGTACCCTAAAGAACACTAACACCCATAAACTACCTATGTACCCCTAAACCGAGCTCCCCCCACATCGCCGCCACTCGATTAAAATTTTTTAACCCCTAATCTGCCGACCGCCACCTACGTTATACTTATGTACCCCTAATCTGCTGCCCCTAACCCCACCGAGCCCTGTATTACATTTATTAACCCCTAACCTGCCCCCCACAACGTCGCCGCCAGCTACTTACAATAATTAACCCCTAATCTGCCGACCGCAAAGCGCCGCCACCTACGTTATCCTTATGTACCCCTAATCTGCTGCCCCTAACACCGCCGACCCATATATTATATTTATTAACCCCTAATCTGCCCCCCTCAAAGTCGCCAACACCTGCCTACACTTATTAACCCCTAATCTGCCGAGCGGACCTGAGCGCTACTATAATAAATGTATTAACCCCTAATCCGCCTCACTAACCCTATCATAAATAGTATTAACCCCTAATCTGCCCTCCCTAACATCGTCGACACCTAACTTCAATTATTAACCCCTAATCTGACGACCGGAGCTCACCGCTACTATAATAAATGGATTAACCCCTAAAGCTAAGTCTAACCCTAACACTAACACCCCCCTAACTTAAATATAATTTTAATCTAACGAAATTAATTAACTCTTATTAAATAAATTATTCCTATTTAAAGCTAAATACTTACCTGTAAAATACATCCTAATATAGCTACAATATAAATTATAATTATATTATAGCTATTTTAGGATTTATATTTATTTTACAGGCAACTTGGTAATTATTTTAACCAGGTACAATAGCTATTTAATAGTTACCTAGTTAAAATAATAACAAATTTACCTGTAAAATAAATCCTAACCTAAGATATAATTAAACCTAACACTACCCTATCAATAAATTAATTAAATAAACTACCTACAATTACCTACAATTAACCTAACACTACACTATCAATAAATTAATTAAACACAATTCCTACAAATAAATACAATTAAATAAACTAGCTAAAGTACAAAAAATAAAAAAGAACTAAGTTACAAAAAATAAAAAAATATTTACAAACATAAGAAAAATATTACAACAATTTTAAACTAATTACACCTACTCTAAGCCCCCTAATAAAATAACAAAGCCCCCCAAAATAAAAAATTCCCTACCCTATTCTAAATTAAAAAAGGTAAAAGCTCTTTTACCTTACCAGCCCTGAACAGGGCCCTTTGCGGGGCATGCCCCAAGAATTTCAGCTCTTTTGCCTGTAAAAAAAAACATACAATACCCCCCCCCAACATTACAACCCACCACCCACATACCCCTAATCTAACCCAAACCCCCCTTAAATAAACCTAACACTAAGCCCCTGAAGATCTTCCTACCTTGTCTTCACCATCCAGGTTCACCGATCCGTCCTGAAGAGCTCCTCCGATGTCCTGATCCAAGCCCAAGCGGGGGGCTGAAGAGGTCCATGATCCGGTCAAAGTCTTCATCCAAGCGGGGCAGAAGAGGATCTTCCATCCGATTGAAGTCTTCATCCAAGCAGCATCCATCCGGAGCGAAGCGGCAGGATCCTGAAGACCTCCAGCGCGGAACATCCATCCGGCCCGACGACTGAACGACGAATGACTGTTCCTTTAAGGGACGTCATCCAAGATGGCGTCCCTCGAATTCCGATTGGCTGATAGGATTCTATCAGCCAATCGGAATTAAGGTAGGAATTTTCTGATTGGCTGATGGAATCAGCCAATCAGAATCAAGTTCAATCCGATTGGCTGATCCAATCAGCCTATCAGATTGAGCTCGCATTCTATTGGCTGATCGGAACAGCCAATAGAATGCGAGCTCAATCTGATTGGCTGATTGGATCAGCCAATCGGATTGAACTTGATTCTGATTGGCTGATTCCATCAGCCAATCAGAAAATTCCTACCTTAATTCCGATTGGCTGATAGAATCCTATCAGCCAATCGGAATTCGAGGGACGCCATCTTGGATGACGTCCCTTAAAGGAACAGTCATTCGTCGTTCAGTCGTCGGGCCGGATGGATGTTCCGCGCTGGAGGTCTTCAGGATCCTGCCGCTTCGCTCCGGATAGAAGACCATAGAAGATGCCGCCTGGATGAAGACTTCAATCGGATGGAAGATCCTCTTCTGCCCCGCTTGGATGAAGACTTTGACCGGATCATGGACCTCTTCAGCCCCCCGCTTGGGCTTGGATCAGGACATCGGAGGAGCTCTTCAGGACGGATCGGTGAACCTGGATGGTGAAGACAAGGTAGGAAGATCTTCAGGGGCTTAGTGTTAGGTTTATTTAAGGGGGGTTTGGGTTAGATTAGGGGTATGTGGGTGGTGGGTTGTAATGTTGGGGGGGGGGTATTGTATGTTTTTTTTTACAGGCAAAAGAGCTGAAATTCTTGGGGCATGCCCCGCAAAGGGCCCTGTTCAGGGCTGGTAAGGTAAAAGAGCTTTTACCTTTTTTAATTTAGAATAGGGTAGGGAATTTTTTATTTTGGGGGGCTTTGTTATTTTATTAGGGGGCTTAGAGTAGGTGTAATTAGTTTAAAATTGTTGTAATATTTTTCTTATGTTTGTAAATATTTTTTTATTTTTTGTAACTTAGTTCTTTTTTATTTTTTGTACTTTAGCTAGTTTATTTAATTGTATTTATTTGTAGGAATTGTGTTTAATTAATTTATTGATAGTGTAGTGTTAGGTTAATTGTAGGTAATTGTAGGTAGTTTATTTAATTAATTTATTGATAGGGTAGTGTTAGGTTTAATTATATCTTAGGTTAGGATTTATTTTACAGGTAAATTTGTTATTATTTTAACTAGGTAACTATTAAATAGCTATTGTACCTGGTTAAAATAATTACCAAGTTGCCTGTAAAATAAATATAAATCCTAAAATAGCTATAATATAATTATAATTTATATTGTAGCTATATTAGGATGTATTTTACAGGTAAGTATTTAGCTTTAAATAGGAATAATTTATTTAATAAGAGTTAATTTATTTCGTTAGATTTAAATTATATTTAACTTAGGGGGCTGTTAGAGTTAGGGTTAGACTTAGCTTTAGGGGTTAATACATTTATTAGAATAGCGGTGAGCTCCGGTCGTCAGATTAGGGGTTAATAATTGAAGTTAGGTGTCGGCGATGTTAGGGAGGCCAGATTAGGGGTTAATACTATTTATTATAGGGTTAGTGAGGCGGATTAGGGGTTAATAACTTTATTATAGTAGCGCTCAGGTCCGCTCGGCAGATTAGGGGTTAATAAGTGTAGGCAGGTGTCGGCGACGTTGTGGGGGGCAGATTAGGGGTTAATAAATATAATATAGGGGTCGGCGGTGTTAGGGGCAGCAGATTAGGGGTACATAGGGATAACGTAGGTTGCAGCGGTTTACGGAGCGGCAGATTAGGGGTTAAAAAAAATATGCAGGGGTCAGCGATAGCGGGAGCGGCAGATTAGGGGTTAATAAGTGTAAGGTTAGGGGTGTTTAGACTCGGGGTACATGTTAGAGTGTTAGGTGCAGACGTAGGAAGTGTTTCCCCATAGGAAACAATGGGGCTGCGTTAGGAGCTGAACGCTGCTTTTTTGCAGGTGTTAGGTTTTTTTTCAGCTCAAACAGCCCCATTGTTTTCTATGGGGGAATCGTGCACGAGCACGTTTTTGAGGCTGGCCGCGTCCGTAAGCAACTCTGGTATCGAGAGTTGCATTTGCGGTAAAAATGCTCTACGCTCCTTTTTTGGAGCCTAACGCAGCATTTGTTTGAACTCTCGATACCAGAGTTAAATTTATGGTGCGGCCAGAAAAAAGCCCGCGGAGCGTTAACAGCCCTTCTACCGCAAAACTCCAAATCTAGGCCTAAGAAATTTAGCACGGCTTTTAGAGGTATCACAGCGTGAGACTCCTCTCAATACATAGATTGAAAGAGTAAATTTGTGTTACATATATTATAGAATAGACAAAGTTGTACAATTATTAGGGGTGGTATTGTAAAAATACAGAAATCTTGTACAGTGTAAGCTGCATTATAAATATGCCTGTAGTTGTGATGGGGCGGTAAGTGATTAATTTACAATTCCCCTTATCAATGATGGAGAGATTGCCGTATTGAGGATATACCCATGGGTGTCAAGTGATAACCTTCACATGCAACAGATACCTCAAAGGGGGGCACACATCATCCACAGGTGTGATAGGTATAGGTAAGGTATTTCAATTTAATAAATTTAACAAAACTAAACTAACCTAAATCTCTTCAAACAAAACAGAATAAAACAAAATAAAACAAAACCAGAATTCGCACTAAGCTTCACTGAATACTACGGTATGCTACCATGTTGTTATAAGGGGATTAAAAGATAGGGCAACTTAAAGTTAGGAGGCCGATACACATATTGGTAAACTGTTTCAGTAGCCCCTTCTAAACATTTTCAGCACTGCTAGCAAGTTAGATCAGGATGCCATATCAATAGCCAGGCATAGTTCAGTCTACCATATCAGTCAAGATACTCGCCGCTAAGCGTGGAAGGTAATTTATGACATGAAACATTTAGCCTGCATTAGCAATACAGAATGGGAGATGAGCCTGATGCAGGAAGTGTCGTCTGTGCCTGCTTTGTGCAGACATATGGTGCATGTGTGTTGCCTCGAAGTGAGCAGACATTTAACAGTAAAAGCTACACACATGCAGGATCTGGAATAGATATGCTATATCGACGTCTGGTACTAGTATTTGTGCTGGGTGAAGGCAAGGTAATTTGGAGCATGAGGGAAGATAACAATCCACAGCATGAGTAGGTTATAATTAAGATTAAAATGTGAGATACATCTAGCTAGTAAAAATTCTCAGCTCCTCTACCCGGTCCAACGATTTTGTTTTAACAAGCTCTATGGCAGCATTTGAGTATCGCTATGAAATTACCATACATCGTGCTAGCTCAATGGGGTAAGCACAGAGAGTTACAGTGTAAACATTATCCTCCATGCACTACACCCTCCAGACACCACTGTTCATGATGGCTTGAATACATGGGCAGACCTCCAACCTAACAGACACTTAATAGTAAAGACCACACACATGCAGGATCTGGGAAAATATTGAACATATACATCTGCTATATCGACATCTGATATTAGTAATTGAAGGCAAAGTAATTTGGAATAGGAGGGTAGACAATCCTCCACAGCATGAGTACATATGTTATATATCAGCCGACTCTGGTATGTAAGTTAACCTCAAAGTGGAGGAGTTGCTTGGTTCCGTCGGCTACAAGTAGTATAGGGTTTACAAATACCGGGTAAGCAAAATAGCATATACAAAGGAACTGAAGTCTGACAGATAAACAGTTCACCCGACTCCAGCCTGGGTCAGGGAGAAATTGCTGTACTATATTTGATCGGTTTCCTCTGCAACATTCACAGTTTTTTCACAAACACAACGATGTAACTCAGTCAAAACACCTAACTGATATATAAAACATTGATTTATATGTTAAGGCAATGCAGCAGCACATTTCCTCTATTCCAGGAGGACAATCTCGGGTGTGAGCGGAATGTATTAACCTATCCCCTCCTTGATCAGAGCCGATGCTCCTAAGCGCCAGTCTCCCAGCCGCTCTATGCACTGAACTGAGTAGCATTGAAAAGAGCAATCCACATGGTAGACAGACTCGTAAGCACTGAAGGAAACACACGTCCGCGTCCACCACAACTGCAGATGGTTCAAAAAGCAAAGTTGACAGGAGCTGCCCCAGAGCCGGAGCCAGACAATCAGAGGGACAGCTGTCGACCCTTGTGACCAACTGCGGAGCCTGTAAGGGAGCAGTGCAACAGCCAGGCAGCCAGGTTGCTCGATGAGCAGAATAGCATATAAGAGGTAATCCACCTAGATCTGCAACCGAAGCCAAAGTAGCAGTCAGATGAGTCACATGGGGGGACGGCAAGCTGCACTTTAGATGAACAGTCAGTTCCATGATACTGCCCGACCAGATCAAGCTCCGGAGCCGGGATCAACAGTTGGTGAGTCAATAGAGGTGCCAGCAGGCTCTCTGCTAGTCCGGCCCTCGATTCAATATCGGGCCCCACTCGGTGTATAGCCGGAGAGGCTGTGCCGCTTACCGATAGTTGTGGAGCCTTGTGGCTATCAGTAGGAGACAAGGATGTGACGGTACTTGTGATAGGTTCTTTGGTTGGCCTCTCCTGGTGTCCAGATTGTGTCTCAGTTGACAAGATTGTGCACAAGTCAGCGCAGGAGTGCAAGAGCCTCTCTAGCTTAGGCAAGAACACAGCCTGTAGACCCGCTAGAATGGGGGAGTCAGCAGAGCCTTCTTTGGCGGTGAGGATAACCATCGTTAATAAACAGGAGCTTTGTTAGGGAACAGGAACTTGGTTATATGTATATACAACGTGGCGGAGATATTCCCGCCACAGTGCCTGATGGCTTTATTCTTTAAAATGACGTTCCGGGGTAGAAGAGCTGTTAATCCCTCTGTCTGCCAAGTATTCCCGGACAGCTTGAATGTCAAGGGAGATGCAGATGGCGTGGATAAGTGGCTGCTATATTCGAGTTAGAAATAGTTTTCCTCTGAGCTGTTGAAGCTTGCAGCCATCTTGTCGAGCCGCCCACCGGAAGTCCCAAACAGTATAATGTTAATGTTTTTGTAACTATTTCAAATTCAACTATTGCATCACTTGTCCATCTATGTAGTTAGACTTATCCTTGCCCCCCTTATATACTTAAAGGGACACTGAACTCAAAAATTTTATTTCGTGATTCAGATAGAGCATGCAATTTTAAGCAACTTTCTAATTTACTCCTATTATCAATGTTTCTTCGTTCTCTTGCTATCTTTATATGAAAAAGAAAGCATATAAGCTTTTTTTCTTGGTTCAGAACTCTGGACAGCAGTTTTTGATTGGTGGATGAATTTATCCACCAATCATCAAGGACAACCTAGGTTGTTCACCAAAAATGAGCCGGCATCTAAACTTACATTCTTGCATTTCAAATAAAGATACCAAGAGAATAAAGAACATTTGATAATAGGAATAAATTAGAAAGTTGCTTAAAATGTCATGCTTTATCTGAATCACAAAAGAAAATATTTGGGTACAGTGTCCCTTTAACAAATGTAGAGGTTCTGAGGTAGGTAAAATAATTTTTAGCACTACTATATCAATCGTTAGCAATCCCCACATATAGGGATTTTGTTCTTTAAGTATAGCAGGTTATCTCATATTTTAACATCCATTTAGCTCGTATAGATTATAAATTAAAATTACAACAACATATGGGACCCCATCGTTCCACACATTACTGTGAATCTGCTGGTGAGTGCCAGGTTTTCTGTGTGTTGCGTTGATAATGTTTATAATGCTTCCCTGCGGGCCTGTCACCCAGGCTGCTCTGGGGTTAACTTCCGGGGTTGCTGGGAACTTTGCAGCTGTCTGTCAGTGTTCAGAGCTGTGGGGTTTGCTGTGGCCTAGGATGTGTACCCAGTCCACTCTGTGAGTGCGGTCCATTCCTGTGTTTTGTATTTACATAGGGGAGGTTACAAAAGCCTGTGTCACCCTGGGAGGGTCTTAGTTGGTTTGTTTGGAAGTATGCACTGTGTGGGTGCTGGTTTAGGGTCCCAGGAAGGGGGAGACCTTGTAGTGGTCCTGGGCTTGATCCTTTGACGCCAAATGTAACTGACTTCCCCCCAGTTTTGCTTTTAAACATTACTGTGAATCTGCTGGTGAGTGCCAGGTTTTCTGTGTGTTGTGTTGATAATGTTTGTAATGCTTCCCTGCGGGCCTGTCACCAAGGCTGCTCTGGGGTTAACTGCCTGGGTTGCTGGGAACTTTGCAGATGTCTATTAGTGTTCAGGGCGGTGGAGTTTGCTGTGGCTTAGGACGTGTACCCAGTTCACTCTGTGAGTGCGGACTATTCCTGTGTTTTATATATATATATATATATATATATATATATTTTATTTATATATATATATTAGAACACAGGAGAGCACTCTCACTTAACAGCTGAAGTGCCAGGGTGCTAGTACAGGATAAACAGAAGTAACAAAAACTTGCACTCGCTGGTCTTTTTAACACACTTTTTACTGTGAAAATATAGTGACGTTTCTGGGACAAAATATCCCCTTCTTCAGGGTCTGAGGAAGGGGATATTTTGTCCCCGAAACGTCGCTATATTTTCACAGTAAAAAGTGTGTTAAAAAGACCAGCAAGTGCAAGTTTTTGTTACTTATATATATATATATACAGGGAGTGCAGAATTATTAGGCAAGTTGTATTTTTGAGGATTAATTTTATTATTGAACAACAACCATGTTCTCAATGAACCCAAAAAACTCATTAATATCAAAGCTGAATATTTTTGGAAGTAGTTTTTAGTTTGTTTTTAGTTTTAGCTATTTTAGGGGGATATCTGTGTGTGCAGGTGACTATTACTGTGCATAATTATTAGGCAACTTAACAAAAAACAAATATATACCCATTTCAATTATTTATTTTTACCAGTGAAACCAATATAACATCTCAACATTCACAAATATACATTTCTGACATTCAAAAACAAAACAAAAACAAATCAGTGACCAATAAAGCCACCTTTCTTTGCAAGGACACTCAAAAGCCTGCCATCCATGGATTCTGTCAGTGTTTTGATCTGTTCACCATCAACATTGCGTGCAGCAGCAACCACAGCTTCCCAGACACTGTTCAGAGAGGTGTACTGTTTTCCCTCCTTGTAAATCTCACATTTGATGATGGACCACAGATTCTCAATGGGGTTCAGATCAGGTGAACAAGGAGGCCATGTCATTAGATTTTCTTCTTTTATACCCTTTCTTGCCAGCCACGCTGTGGAGTACTTGGACGCGTGTCATGGAGCATGGTCCTGCATGAAAATCATGTTTTTCTTGAAGGATGCAGACTTCTTCCTGTACCACTGCTTGAAGAAGGTGTCTTCCAGAAACTGGCAGTAGGACTGGGAGTTGAGCTTGACTCCATCCTCAACCCGAAAAGGCCCCACAAGGTCATCTTTGATGATACCAGCCCAAACCAGTACTCCACCTCCACCTTGCTGGCGTCTGAGTCGGACTGGAGCTCTCTGCCCTTTACCAATCCAGCCACGGGCCCATCCATCTGGCCCATCAAGACTCACTCTCATTTCATCAGTCCATAAAACCTTAGAAAAATCAGTCTTGAGATATTTCTTGGCCCAGTCTTGACGTTTCAGCTTGTGTGTCTTGTTCAGTGGTGGTCGTCTTTCAGCCTTTCTAACCTTGGCCATGTCTCTGAGTATTGCACACCTTGGTTTTGGGCACTCCAGTGATGTTGCAGCTCTGAAATATGGCCAAACTGGTGGCAAGTGGCATCTTGGCAGCTGCACGCTTGACTTTTCTCAGTTCATGGGCAGTTATTTTGCGCCTTGGTTTTTCCATACGCTTCTTGCGACCCTGTTGACTATTTTGAATGAAACGTTTGATTGTTTGATGATCACGCTTCAGAAGCTTTGCAATTTTAAGAGTGCTGCATCCCTCTGCAAGATATCTCACTATTTTTGACTTTTCTGAGCCTGTCAAGTCCTTCTTTTGACCCATTTTGCCAAAGGAAAGGAAGTTGCCTAATAATTATGCACACCTGATATAGGGTGTTGATGTCATTAGACCACACCCCTTCTCATTACAGAGATGCACATCACCTAATATGCTTAATTGGTAGTAGGCTTTCGAGCCTATACAGCTTGGAGTAAGACAACATGCATAAAGAGGATGATGTGGTCAAAATACTCATTTGCCTAATAGTTCTGCACTCCCTGTATATATATATATATATATATATATATATATATATATATGTATGTATATGTATATATATATATATATATATATATATATATATATGTATGTATATGTATATATATATATATATATATATATATATATATATATATATATATATATATATATATAGAATATGAAAATGATTTTCAATGAGAGTTACCTTTTTCACTATTTTAGCAAACTTGTAATTGTAACATAAGTATAATACCATAAGAGATAACATGAAATAATCTAGGATTGTTGGCAGCACGTCTGCAAAAAATATAAATTAAGAGATTATAACATCAGCCCTGAAATATTGATGGGATGGTAGGCTAATCAAACCTGGAGTCCAGTCAAAATAACCAGAAAAAAATAACAAACAGTATAAATAATGGATGCACCCAAGGCATATAAATAGTGACAAAAGAGAATTCTATTGTTAGGTGCTTATGGGATAAGATAACTAATGCAGATGTCCTAGATCTGAACTTCTATTAGGTACTGTATACCAAGAGACTATATGCAACCCCTGAAGCTACAAGAAGAACCTATTCTGTTATTCCAGCAGCTGACAACCGAGCCTAAGTTGAATGTATTAGTAGAGTGGTAGAGTCTACCTTATTTATTGTATACTCTTAAAATGAGAAGAAATATAGGATCAATTAGCCATACAGTATCCCAATAATGATAAATGCATGAAGAAGAGTAACAAACATAAACAAGAACAATACAGAACTGCAGCTTCACATTATGAACAATTTGATAATTAGTCTCTGTAGAGCACCTCTTTTGCATCAGACATCAGTTCAGCAGAACCTCATAATAAACATGAAGAAACGTTTGCCCTAGAGTTGGTTCTAATCTAAAGCACATATATGACAGTCCATAGCTTTAAACTTCCCATCTTCCTGCTAACCAACACCGGTACGGTTACATCCATGGTTAGTCAAGAATAGATTCCTTAGGCAATAGCATTGTGGTAAAAATGTCCCAGCTTGAAGGATTACAAGCGCTTGAGCAGGCCTTGTGCAGTCTTAAGTGCATACTCAGACTCCTATTGCAGATAATAAAGATAGTCGTCTGCTTACAGTTTTGTACTTATGGTTTGATCTTAAGTGCTGTGTGCTCCAAGTACCCCTCAGTCTGTATAACGGATTCAAAAGACTCCTTCGTTTTCCGGCTCCCTTCGGTAGTCCCCGAAATGATGAGCTCTGGGTCGACCACATATTCATGTTGGAAATTAGTGCCAGCACCAGGCCATCGAGATTCTGAAGGCCTCTTGGTACCTTTTTAGTAGGGCGCTGATTTCTTTTAAAGGAGTATTATTTTCCATGTTAAATTTCCGCTGCCAACTAGCACTAATAAAATGTGAGAGAATGCTAGTGGGTAGAGATTGAAGAACACAGAATGCTGAATAACAACAGTGCCAAGGACGCTCTTCTGGGGGGGTGGAGGGAATAATAAAGGCCTTGGTCTTAAAATGGCTCTGAGTGCTGACGCCAGCAGCGATTCACACAACACTCGACTCATTAGATGTATCTTCTATGGTAGTGTGCAGCTCTGTTAACATCTCGGGAAGATGGGTTCTTTGGAGAGCGATATTTTGAAAATATTGCTGAAAAGCTGGAACAGCATGCAGCTAGTGACTGATCATGGCCGCTGCCTGAAAGCGCCTCCATCTTTTTCTTTTTATAAAGCTATCATATAAGTATTCCATTTTTCAACTGTCTCTCATTCCTCTTTCATTCAGAAGAATAAATAGAATTTTACAATACATACAGAAGGTATACTGGTTTTGCTTTTATTGTGCCAATCTCTACAAATCTACTTTAATTAATATGCTCAAATAAGCCTTTAAACATTCCTGGATATTAAAGTTGTTCCTCGACTGAATGTTGGTAGCCTGATCCTTGTTTAAAATCACATTCTCTATATAAATCATGAAATAAGAAATTTGGGTTTCATGATCCTTTAAATAATAAAAACTGTATTGAATTTGAAATGCCCTCTTTTAGATAAAACAAAGAAAAAGAGACTTTAGTGTCCCTTTAAGTGAGAGTGAAGATGGCACAAACTCAGTTGGGATACTGAATGCCACAGTAGTCGAGGAAATAAAATATACATAGAATAAACATAATACTTATTTGAAAGAAAAAAATTAAATATAAATGAACATAATGAGGTTCAGAGAGTAAAAAAGAGAAAGAGAGAAAAACAAGACATGGCAAAATTAGCTCACCCTCTCTTACTCGTAGCCTCTTTGGTCTTGGAGGAGTTTCTTCCATTCTGGCTCTTTCAGGACTTGGAGTTTCTACCAGCACCCGAATCTGTTAGAGAGCATAAGAAAAACAAATAGGGGAAAGTTGGAGTATGGTTTGTCAGCAAATACCAATGCAGATATAACATTGTCTGGGCTACCCTGACTCGTAGGATACACAATACTCCAGCTAGTTGTGAACAAAATCATAGAACATTCTTATCCTTACAAAAACACAAACTCTGCAATTCTAAGTACATATCTGCAGCCGCATTTTCTACAGTGAAAAATTATTTCTGAAGCCGGACAGAAGGAAGGAGGAAGTAGATTCTTGGGGGCCTATTTAACAAAGGTCTGTCGGACCTGATCCGACAGTGCGGATCAGGTCCGACAGACTTCGCTGAATGCGGAGAGTAATACGCTCTCCGTATTCAGCATTGCACCAGAAGCTCTTGTGAGCTGCTGGTGCAACGCTGCCCCCTGCAGATTCAGCAGGGGGGTGTCATTCAACCCGATGCCTGTCCGCTTGCTCAGAGCAGGCAGACAGGTTATGGAACAGCAGTCTTTAGACCGTTGCTTCATAACTGGCCAGAAACACGGGCCCTCAAGCTCCATCCGGAGCTTGATAAATGGGCCCCACAGAGTGATTGAAATATTATATCCGACTTTATCATGAATCACCATTTAGCTTCAAACCTGGCCCCTATCCCCCTACACTCTCTCTAGCCCGATATTCTTTAAAAGTGGATTATCACTGTTGTTGCGCAGATATTATAGGATGCTCTACTAGAAATAAGTAATATGTCATTGCACAATAACTTATAGTAAGTAGGCTGTCTTTCAGCACTAATGGACTGTAGGAATATGAATATGTTACATAAATATAAGCATATGAATGTGTGCGTGGAATGTATGTGTTTGTGTGTATGTGTGTATGTATTTATATATGTTGTTTTTTTAATGTCCCTTTAAATTGAAATTGGCACAACAATGAAATGCTAAGTTAGCCCTTAAATTAAGGTGATATGAAATAATTTTAACAGAGTCTTGAATCAATAGCTTTTAAAGTGAATGCCAAATGAAAAACTTTGATCCAGATGAGATCACTTAGAAGTTTGTGGCCTCTGGATTTATGTACCTAGGAGCTAATGACTAACCAGCACAAATTATTACTGTGATATGTGCATAAGGAAGGCTAATGAACATGACGCACTATTATATGCTGAGCAGAAACATATACTTCCCTATTCATTAACTGTTGAACATTCAATAGCTTAAACTTCCCGTCTCCTGGTCTTCAGCATCCCTTCACAGTTATTCATACCATTTACATTCACTACATTAATACCCATGCATTCTCACCATTAAAACCATTGTTATAATAGCGATATTTTAAAATGGGATCCATATTGTCCTTGAGATTGGCTGTAAAATGTTAAAAAGCGATGATATTAGTGCTTGAAGGCAATCTCGCCAAGAGGTGTCTAACTATACTTTTCTGTGGAAGGGATTTTACTCTTGCATTGACGGAATTTTAAAAGCATCTCCATTGAAGATGTAATATAAATTATACCTTTACACAGTATTACACATGCCAACCAAAACGCTACCCCTTTTGTTATGATACAATAGTAAAACTAGGACATCAGTAATAAATCTATAGGAGCTGGGGATTGTGGGTATATTGTACATCTGTATACACTGTGTTATGTATATGTATTATGCTGTTAAATACTATAATATGTATTTAAAGTCTTTTTGTTATTTAAATAAACATGTTTTTAACTTTTGGCATGTTCTTTTCTTTTAAGGAAGAAGATTTTGTGTACAGGATACTAATATCCCATAGAAGACAGTAGCAGCAGTATTTTTAAAGCTTTGCACTATATAATTTAGTAAAATTGATAACAATTTCTTTCTTTCCGGATATGGAGAGTCCACAACGTCATTCAATTACTAGTGGGAATATCACTCCTGGCCAGCAGGAGGAGGCAAAGAGCACCACAGCAAAGCTGTTAAGTGTCACTCCCCTACCTATAATTCCCAGGGAATTGGAAAAGGAATAACACAAAGGTGTAGAGTTGTCTGAGGTTTAGTCAAAAATAACTGTCTTACTAAAGGGTGGGGTCGTGCACTCTCCATATCCGGAAAGAAAGAAGTTTATCAGATAAGCATAAATGTTGTTTTCTTTCCTAAGATATGGAGAGTCCACAGCATCATTCAATTACTAGTGGGAACTAATACCCAAGCTACAGGACACAGAATGAACAGGGAGGGAGATCAAGACAGGCAGACCTAAATAGAAGGCACCACCGCTTGAAGAACCTTTCTCCCAAAAGAGGCCTCAGCCAAGGCAAAAGTATCAAATTTGGAAAATTTGGAAAAAGTATGCAGAGAGGACC
Source organism: Bombina bombina (assembly GCF_027579735.1). NCBI lineage: Eukaryota > Metazoa > Chordata > Amphibia > Anura > Bombinatoridae > Bombina > Bombina bombina. The sequence continues at coordinate 530,812,359 of NC_069500.1, read as the reverse complement.
AAGTTGCAGCCTTGCAAATCTGTTCCACAGAAGCTTCATTTTTGAAAGTTCAAGAAAAGGAGACAGCCCTAGTGGAATGAGCTATAAATCTCTCAGGAGGCTGCTGTCCAGCAGTCTCATAAGCAAAACGAATTATACTTCTCAACCAGAGGGAAAGAGAAGTAGCAGTAGCCTTTTGACCCTTACGCTTTCCTGAGAAACAAACAAACAGGGCAGAAGACTGGCGAAAATCCTTAGTTGCCTGTAGGTAGAATTATAGAGCACACACAACATCCAAGTTGTGCAAGAGACGTTCTTTATAAGAAGAAGGATTGGGACAGAGAGAAGGAACAACAATTTCCTGATTATTATTTCTATCCGAAACCACTTTAGGAAGAAACCCCAATTTAGTACGAAGAACCGCCTTATCCGCATCAAAGATAAGGTAAGGTGAATCACACTGCAAAGCCAAGAGTTCCAAAACTCTCTGAGCAGAAGAGATAGCAATGAGAAACAAAACCTTCCAAGATAGCAACTTAATATCTATGGAGTGCATTGACTCGAACTGAGCCAGCTGCAAAACTTTAAGAACAAGATTAAGGCTCAAAGGAGGAGCAACGGGTTTAAACATAGGCCTCATTCTGACCAGGGCATGACAATAGGTTTGAACATCTGGCACATCCGTCAGACGCTTGTGTAACAAAATAAATAATGCAGAAATCTGACCTTTCAGAGAACTGACTGACAACCCTTTCTCCAGACCTTCCTGGAGAAAAGACAAAATTCTAGGAATCCTGACCCTACTCCAAGAGTAGCCCTTAGATTCACACCAATAAAGGTATTTACGCCATACCTTATGGTAAATGTTTTGAGTTACAGGCTTGTGAGCCTGGATAATGGTCTCAATGTCAGACTCAGAAAATCCACGCTTAGACAGAACTAAGCGTTCAATCTCCAAGCAGTCAGCTTTAGAGAGACAAGATTTGGATGGAGGAATGGACCCTGAGTTAGAAGGTCCTTCCTCAGAGGCAACCTCCAAGGTGGCCGAAATGACATCTTCACTAGGTCTGCATACCAGATCCTGCGAGGCCATGCAGGAGCTATTAGAATTACCGATGCTCTCTCCTGTTTAATACGAGCAATAACTCGTGGAAGGAGCGCAAACGGAGGAAACAGGTATGCTAGACCGAAATCCCAAGGAACCGCCACATCATCTATCAGAGCAGCCTGAGGATCTCTTGAACTTGGAAGCTTGGAGTTCTGTCCAGACGCCATCAGATCCAACTCCGGAACCCCCTATTTGAGGGTTAACCTGGAGAACACCTCCGGAGGGAGAGCACACTCCCCGGGATGAAATGTCTATCTGCTCAGGAAATCCGCTTCCCAGTTGTCCACTCCAGGAATGGCAGATAGACAACAATTGTAAGCTTCCGCCCACTGAATAATCCATGCCACCTCCTTCATGGCTAAGGAACTCCGAGTTCCTCCCTGGTGGTTGATGTAAGCCACTGAGGTGATGTTGTCTGACTGAAACCTGATAAACTGGGCTTAGGACAATTGAGGCCAAGCCATCAGAGCATTGTAAATCGCTCTCAATTCCAAGATGTTTATGGGGAGAGCAGACTCCTCCCGAGTCCATAGTCTCTGCGCCTTTAATGAGTCCCAGATTGCTCCCCAGCCTAGCAGGCTGGCGTCCGTGGTCACAATCACCCAGGAAGGTCTCCAGAAGCATGTGCCCAGAGACAGATGGTCCTGAGAAAGCCTCCACGGGAGAGAGTCTCTTGTCGACTGGTCTAGATTTATCCTCTGAGACAGATCCGAATGGTCTTCGTTCCATTGTCTGAGCATGCATAATTGCAGATCTCTCAAATGTAATCGAGCAAAGGGAATGATGTCTATGGAAGCGAAGCAAAGTGACCATCAGACCAATTACCTCCATACATTGAAAATTCTGGGAGCTGTGGCAAGGCCAAACGGAAGAGCCACAAACTAAAAGTGTTTGTCTAGAAAGGCAAATCTCAGGAACTTGTGATGATCCCTGTGGATGGGAACATGAAGATACGCGTCCTTCAGGTCTTTGGTCATCATGAACTGACCCTCTTGGACCAAAGAAAGAATGGAACGATTGGTTTCCATTTTGAAGGACGTTACACTGAGAAACTTGTTGAGGCACTTTAGGTCTAAAATGGGTAGAAAAGTTCCCTCTTTTTTGGGCACCACGACCAGATCTGAATAGAATGCTAGACCCTGTTCCCTTACTGGAACTGGAACAATCACTCCAAGGGAGGAAAGGTCCTGAACGCAGTTTATGAATGCCTCTCTTTTTACCTGGTCTGCAGATAATATTGAGAGGTGGAATCTTCCCTTGGGAGGGAAAGTTTTGAATTCTGTTTTGTAGCCCTGAGATACTATGTCCACACCCCAAGTATCTGGGACATCTCGTCTCCACGCCTGACAAAACAGGGAAAGTCTGCCCCCCACTTGATCCGATCCCAGACCGGGGGCCGACCCTTCATGTTGACTTAAACTAAGCTGAGGGTTTCTTTGATTGCTACCCCTTATTTCACCTTATTTCAAGACTGATTGGGCTTCCAAGAAGACTTGGACTGCTCCTGCTTGGAAGAGGGAGCGGAAGACTTTTAACCTTTGAAGTTATGAAAGGAATGAAAATTACTTTGACGTCCTTTAAATCTGTTCTTTGGTAGAAAAGACCCTTTTCCACCCGTAATATCAGAAATTATTTCTGCCAGACCAGGTCTGAACAAGGTTTTACCCTTGTAAGGAAGCGCCAGAAGTTTGGACTTAGAGGTTACATCAGCTGACCAAGATTTTAGCCACAATGCCCTGCAGGCTAGGCCAATAAGATGCCGCACTTGCTACTGTGGCAATACAAACTGCAGGTTGCCATTGAAGACCTTGATGAACATACATCTTCTTTAAATAAGCTTCCATCTTTTTGTCCATGGGATCCTTAAATGAGCAGCTATCCTCTATAGGGATTGTAGTTCTCTTAGCCAGAGTAGAAATAGCCCCTTCTACTTTAGGCACTGTGAGCCAAGAATCTTTAATGGAGTCAGCAACAGGAAACATCTTTTTAAATACGGGAGATGGGGAGAAAGAAATCCCTGACTTCTCTCATTCCTGAGAAATAATCTACGTCACACGGTCAGGGACAGGAAAAACTTCCACAGAGGAAGGAACATTGTTACGGTTGCCTCCAGGCTGGCTGGAAGTTGGACCGTAGAAAAGGATGCTCCTAGCGCTCACCAAAGGAGCAGCAGCACCGTGGACACTATAACTGCTGCGTAGCCACCATAAGTAATGCAGACTCTATGAACCACCGCTGCTGGGCTGGTATCTCGCCGTCTGCTCTGCGCCCTGGACCTATGACCAGGCTCCAGTAGGTGAACCTCTTCCTTCTGTAGCAATCCCTGTAGCTAAGGGAGTATGAAGAGCATAGCAATCCCTGTAGTGATTATAAGCTGTATCCTACAAACATGAGTCAAAGCTTCAAGTTAGAGGGTCAACATAGGTCTGATGTGCTGGAGCACACAGCCTCCTTTTTATTGAGGTTACATGCAAACAGGACACTCTCAGGGGGAGGCATAAAATCCCCCATCACACATTTGATATTAGATAGAGAGACACTCCCTTTGACAGGCCACAACATTTACTTCAGCAGATAACATTACACACAATAAAACAATGCAGTCCACCTTATCAATACTAGTCTGATTAGACAATGGGAAAGTTGATCACTAAACCTAATTAGAGCTAATCCCAGCAGACTTGTATTTAGAATAGGTTTCTTGAAGCTGAACAAAATTTAACTCTTAATGGCACACAATGAAACTGAACCAAGTGGGAGAAAGCCAGGGACAAGTCATTTCACAGGTCTGGGGACATAGTCTTAAAGGGGGCATTGTTCACCAGAGTCACAATATGTCCCCAGACGTTTCCCAAAGGGCCACACACACCCAACAAAAGTCAATATACTCTCAGGGGCACAATCTTCCAGGGGCCATAGTCATGAGGAAGGAGGCTGGCAAATAGGCTTCTCCAAAATCCAGGGAAGCAGGGCAACCTTCCATTTAAAGGGCCAGTCACAAATAGCAGTTTGTAACATATCTCCCCTTTTGGAGGGAGACTAACAAGGCACCTGACCTTCTGTCGGTCAGTGCCTAAGTTAGTCTCGCAACCCACCCACAAATAAACACTAGCAGCAAAGCAGCCCCCCCACAACAAGTAGCACTGGCCTGTAGGTTCCAGGTTATAGGATGAAAGTGTAGCATCCTCTGCCTTCCTGGCGCAGCTGTGCAAATAGCTGATGGTACTTGGGGGGCAGAGGCCAGCGGCACTCTGCCCTGGTGCCAGCGCTTCTGCTGGGGTGAGGGGTTTGCAGGCCAGTCCTGTAACAAGGGGGTCTGTAGGGCAGAGGCCAGCAGCGCTCTGTTCTGATGCCAGCTCTTCTGCTGGGGGAATTGGGGCATAGTCCTGCCCGGTGGCAAAGGGAACGTGGGGGTCAGTGGGGGTTAACATCTCCACTGTTAACCCTGGGCCCAAGTTAGGAGTTAGCTGGGGAGGGGGAGATTGGCTTACCTCCTCCTCCTGATACTCCGGTGGCCGTTGGGAAGGGAGGTCGATGCTCTCCGCTTCCTGTGGAACATGCTGCGGCTGGGGAGAGAGACCGGTTGTCTCCTCTCCCTGGAAGGCACACTCCGGCTGGGGAGGGAGGTCGATGCTCTCCCCTCCCTGTAGCTGGGTCTGTCGCTGGGGATCTGGGCCGCCTGCCCAGCATCCCTGTAGGGCCGGTAGAGAGACTGCGGTCCCATCTCCACCTGCCTGCTGGGGGTCCTCCCAGGACCAGTCTATGAGGCCTGCTGCCTCTGGTATCTCTGGCTGGGGAAGGGGACTGGTTGTCTCTTCCCTCTGCACGGTATACTGCCGCTGGGGAGGGAGGTCGCTGCTCTCCTCTCCCTGTAACTCTGGCTGCCGCTGGGAAGGGAGGTCGTTGCTCTCCGCTCCCTGTGACTCACTTTCTCGCTGGAGACCAGGTGTCCAGACCCTCAAACTCCACAGTTGGCGCTCAAAGGCTCGTGCCGCTTTGTTCTCCGTATCCAATTCCCGGATGATGCGACTGACTACCTCCTGTGCAGGGTCTGGACCATATCGGACTAGCCGCCTCTTTACCTCTGGAACGAAATCCGCGCCCTCATAGCGACGGATCCGGTTGAGGTGCTCTTCACATGGTTCTGACCAGTATCTTGTCAGCTCCATGCTGCTGTAGGTAGGGACGCTGCGCAGTGGCTAGCGTTGCCCTCAATTACTCTCCTACGATACCAGTGCTGTTGTGGTGCTGCTCCTTGCGCTAGGACGCCAATCCCACCGCTGCCGCCAAATGTTACGGTTGCCTCCAGGCTGGCTGGAAGTTGGACCGTAGAAAAGGATGCTCCTAGCGCTCACCAAAGGAGCAGCAGCACCGTGGACACTATAACTGCTGCGTAGCCACCATAAGTAATGCAGACTCTATGAACCACCGCTGCTGGGCTGGTATCTCGCCGTCTGCTCTGCGCCCTGGACCTATGACCAGGCTCCAGTAGGTGAACCTCTTCCTTCTGTAGCAATCCCTGTAGCTAAGGGAGTATGAAGAGCATAGCAATCCCTGTAGTGATTATAAGCTGTATCCTACAAACATGAGTCAAAGCTTCAAGTTAGAGGGTCAACATAGGTCTGATGTGCTGGAGCACACAGCCTCCTTTTTATTGAGGTTACATGCAAACAGGACACTCTCAGGGGGAGGCATAAAATCCCCCATCACACATTTGATATTAGATAGAGAGACACTCCCTTTGACAGGCCACAACATTTACTTCAGCAGATAACATTACACACAATAAAACAATGCAGTCCACCTTATCAATACTAGTCTGATTAGACAATGGGAAAGTTGATCACTAAACCTAATTAGAGCTAATCCCAGCAGACTTGTATTTAGAATAGGTTTCTTGAAGCTGAACAAAATTTAACTCTTAATGGCACACAATGAAACTGAACCAAGTGGGAGAAAGCCAGGGACAAGTCATTTCACAGGTCTGGGGACATAGTCTTAAAGGGGGCATTGTTCACCAGAGTCACAATATGTCCCCAGACGTTTCCCAAAGGGCCACACACACCCAACAAAAGTCAATATACTCTCAGGGGCACAATCTTCCAGGGGCCATAGTCATGAGGAAGGAGGCTGGCAAATAGGCTTCTCCAAAATCCAGGGAAGCAGGGCAACCTTCCATTTAAAGGGCCAGTCACAAATAGCAGTTTGTAACAAACATCATAATATTTATTAAGTTTACTAGACTTCTTAGGGTTGACAACGACAGAAGTATCGGAGTCGTCCAAAGTAGCCAATACCTCCAGTACACAAAGGTGTTCAAGCTTAAATCTGAAGTTTACTTCTTCAGTATCAGATGAAGGAATAATACTGTCCGAATCTGAGATTTCACCCTCAGAGGCTACTGCCGTATCCTCCTCATCAGACTTATGAGGGAGGGCAACCTGCGTAGCAGTAGGTGGAACAGAAACCTTACTATCTGAATGTCTAAATTTTCTCTTGCGTTTTCCCAGCATAGGAAAAGCAGATAATGCCGCAGATACCGCAGAAGATACCTGTGCAGCAAAATCTGCAGGCAAATAAACTCCTCCAGGAGGCTGAGAGGAACTGCATGGCACTGTATGTGACGCCATAGAGGCTTGGGACGTTTGAGAAGAAAGCTGTGGCATAGCCTGAACAACATCATCCTGAGAGACATTAGGTTCAGAAACAAAAAGTTTATCTTTACATTTCAAAGTCCTTTTTAAACATGAGCATCAAAATTGCATAGGTAACACAATTTGGGCCTCAAGACACAATAAACACTTATCCATAGAAACAGACTCCTGCTCCATGACTAAGCCTGAGGGATTCCCAGAAATAAAGGAATGACAAGATAATAAAATTTTTAAATTTAACACTGTCACCTTAAATTTTCAATTTTGCACTGTCACTTAATATGATACAATTTAAACACTATCGCTTTAAATTTATACAGACCGGAATAGCGTTCAAACAAATAATCCTCAATTAGCACCTCTGCACCTCAGCAGACTGAGGTGCCCTACCTGCCCCACTGAGGAAAAATTGACAGCTGTTTACAAGTCTTTACACAGAAAAAGACGTCATACAGCCAGCACCGCTCCGATACAGTCACAGAGAGGAAAGGAGGCCGACATGTGACCGGAGCAAACAGAAACTGCGCAGAGAATGAAAAGCGCGCGTTTCTGAAGGCAATACAGACCACAAAAGCAAACTGCTCAATAACTAGTTTTGAAAAAGAAAAACTGGTCTGTCTAAACGTTTAAAAACAAACAGTAAAAAAAACAGCCACATTGTTTATAAACCCCATTATTAAATAAAACAAGAGCCATAAAAGTAATATAGGTTAACTTCTTTCATATCATGAAATAAATTAACCCTCAAGTCTCCAAATCACATAAATTAGTGCCTGCCAACTGCCATAATAAAATTCTACATTAAGGGGCCTATTTATGAATGTGCGAGAGGACAAGATTGGATATCGCTGCACATCGATAAATGCCGACAGCATACGCTCTCTTCATAACTTCTGTTTCCGGCGAGCGAAATATGGGGCAACAAGCTCCATACGGAGCTTGATAAATATGCCCCCAAGGATTTAAAGTCCCAGATAATAATGCAGAGAATTTTTTTTTAAGTGCAAGTCCCCAGTACCTAGAGGACAAAAGCACTTACCTACAATCTAGCTGTCCGGCAGGGAGACAGCTCACAAGGTGTGAAAGGACACATACTCCTTACAGAGACCTGTAGAAAAAAGAAAGAACAGAGTAACTAACTCTGGCTTTCTATAACAAAGGCAGCAATATGTTAGGAAACAAAGTAAGGACCACCTCACAACTTCCTAACTGCTTAACAGCAACCACTACTCTACTGAAGAGATTAATGTGGACTCAGCTAGACCCAAATCTTTGCTTGCAGGGAAAAGTACCCGAAAAAGGATTCAATTCTACAGACACCAAAACTTTACCTCCTCCATTGACAGAGGCAAAGAGAATGACTGGGGATTATGGGTAGGGGAGTGACACTTAACAGCTTTGCTGTGGTGCTCTTTGCCTCCTCCTGCTGGCCAGGAGTGATATTCTCATTAGTAATTGAATGACGTTGTGGACTCTCCATATCTTAGGAAATAAAACAGAAGTTCAGGGTCCACTTCTTTACCTGTGGGATCATGAATGGGTCTGGCAGCTCAGGCGGGATTCCCATCATACCAAAGAATGGGTCAGGGGCTGTCTCCAGCATCTGCATAAGTGATAGACCATCTGGGAGCAGCAACTGTCTATGACACAAAAACATACACTTGTAAATAGAAGCCCTTTTTAAAGATCATTATGTAACATTCGTAGCTGAAAGTACATTATTGCAAAATTAATTGACCCCCAGAGCTAGAATTATACCTGGAGTCAAGGATTTCCCAAGGGGAGAGGATGGCAAGAAGGGCAAACACCCTGATTAAATGTTGTTCCTTACATGTCACATAACCACCCACTTGACAGCAAGGAGCCACTATTTTTAAAATGAGAACAACAAATAACTATCCTGATGCTAATGCTGCCTCTGTTATTATTAAATTCAGGATTTTATTTTAGTCCCGAACCTGGAAATATTTCCGGATGCACACATGCGTGTATGGGTTAAGTGTAGTATGTTGGACATTCTCTAAATTAGTTAACCCCCATCTGCCAGAATAACCCATGCCAATAGCCTTCTATCCCTATATCTGCATGTATACCCTCATATGTAAATTCCCAGGGGAAAAGCTACCTTGTAAAGGGTTGGTAACAATAGGGGCTAGGCTATTAAGATGGATTGCTTGTGGTGAACAAAAGAAAAATACCATATATTTAGAGAAAGACAGTGTCATGTATGTGAAAAAGTGGGATTTCTTATTAAAACCTCTTTTAAAAAAAAACAATTTATGCTCACCTGAATTTTTTTTTTCTTTCATGATGGTTAAAGCCCACAATTCATCACAAGTGGGGTATATTTCCTGTCCACCAGAAGGAGGCAAAACACTCCTACATTGCAGACCTTAGTTTAACCCCCCCCCCAGCAATCCCCTGTTACTCCAGGAAAAAATTCAGATTATGAAGGATACGCTCCTTGAAAAATCAGCAAAGGAGGCTAACATTAAAGAGGAGAACATTCTGACATATGGTGAGCCAAAGAAAATGTCTAGGAGAAAGAAAACCTTCCAAGAGATGAAGCTCTAGACCATGCTTATGTTCAAAAGGAGGGGCCTGAAGAACCCTTGAGACCAGATGTTGAGTCAAGTAATAGGTTTGATATGGATAACAGCCTAGACAGAAGTCTATGGGGCCGATTTATCAATATCTGGTGGACATGATACGTTGTAGCTTATCATGTCCAACAGACGTCGCTGAATGCCGACAGCATACACTGTCGCCATTTATCATTGCACAAGCAGTTCTAGTGAACTGCTTGTACAATGCTGCCCCTGCAGATTCGTGGCCAATCGGCCGCTAACAGGGGGTGTCAATCAACTTAATCGTACACGATCGGGCAGATTGATGTCGGCAGCCTCAGAGGCAGCGGACGAGTTAAGGAGCAGCAGTCTTAACTCTTGTTTTCGGCGAGCCTAAAGACTCGTGCGGAAACAGGGGTATTTGGTCCATTTTGGGCCATGATAAAGCGGCCCCTATATATCTGGAATTTTAGCAATCTGTCTATGACAGAAAACAGACAAATTAGAAAACATAATTTATGCTTACCTGATAAATTTATTTCTCTTGTAGTGTAGTCAGTCCACGGGTCATCCATTATTTATGGAATATATCTCTTCCTAACAGGAAGCTGCAAGAGGATCACCCAGCAGAGCTGCTACATAGCTCCTCCCCTCACATGTCATATTCAGTCATTCGACCAAAGCAGACGAGAAAGGAGAAACCATAGGGTGCAGTGGTGACTGGAGTTTAATTAAAATTTAGGCCTGCCTTAAAGACAGGGCGGGCCGTGGACTGACTACACTACAAGAGAAATAAATTTATCAGGTAAGCATAAATTATGTTTTCTCTTGTTAAGTGTAGTCAGTCCACGGGTCATCCATTACTTATGGAATACCAATACCAAAGCTAAAGTACACGGATGAAGGGAGGGACAAGGCAGGAACATTAAACAGAAGGAACCACTGCCTGAAGTACCTTTCTCCCAAAAATAGCCTCCGAAGAAGCAAAAGTGTCAAATTTGTAAAATTTTGAAAAGGTGTGAAGCGAAGACCAAGTCGCAGCCTTGCAAATCTGTTCCACAGAGGCCTAATTTTTAAAGGCCCAGGTGGAAGCCACAGCTCTAGTAGAATGAGCTGTAATCCTTTCAGGAGGCTGCTGTCCAGCAGTCTCATAGGCTAAACGTATTATGCTACGAAGCCAAAAAGAGAGAGAGGTAGCCGAAGCCTTTTGACCTCTTCTCTGTCCAGAGTAAACGACAAACAGGGAAGAAGTTTGACGAAAATCTTTAGTTGCCTGCAAATAGAACTTCAGGGCACGGACTAAGTCCAAATTATGCAAAAGTCGTTCCTTCTTTGAAGAAGGGTTAGGACACAGTGATGGAACAACAATCTCTTGATTGATATTCCTGTTAGTAACTACCTTAGGTAAGAACCCAGGTTTAGTACGCAGAACTACCTTGTCTGAATGAAAAATCAGATAAGGAGAATCACAATGTAAGGCAGATAACTCCGAGACTCTTCGAGCCGAGGAAATAGCCATCAAAAACAAAACCTTCCAGGATAACAGCTTGATATCAATGGAATGAAGGGGTTCAAATGGAACGCCTTGAAGAACATTAAGAACTAAGTTTAAGCTCCACGGCGGAGCAACAGTCTTAAACACAGGCAATAATCCTAGTTAAAGCCTGACAAAAAGCCTGAACGTCTGGAACTTCAGCCAGACGTTTGTGTAGAAGAATAGACAGAGCAGAAATCTGTCCCTTTAACGAACTAGCAGATAAGCCCTTTTCTAAACCCTCTTGTAGAAAGGACAATATCCTAGGAATCCTAACCTTACTCCATGAGTAACTCTTGGATTCGCACCAATATAAATATTTACGCCATATCTTATGGTAAATTTTTCTGGTAACAGGCTTCCTAGCCTGTATTAAGGTATCAATAACCGACTCCGAGAAGCCACGCTTTGATAGAATCAAGCGTTCAATCTCCATGCAGTCAGCCTCAGAGAAATTAGATTTGGATGTTTGAAAGGACCCTGAATTAGAAGGTCCTGTCTCAGAGGTAGAGACCACGGTGGACAGGACGACATGTCCACTAGGTCTGCATACCAGGTCCTGCGTGGCCACGCAGGCGCTATCAGAATCACCGAAGCTCTCTCCTGTTTGATCTTGGCAATCATCGGGAATGGTGGAAACACATAAGCCATGTTGAAGACCCAAGGGGCTGTCAGAGCATCTATCAGCACCACTCCCGGGTCCCTGGACCTGGATCCGTAACAAGGAAGCTTGGCGTTCTGGCGAGACGCCATGAGATCCAGATCTGGTTTGCCCCAACGAAGAATCAGTTGAGCAAAGACCTCCGGATGAAGTTCCCACTCCCCCGGATAAAAAGTCTGGCGACTTAGAAAATCCGCCTCCCAGTTCTCTACGCCTGGGATGTAAATCGCTGACAGGTGGCAAGAGTGAGACTCTGCCCAGCGAATTATCTTTGAGACTTCCAACATTGCTAGGGAACTTCTGGTTCCCCCTTGATGGTTGATGTAAGCCACAGTCGTGATGTTGTCCGACTGAAATCTGATGAACCTCAGAGTTGCTAACTGAGGCCAAGCTAGGAGAGCATTGAATATTGCTCTTAATTCCAGAATATTTATTGGGAGGAGTTTCTCCTCCTGAGTCCATAATCCCTGAGCTTTCAGGGAGTTCCAGACTGCGCCCCAGCCTAGAAGGCTGGCGTCTGTTGTTACAATCGTCCAATCTGGCCTGCGAAAGGTCATCCCCTTGGACAGATGTGGCCGAGAGAGCCACCATAGAAGAGAATCTCTGGTCTCTTGATCCAGACTTAGTAGGGGGGACAAATCTGAGTAATCCCCGTTCCACTGACTTAGCATGCACAATTGCAGCGGTCTGAGATGCAGGCGCGCAAATGGTACTATGTCCATTGCCGCTACCATTAAGCCGATTACTTCCATGCACTGAGCTACTGACGGGTGTGGAATGGAATGAAGGACACGGCAAGCATTTAGAAGTTTTGATAACCTGGCCTCTGTCAGGTAAATTTTCATCTCTACAGAATCTATAAGAGTCCCTAGAAAGGGAACTCTTGTAAGTGGTAATAGAGAACTCTTTTCCACGTTCACCTTCCACCCATGCGATCTCAGAAATGCCAGAACTATCTCTGTATGAGACTTGGCAGTTTGAAAACTTGACGCTTGTATCAGAATGTCGTCTAGGTACGGAGTCACCGCTATGCCTCGCGGTCTTAGTACCGCCAGAAGTGAGCCCAGAACTTTTGTAAAGATTCTTGGAGCCGTAGCTAATCCGAAGGGAAGAGCTACAAACTGGTAATGCCTATCTAGGAAAGCAAATCTTAGGTACCGATAATGATCCTTGTGAATCGGTATGTGAAGGTAGGCATCCTTTAAATCCACTGTGGTCATGTACTGACCCTCTTGGATCATGGGAAGGATGGTTTGAATAGTTTCCATTTTGAATGATGGAACTCTTAGAAATTTGTTTAGGATTTTTAAGTCCAAGATTGGTCTGAAGGTTCCCTCTTTCTTGGGAACCACAAATAGATTTGAATAGAATCCCTGCCCGTGTTCTGTCCGCGGAACTGGGTGGATCACCCCCATTAGTAAAAGGTCTTGTACACAGCGTAGAAACGCCTCTTTCTTTATTTGGTTTGCTGATAACCTTGAAAGATGAAATCTCCCTCGTGGAGGAGACGTTTTGAAGTCCAGGAGATATCCCTGAGATATGATCTCCAACGCCCAGGGATCCTGGACATCTCTTGCCCAAGCCTGGGCGAAGAGAGAAAGTCTGCCCCCCACTAGATCCGTTTCCGGATAGGGGGCCCTCTCTTCATGCTGTCTTGGGGGCAGCAGCAGGTTTCTTGGCCTGCTTGCCCTTGTTCCAGGACTGGTTAACTTTCCAGCCCTGCCTGTAACGAGCAACAGCTCCTTCCTGTTTTGGAGCGGAGGAAGTTGATGCTGCTCCAGCCTTAAAGTTACGAAAGGCACGAAAATTAGACTGTTTGGCCTTTGATTTGGCCCTGTCCTGAGGTAGAGCATGGCCCTTACCTCCCGTAATGTCAGCTATAATTTCTTTCAAGCCGGGCCCGAATAAGGTCTGCCCTTTGAAAGGAATATTAAGCAATTTAGATTTAGAAGTCATGTCAGCTGACCAGGATTTAAGCCATAGCACTCTGCCCGCTTGGATGGCGAATCCGGAGTTCTTAGCCGTAAGTTTGGTTAAATGTACGACGGCATCAGAAACAAATGCGTTAGCTAGCTTAAGTGCTTTAAGCTTGTTCATAATTTCATCCAATGGAGCTGTGCGAATGGCCTCTTCCAGAGACTCAAACCAGAATGCCGCCGCAGCAGTGACAGGCGCAATGCATGCAAGGGGCTGTAAGATAAAACCTTGTTGAACAAACATTTTCTTAAGGTAACCCTCTAATTTCTTATCCATTGGATCTGAAAAGGCACAACTATCCTCCACCGGGATAGTGGTACGCTTAGCTAAAGTACCTTAGGGTACCGTCTGCCATAAGTCTCGTGTGGTGGCGTCTATAGGAAACATTTTCCTAAATATGGGAGGAGGGGAAAAGGGCACACCAGGTCTATCCCACTCCTTGCTAATAATCTCTGTAAGCCTTTTAGGTATAGGAAACACGTCAGTACACACCGGTACCGCATAGTATCTATCCAACCTACATAATTTTTCTGGAATTGCAACCGTGTTACAATCATTCAGAGCCGCTAATACCTCCCCTAGCAATATGCGGAGGTTCTCAAGCTTAAATTTAAAATTAGAAATCTCTGAATCCAGTCTCCCTGGATCAGATCCGTCACCTACAGAATGAAGCTCTCCGTCTTCACGTTCTGCAAACTGTAACGCAGTATCTGACATGGCTCTCACCTCATCCGCGCGCTCTGTCCTTAACCCAGAGCTATCGCGCTTGCCTCTTAATTCTGGCAATTTAGATAATACTTCTGTCATAACAGTAGCCATGTCTTGCAAAGTGATTTGTAAGGGCCTCCCTGATGTACTTGGCGCCACAAAATCACGCACCTCCTGAGCGGGAGGCGAAGGTACTGACACGTGAGGAGAGTTAGTCGGCATAACTTCCCCCTCGTTGTCTGGTGATAATTTCTTTACATGTAAAGATTGACTTTTATTTAAAGTAGCATCAATGCAATTAGTACATACATTTCTATTGGGCTCCACATTGGCCTTTAAACATAGTGAACAAAGAGATTCATCTGTGTCAGACATGTTTAAACAGACTAGCAATGAGACTAGCAAGCTTGGAAATACTTTTCTAAATAAATTTACAAGCAATATAAAAAACGCTACTGTGCCTTTAAGAAGCACAAAAAGCTGTCACAGTTGAAATAACAATGAACCAAAATAGTTATAGCAACCATTTTTTCACAGTAAATGTATTAAGTTAGCAAAGGATTGCACCCACCAGCAAATGGATGATTAACCCCTTAATACCCAAAAACGGATTAACAATTTAATAATTAACGTTTTTCTCACAGTCAAAACACACTGTCACAGGTCTGCTGTGACTGATTACCTCCCTCAAAATGAATTTTGAAGACCCCTGAGCTCTCTAGAGACGATCTGGATCATGGAGGATGAAGTAGACAGATTGTGACTGAATTTTTACTGCGCAAAAAAGCGCTAAAATAGGCCCCTCCCACTCATATTACAACAGTGGGGAAGCTCGGAAAACTGTTTCTATGCAGAAAACAAAGATGGCCATGTGGTAAAAATCATGCCCCAATAAGTTTTATCACCAAGTACCTCACAAAAAACGATTAACATGCCAGTAAACGTTTTAAACATACATTTGAAAAGTTATGAATTGTTATTAATAAGCCTGCTACCAGTCGCTTTTACTGCAGTTAAGGCTCATACATTATTTCAGTATTAACAGTATTTTCAGAGTCAATTCCATTCCTTAGAAAAATACATTCAGTGTACACACACTCATCAGCCTAATACCAGTCGCTATCACTGCATTTAAGGCTGAACTTACTTTACATTGGTATCAGCAGTATTTTCTCAGTCAATTCCATTCCTCAGAAAAATAATTACTGCACATACCTCATTTGCAGGTGGGCCCTGCATGCTATTCCCCTTCTCTGAAGTTACCTCACTCCTCAGATGAGAACAGCCAGTGGATCTTAGTTACGTCTGCTAAGATCATAGAAAACGCAGGCAGATTCTTCTTCTAATGCTGCCTGAGAATAAACAGCACACTCCGGTGCCATTTAAGATAACAAACTTTTGATTGTAGAAATAAACTAAGTTAAAAAACACCACAGACCTCTCACAGCGACCTATCTAGTTAGGCTGCAAGAGAATCACTGTATATGACATGTGAGGGGAGGAGCTATGTAGCAGCTCTGCTGGGTGATCCTCTTGCAGCTTCCTGTTAGGAAGAGATATATTCCATAAGTAATGGATGACCCGTGGACTGACTACACTTAACAAGAGAAATCTGGTCTTTCAGAGAACTGGCAGATAAATATTACTTGAAATCATACTGAAAAAAGTCCAAAATTAAAACGTTATTTAAATTTGAAAGGACTTCCAACAAAAAATCCTAGCCACACACCATGCCAGATATGTGCCCCAATCTTATGATAGATACGCCTGGTAATTTATTGTCTCAAACAAGTCTCTATTGGCCAAAATCATGCATTTAATTACCAGGCCAATCAAAGCTAAGGTTTGACGACCTTGATGAAATAGAAGGTCTCTCCTGAGAGTAAAATGCCACAGAGAGCAAGAGGATATTTGAAGCTGTTGTCAAGATTAAAAAGTAAGTTTTTTTTCACAACAGGAGTGAAATGTAAATTTTGATAAATTAAAGTGCCTCTGTTTTTAATCGAATTTTTAAAAACCGGGCACTTTAGCATCAAAATTGACATTCACTTTAAGTAAACTACAGGATCAGACACATATACTGCTGAAAGCAGAGTTAGAAATCTTCTCATTCAGATTCTGATGTTGTGGTTAGAAAAGTAACAGGTAGGCAGTTGTTGTTAGATGTAGGCTAAAAGTATCGCAGCTGTTGAACTGTTAATGTTGAAATAGTTTCCACTTTGTACTTCTGTGCAGGACAGATGGTGGGTTAGTAACCACTGTATGAGTCCGTTACTATATGCAATGAAGCAGAAATTGTTTGGTAGAGGATAAAAGGCAGTTGGCAGGAAAATCCTTGATGCGATACAAGCCTGATGAGTTTTTAGAAAAACGATTTAGATACTGGAGCGAAATTATATCCAGTTTTCAAGGAGCTGAGTGTTTGTGGCTAGCGTGTATTCACAGACTAACGCAAAATACTAAGCACCTGAGAGAGGGTGCGTCCGAATTATAAGGTCAGAGTTGGAAGGGCTAAGGCAGAACGAGCAGGGTCCTGACAAGACCATCCTTTTAAACAAGCTGTCCCACAGCTTGAGGTCGCGGATGGTATGGATTCCGCCTATGGAAGAGGGAAACCAATCGAGGGGTTCTGAGATTGAAGGAGGGTTCCCATGTATCATCCTGAGGTGAAAAACCCTTCCATCTGACCAAATACTGCAGCTGTCCTCTGCAATGTCTAGAATCTAGTAAAGAATGTACTTCATATTCTTTAGAATCCAAAAGTTGTTTTACAGGGGGCAAAACAGGTCCTGGAGTTCTCATAGGTCTAGACGGCTTCAAGAGAGATACATGGAAAGTGGGATGTATTTTCAAAAAGAATGGAAGTTGTAGGGCGCCAGCCTCTATCTGTGGTAAGAATATCTGGTAAACCGTGAAGTTTTATGATATTTTTTAGGAAAAGCTGGGCTGTTTTGGAAGAGGTGGGAAGTTTGTGATAGGGTATAAAATGTGCCATTTTCGTTAGTAGATCTATGACCACAAGGATGGTATTATAGTTGTGTGAAAGTGGTAATTTGACAATAAAGTCCATTGCAAGATGTTGCCATGGTCTGTCTGGAATTGGTAAGGGCATCAGCAATCCATAGGGTGTTTTTTTCTCAGACTTTGAGGTGGCACATATAGTGCAGGTCTGTACATATTCTTTAACGGTTTTTTTCATGGATGGCCAACAGAACTGTTTTGAGATGTTGTTTAGTGTTCGTACTTTCATATCTTCCATACGAATCCCGCTTGGACTGATATGATATCCGAGGAATTATATTTTTGTTGGTGTGGAATAGACACTTCTCTGGCTTGGCATACAGATGATGAACTCTAATCCTGGATAAGACCCAACGAACGTGTTTGATGTGATCTTGTTTAGTGTTGGAAAATATCAGAATATCATCGAGATACACCACCATACAGACATCAAGCAAATCTCTGAAGACATCATTAATAAAATGCTGAAAGGTGGCTGGGGCATCGCATAGCCAAAAAGGCATGAAAGCGATCAACTACTCATCTCCCTCTCAAATAACTACAAGGTTGTACGCTCCTCATAAATCCAGCTTGGTGAATATCTTAGCTTCATACAAACATTCTACGAGCTCTGGAACTAAAGGGAGTGGGTACCTATTCTTAATGGTCCTCTTATTTAACCCCCTATAGTCAATGATTAGTCTTAGCGATGAGTCTTTGTTCCTTACGAAAAAGATACCTGCACCTGCAGGTGAGGTGGATGACCTAATGAAGCCTTTTCACAAGTTCTCTTCCAAATAACTTTTAAGATGGTCGAGTTCTGGTTGGCTTAAGGAACATACATTATATGCCCATATGGGATGGTAGCACCAGGTTGTAAATCAATAGGGCAATCGTAAATGTGATGTGGTGGTAAACATTCTGCCTCCTTCTTACTAAATGCGTCTATGAAATCTGAGTATTCATCAGGGAGGATGGTACTGGTTTCTGGTAAGTAGAGCAGTAAATGTTGTGGGTAACAGGTGCGTTGGCAATATGAAGAATTCAAAGTCACCTGTAGAGTATTCCAATCGATAAAAGGTTGATGTTGCTGCAACCATTGTATTCCTAGGACTATAGGGAAAAGAGGAGAAAATAAGACATCAAAAGTTAAATATTTAGTGTGTCCTGATGGAGTTTTTACTAGTATAAGAATAGTTTGATGGGTAATGGGTCCAGTACTAATAGTGGAGCCATCAATGACACAAATCAACACAGGTTTTTGTTTGAACACCAACAGAATTTTATTATGTACAACTAAAGCCTTATTGATAAAATTGCTGCATGCTCCAGAATTGATTATAACTTCAGTACTCAGGTTGTCTTGATCCCACTGTATCCCACAGTAAGAGGGATCATTATCATTTGTTTGAGATGAGAAAATTGAATGTAACTTACTTTTCTTAGTTTTCAGAAGAATGGGACGGACCTTGATTGTGTGCGCGGGATTGGCGCAATACATACAGAGCTGGTTGTTCTTCCTTCGCCTCCTTTCTTCTGCCGTGAGAGGTCCTCTGATGACTCCTTTCTCCATAGGTTCTACAGTGGATCTGGAACTTGATGGTGATTGGGTGGTACTTGTAAAACTCCTGCAGTATGGTTCAGTGGCATTGTGTTCAGACTTCCTCTTCCTGAGTTTTCGGTCAATCTGTATGGTTAACTTCATTAGTTCAGTACGAGCAAGTTCTTAATACTTTCTGTGAGCCCGAGCCTGAACTGGTTTCTGAGAGCTATAGGATTCCACTGTGAATCAGTGGCACATTGCTTGAAGTCTGTTATGTATTGCCTGTTTTAGGCTGCGCATAGTGGTTTCTGCAGTCAACTGAACGTTTGCATCATGGTATAACTCATCCATGTTTGTAAGGAAATCATCCAAGGAACCTAGTATAGGGTCATCGTTTTTGTAGAATGAATCAGCCCAGACCCTTGGTTCACCTCTCAGGAATTAAATTAAAGTTAAAACCTTCACCCTTTTCTGTACAGTAGATCTTAGGTTTTAAATTAAATAATAGAAGATAGGCGTTTTTAAATTGCCTATATAACTTCTGATCACCAGCGAATGGTTCTGGAAATGAAACTTGTGGTTCTGGTATTGAATCGGGCTGGTTTAATTTCTGAGCTATGGAGTCCCTTATTATTTTCCTTAGAGATTGATTTTCCACTTCTAAATCTCTAAGACCTTGTCCTAATTGATCCACCCTTTGAGACAGATTGTACACAAATTGAGGGAGTTTTGCTGGATCCATTTATTAATAGGCTTAGTATTATGTAAGGAATGGCTTCGGTAAGATAGTTGGATCACAACTGCAGAAGATAGATCGTGGTTCTCTTGGCCAGAGTAGAAATAGCCCCTTCTACCTTAGGCACAGTGCGCCATGAGTCCCGAAAGGAGTCAGCAACAGGAAACATCTTTTTAAAGACAGGGGACGGGAAAAAGGAATCCCTGGCTTATCCCATTCCTGTGCAATGATCTCTGACACATGGTCTGGAACAGGAAACACATCCACAAAGGAAGGAACATCATAGTATTTATTAAGCTTACTAGATTTTTTAGGGTTGACAGCGACAGAAGAATCAGAGTCGTCCAAAGTAGCTAGTACCTCCTTTAGAAGTAAACGAAGGTGTTCAAGCTTAAATCTGAAGTTTGCTTTTTCAAAATCAGTCAAAGGATTTATACTGTCAGAATCTGAGATTTCAGGTATCCTCCTCATCCGACTTATGGGGGAGATCAACCGTCGCAGCAGCAGATGGAACAGACACCTTATTATCAGAAATATGCTTTGATTTCCTCTTGCTCTTCCCCAACATGGGAAAAGTAGATAAAGCCGCAGAAACCGCAGAAGATATCTGTGCAGCAAAACCTACAGGCAAAAACACCTCCAGGAGGCTGAGAGGAACCGCTGGGCACTGTATGTAATGCCATTGAGGCTTGGGACGTTTGAGGAGAAAGCTGTGGCATATCCTGAACAGCATTATCCTGAGAGACAATAGGCTCAAAAGGTAGTAATTTATCTTTAAATTTTAAAGTTCTATCTAAACATGAGAAGCAAAATTGCATAGGCAAAACAATTTGGGCCTCTAAGCATAATAAACATTTGTCAAAATGAACAGACTCCTGTTCAGTGTCCATAGCCGAATAATTTCCCCTAATTAAAGGAATGAACACAAATTAGAAAATGACAACCGTCAATTTAAGAAAAACAGACTTTAGCTTTAGAGCGCCAAAAGCGTTAATTACAAATATTGCACCTCTACACCTCAGACAGTCTGAGGTGCACTACCTGAACCATCACCAGATATCTCAACAACTTGCATCAATTGGCAAACAAGTCGCTTCCTCACCTCACAGAGAGAGCACTCGCATCGGCACTACGCTGCTCCGCTCAGAGTCTCCAGCGGAAAAGCCGACAGTCACATGAATGGCTCAAAAGGAACTGCGCAAGAATTTTAAAGCGCGCGTCTCCCAGAGTAAACTGACACAGTACAGTGAAAATTGAGCCGTTATCCTGATAAAAGCAATACAATTATGCCATTCAGTAAATAAAAAACCTCCTGAGCCCCAGAGTTATCATCCCATAAATAGCAAGGGAAGAAATTAACCCCTTAGTCTCCACATACATAAATGTGCATGCACACTGCCCGGAACAAACCCTCCATAAAGGATTTATATATGTCCCAAAAATCCAATGCAGAGATATATAGTGCAAGACTCCAGTACCTAGGAGGCAAAAGCACTTACCTGCAAATCCAGCTGTCGGGCAGGAAGACAGCTCACAAGGCGTGAAAATTCACATACTCCTTACAGAGACCTGAAGAAAAAGAAAGAACAGAGTAACCAACTCTGGCTTTCTATAACTAGGGTAGCAATTATGTTAGAAAACAAAGCAAGGACAACCTCACCACTTTCTAACTGCTTAAAAGCCACCACTACTCTTACTCAAGAGATTGACGTGGACACAGCTAAACCCCAATCCTTGCTTGACTGGGGGTTATGGGTAAGGGAAGTGACACTTAACAGCTTTGCTGGGGTGCTCTTTGCCTCCTCCTGCTGGCCAGGAGTGAATATCCCACTAGTAATTGGAATGACGTTGTGGACTCTCCATGTCTTAGGAAAGAAACATATGTATGGCAGGGTTTTTTGTCAAGCTCATACCATATTTCAATGATTATACTTTTCTATACAGATAGGTGTACTTTATGTGCCTATAAGTGAGTGAATTTATAATTGGTTGTACAACCAGTTTATATCAGCAATATACGTTGTATATGCTCTATCCTGTATAGACTCACATATATTAAAGCCCCAAGTATATCTTCAACAAGGTACTAGGTATTCTAATGTAATATATATATATATATATATATATATATATATATATAAGTGACTGTGCATAGTCTAACATATCAACTAAATTTGTGACTTTTACATACCTTTATACCTTCTGTACAACTGATCTATGTACAAAATGATGATCCTGTATTATATTCAGTATTAGTTCTTAGAGGCTACCCAGTGTTTACTCTGTAATTATACTCTAATTTTATACAGCTGCAGCTGATTAAAAAAAAGAGTAGACTTGGGGGGCGTGTCCGAGCAGCGATCCTAACAGGGCGCATCTTCTTAGAGCTCCAGCTGATTTTCCTAAAATCCCTGATAAAAGGATTATTTCACAGCAAATTTGCAATTCAAACAAACGGTGTCAGCGAGACACTTGTCAGAGTGATAACTTCTACGATATTTGTTGTGTTCCTGACGCTCGATCTTAAGATCTGGCATTCAAAACCTGGAGCGGCGGCTCAAGACAGGCAGCGCTACCCCCCTCGGGACACCAAGGTAACTAGCCTTAACTGGAAACACCAGATAAACCAGCAGCAAAGCATTAACTCACACACTTCAACTAAACTTTAAACTGAAAAGACATCAGCGTGGAATAGAAATCATATCCTATCAGCATATTGCCATCATACTACAAACATGGCTGTCGAGAGGGAGCATGATCCGTTAACCTGCATAGACTACTATCTGGACAGGCTTGAAAATCGCCTGATGAGCCTATTAGAAAGAGTACCATGGTACCACCTGATACATTTACATTCGACATACTAAAAGTCTGTGACTGTGGAGAGAGTATCGGACACAATGCGGATATGAGCGCTCACTTGGCGCCGGCTTCATCAGTGGAAATCTTCATATTCCAAAAGTACATCGTCCTCCTTACAGCCGCTACTTCACATGGTGAAGCCTCAACATAGCAACAGCACACCTTCGACCAAAACTTTAAAGAAGAACTTTAATTTCCCTCTGGCTAATAATGCCAAGTTAAGATCTCATCTACAGCACATCGCCATACCAGGCCCATATCCAGCTACATAGCTGTTCACAAGATTGACCAAAATGGCTCAGGAGACCTCGCCGACAGATGAAGAAATAAGCGATCATAAAGTAACTATCGGCATCTTATCAGCTGGACTACAAGCGGATCCTTTGTTAAAACCATTTTTTTTTCTCGCCCCAGATGGAAGGTCTTTTAACAGACAGTTGATATTAGAGACAAACTTAAGACCCCAGGAGATAACTTAGAAATAAGTTAGAAATACTGTGTCTTGTTAGCAATATCCATAGCTCTGTTTGGTTGTTTTTGTATGTTCAGTGCTCAATATTGCCTTTATACCGCACAACGTAATAATAGATTCCACACCAGTGTTTTGTGTAACCTTAAGGGTCATATAGATATAAGGGTAGCACTTCATACTTTTTTCTTATAGCAGGGATGGCTTTTTCCATAATGCATATAACCACATTCAATAGTTTCCTGTTGGAGTTTGTGGGGAGCCCCTAGGGAGATACCCTTTATTATATAGCCGGAATAGGAATTTTTAAAAACATGGTACCGAAGCTCAAACATGTCAATTTATCATAATGCAAGAGTCCGTCCAGGGGCCGAGGCCACGGGAGGGATAAAAGCAAGAGCTGTTTTAAAGTTTTAACATGGAGAGCTATATCTAAATGGAGGTGTAGTCCGCTACTTGAACCCTGCATTTTGCAAAGTTTGAAGCTATCCATAATGATATAACCTTGGTGTGGTGCACAAAACTAAATCTGAATTGAAAAAGCACAGTTGCATAAATAAAGTCACCCTCTTAAGCACCCACCTGGTTCCATGTTCCCTCTATACAATAGCAAATTTGCAATGTATATATTTGTGAGTTATGTTCTATACATAGATCCAGTTTTGGCTTATGTATCTACACAACATAAATGACTATGTTACACTACTGTTCTAATGTTATCATCTGTAGAAGCAATTGCAATTTTTGTTTATGTGTTTACTGTCAGGGTACCTGTGAAATAACATTGAATAAACTACAAATGTATTACAGAATCTAATATTTCATTTTGGCTAATATCTAATATAAATTTAATTGGTCTCACTATGACCCCTGCCCCCTTCTTGCTGCTTAAGACAAGCTAGGTAAAAAAGGAAAACATTTGGTTCAATTAGTGAAGATAGAAAATAAACATTTAGGCCTCTAGTTATCAAGCTCCGTAAGGAGCTTGATGGCCTCTGTTTCTGGCGAGTCTTCAGACTCGCCAGAAACAGCAGTTATGAAGCAGCGGTCACAAAGGTCATCGCCGGAAATCAACCCGATCGCGTACGATCGGGTTGATTGATACCCCCTGCTGGCGGCCTATTGGCCGCGAGTCTGCAGGGGGCGGCGTTGCACCAGCAGCTCTTGTGAGCTGCTGGTGCAATGCTGAATACGGCGAGCGTATTGCTCGCCGTATTCAGCGAGGTCTGGCGGACCTGATCCGCAGTGTCGGATCAGGTCCGCCAGACCTTAAAAACTAGAGGCCTTAGCCTTTGAAGCTCATAGCTCCACATGGGGTCACTACATGGACCTGATAATTTTTCCAAGCCTGGATACATCATGGGATGTTGGAGACAAGATTCTCTACATAAGTCAGATAAGCAAACAGAAATTCTGAGAATATAGTAACTAGCACAGGCCTGTTAATTGCCCCTGAAACCTCAGATACAGATCTGTACTGGCTAGCAGAAACACATGTTTTGCATTGTGACTTTGAAATGTGTTATAGAGTCTCAGAATAATAACATCTGGGGTTTTTTATTTTTTAGACATGTAATAACAAGATGTCCTATGAATATTGGTCATAAACATGAATCCATGCACTCAAAAATTCTAAGAAACATAAAATATACTGTATTTATATTAAGATACAATATAATGCCAGGATTTTTAATGCAATCATTCTGTGAAGAGACAAATAATTTACATTATAATTGCTTACTAGTATGATACTGGAGGTATACTCATGTCTGGTCTCTATAAATACATGCTAAAATTATATGAGATGGGATAGATATGTTGACAAGATAAGTTTCTTAATATCAGAAAATAATGAGTATATTAAATATAAAATTAAAAGATGTAGTAAACTGTTAGCAATATTGATAATGAGACTGCAATTATGGTTGTCTGCTGCCACCAATAGTTCAGAAATGGTATGACAGCCAAATTAATTGACTATTAGAACACATGCAAATCCAAATAATCAATCAATGCTCAGCTCCATTAGGGCCTATCAGAGACAGCACCGTGGGGCACATCCAACATTCACCAATGATTACAAAAAAGGGAGGAGCCTATCACTTGAAAAGCTCATGCATAGGAGAAAGAGGGGGTCTTTGCTACAATTTTGACTGACAATTTTGCTGACATTTTGGGACACAGTCACTATAAGTGAAATTGGGAAACCTTTTCTTATCCATATTGCAAAATATCTCTCTTATTTTATGAGGTGAAATTGGACTTATCAAAGAAAGCTGAGACACTCAATTGGTTTTATGTGGTGACGTATGACTGTTCTATATTTTTAATATTTGAAACAAAGGTATCCTAAGGCCTTAGTTAAATTGCAGCTAGTAATGTAAAGAGCATATTTTGTGTTTTAAGTTATATCCATAGCCCTGTGTAAATTAGAAACAGTCATATTCAGCACTAAATAATTTATTTGCTAGACAGGGTTTTACACTCCAGATTTATAAGTCAGTCATTATAGTGAACTTTTTCAGAACTGTACATAAACTGGTTATTGTGATTAAATTCCTGGTAGTTATTTATTAAGCATAGTAAGTTGGTAGTCCATATTAGGCATTGAACTAGAGTTAGTGGTTGATAACAGAAGATTCTGGTATTTTATTGTGGTATTTTAATGCGATTATTGTGAGTAAAGTTAATTTTAAGGGTATATCTTTTATGATCTTTGTAAAGAATATTATAACAGCATAAATGCATATGGTTGATTTATAATCTATTTTCTATAAATATAATTCAATGTGTTTATAAATGTAGCTAATCTAAAGAATTTAGGAATAATTATTAATTTCAATTTTTTGTATATACATTTTAATTGGGGTTTGTTTTCAAGAATAATAACAAATAAATTGTATTATAGCCCTGCTATATACTGACATTACTTACTATATTGTTTAATATCAACCCCTGGACTCAAATTAATACAGGAAAAAAAGTGGTCCAAAAGAGACCCAAAACCATTGAATTAGGGGTAAGAAAAAGAAAAAATAATGTAACCTTTTTTGTACCAACCAGATCAGATATGCTGTGAATATCTAATATATTGCTTTTATTTTGTTCTGTACATGCTTATCTTCCTCGATAAAAATAATAAAAGAAAAGTAGATTTAAATCTTTGATTTCTACACAATCATTTATTTTTTTAGATACAATGATATACTCAAAACAATGGTTTGCTCATATGTTCTTGCACTGACAGCAGTCTTCTCAGTCATTCAGAGCTAATGGAAAAAAACCTATAGGTTATATGTACAAATCATTCCTTTTGGCAGTATATCTGGGTTTCATCTATATGATAGTAATGTAATATATCAATACATTTTTAGTGCCTGAATGGTATTGTACTTTAACATGGTAAATATTCAAATTCAGATAACTACATTGGGGCATGCAGACACATTTTGTATTGTTTTATATAGTTTTGTATTACCAGTACAAATGTTTCCACCTCAGCGCATATTTTTTTTTCTCTATAATTTTCCTGTCAACAGAGATACTGTTTTGATAGAACAGGATTCTTTTATGCACAAAATGTACCAATACATGTACTTTTTCATATATGCTTTGTGGTCCGGTCACTACTTAATATGAACTTCAACTATTCTCATTATTGTGAGTAGTATAGAATCTGTTTTTGACAAACCAACACCTAGATTACGAGTTTTGCGTTAGAGGCTGTGCGGTTTATGCTCACCGCTCACTTACAGACAGCGCTGGTATTACGGGTTTTTACAAACCAGACAAGAAGTGAGTGTTGAGCAAAATTTTGCTCATTACCGCACTCCAATACCAGCGCTGCTTACTTTAGCGGTGAGCTGGTGTAACGTGCTCGTGCACGATTTCCCCATAGGAATCAAACGGGGAGAGCCGGCTGAAAAAAAACACCTGCAAAAAAGCAGCGTAAAACTCCTTAACGCAGCCCCATTGATTCCTAAGGGGAAATACATTTTATGTCTACACCTAACACCCTAACATGAACCCCGAGTCTAAACACCCCTAATCTTACACTTATTAACCCCTAATCTACCGCCCCCGACATCGCCAACACCTACATTATAATTATTAACCCATAATCTGCCGCTTCGGACACCGCCACAACCTACATTATACTTATGAACCCCTAATCTGCTGCCCCCAACATTGCCGACACCTACATTATATTTGTTAACCCCTACTCTGCCGCCCCCAATGTCGCCTCCACCTACCTACACTTATTAACCCCTATTCTGCCACCCCCAACGTTGCCGCCACTATAATAAACATATCAACCCCTAAACCGCCGAACTCCCGCCTCGCAAAAATTAGTTAAATATTATTAAACCCCAATTCTGCCGCCACCTACCTACATTTATTAACCCCTAATCTGCCGCCCCAACTTCACCGCCACTATATTAAAGTTATTAACCCCTAAACCTAAGTCTAACCCTAAACCTAACACCCCCTAACTTAAATATGATTAAAAGAAATCGAAATAAAAATTCCTATCATTAACTAAATTATTCCTATTTAAAACTAAATACTTACCTATAAAATAAACCCTAAGCTAGCTACAATATAACTAATAGTTACATTGTATCTAGCTTAGGGTTTATTTTTATTTTACAGGCAAGTTTGTATTTATTTTAACTAGGTAGAATAGTTACTACATAGTTATTAACTATTTAATAACTACCTAGCTAAAATAAATACAAAAGTACCTGTAAAATAAAACCTAACCTAAGTTACAATTACACCTAACACTACACTATAATTAAATTAATTCCCTAAATTAAATACAATTAAATAAAATTATCTAACGTACAAAAAAAAAACACTAAATGAAGGTTCCTTTAAATGACGTCATCCAAGATGCATCAGCCAATAGGATTTTTTCTACCTTAATTCCGATTGGCTGATAGAATTCTATCATCCAATCGGAATTGAAGGGACGCCATCTTGGATGACATCATTTAAAGGAACCTTCATTCCAGAAGAGCCGTCGGATGAAGAGGATGCTCCGCGTCGGATGTCATGAAGATGGACCCGCTCCGCGTCGGATGGATGAAGATAGAAGATGCCGTCTGGATGAAGACTTCTGCCCGTCTGGAAGACCAGTTCACCTGGCTTGGATGAAGACTTCTCCCGGCTTCGTTGAGGACTTCGGCCCGGTTGGATGAAGACTTCTCCCGGTAAGGTGATCTTCAAGGGGTTAGTGTTAGGTTTTTTAAGGGGGTATTGGGTGGGTTTTAGAGTAGGGCTGGTTGTATGGGTGGTGGGTTTTAATGTTGGGGTGATTTGTAATTTTTTTTACAGGTAAAAGAGCTGATTACTTTGGGGCAATGCCCCGCAAAAAAGGCCCTTTTAAGGGCTATTTGTAATTTAGTGTAGGGTAGGGCTTTTTTTTATTTTGGTGGGCTTTTTTATTTTGTTAGGGGGATTAGATTAGGTGTAATTAGTTTAAAAATCTTGTAATTTGTTTATTATTTTCTGTAATTTAGTGTTTGTTTTTTTTTTGTACTTAAATAAAATTATCTAAATTGTATTTAATTGTATTTAATTTAGGGAATTAATTTAATTATAGTGTAGTGTTAGGTGTAATTGTAACTTAGGTTAGGTTTTATTTTACAGGTACTTTTGTATTTATTTTAGCTAGGTAGTTATTAAATAGTTAATAACTATTTAATAACTATTCTACCTAGTTAAAATAAATACAAACTTGCCTGTAAAATAAAAATAAACCCTAAGCTAGCTACAATGTAACTATTAGTTATATTGTAGCTAGCTTAGGGTTTATTTTATAGGTAAGTATTTAGTTTTAAATAGGAATAATTTAGTTAATGATAGGAATTTTTATTTCGATTTATTTAAATTATATTTAAGTTAGGGGGGGTTAGGGTTAGGGTTAGACTTAGATTTAGGGGTTAATAACTTTAGTATAGTGGCGGCGACGTTGGGGACGGCAGATTAGGGGTTAATAAATGTAGGTAGGTGTCGGCGATGTTAGGGACGGCAGATTAGGGGTTAATAATATATAACTAATGTTTGCGAGGCGGGAGTGCGGCGGTTTAGGGGTTAATATATTTATTATAGTGGCGGCGATGTCCGGTTCGGCAGATTAGGGGTTAAAAAAAAATATTAGTGTTTGTGATGCGGGAGGGCCTCGGTTTAGGGGTTAATAGGTAGTTTATGGGTGTTAGTGTACTTTTTAGCACTTTAGTTAAGTGTTTTATGCTACGGCGTTGTAGTGTAAAACTCTTAACTACTGACTTTAAAATGCGGTACCAGTCTTGACAGAAGAGGGTCTACCGCTCACTTTTTGGCAGACTCATAATACCGGTGCTATGCAAGCCCCATTGAAAAAAGAGGATACGCAATTTACGAAAGTGGATTTGCGGTATTTCCAAGTCTGGCCAAAAAAGTGAGCGGTACACCTGTACCTGCAAGACTCGTAATACCAGCGGACATTAAAAAGCAGCGTTAGGACCTCTTAACGCTGCTTTCTAAGCCTAACGCACAACTCGTAATCTAGCCGCAAGTTAATTTAATTTATCTCAGATACTAAATTGTATGTTCAGCTACATGCAAACATGGATCTATGATCAGTATTTCACTGAGATTTCATGAGTCTACCTAGCAAATGTGGAAGGTAAGCCCTAATGCTCAGGCTGCTTTTACAGTATCTTAATAGGTTCCTATTTTCCTTATGGCTATCTCAAAGGTACTTTGTTTCCTTGCTCTATAGCATTTATGCATCCTTTTTGCTTTCCTTTCTTTGTTTGTTTTCAGTGCTCTCATCTCGCCTGGGCCAGGGAAACATCTAGAGCAGTGGCGTCACTAGGCGGTGCGGGGTGTGTGGAACGCACCCGGGTGACACCCTCCAGGGGGCGACACCACGGTCACCACATTAACGTCAATGACATGGTTTTTAAAAAAAAAATTATTATGTGCTTGTGGAGATTGGCACGGCTTGTGCCTTGTTGTAAGAAGGGCCAAGGGGTCCACCGTCAATGCTGCCTAAGGCAGATGCGGGGTGTCCTCAGCACACCCGGCCCAGGGACCTGGGCTCAGAGGCAGCTTCAGCAGGGCAGGGCTCCCAGCTTCCCAAACTAAGAGCTTTGTGCATAAACCTGCGCCGTGCGCAGGTGCTATGGCACAGTGCTGCGCACGGGCTTTAACAGTCCAGCAATGTCTCTGAGACTGAAGGATATAAACGCATTACGGATGTGTGCCCTGTGTCGCCGGCGCCAAGACCAAGTAAGTCCAGGGAGTCTGTCTTGTCAGTTCAGCTTGTAACTGAGTCTGTAGACAGTTTGTATGGTGTATTTAGACTAGAGTACAAATATGGTGGTGTCACTGGTGTTGTTTTTACATATGTAGCAGTGAGAGACTCTGAGAGTACTGTACCAATATGGCGGTGGTCTTGTTTGTATACAGAGGTAGACTTTTCCTTACTTGACCCCCCACACACCCCTACTGTTTACCTGTACATTGATTTAACCCCATTGCTGCCAATGAACCAGGCTTATGTGAAGCCCTCTTTGGCAGGTAAGTGGTTAATACAAAGATGGGGTTAAAAGGACATTAAACAAAAAAAGTTAAAATTGCCATAAAATTCCTAACTGCAGGTAGAAAAAGGTTTGCAATGTGGATATTTTTTTCTGTTTTATTGCACTGTTTTTTTTTCTTGCACTGCTCCAGAATAGTTGAAGTACAATAGGAAGATTTTAAAAAAACATGACCCTGCAACATTCAATTCAGCCACTGCAAAATAAGTAACAGGTGCTTATTTACATTTGCACTTAATTGTCCAGAGCAAATTATATAAAATAAACATATTCTATGCCTTTTAAGGTGTATGTTCTAGCAAAACAATGCAAACTGTGCTAAAAAGGACAACGTTAAACACTTCTAAAACATTTATTTTTTTATATAGAACTCTACGAGTGCAGTGCTTGCTTATTGACTGATGTATAATATTCACTTGCAAAACAATTAGAAAAAATAGCTGATATTTTCCTCCCATCAAATAATTTAATTGCTACTGTTGTTAATGCAATAAAGCAAATAAAAATAGGCCGTGAGTGAAGAATGGGGTTATTATGCTAATTATATTATATTTTGTAAACAGTGTCATGAATATGAGAATCACTTACATTTTATCTACATCTGTCTAGTAGCGATGAGAGTAAAAATATGGCGGTAGTGCATTACATAAATACTCCTCTATATATCCTGTTACCAGTTACCCCATAAATCCCTCATAACCATATAAATATCCTGTTACCTGATAAATCCCCATTAAACATATAAATAACCCTTTATCCCATAAATACCCCTCTAACTATAAATAGCACTTCTACAAAATGAATACTCCTGTTACCCCAGAAATGCCCAACTAAACATATCCATACCACTGTCACTTTATTTTTTTTTAATTCCTTCACCCAATAAATACCCTTGTTACCCTACATACCTCTTTACCCCATAAATGTTCTTCTAACCCTATAAATAATCCTGTTATCCAATAAATACCCTTGCTACCCCATAAATGCCACTCGTACCCCATATACACTCCTGTTATCCCATAAATGCGCCTCTTACCTTATAAAAACATGTTACTCCATAAATGCCTGCTTTGCCCTTAAAATATAATTGTTGCCCTATTAATGCCCCTCAGACTATAAATACACAGAGGATATTTCACTTTTATTATCAAGTTTACATTGTTCACTTGGTATTCTTTGCTAAAATAACATATCCTCAGCAGCAGCAATTATGCACTACTGGGAGGCGGAGCTAGCTGGTGATTGGTGGCTACACACATTTGTTTCTTGTCATTTGCTCACCAAATGTGTTATATGGGAGATTGGAGTTCAGATTTACAAATAGCGTTAGAAAAAAAAAATTATTGGGGGGGGGGGGGTGACACCATGAGTTACTGCACCGGTTGACACCAAGCCTAGTGACACCACTGATCTAGAGGACTCAAGGGATGTAAGGAGTTAGGTTTCCTATAGAGGCGAGGTTACCACTCAACATTATAGAACTCCATGCTTTTCTTAGAGCTCTTTAGCCCATAGTCCATTCTCAGTCAAGTCTCATCTCCATTTCTGAAAAGACATCTTTACAGTGGTTGCTTAAATCAACTATCAAGAAGGGACTAGCATCTTCCTCACCATGCAAGAAATGTCTCTTTCTGTTATGAAAAGAGAAGGAAAGCTGTTCTCTATAAACTTCATATTCAAGAAGTGAACAATTGGAAAGCAGACTATTTTCTTTAATCTGTTCAGTCAGGAGAATGGGTTCTTCATCAAGACATATTCGACCAATTTATTCTAAATTGGGTTTTACCATGTATAGATCTAATGGTGTACAAGCTGAATCAGAGCTTCAAGCATATTGTGCCAGATATAGAGACTCCAAAGCTCTATGATAGATGCCTTAGTTTGTCCTTGAATATTTCATTTAACGTTCCTGTTTTCCTAATTTGCTCTTCTTTCAAGAGCCATTGCAAGAATCAAACCGGATTCAGCTTCAGTGTCCTTGCGTTTTTTTCTTGGAAATCCTTTAAAATTCCCAGAATATTTCAGCTCCTTCAGGATGGACTAGATAAGGGCTTATCGGCTAGCTCTCTAAAGGGTTAGATATCAAATTATCTGTTTTGCTTCACAAAAAAGTTGGCTAAATTGCCAGATGTTAAACTTTTGTTCAAGCCCTGGTGATAATTTGTCCTGTTGAAAGACCAATTTCTCCTCCTTGGAACTCTAACTTTGTTCTCTCTGTTCTGCAAGGTTTTCCTTTTTGAACCTATGCATATTTTAGACTTTAAAATGTTGTCCTGGAAGGTTCTTTTATTCCTGTGGACCAAAAATGATTTTCTTCCAAAGATTGTATCTTCAGAAATTATTAATCAGGAAAAAGTTGTTCCTTCTTTGTGATCAAAGCCTTCTAATCCAAAAGGAAAGATTACTTCACAACCTAGATGTTGTCAGAGTTTTAAAGTTCTATATTCAGGCTACTAAAGACATTAGACAAACTTCCATTTTTTTCTCCACTACTTCCTAGGAAGGGTCAGAAAGCTACTGTGGTGGCCCTGGCATCCTGGCTCAAGAAGATTTGTATGGCTTACTCTGTTGCAATAAATCCACCACCAAAGAGAGTAACTGCTCACTCCATGAGATAATTATCTAATTCTTGGGCTTTCAAGGATCATATCTCCTCTCCTTGGAACAGCTTTGTAAGGCAGCCACTTGGTCTCCCCTTCACACTTTTTCCAATTTTGTCATTTAACATTTATGCTTCTTCTGGTGCGGTTCTTAGCAGGAAAGTCCTTTAGGCCGCAGTGACCAGCAAATAGGAACTGCCTACTTTTTGTCCCACCCGTTAACATGGACTCTCAGCTTGCGTATTATATCACACATGTTATGAATCTATGAACTCTCATCAGCTAAGAAGGAAAAAAGAATTTATAGTTACTGATAAATTTATTTCTATCGGGCTGAGGAGAGTCCATAGCCCCCACCCTATTTTTGTATATGGGTGACAGTTCTCATTTGCACCTCGTAACCCTGCTTTCTGTCTTTCCTACCTTTTTTTCTGTCTCTCTCCTCTGCTCGGCAATACGTAAACTGGAGAGGGAGAGAAGGTGGGAGGGGCTAAAGCTCTGTGAGGGCTATTGACCTCCTCCTGATAGTCTGAAATATATCCCACATGTTATGAAGCTATGGACTCTCATCAGCCGAAGGAAATAAATTTATCAGTAAGTATAAATTCTGTTATTATTGTCATAAATCATTGTTATTTTAAATTATGAAACACTGGCAGAGATAACAATGTTGGATGTGCAAAACTGGGGAATGGGTAGTAAAGGCATTATCTATCTTTTTAAATAATAAAATTTTTAGTGTTGACTGTCCTTTTAAATTTTTTAACCAAAGCATCTTAACACTTTTTCAGCTTGCCCTATATTTTTAATGGCGCTTTCATTGTACAAGTTTTGATGAGTTATGAGCTAGATTCCGAGTTACTGTTGTGCGTGAGCGATATTGGATAATTTTGGCTTTTTGAGTGCGTCGGAAGTAGCGTTCATATTACAAGTTAAAAGTAAATGTGTGAGTGCAATCGCGATTTATGCTTGCCGGGTTAGCGTGACTTCATAGCTCTGGTTAACTGTTGCGCAAGACATATTAACACTGTCTGCATTGCATCATTGCATTAAAAAGCTATAAGAGTTCAAAAGATATGAGGTCTCAGGCTGTAAAGGGCTTTAACATAGAGATACCATACATACAGGTCAAAATATGTATATGCATGTATATATGTTTATGTGTGTACATGTGTATTTATAGGAGTATATATGTATATACAGACATATATACACATATAAACATTTAAATACATATGTATACATATATAGACATACAGTATATTAAAGTGCATTGGAGCCCTTTGCAGTCAAGTAGCTGAAAACGTGGAAAACCATATTTATGCAATATTCATATTTAATACAGAGTTTAACTGTGTATGTACTGTAAATATTTTACATTCCAATGTTCTTCACATTAGAGAATATGTTCTAATAGATATGTCTATATATATCTGTATATATTTATACCTATATATAATCATATAGATATAGCTTTTACCAAAAAAAAATACATGATATATATAGAAATATTTACTTAAAAAAATAAATAGAACACATTCTGCTATGTCAAGAACATTGGAAAGTTAAATATTCATATTTAATTTCAGGTTAGTGCACTTTTTTTTTTTAGTTTGGACGCTCCATTGAAGTCTATAGGGGAGTAAGTTAACACGATCGCAATTTTACCAAGTCTATCTTTTTGCGCATGTTGGCTTTTGGGGGAGCGCTAATTTTTTACTTTAAACTTGTAATATGCGCACAAGCCGATGCACGCAAAAGCTTCCGTGTAGCGAATTGTACACTCGAGTGGGATTAATAATGGGCATTCCGCTCATAACCTAGCCCTATGTGTGTTGCTCAAACATAATGCAAAATACAACTGTAATATTTGGAGCGTTGTTAGGTCTGAAGTAAACCATTATTATTAATAGTATAGCACTATGAAGAACTCTGCTACTTTTGCACATCGTCTCGGTGAACCCTTGGCTTAGCATTCCCCTAAACTTAGAGCTCAAGCGATATCTGACATTTTGCCCCCATAGAAGTCTACTATGTAAGATATTTAGCGAACCCTCCACTATTCAACATGCAGATGTTAGTGCGTCCTAGACTATCGCTTAAGCAATATATAATAACTTTGGACTTGTAATAGAAGCACAAAAATAGAATCCCTATTGACTGTGCTCATGCAATGTAAATGCACAATAGCGCTAATATTATTGTGCTACACTAATCTAGAACTAAATGTGTGCATTTAAAAAAATATGGGGAGAAGCACAACAGAGGGAGTGTGTTTTAATAATTAAAAAAAGGAATTATACCCTTGTAAATAACCACAATTAACAAACAGCTAGATTACGAGTTTTGAGTGTTATAGGGATTTTAACGAACGCGACAAAAGTGGCGTTATTTCACCTCCCTATAGCGCTGCTATTACAGGTTTTAAAAAAGCAGGCTTGTGCGAGCGATATGGTGGCGTTGAGCTCCATACCGCATTGAAATCAAGCGCTGCTTTGACGTGCTCGTGCACGATTTCCCCATAGACATCAATGGGGAGAGCCGTCAAAAAAAAGCCTAACACCTGCAATCGCAGAAACAAAAGCTCCGTAACGCAGCACCATTGATGTCTATGGGGAAAGAAAAAGTTACGTTTAAACCTAACACCCTAACATAAACCCCACGTCTAAACACCCCTAATTTGCTGCCCCTAACATCGCCGCCACCTACATACAGTTATTAACCCCTAATCTGCTGCCCCCAACATCGCCGCCACCTACATACAGTTACTAACCCCTAATCTGCTGCCCCCAACATCGCCGCCACCTACATACAGTTATTAACCCCTAATCTGCTGCCCCTAACATCACCGCCACTTACATTACACTTATTAACCCCTAATCTGCCGCCCCCAATGTCGCCGCCACTATACTAAAGTTATTAGCCCCTAAACCTAACCCTAACGTAACCCTAAGCCTAAGTCTAACCCTAACACCCCCTAACTTAAATATAATTAAAATAAATCTAAATAAACCTTACAATTTTTAACTAAATAATTCCTATTTAAAACTAAATACAAACTTACCTGTAAAAAAAAAACCTAAGCTAGCAACAAATTAACTAATAGTTATATTGTAGCTATCCTAGGTTTTATTTTTATTTCACAGGTAAGTTTATTTTAACTAGGTAGACTAGTTAGTAAATAGTTATTAACTATTTACTAGCTATCTAGTTAAAATAAATACAAAGTTACCTGTAAAATAAAACCTAACCTGCCTTACACTAAAACCTAACATTATAATAAAATGAAATAAATTAAATTAATTAAATACAATTTACTAACTTACAAAAAAAAACTAAACACTAAATTACAAAAAATAAAAGATGAAATTATCAAAAATAAAAACAAATTACTCCTAATCTAATAGCCGTGTCAAAATAAAAAAGCTCCCCCAAAATAAACCCCCCCTAGCCTACACTAAACTGACAATGGACCTTAAAAGGGACTTTTGCGGAGCATTGCCCCAAAGAAATCAGCTCTTTTACATTGCAATAAAACATACAAACAACCCCCAACAGTAAAACCCACCACCCACCCAACCAAACCCCCCAAACAAAAACCTATCTAAGTAAACCTAAGTTAAACATTGCCCTGAAAAGGGCCATTTGGATGGACATTGCCCTTAAAAGGGCATTTAGCTGTTTTACGAAT
Organism: Bombina bombina; assembly: GCF_027579735.1. Lineage (NCBI taxonomy): Eukaryota > Metazoa > Chordata > Amphibia > Anura > Bombinatoridae > Bombina > Bombina bombina. The sequence goes on along the minus strand of NC_069500.1, from coordinate 530,775,678 downwards.
TGCCCAAAACCCTAACCTTAAAAAAAACACCCAAAAAAACCTTAAAAACTTAACACTAACCCCCGACGATCCACTTACAGTTATCGAAGTCTGGACATCCATCCTCATCCAGCTGGCGAAGTCCTCATCCAAGCGGCAAGAAGTCTTCATCCAGACGGCCTCTTCAATCTTCATCCAGCCGGCGAAGTCCTCATCCAAGCGAGAAGAAGTCCACATCCAGACGTCATTTTCTATCTTCATCCATCCGGCTCGGAGCGGCTCCATCTTCAACACATCCGGCGCGGAGCATCCTCTTCTTATGGTCGTTGGCGTAAACTTAAGGTTCTCTTTAAGTGACGTCATCCAAGATGGCGACCCTTAAATTCCTATTGGCTCCACCCTGAACAAGTCCCCCCCAGCTACCTCCACAGATGCCAACTCCTCCACCCGCAACCTTCACCACTGGCTCACAGACTGCGCCAACACCCTCGCCCCTCTCAAGAAACCGCCCAACCGCCAACCCACCAACAAGGCTAGTTGGTTCACCCCGGCCCTCCAGGACTCAAAATGCCACTACAGGCAATTGGAAAGGACGTGGAGATCCATCAAGACCGCTGCGAATAAAACAGCCTACAAAGAAGCCATCACTACCCACCACCACCTCATCAAAACCACCAAGAAGACAGCCATCCAAGATAGAATCAATGCCAACGTCCAAAACAGCAAGGAGCTATTCACAGTCATGAAGGAATTCTCCAATCCAAACAGCGACACCAACGACATCCCGCCCTCCAAGGACCTCTGCAATAACCTCGCAACGTACTTCCACTGCAAGATCGTCGACATCTATGACAGCTTTGCGCCCCAGAACTCACCCACCACCGCCTACCCACCAACTCCCACTGATAGCTCACTCAAATACACCACCGCCTACCCCCCACGGACCATCTGGAGTCCCCTCACCACAGAGGACACCATCAGAATCATGAGATCGATCCACTCCGGAGCACCCTCAGACCCATGCCCGCATCACATATTCAACAAAGCGGGTTACACAATCCCGCAGCACCATCAACTGTTCCATTGAAACCGGCACCTTCCCAGATAATTGAAAGCACGCAGAATTAAAACCCCTACTGAAAAAACGAAGAACTACCGCCCAATCTCTCTGCTCCCCTTTGCGGCCAAAGTCATCGAGAAATCAATCAACGTTCAACTCGTTGACTACATTGAGGCCAACCACACCCTGGACCCCTCCCAATCCGGTTTCAGGAGCAACCACAGCACCGAGACCGCCCTCCTCGCCGCCACAGACGACATCCTCGCCCTACTCGACTGAGGAGAGACTGCTGCCCTCATTCTCCTAGATCTCTCAGCAGCATTCGACACTGTCTCCCACCTCACCCTCCGCACCCGCCTACACGATGCCGGCATACGCGACAAAGCCCTGGAATGGATCACCTCCTTCCTCACCGGCAGAACCCAGAAAGTTAGACTCCCACCCTTCACCTCCAAGCCCACAGAAATCAGCTGCGGTGTACCCCAAGGCTCTTCGCTGAGTTCCACCCTATTCAACATCTACATGGCCCCTCTCGCCGCCATCGGCCAACGACATGTCCTCAACATCATCTCCTACGCCGACGATACCCAGCTAATCATCTCACTCACCAGTGACCCCACCACAGCCAAGAGAAACGTCCACGAAGGGCTGACAGCAGTCGCCACCTGGATGAGCTACAACTGCCTAAAGCTGAACACAGACAAGACCGAAGTCCTCCTCCTCGGTCCCACCACATCCGCCTGGAATAAATCCTGGTGGCCCACAGCCCTCGGACAACCACCGACCATGCACAAAATCTGGGCGTCATTCTGCACTCATCGCTCTCCATGGACCGACAAATCAACGCCATCCCCTCTGCATGCTTCCACACACTTCACCTGCTGCGAAAGATCTTCAAATGGATTCCAACCGAGACCAGGTAGACTGTCAGCCATGCCCTCGTCAGCAGCTACGGCAACGCACTCTATGCCAGCTCTACCATCAAGCTCCAAAAGAGACTACAGCGCATCCAGAACGCCTCAGCCAGACTAATCCTCGACATCCCTCGTCAATGCCACATCATTAAATACCTGCAGGACTTGCACTGGATCCCCATCAAAAAAATAATAACCTTCAAGCTTCTCACCCACGCATTCAAGGCCCTCCACAACATCAGTCCCGAATACTTGAACAACCGCGTTACCTTCTACACCCCCACCAGACAACTTCGATTGGCCGACCAAGCCCTCGCAGTCATCCCCCGCATCAGGAAAACCACAGCGGGAGGCAGATCCTTCTCTCACCTGCCAGCCAAGACTTGGAACACCCTCCCGCTGCACCTCAGACAAGATACTGCCCTAACTAAGTTCAGGAAGGACCTCAAGACCTGGCTCTTCGACTGAACTGCAACCCTCAGCGCCTTGAGAATTGAGTTCTCATTCTATTGGCTGCTCCAATCAGCCAATAGAATGAGAGCTCAATCCTATTGGCTGATTGGATCAGCCAATAGGATGAAAGCTCAATCCTATTGGCTGATTGCAACAGCCAATAGGATTTTTTCCCCTTTAAGATTTCTATCAGCCAATAGGATTGTAAGGGGCGCCATCTTGGATGACGTCACGTAAAGGGAACCTTCAGTTTACGCCGACGACCGTAAGAAGAGGATGCTCTGCGCCGGATGTCTTGAAGATGGACCTGCTCCATGCCGGATGGATGAAGATAGAAGATGCCGTCTGGATGAAGACTTCTTCTCGCTTGGATGAGGACTTTGCTGGCTGGATGAAGATTGAAGAGGCCACCTCGAAGAAGACTTCTTGCCGCTTGGATGAGGATGGATGTCCGGACTTCGATAACTGCAAGTGGATCATTGGGGGTTAGTGTTAGGTATTTTTAAAGTTTATTTGGGTGTTTTTGTTTTTTTAGGTTAGGGTTTTGGGTCATTCGTAAAAGAGCTAAATGCCCTTTTAAGGGCAATGCCCATCCAAATGCCCTTTTCAGGGCAATGTTTAGCTTAGGTTTATTTAGATAGGTTTTTATTTGTGGGGTTTGGTTGGGTGGGTGGTGGGTTTTAATGTTGGGGGGTTGTTTATATTTTTTATTGCAATGTAAAAGAGCTGATTTCTTTGGGGCAATGCCCTGCAAAAGGCCCTTTTAAGGGCCATTGGCAGTTTAGTGTAGGCTTTTTTTTATTTTGGGGAGCTTTTTTATTTTGATAGGGCTATTAGATTAGGAGTAATTCGTTTTTATTTTTGATAATTTTGTTTTTTATTTTTTGTAATTTAGTGTTTATTTTTTTTGTAAGTTAGTAAAGTGTATTTTATTAATTTAATTTATTTCATTTTTTTGTAATGTTAGGTTTTAGTGTAAGGCAGGTTAGGTTTTATTTTACAGATAACTTTGTATTTATTTTAACTAGGTAGATAGTAAATAGTTAATAACTATTTACTAACTAATCTACCTAGTTAAAATAAAAATAAAACCTAAGATAGCTACAATATAACTATTAGTTATTTTGTAGCTAGATTCGGGTTTTTTTTTTTTTTTTTTACAGGTAAGTTTGTATTTAGTTTTAAATAGGTATTATTTAGTTAATAATTGTAAGGTTTATTTAGATTTATTTTAATTATATTTAAGTTACGGGGTGTTAGGCTTAGGGTTACGTTAGGGTTAGGATTAGTGGTTAATATATTTATGTAGAGTTTGTGATGTGGGAGATCAGAGGTTTAGTGGTTAATAATTTATTTTAGTATATTTCGTTGTGGGGGGCTTGCAGTTTAGTGGTTAATAGGTTTATTAAAGTGGCGGTGTTGGCGGACGGCAGATTAGGGGTTAATAATATTTAAATAGTGTTTGCGATGCGGGAGGGCAGTGGTTTAGGGGTTAATAGGTTTATTATAGTGGCGCCGATGTCGGGGAGCGGCGGAATAGGGGTTAATAAATTTTAATAGTGGGGGCAAGGTCCAGAGCGGCAGATTAGGGGTTAATAAATTTATTATAGTGTTTGTGATGTGGGAGGGCCTCGGTTTAGGGGTTAATAGGTATTTTATGGGTGTTAGTGTATTTTTTAACACTTTAGTTATGAGTTTTATGTTACAGCTTTGTAACGTAAAACTCATAACTACTGATTTTAGATGGCGTTACGGATCTTGTCAGTATAGGGTGTACCACTCACTTTTTGGCCTCCCAGGCAAACTCGTAATACCGGCGCTATGGGAGTCCCATTGAAAAAGGACTTTTTAAAAAGTGCGGTACTGACGTTGCGTGACGGCCAAAACGGTGTGCAGTACACCTATACCTACAAGACTTGTAATACGTTAGGGAAAAAGCAGCGTTATGGGCCATAACAATGCTTTTTCAATTATAACGCCAAACACGTAATCTAGCTGTAAATAATTAAAGGGACAAAATTTTCCTTTTCACTTTTCATTCAGCTAGAGCATACAATTAAAAAAAATTGTCTTGGTATTTTTGTTGAAGAACAAACCTAGGTAGGCAATGGAGGATGCATCAGTCTGGAGAACTATATTGCAGAAGTTTTGCAATTCCTTTAACAATTTTACACACTTTTAAACACTAGATGGTAGCAGATGTTTTGTGTTTTGTTTTTAATTGATTGAAAATATTTCAGTTGTATGTCCAGCATGAGAATGTTTTTATTCCCATATTTACTAAACATGTCATGAATCCGAATTTACATAATTGTAAATGCATTGTAATCTGTTCATTTACAAGATTTATTATTGAGTTGCTGCTCCTTCAATAAAATATACCAAGAGAATGAAGTACGTTGGAAAGATGTTAAAAATGTATGTTCTGTCTGAATTGTAAAAGAAAAAAATGTGTTTCATGTCCCTTTAAATGACCATTAAAAACAGTAGAATTGCATAAACAGGCGCATAATAAAAAAGGCATTTCAATAGCATTTACTCTGAATTTTAAACAATCAGTATTCTGAAAATGTGTCTGCTTATTTCCTGTCTGATCACTCCCTGAATTCTCCCTTTTGAATTTAGCTTGTCTCCCCTTACAGACAAGTTGTTCATTCCCATAAAAATAAAGCAAACAGATGTGTCTGCTTTCATAATATGAAAAACACAGAATGCAAATTTTAAAATGTATTTAATGTAAAAGGGACCTTAAAAAACATAAAAAAATTAACAGTGGACTGTAATTGCTTGTTTAAATAAAAAGAGAGAAGCGCTCAACCTGGAAACGAACAATAGCATAATAGCTTGTTCTATGGCTAGTTACCACCCAAGAAGCAGTCTCTTTTTGCTCAACATGTGCCTTTCACAGAGAAGAACTTTCCTGAAGCATATCAGTCTGATCCTGACTTCACAGTACAGTCCAGCCCCGAAATACCAGGCAATCCTTCTCTGAACGAGAGAAACAGCAAAACCCTAGACGTACGTTTCGGCCTATTGTTGTGGGCCTCGTCAGTGAGGTGCAGCCATATCCCTCTAGGCACACTGAGCAACGGGTCCACGTCTGGATTCCCGCATCCCACTTAGGGAGACTTCCCAAAATGTCATAATTTACATAAATAGAAAGAGAGAAGCGCTCAACCTGGAAACGAACAATAGCATAATAGCTTGCTCTATGGCTAGTTACCACCCAAGAAGCAGCCTCTTTTTGCTCAACACAATGGGCCGAAACGTACGTCTAGGGTTTTGCTGTTTCTCTCGTTCAGAGAAGGATTGCCTGGTATTTCGGGGCTGGACTGTACTGTGAAGTCAGGATCAGACTGATATGCTTCAGGAAAGTTCTTCTCTGTGAAAGGCACATGTTGAGCAAAAAGAGGCTGCTTCTTGGGTGGTAACTAGCCATAGAACAAGCTATTATGCTATTGTTTGTTTCCAATATGAGCACTTCTCTCTTTTTATTTATGCAAATTATGACATTTTGGGAAATCTCCCTAAGTGTGATGCGGGAATCCAGACGTGGACCCGTTGCTCAGTGTGCCTAGAGGGATATGGCTGCACCTCACTGACGAGGCCCACAATGGGCCGAAACGTACATCTGGGGTTTTTGCTGTTTCTCTCATTCAGAGAAGGATTGCCTGGTATTTCGGGGCTGGACTGTACTGTGAAGTCAGGATCAGACTGATATTCTTCAGGAAAGTTCTTCTCTGTGAAAGCCACATGTTGAGCAAAAAGAGGCTGCTTCTTGGGTGGTAACTAGCCATAGAACAAGCTATTATGCTATTGCTCGTTTCCAGGTTGAGCGCTTCTCTCTTTCTATTTATGCAAATTATGACATTTTGGGAAGTCTCCCTAAGTGTGATGCGGGAATCCAGACGTGGACCCGTTGCTCAGTGTGCCTAGAGGGATATGGCTGCACCTCACTGACGAGGCCCACAATGGGCCGAAACGTACGTCTGGGGTTTTGCTGTTTCTCTCGTTCAGAGAAGGATTGCCTGGTATTTCGGGGCTGGACTGTACTATGAAGTCAGGATTAGACTGATATGCTTCAGGAAAGTTCTTCTCTGTGAAAGGCACATGTTGAGCAAAAAGAGGCTGCTTCTTGGGTGGTAACTAGCCATAGAACAAGCTATTATGCTATTGTTCGTTTCCAGGTTGAGCGCTTCTCTCTTTCTATTTATGTAATTGCTTGTTCTCTGCAATGTTCTTTAAGTGTCGTGCTACAAATCCCTAGCATGATACAGACGTATATAGGTTCCAAAGGTCTGAAATGAAACAATAAAGGAAGAAGTCTCCAAAATACAACAGGGATGGCCAACTGGTGGCTCTCTACATTCATTTGTTGTGGTCACAGGAAAAAGCAGAACTAAAAATGTGTTCTTTGGGGACTTCTGAGCAAATAAGGTGGCCAAAATTTAACAGGAGAAGAGAAAAGCAGGTAAAGGGTACCCTGCTATATATATATATATATATATATATATATATATATATATATATATATATAAACTTATATATAGGCACTCTTTTCCACCAGACCGCAGCTTTTTTCTAAAGTTTGTTTATGGTTTTTCTTGTACTTTTTTTAAGTTTTTGCACAATAAATGTTACTTTTTATATAAAGCAATGATTTTTCTTTTCCCTTCACCTCTGAGAGGTGCAGATGATTTATTTATTTTCACTCTCATGTGTGTGTGGGTGTGGCTAGATTACAAGTGGAGTGGAAAAATATTAGTGAAAGACTCACGCATGCGAACATCTGACGTTCGAATAGCACAGGAGAGCTCACTTTACCCTTAGACTTTTATAGGGTGCACTACAAAATCCTCTTCTGGCTTTTGCTCATGCACTAAACCAAAGGTGCGCTGAAACAACTGCCCTAAAGCCAAAGGTGCGCTTGTTCTTCACTTATAAGAAAATGTTACCATACCATATCTCTCTTAAGCTCTTTTTATACATTTCTTTCAACAAATAACTTATATTGTATATTATATATATATATATATATATATATATACATACATATATATATGTAATAGTTTACTTTAATATGTTTTACATGTACTTTGTTAAACTTTTTTTTTTTTTGTAGCCTTAACACATTACTTCAGGTCTCAAGTTGCGCTAATTTTTTAAAGGGACAGTCTACTCCAGAATTTTTATTTTTAAAAACATATAATTCCTTTATTACCCATTCCCCAGTTTTGCATAACCAACACGGTTATATTTATATACTTTTTACCTCTGTGATTACCTTGTATCTAAGCCTCTGCGGACTGCCCCCTTATTTCAGTTCTTTTGACAGAAAATACACGAAAAATAAACAGCGCAAAAAAGGGGACAGTAGGAAGCATGTGACAACTGATTCACAGTATAGCTGTAGACAAGTATATAATAAAATATCAACTAGACACTAGATAGTCCATAGATTAATCCAAAACATAGATAAAATTATCAGGCTTTAAGGTCCTAAAGTCTTTAGCTTTTAGATGTAAAAAACAATGGCCTAGATTACGAGTTTTGCGTTAGAGGCTGTGCGGTGCTAACGAGTGTCTCACCGCTCACTTACATGCAGCGCTGGTATTACAAGTTTTCAGAAACCCGTCGTTAAAAGACAAGTGAGCGTTGAGCAAACTTTTGCTCATTACCGCACTCCAATACCAGCGCTGCTTAAGTCAGCGGTGAGCTGGTCGTACGTGCTCGTGCACGATTTCCCCATAGGAATCAACAGGGAGAGCCGGCTGAGAAAAAGTCTAACACCTGCAAAAAGGCAGCGGAAAACTCCTTAACGCAGCCCCATTGATTCCTATGGGGGAAATAAAAGTTATGTCTACACCTAACACCCAAACATGAACCCCGAGTCTAAACACTCCTAATTTTACACTTATTAACCCTAATCTGCCGCCCCTGACATCGCCGACACCTACATTATAATTATTAACCCCTAATCTGCCGCTCCGGACACCGCCGCCACCTACATTATATGTATTAACCCCTAATCTGCTGCCCCCAACATCACCGACACCTACATACTATTTATTAACCCCTAATCTGCCGCCCCCAATGTCGCCGCAACCTACCTACATTTATTAACCCCTAATCTGCTGCCCCCAATGTCGCCACCACTATATTAAAGTTATTAACCCCTAAACCTAAGTCTAACCCTAACACCCCCTAACTTAAATATAATTACAATAAATCTAAATAAAAATTACTATCATTAACTAAATTATTCCTATTTAAAACTAAAAACTTACCTGTAAAATAAATCCTAAAATAGCTACAATATAACTAATAGTTACATTGTAGCTATCTTAGGGTTTATTTTTATTTTACAGGCAAGTTTGTATTTATTTTAAACTAGGTAGAATAGTTATTAAATAGTTATTAACTATTTAATAACTACCTAGCTAAAATAAATACAAAAGTACCTGTAAAATAAAACCTTATCTAAGTTACACTAACACCTAACACTATACTATAATTAAATAAATTAACTAAATTAAATACAATTTCCTAAATTAAATTAGCTAAAGTACAAAAAAACCCCCACTAAATTACAGAAAATAATAAACAAATTACAGATATTGAAACTAATTAAACCTAATCTAATAGCCCTATTAAAATAAAAAAGCCCCCCCAAAATAAAAAAAAAACCTAGCCTAAACTAAACTACCAATAGCCCTTAAAAGGTCTTTTGCGGGGCATTGCCCCAAAGTAATCAGCTCTTTTACCTGAAAAAGAAATACAAACAACCCCCCCAACAGTAAAACCCACCATCCACACAACCAACCCCCCAAATAAAATACTATCTAAAAAAAACTAAGCTCCCCATTGCCCTGAAAAGGGCATTTGGATGGGCATTGCCCTTAAAAGGGCAGTTAGCTATTTGCTGCCCAAAGTCCCTAACCTAAAAATAAAACCCACCCAATACACCCTTAAAAAAACCTAACACTAACCCCCTGAAGATCGACTTACCGGGAGAAGTCTTCATCAAAGCCGGGCCAAAGTCCTCAACGAAGCCGGGAGAAGTCTTCATCCAAGCCGGGCGAAATGGTCCTCCAGACGGGCAGAAGTCTTCATCCAGACGGCATCTTCTATCTTCATTCAGACGGCATCTTCTATCTTCATCCATCCGGCGCGGAGCGGGTCCATCTTCAAGACTTCCGACGCGGAGCATCCTCTTCATCCGCCGACTAAAGCTGAATGAAGGTACCTTTAAGTGACGTCATCCAAGATGGCGTCCCTTAGATTCCGATTGGCTGATAGAATTCTATCAGCCAATTGGAATTAAGGTAGAAAAAAATCCTATTGGCTGATGCAATCAGAGAATAGGATTGAAGTTCAATCCTATTGGCTGATCCAAAAAGCCAATAGAATGCAAGCTCAATCCTATTGGCTGATTGCATCAGCCAATAGGATTTTTTTCTACCTTAATTCCGATTGGCTGATAGAATTCTATCAGCCAATCGGAATCTAAGACACGCCTTCTTGGATGACGTCACTTAAAGGTACCTTGATTCAGCTTTAGTCGTCGGATGAAGAGGATGCTCCGCGTCGGATGTCTTGAAGATGGACCCGCTCCGTGCCGGATGGATGAAGATAGAAGATTCTGTCTGGATGAAGATAGAAGATGCTGTCTGGAGGACCACTTCGCCCGGCTTGGATGAAGGCTTCTCCCGGCTTCGTTGAGGACTTCGGCCCGACTTGGATGAAGACTTCTCCCGGTAAGTCGATCTTCAGGGGGTTAGTGTTAGGTTTTTTTAAGGGTGTATTGGGTGGGTTTTATTTTTAGGTTAGGGACTTTGGGCTGCAGTAGAGCTAACTGCCCTTTTAAGGACAATGCCCATCCAAATGCCCTTTTCAGGGCAATGGGGAGCTTAGGTTTTTTTAGATAGCATTTTATTTGGGGGGTTGGTTGTGTGGGTGGTGGGTTTTACTGTTGGGGGGTTGTTTGTATTTTTTTTTTACAGGTAAAAGAGCTGATTACTTTGGGGCAATGCCCCGCAAAAGGCCCTTTTAAGGGCTATTGGTAGTTTAGTTTAGGCTAGGGTTTTTTTTTTATTTGGGGGGGGGGCTTTTTTTATTTTAATAGGGCTATTAGATTAGGTGTAATTAGTTTAAATATCTGTAATTTGTTTATTATTTTCTGTAATTTAGTGTGTTTTTTTGTACTTTAGCTAATTTAATTTAGGTAATTGTATTTAATTTAGTTAATTTATTTATTTATAGTGTAGTGTTAGGTGTTAGTGTAACTAAATTTGTATTTATTTTAGCTAGGTAGTTATTTAATAGTTAATAACTATTTAATAACTATTCTACCTAGTTAAAATAAATACAAACTTGCCTGTAAAATAAAAATTAACCCTAAGCTAGATACAATGTAACTATTAGTTATATTGTAGCTAATTTACGGCTAGATTACGAGTAAAAACTTGCGATGCTAATGAGCCTTTTTTTTCCAGTGCTCACTTTAAACAAGTTTTCTGAATGGCTGCATTAGCCTCAGAAAAGTGAGCGTTAAGCAAATTTAGCTCCACTACTCACTGTAATACCAGCGTTGCTTACGGTAGCGGTAAGCTGGCTAAAACGTGCTCGTGCACGATTTCCCCATAGGAAACAATGGGGCTGAGACGGCTGAAAAAAAACCTAACACCTGCAAAAAAGCAGCGTTCAGCTCCTAACACAGCCCCATTGATTCCTATGGGAAAATACTTTCTAAGTCTACACCTAACACCCTAACATGATCCCCAAGTCTAAACACCCCTAACCTTACACTTATTAACCCCTAATCTGCTGCCCCTGACATCCTCGCCACCTGCATTGTATTATTAACCCCTAATCTGCCGCTCCGGACACCGCCGCCACCTACATTATACTTATGAACCCCTAATCTGCTGCCCCCAACATCACCGACACCTACATTATATTTATTAACCCCTAATCTGCCGCCCCCAATGTCGCCGCCACCTACCTACAATTATTAACCCCTAATCTGCCGCCCCCAACGTCGCCGCTACTATATTAAATGTATTAATCCCTAAACCTAAATCTAAGCCTAACACCCCCCTGACTTAAATCTATTTTTAATAAATCTAAATAAAATTACTATAATTAAATAAATTATTCCTATTTAAAACTAAATACTTACCTATAAAATAAACCCTAATATAGCTACAATAAAACTAATAGTTACATTGTAGCTATTTTAGGATTTATTTTTATTTTACAGGCAACTTTGTATTTATTTCAACTAGGTACAATAGTTATTAAATAGTTATTAACTCTTTAATAGCTAACTAGCTAAAATAAATACAAAATTACCGGTAAAATAAACCCTAACCTAAGTTACAATTACACCTAACACTACTCTATAATTAAATGAATTACCTAAACTACTTACATTTAAATACAATTATATAAAATAAAACAGACACTAACAAACAGAAAATAAAAAAGAAATTACAATATTTTAAACTAATTACACCTAATCTAATCCCCCTAATAAAATAAAAAAGCCCCCCAAAATAATAAAATTCCCTACCCTACACTAAATTACAAATAGCCCTTAAAAGGGCCTTTTGCGGGGCATTGCCCCAAAGTAATCAGCTCTTTTACCAGCCCTTAAAAGGGCTTTTTGCGGGGCATTGCCCCAAAGTAATCAGCTCTTTTACCTGTAAAAAAAAGAAATACAATACCCCCCCAACATTACAACCCACCACCCACACACCCCTACTCTAAAACCCACCCGATCCCCCCTTAAAAAAAAACCACTACCCCATTGAAGATCACCCTACCTTGAGCCGTCTTCACCCAGCCGGGCACCAGTGGTCATCCGATGGGGCAGAAGAGGACATCCGGACCGGCAGAAGTCTTCATCCTATCCGGGCAGAAGAGGACATCCGGACCTGCAGACATCTTCATCCAAGCGGCATCTTCTATCTTCATCCATCCGACGAGGAACGGCTCCATCTTGAAGACCTCCGGCGCGGAACATCCTTCAAGGCCGACAACTACCCGACGAATGGCTGGTCCTTTAAATGACGTCATCCAAGATGGTGTCCCTCAAATTCCGATTGGCTGATAGGATTCTATCAGCCAATCGGAATTAAGGTAGGAAAAATCCGATTGGTTGATTTAATCAGCCAATCGGATTGAAGTTCAATCCGATTGGCTGATTGGATCAGCCAATAGAATGCGAGGTCAATTCTATTGGGTTAGACTTAGGTTTAGGGGTTAATACATTTAATATAGTAGCGGCGACGTTGGGGTCGGCAGATTAGGGGTTAATAATTGTAGGTAGGGGGCGGCGATGTTAGGGACAGCAGATTAGGTGTTAATAACAAATGTTATAGTGTTTGCGAGGCGGGAGTGCGGCGGTTTAGGGGTTAATACATTTATTATAGTGGCAGCGATGTCCGGTCGGCAGATTAGGGGTTAATAATTGTAGGCAGGTGGCGGCGACGTTGGGGGGGGCAGATTAGGGGTTAATAACTATAATGTAGGTGTCGGCGATGTTAGGGGCAGCAGATTAGGGGTTCATAGGTATAATGTAGGTGGCGGCGATGTCCGGTCGGCAGATTAGGGGTTAAAAAATGTTATTTTAGTGTTTGCGATGTGGGGGGGGCCTCGGTTTAGGGGTTAATAGGTAGTTTATGGGCGTTAGTGTACTTTGTAGCACTTTAGTTAAGAGCTTTATGTTCTGGCGTTAGCCCATAAAACTCTTAACTACTGACTTTTATATGCGGTAGGAGTCTTGGAGGTAGAGGCTGTACCGCTCACTTCTTCCAAGACTTGTAATACCGGCGAAAATCCCATTAAAAAGATAGGATACGCAATTGACGTAAGGGGATTTGCGGTATGGAAAAGTCGCGGAAGAAAAGTGAGCGGTACACCTGTACCTGCCAAACTTGTAATACCAGCGGGCGTTAAAAAGCAGCGTTAGGACCCCTTAACGCTGCTTTTTATGGCTAACGCCAAACTCGTAATCTAGCCATTAGGGTTTATTTTATAGGTAAGTATTTAGTTTTAAATAGGAATAATTTAGTTAATGATAGTAATATTTATTTAGATTTATTGTAATTATATTTAAGTTAGGGGTTGTTAGGGTTAGACTTAGGTTTAGGGGTTAATAACTTTAATATAGTGGCGGCGACGTTAGGGGCGGCAGATTAGGGGTTAATAAATGTAGGTAGGTTGCGGCAACATTGGGGCGGCAGATTAGGGGTTAATAAATAGTATGTAGGTGTCGGCGATGTTGGGGACAGCAGATTAGGGGTTAATACATATAATGTAGGTGGCGGCGGTGTCCGGAGTGGCAGATTAGGGGTTTAATAATTATAATGTAGGTGTGATGGTTAATGATAGTAATATTTATTTAGATTTATTGTAATTATATATAAGTTAGGTGGTGTTAGGGTTAGACTTAGGTTTAGGGGTTAATAACTTTAATATAGTGGCGGCGACGTTGGGGACGGCAGATTAGGGGTTAATAAATGTAGGTAGGTTGCAGAGACATTGGGGCGGCAGATTAGGGGTTAATAAATAGTATGTAGGTGTCGGCGATGTTGGGGGCAGCAGATTAGGGGTTAATACATATAATGTAGGTGGCGGCGGTGTCCGGAGCGGCAGATTAGGGGTTAAAATTTTTATTATAGTGTTTGTGATGCAGGAGGGGCTCGATTTAGGGGTTAATAGGTAGTTTATGGGTGTTAGTGTACTTTTTAGCACTTTAGTTATGAATTTTATGTTACGGCGTATTACCATAAAACTCATAACTGCTGACTTTTAAATGCGTTAGGACTCTTGACAGGGTAGGGTGTACCGCACACTTTTTGGCCTCTCAGGACAGATTCGTAATATCAACGCTATGGAAGTCCCATAGAAAAAAGACTTTATGAAGTCTACGTAAGTTGTTTTGCGGTAAGGCCAAAGAATTGTGCGGTGACCCTAAACCTTCAAGACTCGTAATACCAGCAGGCGTAAAAAAGCAGCGTTAGGACCTCTTAACGCTGCTTTTTTACTCTAACGCACAACTCGTAATCTAGCCGAATGTTTTTAGACGTAAAAAACAAACACCTAGATTACAAGTTTTGCGCTATAGAGGGTGTGAAACGAGTGCAACAAAAGTTGCGTTGTCTCACCCTCCATAGCGCTGCCATTACGAGTTTCTAAAAAGCTGCCTTGTGCGATGATGGTGGCGATGAGCTCCATACCGCACAAAATCTAAGAGCTGCTTTGACGTGCTCATGCATGCTTTCCCCATAGACATCAATGGGGAGAGAGTGTTAGAAAAAAAACTAACACCTGAAGTGCGGAATGGCGATCGCCGTAACGCAACCCTATTGATCTCTATGGGGGAAAAAAAAGTTACGTTTAAACCTAACAACCTAACATAAACCCCAAGTCTAAACATTCCTAATCTGCTGCGCTGGACATCGCTGACACTAAATAAAAGTTAGTAACCCCTAATCTGCTGCTCCCGACATCGCCGCCACTAATAAAAGTTATTAACCCCAATTACGCCACTCCCTAACATCACCACCACTATAATAAAGTTATTTACCCCTATTCCCCCGCATCACAACATCGCTGACACTATAATAAAGATATGAACCCCTATTCCGCTGCTCCCCGACATCACCGCCACTAAATAAAGTTATTAACCCCTAAACCCCTGGCCTCCCACATCACTGCTACTAAATAAACCTATTAACCCCTAAACCGCCAGCCCCCCACATCGCAAAAAACTAAATTAAACTAAAAACCCCTAAACCTAACAACCCCCTAACTTTAAATTAAAATGACAATATCCCTATCTTAAAATAAATAAAAACTTACATGTGAAATTAAAAAAACCTAAGTTTAAACTAACAATTAACCTAACATAACTATTATACTAAAATTAAAATAACTACAAATTAAATAAACTAAATTACACATTAAAAAAACTAACACTACTAAAAAAAATATTAATTCTAAAATTACAAAAAAATAACAAAACTAAATTACAAAAAATAACACACACTAAATTACAAAACATAACAAACACTAAATTACAAAAAATAACAAACGAAATTAATTAAATTAATTATTAATTAATAAAAACAATTACACCTAATCTAATACCCTATAAAAATAAAAAGCCCCCCCCAAAATAAAAAAAAAACCCTAGCCTACATTAAACTACCAATTGCCCTTAAAAGGGTCTTTTGTAGGGCATTGCCCGAAAGAAATCAGCTCTTTTAGCTGTAAAAAAATACAAAGACCCCCCAACAGTTAAACCCACCACCCAACCAACCCCCAAAATAAAAACCTAACTAACAAAAACCTAAGCTATCTATTGTTCTGAAAAGGGCATTTGTATGGGCATTGCCCTTAAAAGGGCATTTAGCTCTTTTGCATTAAAAAAGCCCAAACCCTAATCTAAAAGGGTCTTCAAGCGCCGTCTTCTATCTTCATCCAGACGGCATCTTCTATCTTTATCCCGGCGGCATCTTCTATCTTCATCCCAGCGGCATGGACCGGGTCCATCCTTGAAGACATTCGGCGCAGAGCGTCCTCTTCATACGGTCACCGCCGTACACTGAATCTTCAATGCAAGGGAGCCTTTTCAAAATGGCATCCCTTGCATTCCTATTGGCTGATTTGATTTTTGAAATTCAAATCAGTCAATAGGATGAGAGCTATTGAAATCTTATTGGCTGTTCAAATCAGCCAATTGGATGAGAGCTAATGAAATTCTATTGGCTATTCAAATCCTATTGGCTGATTTGAATTTCAAAAATCAAAGAAGACGCTGCCGGGATGAGGATAGATGATGCCGCCTGGATGGATGAAGACCTCGCTGCCTGGATGTCCGGACTTCAAAAACTGTAAGTGGATCATCGGGGGTTAGTGTTAGGGTTTTTTTTTTTTTTTTTTTTTGGGTGTTTTTTTTTTAAGATTAGGGTTTGGGCTTTTTTTAAAAGAGCTAAATGCCCTTTTCAGGGCAATGCAAAAGAGCTAAATGCCCTTTTAAGGGCAATGCCCATACAAATGCCCTTTTCAGGGCAATGGGTAGCTTAGGTTTTTGTTAGAGTTAGGTTTTTTATTTTGGGGGGTTGGTTGGATGGTGGGGTTTTACTGTTGGCGGGTCTTTGTATTTTTTTACAGGTAAAAGAGCTAATTTATTTAGGGCAATGCCCTACAAAAGGCCCTTTTAAGGGCTATTGGTAGTTTATTGTAGGCTAGGTTTTTTTTTGGGGGGGGGCTTTTTTATTTTTATAGGGCTATTAGATTAGGTGTAAATGTTTTTATTCTGGATAATTTCGTTTGTTATTTTTCGTAATTTAGTGTATGTTATTTTTTGTAATTTAGTGTTTGTTATTTTTTGTAATTTATTGTTTATTATTTTTTGTAATGTAGTTTTTGTTATTTTTTTTTAATTTTAGAATTAATTTTTTTTAGTAGTGTTAGGTTTTTTTAATGTGCAATTTAGTTTATTTAATTGGTAGTTATTTTAATTTTAGTATAATAGTTATGTTGGGTTAATTGTTAGTTTACCTTAGTTTTTTTTAATTTCACAGGTAAGTTTTTATTTATTTTAATATAGGGATATTGTAATTTTAATTTAAAGTTAGGGGGTTGTTAGGTTTAGGGTTTTTTAGTTTAATTTATTTTTTTGCAATGTGGGGGGCTGGGGGTTTAGGGGTTAATAGGTTTATTTAGTGGTGGTTATGTGAGAAGCCAGAGGTTTAGGGGTTAATAACTTTATTTAGTGGCGGCGATGTCGGGGAGCGGCGGAATAGTGGTTAATATCTTTATTATAGTGTCGGCGATATTGGGGTGCGGGGGAATAGGGGTTAATAACTTTATTATAGTGGTGGCGATGTCGGGGAGCAGTGGAATACGGGTTAATAACTTTTATTTGTGGTGGTGATGTCGGGAGCGGTGGAATACGGGTTAATAACTTATTTGTGGTGGTGATGTCGGGAGTGGCAGATTAGGGGTTAATACGTTTAATTTAGTGTTTGCAATGCAGGAGGGCAGCAGAATAGGGGTTAATAGGTAGTTTATGGGTGTTAGTGTACTTTGTAACATTTTAGTTATGAGTTTTGTGTAACAGTTTTGTTGCGCAAAACTCATAACTACTGGTCTCAGATAGCGGAATGGATCGTGTCAGTATAGGCTGGAATGCAAGCATTTTAGCATCACCGCACAACCTGTAATACCGGCGCTATGGAAATCCCACACAAAAACGTCATTTTTTTGAGTGCGGGATTAAGTTGCGTTACAGGCTAAAATGCTTGCGGCATAGCTATACCGACAAGACTTGTAATGGCTGCGTTACGTTTTTTTACGCTGAAATGGCCATTTTTCAGCATTAAAACCGTAACGTAAAAGTCGTAATCTAGGTGAAAGTAATTTATCTCAATTCTTTCAGCACAGGGTAATAAATCAAACACAAAAAAAAGACTTAAAAGAAATTACAGTATATCAACGTATAAAAAAGTTTCCAAGCAATAGATCCGCACTTTGACTGTACTAGATATGTAACAAATGGTTACCGAATATACCGAAGCACGGATACCGGACAGCACACTACCAACGTGTTTCATCCGCATGTAGGCTGACTTTTTCAAGAGGTGTTTAGTAAGACAGGTAGCATTTAAAACCATCCGGAGGATTTAAAAATACAAGGATTTGCCCGCCCATAACGTGCATTATTTTTGGCGTACCTGTAGATACGCCTCTTTAATATCCCGTGTCCTAGTAACTCAGAGCAGTATAAATGACCTGTCAATCAAATAAATGCAAACACTCAAGCATGATGTGGATGGTTTGGACAATGAGCAACATTAATTACATAAGTAGCAAATGTGATTATACTTAGATAGTTCAATCCATCCTAAATGCCTCTGCCAGGCAAATTGACCTTTCCCGCCACTCTATATATGCTGCCTCTCTCTGTGAGTCCCTTTACTGGCTCCCCATTCACAGCATATTTAAATAAAAAAATCTCACCCTGATCTACAAAGCTCTTACCAACACAGCCCCCCCCCACCTGTCCTCACTAATCAACAAATATACTCCAGCCCACCCCCTAAGGTCTAACAATGACCTGCTCCTTGCATAATTTATTATCACCTCTTCCCATACCAGACTGCAGTACTTCTCTTGTGCAGTACAAACCCACTAGAACACACTTCCTCATGCTGTCTGATTTTCCCTTAATCTGTACTCCTTTAAACGCTCCCTAAAGACATTTTTGTTCAAGGTCGCCTACCAGCCAACTCAGTAACAAATTAATTCCCCTTACCTAATAATTTCATCTAACTCTGTACATCTCTTAGGAAGCGCATATATGCATGTGCGAAATGCGCCAAATTCTAAGGGAGCATACCACAAATCTGTATGTTACTTACCCAATAAACTGTTGATTAGTACTGGCTATCAAGGACTCAGCTTTTGTTTGTTCATGATAACATAATTCTCACCCTTGCAGTCCCCACTTTCTGTTTCTCACCCTCCTACCCTCAGGAAAAAGCCAAATGCACTTTGGAGGCTACGTGATGTCAGAGAGGGTGGTATCACAGCAAGCTTATCCATTTACACTTATTGGGAATACAAACTCTCTGCAAACAGAGTTCCTGGAGGCTATAGCTCAGCTGGTGTATACAGATTGATGTCGATCCACTTTCTCATGTGAGCTACTCTTGTTCCAATATTCTGCATTCTCTACAGGAAGACCCCAGCGTGACCTTGAGTGCGGTCCTTGAACAGCGGTCGCATTTTTCTTTTTCCTGGCTGAAGTAGTTTTGCTTATGCCGAGAACAATTTACAGAGGTACCTCTAAAAAAATCAGATTGGCCATAATTCACCTTGAGGGTGTACTAACAGCCGCTCTCTAACGGTTTGCTTGTATTCATTTCACACATTGTTACAAACTGGTTGATACTATGTTCCAATAAACAAAGGTGTCCACAGCATAAGCTTCCAAATCTTTTCTTTATTTAGGGAAGGATTCAAGGGTACAAAAATAGCAGTAACGTTTCAGGTTATACACCCTTAGTCATACAATGTAATACTGTTCACAAACTCTCTGTTCCATCATGTGTTATGTATACATTGAATCTGTTATACATAGTAGTTTTATATTAATATAGGAATGACAATTAGCACAATAAAGCTGCTTTTTTATCTCATTATTTGTTTAGATTACATATGGATAGCCCAATTCTTTTATATCAGAGCAAGTGGTAAAACACCTTTACTTTGTCACACAGAACTTGGTAATACTATTGGATGACTTGTTGAACTAATAAATAAATAAATATATAATTGTTAATTTAAATGAGTGCTGTATTAAGCAGCTCTCATTCTATTGGCTGATTCGAATCAGTCAATAGAATGAGAGCTGCTTAAATCCTATTGGCTGATTTGAACAGCCAATAGGATTTTAGCAGCTCTAATTTCTATTGGCTGATTAAAAATTTTCAGCTAATAGGAATGCAAGGGACACCATATTGAATTGCGTCCCTTGCATTGAAGATTCAGTGTACGGCGGTAACTGTATGAAGAGGATGCTCCATCCCGGATGTCTTCAGGATGGACCCGCTCCGCGCCGCCGGGATCAAGATAGAAGATGCCGTCTGGATGAAGATTGAAGAGGTCATCTAGATGAAGACTTCTCGCCGCTTGGATGAAGACTTCACCGCCGGGATGAAGATTGAAGAGGCCGTCTGGATGAAGATCGTCAAGCAGTACTTCAAAAACTGTAAATGGATCTTCGGGGGGTTAGTGATAGGTTTTTTTAAGGGTTTTTGGGTGGTTTTTTTTTAGTTTAGGGTTTGGGCAATGTAAAAGAGCTAAATGCTCTTTTAAAGGTCAATGCCCATCCAAATGCACTTTTCAGGACAATGGGTAGCTTAGTTTTTTTTTAGAGTTAGGTTTTTTATTTGGGGGGGTTAATTGGGTGGTGGGTTTTACTGCTGGGGGGGTCTTTGTATTTTTTTTACAGGTAAAAGAGCTGATATCTTTGGGGCAATGCCCCACAAAAATAAAATGTATGCTTACCCTTACTTGTGGGATATTCACCTCCTGGTCAGCAGGAGGAGGCAAAGAGCACCACAGCAGAGCTGTTAAATAGCTCCTCCCTTCCCTCCCACTCCAGTCATTTGACCGAAGTTAAGAAGAGAACGGAAAAGCCAAGGTGCAGAGGTGTCTGAAGTTTACAAAAAATTAATAACCTGTCTCAGAGAACAGGGCGGGCCGTGGACTCATCGTGTCTAAAAAGAAATACATTTATCAGGTAAGCATAAATTTTCTATTCTTTTTATAGAAACGATGAGTCCACGGATTTCATCCTTACTTGTGGGATACAATACCAAAGCTAGAGTACACGGATGATAAGGGAGGGACAAGACAGGGAACCTAAACGGAAGGCACCACTGCTTGAAGAACCTTTCTCCCAAAAACAGCCTCAGCCGAGGCAAAAGTATCAAAACCAGGTTGTTTAAAACTTGTAATGGCTGCGTTATAGGGGGTTTCACAGCGCAACTTTTGTTGCGTTCGTTACTTTCCCTACCACACTCAAAACCCGTAATCTAGCTGTTAGTTAATATATATATATATATATATATATATATATATATATATATGATAAAAATGTCCCTTTAAACAATTTTAAAAGTTATGTCTATTTCCACTCCCCCTGTACCATGTGACAGCCATCAGCCAATCAAAAATGCATACACGTACCATGTGACTGCCATCAGTCAATCACAAATGCATATACGCTTATTCTGTGAATTCTTGCACATGCTCAGTAGGAGCTGGTGATTTAAAAACTTTAAATATAAAAAGACTGTTCACTTTTTTTAAAGGGATACTAACCCCACATTTTCTCTTGCATGATTCAGATAGAGCATGCAATTTTAATCAACTTTCTAATTTACTCCTATTATCAATTTTTCTTTGTTCTCATGTTATCTTGATTTGAAAAAGCAGTAATAAAAGGTTAGGAGCCGGCCCATTTTTTAGTTCAGCACCTTGGTAGAGCTTGCTGTTTGGTTTGCTACATTTAGCCACAAATCAGCAAGTGCTACCCAGGTGCTGAACAAAAAATGGTCCGCCTCTAAAGCTTACAGTACTGCTTTTTCAAATGAAGATATCACGAGAACAAAGAAAAATTGATAATTGGAGTAAATTAGAAAGGTGCTTAAAATCTCATGCTCTACATTTCGTCACAGGGCTCATGACAGAATCAGGCTGGACCTGGTCTTTGGGCAAACTGGAAAGCTGGTTATCACTTGACAAAAATGGGCAGAGGTCCATCTCTTTATGTTATCAATTAATCAACTCCAGCAAAGCTGATTTGGAGATGCAGAAACTTGCTCTAATATGGAACCAGATGATCCCTCACTCTAGTATTGATACTAAACTCATTCAATCGTCAATTCAGAAAACAGCTCAGGCCACCCTGTCAGCTACCTGGCGAGAGTCGCATATTAGACTAATACACAATTCTTATTTTACCCCCAAAAAAGGTAGTAGAATTCGTAATTGTGGGTTCAACATTTGTCCAAAATGCTCACAGACAGCAGCAGGCTTAATTCATATGATCTGGGAATGCCCCAAAATAAGACATCTGTGGTGGAAGCTAGAGTTTTGGCTTACCAAAACTCTTAAAATCCCTATACCAGGCTTAATACAGTTACTAATTATATTTGGGCTCCCGAATCACACCGAACACCAAATAAATGATAACATTACTTTCCTTTCCATACTGGCCACCAGATATCTTATCTTTAAAAACTGGAAGTTAAGAGCAACGCCATCCATCCCAGAAATTAAAAATTGTCTAAAAAAACAATGCCTGTTAGAGCAAAGAGACACCAATTTAGATAATGAAGAGGATGTCAGACAATTTTTCAACAAATGGTCAGTATTTATCAGATCCTTGCCGGACACGGAGATAAATTATTTAATCTTTCCATTTAGGAACTCTGAATTGGTACTCCTTGGGGCCTGGTAAAAACTTCAGAAGAGAAAGCCGACCCATTACACCGTGCTAGATGTATCTCTTATGAGACCCTGTTAAGTATAATCCCTTGAGGGGCGAGGGGAGTGATTTGAGCGGGAGGGGGACCCTTTTCTCTCCTTTTTTTTTTTTTTCTCTTTCTTTTTTTTTCTTTCTTTTCTCTATTGTTATTAAGATATTTAAATCAATAAGATATTCAAGATCGACTACAGACTAAGTCTGTCAAATGTTTAAATTGCGTCCTGTGTGGCGCAAACAAATTGTTGAGGTCGAATTGCAGACCATATTTTGTTAAATATTCAAAGTACGTCTTGCAAGGCGCAAACTGTTGGAAGTTATTTTTCTTTTGTTGTTCTGAAAAAAATATAAAATTAAAAAAATAAAAATTAAAAAAAAAAATCTCATGCTCTATCTGAATCATGAAAGAAACAAATTGGGTTTAGTATCCCTTTAATGGAAGTAAATTGGAAAGTTGTTTAAAATTGCATGCTCTATCTGAATAATAAAAGTTTAATTTTAACTTTAAATTTAAATAGCTTTACTTTACATTTTTACTTGCAAAAAAAGGATTTTCAATATAAGTAAATGCATCTATTTCATATTAATAGATATTTTTTCAGCACATTCTAAGTAAAACTTGTTTTAAAGTGTAACAGTTGCGAGTTTGTGCACAACTATACCTAGGTATCTATTGCTCACAGGCTGATAGGGTTAACTCCCACCAAAAGACTTTATTTGGCACAGGGCTATTCTTTTTTTTTAAATATAAAGCATTATATGTCTATATCTATGTATAGATTTTAAAATATTCCCTATCAGATGGAAGAGAAAATGTTTGCGTACAATGCTCCTTTAAAAGGACATTAAATACCACTTGCTTTTATGTAGAAATACTGTTTATCTCACACTCCCTAGACAAGCCAAAAAGAAAATTTTGTAACTTACAAATCAAATAGCTGGTAAAGGCAATTAGCAGTATTTTGAAAACCGAGGTTACAGATTTTTCTTTTCGACCTTACTAGCATAGGGCAAAGCACAATTTTTCATACAAAGTTATATTATTAACTATATGAGATGCATACAATGTAACACCCACTATCCAGGTTGTATTACACCTTACATCCAGTGTTCAGTTTGCATTATTTTCCAGCACTGCCTTAACCCTCTTGGGCATGGCGTTCACCAGAGCTTTACAGGTTGCCACTGGAGTCCTCTTCTACTCCTCCTTGACGACATCACAGAGCTGGTGGATGTTAAAGACCTTGCGTTCCCCCACCTTCCGTTTGAGGATGCCCCACAGATGCTCAATAGGGTTTAGGTCTGGAGACATGCTTAGCCAGTCCATCACCTTTACCATCAGCTTCATTAGAAAGGCAGTGGTCGTCTTGGAGGTGTGTTTGGGGTCCTTATCATGTTGGAATACTGCCCTGCGGCCCAGTCTCCGAAGGGAGGGGATCATGCTCTGCTTTAGTATGTCACAGTACATGTTGGCATTCATGGTTCCCTCAATGAACTGTAGCTCCCCAGTGCCGGCAGCACTCATGCAGGCCCAAACCATGACAATCCCACCACCATGCTTGACTGTAGGCAAGACACACTTGTCTTTGTACTCCTCACCTGGTTGCCGCCAAGCACGCTTGACACCATCTGAACCAAATAAGTTTATCTTGGTCTCATCGAACCACAGGACATGGTTCCAGTAATCCATGCCCTTACTCTGCTTGTCTTCAGCAAACTGTTTGCGGACTTTCTTGTGCATCGTCTTTAGAAGAGGCTTCATTCAGGGACGACAGCCATGCAGACCAAATTGATGTAGTGTGCGGCGTATGGTCTGAGCACAGACAGGCTGAACCCCTATCCCTTCAACCTCTGCAGTAATGCTTGCAGCACTCATACAGCTATTTTCCAAAGACAACCTCTGGATAAGACGCTCAGCACGTGCACTCAGCTTCTTTGGTTGACCATGGCGAGGCCTGTTCTGAGTGGAACCTGTCCTGTGAAACCGCTGTATGGTCTTGCCCACCATGCTGCAGCTCATTTGTAGGGTCTTGGCAATCTTCTTATAGCAGAGGTCATCTTAATGTAGAGCAACAATTCTTTTTTTCAGATCCTCAGAGAGTTCTTTGTCATGAGGTGCCATGTTGAACTTCCAGTGACCAGTATGAGAAAATGTTGAAACACTTGGTAGCTCAGCACCACTGTCAGGTGCAAGCCAAAGAAGGGTGCTGTAATCCCTTGAGTACTCACAAATCCACAGAAAGGCAGCACCTTGCAAATGCAATATAAAAAGTCTTTATTTCCACATACTGGAATAAAACAGTGACGTTTCGGGTACAGGACCCTTAATCTTGTATGATTAAGGGTCCTGTACCCGAAACGTCACTGTTTTATTCCAGTATGTGGAAATAAAGACTTTTTATATTGCAAGGTGCTGCCTCTCTGTGGATTTGTGAGTATGAGAGAATGTGAGAGCGATAACACCAAATTTAACTCACCTGCTCCCCATTCACACCTGAGACCTTGTAACACTAACGAGTCACATGACACCGGGGAGGGAAAAGGGCTAATTGGGCCCAATTTGGACATTTCCACTTAGGGGTGTACTCACTTTTGTTGCCAATGGTTTAGACATTAAAGGGACAGTATACTGTAAAATAGTTTTTACCTTAATGTGTTTACAATTGCTTTTTTTACCAACTGCAGAGTAAAACATGTATGAAAATAAGCTTTTTAAGGCTTATTTGTGTACATTAAAGCTCTGATTTTGTGTTTTGAAGCCACAACCTAATAAAATGGGTTGAGCTTGTAGGTATAATCAGATCTCATTACTGTATCACATTGTGCACATATACCTGCTTCTTTATCTTATATCTGTCCTTAAAACAATCACCAGTACTTTGAGAGAACAATGGAAAACCAACATTTTATTACCTTATCTCTGCTATATCCGACTGGGAGTGTAATTTCTTCTGCTGGCTGTGTTTACAAAGCTTAACTATAGCTGGTACGCGCGGCCACAAACTTTCAGAATAGGTGGGGATACCACATGCTAAATCAACAATTTCAAATGCCAATATAAGGGTAAAGGAGCTACTTGTAAACAATTTAATACACTCCAGCAGGTAAAGTGGATCATTGGGAACAAATTAAAGGGGAGAAAATATTTGAGTATACTGTCCCTTTAATGGCTGTGTGTTGAGTTATTTTGAGGGGACAACAAATTTACACTGTTATACAGGCTGTACACTCCCGACTTTATATTGTAGCAAAGTGTAATTTCTTCAGTGTTGTCACATGAAAAGATATAATAAAATATTTACAAAAATGTGAGGGGTGTACTCACTTTTGTGAGATACTGTATTAGCCAAGTCTAAACATTTTTAAAATAAATCAACATATTGTTTGCTGCAATTGTTTTTTCAATAGCCAAAGTACACCCACCATTTGCCTTTTTTGGAGGAGGCAATCAGGGCTTGAGTCTGCAGGCAACAAGGCTGGCCACTGTCATTATATTAGTATAAGCTGCAATGTTTTTCAGGTGTTATATTCCAAAGTTAATTAGGGAAATATATGTAGTAAGGTTAGCCTTAAAGGAAACCCCCCAAAACATTGTAATTCAGACAGAGCATACAATTTAAAAAACGTTTTTAATGTACTTCTATTATCAAATTTGCTTTGTTCTAATGGTATTCTTTGTTAAAGAGATACCAAGGTGGTGTCTGGAGTACTACATGGCAGGAAATAGTACTTCCATATAGTGTTCTTGCACATGGATAAAATGCATGCAAAACTGCTGCCATATAGTGTTCCACACACATGCACGCTCCTGAGCTTACATTTCTACTATTCAACAGAATATACCAAGAGAACAAATACAATTTGATAATAGAAGTAAATTAGAAAATTGTTTAAAATGACATGCTCTAACTGAATCATGTAAAAAACATTCTGGGTTTCATGTGCCTTTAAGAAGTCTGCAGTGTGCAATTTATGCTCTGAGAATTAGAAAAGCCACAATTTTCAGAGCTAAACTACATGAAACAGGGGCAAAATAAATAATAAAAGTATAATGCAAAAATATATTATTTTTTGTGCACAGCTAAACATTTTATATAAAAACATCAAGGTGTTATCTGTATTTTTAAAAAAGGACAGTCTAGTGAAAATTAAACTTTCATGATTCAGATAGGGTAATACAACTTTCCAATTTACTTTTATCATCAAAGGTGCTTTGTTCTTTTAGTATTCTTTGTTAAAGGCTAAACTTTGGTAGGCTTATATGGTAATTTCTAAGTCCTTGAAGGCCGCCTCTTTTCTCAGTGCTTTTTGACAGTTTTTCACAGCTATACAGCGCTAGTTCATGTGTGCCATTTAGATAACTGTGCTCACTCCAGTGGAGTCAGAACTGATTGGCTAGAATGCAAGTCTGTCAAAAGAACTGAAATAAGGGGGCAGTCTGCAGAGGCTTAGGCCCCTAGTTATCAAACGTCAACCTCAAATACGCTGGAATTCCGCAGCGTATTTGTGGCGAGGCTGATTCGCCTTAGTTATCAAGCCCTAGATACCAGCAAAAGTAGAATTTTGTGACGTAAGCTTCGATCTGCCGGACTCAGTCCGACACAGATCGATTCTTACGTCACTCCAGATGTTCCACACACAAGTGCGGCACAATCTGACTACTTTTGCTAGTTATCAAAAAACTAGCAGGTACGCTCGGTACTTTTCCGGCCCAGCGTACCTGGTTTTCAAACCACCACCCTGGAGGCGGTGGATCCCATAGGAATCAATGGGAGTCTGACCATAGCGAAAGTTCATGTTCGCTGCTGCCAGACATCCCATTGATTTCTATGGGAGCTGTCTACACCTAACACCCTAAAATGTACCCCGAGTCTAAACACCCGTAATCTGCCCCCCCCTACACCACCGCAACTAAATAAATGTATTATCCCCTGAACCGCCCGGAGCCCACCGCCACCTACATTATATCTATTAACCCCTATATTGCCCCCTATACCGTCGCCACCTATAATAAAGTTATTAACCCCTATCCTGCGGATCCCGGACCTCGCCGCAACTAAATAAATAGTTTAACCCCTAAACCGCCGCTCCCGGACCCCGCCACAACCTATATTAAACTTATTAACCCCTAATCTGCCCCCCTACACCGTCGCCACCTATAATAAATTTATTAACCCCTATCCTGCCCCCCCTACACTGCCGCCACTGTAATAATATTATTAACCCCTAAACCTAAGTCTAACACTAACCCTAACACCCCCCTAACTTAAATATTAACGCCTAGATTTAGAGTTTGGCGGCCAAAGGGGTGCGTTAGCTACGCGTGCTTTTTTTCTCCCGCACCTTTTAAATACCGCTGGTATTTAGAGTTCACAGAATGGCTGGGTTTTCACTGCGTTAGGCTCCAAAAAGGGAGCGTAGAGCATAATTTAACGCCACTGCAACTCTAGATACCAGCGGTGCTTACGGACGCGGCCAGCTTCAAAAACGTGCTCGTGCACGATATCCCCATAGAAAACAATGGGGCATTTTGAGCTGAAAAAAACACCTGCAAAAAAGCAGCGTTCAGCTCCTAACGCAGCCCCATTGTTGTCTATGGGGAAACACTTCCTACGTCTGCACCTAACACTCTAACATGTACCCGAGTCTAAACACCCCTAACCTTACACTTATTAACCCCTAATCACCTGCATATTTTTTTTAACCCCTAATCTGCCGCTCCGTAAACCGCCGCTACCTACATTATCTCTGTGTACCCCGAATCTGCTGCCCCTAACACCGCCGACCCCTATATTATATTTATTAACCCCTAATCTGCCCTCACTAACATTGCCGACACCTAACTTCAATTATTAACCCCTAATCTGCCGACCGAATCTCGCCGCTACTGTAATAAATGGATTAACCCCTAAAGCTAAGTCTAACCCTAACCCCCCCCTAAGTTAAATATAATTTAAATCTAACGAAATAAACTCTTATTAAATAAATTATTCCTATTTAAAGCTAAATACTTACCTGTAAAATAAACCCTAATATAGCTACAAATAAATTATAATTATATTATAGCTATTTTAGGATTTATATTTATTTTACAGGTAACTTTGTATTTATTTTAACCAGGTACAATAGCTATTAAATAGTTAAGAACTATTTAATAGCTAAAATAATTACAAAATTACCTGTAAAATAAATCCTAACCTAAGTTACAATTAAACCTAACACTACACTATCAATAAATTAATTAAATAAAATACCTACAATTATCTACAATTAAACCTAACACTACACTATCAATAAATTAATTAAATACAATATCTACAAATAAATACAATTAAATAAACTAACTAAAGTACAAAAATAAAAAAGAACTAAGTTACAAAAAATAAAAAAATATTTACAAACATTAGAAAAATATTACAACAATTTTAAACTAATTACACCTACTCTAAGCCCCCTAATAAAATAACAAAGACCCCCAAAATAAAAAAATGCCCTACCCTATTCTAAATTACAAAAGTTCAAAGCTCTTTTACCTTACCAGCATGCCCCAAAGAATTCAGCTCTTTTGCCTGTAAAAAAAAACATACAATACCCCCCCAACATTACAACCCACCACCCACATACCCCTAATCTAACCCAAACCCCCCTTAAATAAACCTAACACTAAGCCCCTGAAGATCTTCCTACCTTGTCTTCACCATGCCAGGTATCACCGATCGTTCCAGGCTCCGAAATCTTCATCCAAGCCCAAGCAGGGGCTAGACATCCATCTTCCGACGGCTGAAGAAGTCCAGAAGAGGCTCCAAAGTCTTCATCCTATCCGGGAAGAAGAGTAGATCCGGACCGGCAACCATCTTCTTCCAAGCGGCATCTTCTATCTTCATCCGATGAGGACCGGCTCCATCTTGAAGACCTCCACCGCGGACCCATCTTCTTCTTCCGACGACTTCCCGACGAATGACGGTTCCTTTAAGGGATGTCATCCAAGATGGCGTCCCTCAAATTCCGATTGGCTGATAGGATTCTATCAGCCAATCGGAATTAAGGTAGGAAAATTCTGATTGGCTGATGGAATCAGCCAATCAGAATCAAGTTCAATCCGATTGGCTGATTCAATCAGCCAATCAGATTGAGCTCGCATTCTATTGGCTGTTCCGATCAGCCAATAGAATGCGAGCTCAATCTGATTGGCTGATCCAATCAGCCAATCGGATTGAACTTGAATCTGATTGGCTGATTCCATCAGCCAATCAGAATATTCCTACCTTAATTCCGATTGGCTGATAGAATTCTATCAGCCAATCGGAATTCGAGGGACGCCATCTTGGATGACGTCATTTAAAGGAACCGTCATTCGGCGAGTAGGCGTCGGTTGAAGAGGATGTTCCGCGTCGGCTTGGAAGAAGATGGCTCCGCTCCGCTCCGGAAGAAAGAAGATTGAAGATGCGGCTTGATAGAAGACTTCATCCCGATGATGGACTTCCGACTTCAGCCCGATGATGGAGTTCTTCAGCCGCCGCTTGGATCCAGACTTCAGCCCGAGGATGAACGTCACTCTTCAGCCCCCAGCTTGGGCTTGGATCAAGACTTCGGACCCTCTTCTGGACAGATCGGGACCCGATGAGGTGAAGACAAGGTAGGGAGATCTTCAGAGGCTTAGTGTTAGGTTTATTTAAGGGGGGTTTGGGTTAGATTAGGGGTATGTGGGTGGTGGGTTGTAATGTTGGGGGGGGTATTGTATGTGGGGTTTTTTACAGGCAAAAGAGCTGAATTCTTTGGGGCATGCCCCGCAAAGGGCCCTTTTCATTGTACATTGTAGCTATTGTACCTGGTTAAAATAAATACAAAGTTGCCTGTAAAATAAATATTAATCCTAAAATAGCTACAATATAATTATAATTTATATTGTAGCTATATTAGGGTTTATTTTACAGGTAAGTATTTAGCTTTAAATAGGAATAATTTATTTAATAAGAGTTAATTTATTTCGTTAGAATAATAAAAGTGTTCCGATCAGCCAATAGAATGCGAGCTCAATCTGATTGGCTGATTGGATCAGCCAATCGGATTGAACTTAAATCTGATTGGCTGATTCAATCAGCCAATCAGATTTTTCCTACCTTAATTCCGATTGGCTGATAGAATCCTATCAGCCAATCGGAATTGAAGGGACGCCATCTTGGATGACGTCCCTTAAAGGAACCTTCATTCAGTCGTCGGCCGTCGGGGAAGAAGGATGTTCTGCGTCGGCGGGATGAAGATGGATCCGGAAGAAAGAAGATTGAAGACGCCGCTTGGAAGATGACATCGCCCGGATGGAAGACTTCTTCAGCGCCGCCTGGATGATGACTTCATCGGATGGAAGACTTCTTCAGCGCCCCTTGGATGATGACTTCTGCCGCTCCGGATCTCCTCTTCGGTTCCATCGGTGGTCGGCTGGCTGAAGACGACTCAAGGTAGGATGATCTTCAGGGGGGTAGTGTTAGGTTTATTTAAGGGGGGTTTGGGTTAGATTAGGGGTATGTGGGTGGTGGGTTTTAATGTTGGGGGGGTTGTATTTTTCTTTTACAGGCAAAAGAGCAGAATTCTTTGGGGCATGCCCCGCAAAAGGCCCTT
This sequence comes from Bombina bombina, assembly GCF_027579735.1. NCBI lineage: Eukaryota > Metazoa > Chordata > Amphibia > Anura > Bombinatoridae > Bombina > Bombina bombina. Next base: position 530,744,585 of record NC_069500.1, on the reverse strand, counting down.
TTAAGGGCTGGTAAGGTAAAAGAGCTTTGAACTTTTTTTAATTTAGAATAGGGTAGGGCATTTTTTTATTTTTGGGGGCTTTGTTATTTTATTAGGGGGCTTAGATTAGGTGTAAGTAGCTTAAAATTGTTGTAATATTTTTTTAAATGTTTGTAACTTATTTTTTGTAACTTAGCTTTTTTTTTATTTTTTGTACTTTAGTTAGTTTATTTAATTGTATTTAATTGTAGTTATTTGTAGGTAATTTATTTAATTAATTTAATGATAGTGTAGTGTTAGGTTTAATTGTAACTTAGGTTAGGATTTATTTTACAGGTAATTTTGTATTTCTTTTAGCTAGGTAGTTATTAAATAGTTAATAACTGTTTAATAACTATTCTAACTAGCTAAAATAAATACAAAGTTACCTGTAAAATAAATATAAATACTAAAATAGCTACAATGTAATTATAAATTATATTGTAGCTATCTTAGGGTTTATTTTACAGGTAAGTATTTAGTTTTAAATAGAAATAATTTATTAAAGTATAGTGTAGTGTTAGGTGTAATTGTAACTTAGGTTAGTTTTTATTTTACAGGTTAATTTCTCTTTATTTTAACTAGGTAGCTATTAAATAGTTAATAACTATTTAATAGCTATTGTACCTAGTTAAAATAAATTGAAAGTTGCCTGTAAAATAAAAATAAATCCTAAGATAGCTACAATATAATTATTATTTATATAGTATCTATATTAGGGTTTATTTTAAAGGTAAGTATTTAGTTTTAAATAGGATTAATTTAGGCCTAGATTTGGAGTTTTGCGTTAGAAGGGGTGCGTTAGCTACGCATGCTTTTTTTTGGCCGCACCTTTTAAATACCACTGGTATTTAGAGTTCACAGAATGGCTGGGTTTTCAGTGCGTTAGGCTCCAAAAAGGGAGCGCAGAGCATAATTTACCGCCACTGCAACTCTCAATACCAGCGGTGCTTACGGACGCGGCCAGCTTCAAAAACGTGCTCGTGCACAATTCCCCCATAGGAAACAATGGGGCAGTTTGAGCTGAAAAAAAACCTAAAACCTGCAAAAAAGCAGCGTTAAGCTCCTAACGCAGCCCCATTGTTTCCTATGGGGAAACACTTCCTATGTCTGCCCGAGTCTATACACCCCTAACCTTACACTTATTAACCCCTAATCTGCCGCCCCCGGTTTCGCTGACCCCTGCATATTATTATTAACCCCTAATCTGCCGCTCCGTACACCGCCGCAACCTACATTATCCCTATGTACCCCTAATCTGCTGCCCATAACACCACCGACCCCTATATTATATTTATTAACCCCTAATCTGCCCCCCACAACGTCGCCGCCAGCTCCCTACAATAATTAACCCCTAATCTGCCGACCAGACCTCACCGCTACTATAATAAATTTATTAACCCCTAATCCGCCTCACTAACCCTATAATAAATAGTATTAACCCCTAATCTGCCCTCCCTAACATCGCTGACACCTAACTTCAAGTATTAACCCCTAATCTGTCGACCGGACCTCGCCGCTACTCTAATAAATTTATTAACCCCTAAAGCTAAGTCTAAACCTAACCCTAACACCCCCCTATTTAAATCTAACGAAATAAATTAACTCTTATTAAATAAATTATTCCTATTTAAAGCTAAATACTTACCTGTAAAATAAACCCTTATATAGCTACAATATAAATTATAATTATATTGTAGCTATTTTAGGATTTATATTTATTTTACAGGCAACTTTGTATTTATTTTAACCAGGTACAATAGCTATTAAATAGTTAAGAACTATTTAATAGCTACCTAGTTAAAATAATTACAAAATTACCTGTAAAATAAATCCTAACCTAAGTTACAATTAAACCTAACACTACACTAGCAATAAATTAATTAAATAAAATACCTACAATTATCTACAATTAAACCTAACACTACACTATCAATAAATATATTAAATAAAATACCTACAAATAAATACAATTAAATAAACTAACTAAAGTACAAAAAATAAAAAAGCTAAGTTACAAAAAATAAAAAAATTAATTACAAACATAATAAAAATATTACAACAATTTTAAGCTAATTACACCTACTCTAAGCCCCCTAATAAAATAACAAAGCCCCCCAAAATAAAAAAATGCCCTACCCTATTCTAAAATAAAAATAGAAAAGCTCTTTTACGTTACCAGCCCTTAAAAGGGCCTTTTGGGGGGCATACCCCAAAGAATTCAGCTCTTTTGCCTGTAAAAAAAAAACATACAATACCCCCCCAACATTACAACCCACCACCCACATACCCCTAATCTAACCCAAACCCCCCTTAAATAAACCTAACACTAAGCCCCTGAAGATCTTCCTACCTTGTCTTCACCATGCCAGGTATCACCGATCGCTCCAGGCTCCAAAGTCTTCATCCAAGCCCAAGCGGGGGCTGGAGATCCATCATCCGGCTGAAGTCTTCTATCAAGCGGCGGCTGAAGAGGTCCAGAAGAGGCTCCAAAGTCTTCATCCTATCCGGGCAGAAGAGTAGATCCGGACCGGCAACCATCTTCTTCCAAGCGGTGACAAGCGGCTCCATCTTGAAGACCACTGGCGCGGATCCATCCTCTTCTTGCGACGTCCTAAGTCTGAATGAAGGTTCCTTTAAATGACGTCATCCAAGATGGCGTCCCTCGAATTCCGATTGGCTGATAGGATTCTATTAGCCAATCAGAATTAAGGTAGGAAAATTCTGATTGGCTGATGGAATCAGCCAATCAGATTCAAGTTCAATCCGATTGGCTGATCCGATCAGCCAATCAGATTGAGCTCGCATTCTATTGGCTGATCGGAACAGCCAATAGAATGCGAGCTCAATCTGATTGGCTGATCGGATCAGCCAATCGGATTGAACTTGAATCTGATTGGCTGATTCCATCAGCCAATCAGAATTTTCCTACCTTAATTCCGATTGGCTGATAGAATCCTATCAGCCAATCGGAATTCGAGGGACGCCATCTTGGATGACGTCCCTTAAAGGAACCTTCATTGGTCGTCTAGTCGTCGGAAGAAGAGGATGGATCCGCCCGCCGGAGGTCTTCAAGATGGAGCCGGTCGTCATCGGATGGAAGAACATAGAAGATGCGGCTTGGATGAAGATGTTTGCCGGTCCGGATCGACTCTTCTGCCCGGATAGGATGAAGACTTCTGCCCGAAGATGGAATTCTTTAGCCGCCGCTTGGATCCAGACTTCAGCCGGAGGATGGACGTCACTCTTCAGCCCCCGCTTGGGCTTGGATGAAGACTTCGGAGGCTCTTCTGGACCGATCGGGACCCGGTGTGGTGAAGACAAGGTAGGGAGATCTTCAGGGGCTTAGTGTTAGGTTTATTTAAGGGGGGGTTGGGTTAGATTAGGGGTATGTGGGTGGTGGGTTTTTTTTCCAGGCAAAAGAGCTGAATTCTTTGGGGCATGCCCCGCAAATGGCCCTTTTAAGGGCTGGTAAGGTAAAAGACCTTTTCTATTTTAATTTTAGAATAGGGTAGGGCATTTTTTTATTTTGGGGGGCTTTGTTATTTTATTAGGGGGCTTAGAGTAGGTGTAATTAGTTTAAAATTGTTGTAATATTTTTCTAATGTTTGTAAATATTTTTTTATTTTTTGTAACTTAGTTCTTTTTTATTTTTTGTACTTTAGTTAGTTTATTTAATTGTATTTATTTGTAGGTATTGTATTTAATTAATTTATTGATAGTGTAGTGTTAGGTTTAATTGTATTTAATTGTAGGTATTTTATTTAATTAATTTATTGCTAGTGTAGTGTTAGGTTTAATTGTAACTTAGGTTAGGATTTATTTTACAGGTAATTTTGTAATTATTTTAACTAGGTAGCTATTAAATAGTTCTTAACTATTTAATAGCTATTGTACCTGGTTAAAATAAATACAAAGTTGCCTGTAAAATAAATATAAATCTTAAAATAGCTACAATATAATTATAATTTATATTGTAGCTATATTAGGGTTTATTTTACAGGTAAGTATTTAGCTTTAAATAGGAATAATTTATTTAATAAGAGTTAATTTATTTCGTTAGATTTAAATTATATTTAACTTAGGGGGGTGTTAGTGTTAGGGTTAGACTTAGCTTTAGGGGTTAATACATTTATTATAGTAGCGGTGAGGTCCGGTCGGCAGATTAGGGGTTAATAATTCTAGGTAGGTAGCGGCGACGTTGAGGGGGGCAGATTAGTGGTTAATAAATATAATATAGGGGTTGGCGGTGTTAGGGGCAGCAGATTAGGGGTACATAAGTATAACGTAGGTGGCGGCGGTGTGCGGTCGGCAGAGGCGGATTAGGGGGGACCTCGGTTTAGGGGTACATAGGTAGTTTATGGGTGTTAGTGTACTTTAGAGCACAGTAGTTAAGAGCTTTATGAACCGGCGTTAGCCCAAAAAGCTCTTAACTCCTGACTTTTTTCTGCGGCTGGAGTTTTGTCGTTAGAGTTCTAACTCTCACTCCAGCCAAGACTCTAAATACCGGCGTTAGAAAGATCCCATTGAAAAGATAGGATACGCAATTGGCGTAGGGGGATCTGCGGTATGGAAAAGTTGCGGCTGGAAAGTGAACGTTAGACCCTTTCCTGACTGACTCCAAATACCAGCGGGCGGTAAAAACCAGCGTTAGGAGCCTCTAACGCTGGTTTTGACGGCTACCGCCAAACTCTAAATCTAGGCGTTAGTTAATAAGAGAAATATTTTTTAGATTTATTTAATTAATATTTAAGTTTGGGGGTGTTAGGGTTAGTGTTAGACTTAGGTTTAGGGGTTAATAATTTTATTACAGTGGCGGCGGTGTAGGGGGGGCAGGATAGGGGGTAATAAATTTATTATAGGTGGCGACGGTGTAGGGGGGGTAGATTAGGGGTTAATAAGTTTAATATAGGTTGCGGCGGGGTCCGGGGGCGGCGGTTTAGGGGTTAAACTATTTATTTAGTTGCGGCGAGGTCCGGGATCCGCAGGATAGGGGTTAATAACTTTATTATAGGTGGCGGCGATATAGGAGGGGCAGGATAGGGGTTACTAGGTATAATGTAGGTGGCGGCGGTATCCGGGAGCGGCGGTTTAGGGGTTAATACATTTATAAGAGTTGCGGCGGGGTCTAGGAGCAGCGGTTTAGGGGTTAATAACTTTATTGAGTTGCGGGGGGCTCCGGGGTCGCCGGTATAGGGGGTAGAACAGTGTAGTTTAGTGTGGGTGCTTAGTGACAGCTTGTCAATAAAGCTGTAAAAAAGCAGAAGAGCAGCGAGATCGGATGAGTGATAACTATCACAGTCCGCTGCTCATCGCCCCGTACTTGGTGCGTGGCTTTTTGACAGCTTTTTTGATAACTTAGGCGAAATTTTGCAGGTCCCCGGCGGCGATGGTAGGTGAGCTTAGGCGGGCGCATTGAACCGGCGAAGGCAGGTAAAGTAGACGGCTTGATAACTCCCCCCCTTAGATACAAGGTAATTACAGAGCTAACAAGTATATTAATATAACCGTGTTGGTTATGCAAAACTAGGGAATGGGTAATAAAGGGATTATCTATCCTTTTAAACAGTGCCTAATATTAAATGTTCAGTTGATGCTGCCTCTGACACTCACTGTTCAGGTTGCAGTAGGTCTATCTTCATCTGTTTCTCAGCTCGATACAAACGCTCAAGTGTGTTCTTCATCTCCTCTAGGGGCAGTCACAGTGACATAGGGAAGTAAGAGAGATAGGGGTAATATGTAGATAGTTAGTTAAGAAAGTAGAGAGAGCTGAGCTAATAACATCTTTACCTGTCTGACTATGATACTGTGGGGCAGATTACAAGTGGCACGCTAACTTTTTCTTATGCTTGCATGCTAAATGCGCTCAGAATAAACTATTAATGCAACCAGGTTAGCGTGCGTAATACAAGTTAAAACAAACAGGACCATGTTAACTTCTTCCCCCATAAACTTCAATGATGCATGCTGTTAAAAAAAATTTAAAAAAAACTAACACTTATCGCACCACGTGAGACAAACTGTGCTAAAGCAGGGAGGTAGTTATGAATATTTAACATTCCAATGTTCTTCACATAGAAGAATGTTATTTTTATTTTTTAATATTTATATATATATATATATATATATATATATATATATATATATATATATCATAACGAAGAGTCCGCACTCACTGGGCTTGCATAAAGTGTATATCAGGGATCAAAGCACTCCCTTTCCTTAGACAACAAAACAACTCAAACTTTCAAAGGGTAAAAGACCCCACCCCCAGGAAGTGATATAATCAATGTTACTATGGTGACAGTCAAACAAGTGAAAAAATATATTCATATACAACGATCCAATACAATGGAAATAATCAAATATATCTGAAAAATTATATGAATCACCTGTTAAAGAAATCAACAATCTGTGATATAATTAAACATAAGAATGGAACACAATAAATATGTTACACTATATGCCTTATCCTCCAGAGCTAATGTTGTCTCTAACTGCTTTAGGCTCATATTGGTAGATTTACAAACGGATGTTAGGATTTTCAAAGACATTCATTACATCAATTTCGTACTGTTCCATAAAGATGTTCGCATAGGCAGGTGCCATGTTGGAGTCCATGGTGGTTCCCGTAACATTACAATGCAAACTTGCAGATGCTAGTGGTCTCTAGTATCACCATGTTTGTTTACACGCTGACATCACTGACAGATGCGTGTATCACAGTCAGATCCTCCCTGATTGGTCTAGCACTATGACACAGCACAATGAGGAGGCGTGGACATTAAATGTAAACAGGATCCACACATTGAGGTAGGCTTTTGCATCTTATGAACACCAGACTAAAAACATCAGTGATCTCTCATTACGCTAACATCAGCAGGGAAGAATGAGTATAAGTTGCGTTAGGAATAACAATTCAAGCAGGAATACCACTGTGAAATACATTATCGGCTCCTAACACAACACAATCTACCAATATGAGCCTAAAGCAGTTAGAGACAACATTAGCTCTAGAGGACAAGACCAGTGTAACATATTTATTGTGTTCCATTCAATGTTTAATTATATCACAGATCGTTAATTTCTAAAACAGGTGATTCACATCATTCTTCAGATATATTTGATTATTTCTATTGTAGTGGATCGTTGTATATGAATATATTTTTTCACTAGTTTTACTGTCACCATAGTAACACTGATGATATCACTTCCTGGTGGTGGGGTCTATTACCCTTTAAAAGTTTGAGTTTGTTTGCCGTTTGTTGTCTGAGAAAGGAGAGTGTTTTGATCCCTGAAACATCACGCTATAATAAAGTATACACTTTATGTAAGACTAGCGAGTGTGGACTCTTAGTTATGATATTATCTTCTACTCCTGTCACCCTGGCATGTAAAAACATAATTTATGCTTACCTGATAAATTCCTTTCTTCTGTTGTGTGATCAGTCCACGGGTCATCATTACTTCTGGGATATAACTCCTCCCCAACAGGAAATGCAAGAGGATTCACCCAGCAGAGCTGCATATAGCTCCTCCCCTCTACGTCAGTCCCAGTCATTCGACCAAGAAACAACGAGAAAGGAGTAACCAAGGGTGAAGTGGTGACTGGAGTATAATTTAAAAGATATTTACCTGCCTTAAAACAGGGCGGGCCGTGGACTGATCACACAACAGAAGAAAGGAATTTATCAGGTAAGCATAAATTATGTTTTCTTCTGTTATGTGTGATCAGTCCACGGGTCATCATTACTTCTGGGATACCAATACCAAAGCAAAAGTACACGGATGACGGGAGGGATAGGCAGGCTCATTATACAGAAGGAACCACTGCCTGAAGAACCTTTCTCCCAAAAATAGCCTCCGAAGAAGCAAAAGTGTCAAATTTGTAAAATTTGGAAAAAGTATGAAGCGAAGACCAAGTTGCAGCCTTGCAAATCTGTTCAACAGAGGCCTCATTCTTAAAGGCCCAAGTGGAAGCCACAGCTCTAGTGGAGTGAGCTGTAATTCTTTCAGGAGGCTGCTGTCCAGCAGTCTCATAGGCTAAACGTATTATGCTACGAAGCCAAAAAGAGAGAGAGGTAGCAGAAGCTTTTTGACCTCTCCTCTGTCCAGAGTAAACGACAAACAAGGAAGAAGTTTGGCGAAAATCTTTAGTTGCCTGCAAGTAGAACTTGAGGGCACGAACTACATCCAGATTGTGTAAAAGACGTTCCTTCTTTGAAGAAGGATTTGGACACAAGGATGGGACAACAATCTCTTGATTGATGTTCCTGTTAGTGACTACCTTAGGTAAGAACCCAGGATTAGTACGCAGAACTACCTTGTCTGAGTGAAAAATCAGATAAGGGGAATCACAATGTAAGGCTGATAACTCAGAGACTCTTCGAGCCGAGGAAATAGCCATTAAAAACAGAACTTTCCAAGATAACATTTTTATATCAATGGAATGAAGGGGTTCAAACGGAACACCCTGTAAAACGTTAAGAACTAAGTTTAAACTCCATGGTGGAGCAACAGCTTTAAACACAGGCTTGATCCTAGCTAAAGCCTGACAAAAGGACTGGACGTCTGGATTTTCTGACAGACGTCTGTGTAACAAGATGGACAGAGCTGAAATCTGTCCCTTTAATGAACTAGCTGATAAACCCTTTTCTAAACCTTCTTGTAGAAAAGACAATATCCTAGCGATCCTAACCTTACTCCAGGAGTAACCTTTGGATTCGCACCAGTATAGGTATTTCCGCCATATTTTATGGTAAATCCTTCTGGTAACAGGCTTCCTAGCCTGAATCAGGGTATCAATAACCGACTCAGAAAAACCACGTTTTGATAAAATCAAGCGTTCAATTTCCAAGCAGTCAGCTTCAGAGAAGTTAGATTTTGATGTTTGAATGGACCCTGTATCAGAAGGTCCTGTCTCAGAGGTAGAGACCAAGGCGGACAGGATGACATGTCCACTAGATCTGCATACCAAGTCCTGCGTGGCCAAGCAGGTGCTATTAGAATTACTGATGCTCTCTCCTGTTTGATTTTGGCAATCAATCGAGGAAGCAGCGGGAAGGGTGGAAACACATAAGCCATCCTGAAGTTCCAAGGTGCTGTCAAAGCATCTATCAGAACTGCTCCCGGATCCCTGGATCTGGACCCGTAGCGAGGAAGTTTGGCGTTCTGGCGAGACGCCATGAGATCTATCTCTGGTTTGCCCCAACGTCGAAGTATTTGGGCAAAGACCTCCGGATGAAGTTCCCACTCCCCCGGATGAAGAGTCTGGCGACTCAAGAAATCCGCCTCCCAGTTCTCCACTCCCGGGATGTGGATTGCTGACAGGTGGCAAGAGTGAGACTCTGCCCAGCGAATTATCTTTGATACTTCCATCATTGCTAGGGAGCTTCTTGTCCCTCCCTGATGGTTGATGTAAGCTACAGTCGTGATGTTGTCCGACTGAAACCTGATGAACCCCCGAGTTATTAACTGGGGCCAAGCCAGAAGGGCATTGAGAACTGCTCTCAATTCCAGAATGTTTATTGGAAGGAGACTCTCCTCCTGATTCCATAGTCCCTGAGCCTTCAGAGAATTCCAGACAGCGCCCCAACCTAGTAGGCTGGCGTCTGTTGTTACAATTGTCCAGTCTGGCCTGCTGAATGGCATTCCCCTGGACAGGTGTGGCCGATGAAGCCACCATAGAAGAGAATTTCTGGTCTCTTGATTCAGATTCAGAGTAGGGGACAAATCTGAGTAATCCCCATTCCACTGACTTAGCATGCATAGTTGCAGCGGTCTGAGGTGTAGGCGTGCAAAAGGTACTATGTCCATTGCCGCTACCATTAAGCCGATCACCTCCATGCATTGAGCTACTGACGGGTGTTGAATGGAATGAAGGACGCGGCATGCATTTTGAAGTTTTGTTAACCTGTCTTCTGTCAGGTAAATCTTCATTTCTACAGAATCTATAAGAGTCCCCAAGAATGGAACTCTTGTGAGAGGAAAGAGAGAACTCTTCTTTTCGTTCACTTTCCATCCATGCGACCTTAGAAATGCCAGAACTAACTCTGTATGAGACTTGGCAGTTTGAAAGCTTGAAGCTTGTATTAGAATGTCGTCTAGGTACGGAGCTACCGAAATCCCTCGCGGTCTTAGTACCGCTAGAAGGGCACCCAGAACCTTTGTGAAGATTCTTGGAGCCGTAGCCAATCCGAATGGAAGAGCTACAAACTGGTAGTGCCTGTCTAAGAAGGCAAACCTTAGATACCGGTGATGATCTTTGTGGATCGGTATGTGAAGGTAAGCATCCTTTAAATCCACTGTGGTCATGTACTGACCCTCTTGGATCATGGGTAAAATAGTCCGAATAGTTTCCATTTTGAACGATGGAACTCTTAGGAATTTGTTTAGAGTCTTTAAATCTAAGATTGGCCTGAAAGTTTCCTCTTTTTTGGGAACCACAAACAGGTTTGAGTAGAACCCTTGTCCTTGTTCCGACCACGGAACCGGATGGATCACTCCCATTGTTAACAGATCTTGTACGCAGCGTAGAAACGCTTCTTTCTTTATCTGGTTTGTTGACAACCTTGACAGATGAAATCTCCCTCTTGGGGGAGATAATTTGAAGTCTAGAAGGTATCCCTGAGATATGATCTCTAGTGCCCAGGGATCCTGAACATCTCTTGCCCAGGCCTGGGCGAAGAGAGAGAGTCTGCCCCCTACTAGATCCGGTCCCGGATCGGGGGCTCTCGGTTCATGCTGTCTTTGGGGCAGCAGCAGGTTTCCTGGCCTGCTTGCTTTTGTTCCAGGACTGGTTAGGCTTCCAGCCTTGCCTGTAACGAGCAACAGCTCCTTCCTGTTTTGGTGCAGTGGAGGTTGATGCTGCTCCTGTTTTGAAATTCCGAAAGGGACGAAAATTAGACTGTCTAGCCTTAGCTTTGGCCTTGTCTTGAGGTAGGGCGTGGCCCTTACCTCCCGTAATGTCAGCGATAATTTCTTTCAAACCGGGCCCGAATAAGGACTGCCCCTTGAAAGGTATATTAAGTAATTTGGACTTAGAAGTAACATCAGCTGACCAGGATTTTAGCCACAGTGCCCTGCGTGCCTGTATGGCGAATCCTGAGTTCTTAGCCGTAAGTTTGGTTAAATGTACTACGGCCTCCGAAATGAAAGAATTAGCTAGTTTAAGGACTCTAAGCCTGTCCGTAATGTCGTCTAGCGTAGAGGAACTAAGGTTCTCTTCAAGCGACTCAATCCAAAATGCTGCCGCAGCCGTAATCGGCGCGATACATGCAAGGGGTTGTAATATAAAACCTTGTTGAACAAACATTTTCTTAAGGTAACCCTCTAATTTTTTATCCATTGGATCTGAGAAAGCACAGCTATCCTCCACCGGGATAGTGGTACGCTTAGCTAAAGTAGAAACTGCTCCCTCCACCTTGGGGACCGTTTGCCATAAGTCCCGAGTGGTGGCGTCTATTGGAAACATCTTTCTAAATATTGGAGGGGGTGAGAACGGCACACCGGGTCTATCCCACTCCTTAGTAACAATTTCAGTTAGTCTCTTAGGTATAGGAAAAACGTCAGTACTCGCCGGTACCGCAAAGTATTTATCCAACCTACACAGTTTCTCTGGTATTGCAACAGTGTTACAATCGTTGAGAGCTGCTAAGACCTCCCCTAGTAGTACACGGAGGTTCTCCAATTTAAATTTAAAATTTGAAATATCTGAGTCCAATCTGTTTGGATCAGAACCGTCACCCACAGAATGAAGCTCTCCGTCCTCATGCTCTGCGAGCTGTGACGCAGTATCAGACATGGCCCTAGCATTGTCAGCGCACTCTGTTCTCACCCCAGAGTGATCACGCTTGCCTCTTAGTTCAGGTAATTTAGACAAAACTTCAGTCATAACAGTAGCCATATCTTGTAATGTTATCTGTAATGGCCGCCCAGATGTACTAGGCGCCAAAATATCACGCACCTCCCGGGCGGGAGATGCAGGTACTGTCGCGTGAGGCGAGTTAGTCGGCATAACTCTCCCCTCGCTGTTTGGTGAAATTTGTTCACATTGTACAGATTGACTTTTATTTAAAGTAGCATCAATACAGTTAGTACATAAATTTCTATTGGGCTCCACCTTGGCATTGGAACAAATGACACAGATATCTTCCTCTGAGTCAGACATGTTTAACACACTAGCAAAAAACTTACAACTTGGTTATAATCTTTTTTAGCAAAAAACGTACTGTGCCTCAAAGAGGTACTAACGATTAAATGACAGTTGAAATAATGAACTGAAAAACAGTTATTGCATCAAATTTTAAAACAACACAACTTTTAGCAAAGGTCTGTTCCCATTAGTAAAAAACAACACTAATTAAATTTGTACATAAGAAAACAAAACAACGTTTTTTATACACAGTCACTATAAGAATTCTCACAGCTCCGCTGAGAGAATTTACCTCCCTTCAAAGAAGTTTGAAGACCCCTGAGATCTGTCAGAAATGAACCGGATCATGCAGGACATATAAAAGTAGCTGACTGGAATTTTTTGATGCGTAGCAAAGAGCGCCAAAAACGGCCCCTCCCTCTCCCACACAGCAGTGAAGAGAAACGAAACTGTCACAATTAAAGCAAAAAACTGCCAAGTGGAAAATAATGCCCAAACATTTATTCACACAGTACCTCAGCAATGTAAACGATTCTACATTCCAGCAAAAACGTTTAACATGAGAATAGTTATTAAAAGGATTAGTGACCTTAACACAGTAGTTCCGGTGAAATACCATCCCCAGAATACTGAAGTGTATACATACATGTCATTTTAACGGTATGGCAGGCTTTTCTCATCAATTCCATTCAGAAAATAAAAACTGCCACATACCTCAATGCAGATTCATCTGCCCGCTGTCCCCTGATCTGAAGCCATTACCTCCCTCAGATGGTCGAGAACAGCAATATGATCTTAACGACTCCGGTTAAAATCATAGTAAAAAATCTCTGTCAGATTCTTCCTCAAACTCTGCCAGAGAAGTAATAACACGCTCCGGTGCTATTTTAAAATAACAAACTTTTGATTGAAGTCATAAAAACTAAGTATAATCACCATAGTCCTCTCACACATCCTATCTAGTCGTTGGGTGCAAGAGAATGACTGGGACTGACGTAGAGGGGAGGAGCTATATGCAGCTCTGCTGGGTGAATCCTCTTGCATTTCCTGTTGGGGAGGAGTTATATCCCAGAAGTAATGATGACCCGTGGACTGATCACACATAACAGAAGAAATATAGGTGAGAGTGCAAATCATTTTGTTTATTATATATATATATAAAATATTTTTTTGTCAAATATTTATCTATACCTATATATATATATATATATATATATATATATATATATATATATATATATATATATATATATATATGTATGAATATATACAGACAGGGTTCAAAAATTCCACACACCATTGGCAACTGTTTTTTTAAAACTTTTAATACGTGTGGTAGCTAGCACAGTTGCGATATTGCTTATTGTGTTCTACACTAACAATAGCGCACCACTTGTAATCTGCAGTTTTATGGTTGTGTCAACTCTCTACATGGTTTACTACCTATATATATGCCACACTGTGTATGATATTGTTACCTATTGTATGTATGTGGTATATTCTAAGCATTCAAGGAGCTTTTCCAACAATGGTTTTCAAAATTACAGCCATCTAAACGCTTTCTTTGGCACTCTAATCCATTAGAAGCCAATTAATTAAGTTAGACCAAAGTATGAATTTAATACACTGATGTCACACAACAGAAAAATGATATTTTGTCACAACACTTGTATTATGTAAATCTGTGAATGTTTCTGTATTCATACACAGAATCAAAATGTATGCACAAAATGTGAACGTAAACCATGACCGCTAACTGATTAGTATTAATGATAACTTCCTGATGTGTTTAAATATTTTTTTAACCTAATCTATGGTAACAATTCATGACATCTATGCAATTAACAATTTCATATTCATATGCATAATATTATCATAAACATTTTGTAAATATCAGAACACTTAATTACTATTATAAATGAACATTCAGATGATTGTCAGTTGTGCACAAGTTCTATTTTGTTTATGAACAGGTAAACTGAGGATGCGTGAAAACATAAATACTGAATTAAATTGGTGTGAGCAGTCAATATATGCACTCAAAACAGGCCAAAAATTAGTTTTCAAATGGATCTGATAAAACCTATAAGATAAGTGTTTCTTCTGCTGAGGTCTCTCAGTGTATTAGCACAGTTTGCACCATACAAAGCCACAAAATGGATGTAAATGTTATTGAATTTTTTTGAACCACACAGAAACCTCCTTCAGAGCACTTTGTAGTAAAAGTATTTAACCCCTGCATAGCCAAATTGTGCACATGGCACACTTCCATTCCACTCCTAATGAGAATATTGCAAGGCAGCCAATAAATATAAGCAAATGCTTCAATCGGTCAAAAACCTAGTGAAAAAGAATAATTTGTAAAATATGCATATATAATCTATTCATTATGTAAATAATTTGTAAATATATATACAGCAGGTAGGCCAGCACTCACGGTTAACATTTCACCCACCCAGGGTGCTTCCAAAGTATAGATAGTAGTGAAGAAAAAGTATGCACTCGCCAGGATTTTAAAAGTTACCATTTAATGTAACGTTTCGGGGTGTTACCCCCTTCGTCAGACAACACAAAATAACAATCCACAACCTGTTACAAACCGTGTCTTTTAAACTACCCTAAGTGATACAGCTTCAGGTCAACACCTGTGATGCCACTCTCACAATTAGCATATAACAGGTGAGGGCCCCCACTGTGCGTGACTATCTAATCATATAGACACCAAACAATAAATATATAGTGAACACCAAATCACACATATGCATGAAAGCACCACAGAGCAGAAGTCATGCAGGACATTGCACAGAACTGGTTTGGAAAACAAAAAAAAACAATGAAAAAACCCCAGGGATAGAATAATAGTACTTGATAAGCTGTAAATAGCTTAAATTGATTGCTGCCGGTAGGTGGTTGTCATAGCAACCATATCAACAATACTACGGCCCCCAATCAGGGGAGAGGTATATGCAAGCCAATCAAATGTTCTAGGACATGGGGGAGAGCCCAAACCCCCCAAAAAATAGATATAGTGGCCAGCATTGGAAGTGAACATAAACATAAAAATAAATTTAAGTGTAAAGCATAAAAATAATATGTATATAGCAACAATATGATCCCAAATCATAATATAGTAGCATAAAGCTAGCCAACTGTTGTAAAGTCAGCACAGAGCAGGATATGAATATAACCAAGTAATACATTAGTGACCTGTTAGCCTAACAAAAGCCAAGTAATATAGCCAGTTGGTTAAAAACCCAAGAGGGACCCAAGCAGAAAGGGGAGAGAACCATACATCAGACTAGATAGAAACATGTAAAAAGGATATGTAAGAGTAGGGAGACCATCCCTGCCATATATATATATAAATAAATCACAACAGTACTGTTAAAGACAGTTAACCATGGAGAGAGGCCCTACAGAAAACAATGCCAGTCCAAATGAACATTTAGGCCGTTCGGGGCCACAGTACCCAATCTGTGGGTCCACCTTGCTTCTCTTTGCAGAAGAATTTTCCCTCTGTCCCCACCTCTAGATAAAGGGGGTATATGGTCAATGATTGTGTATTTCAGATCAATTACTGTATGTCCTTTTTGGACGAAGTGTCTTACCACCGGTTGATTAAAAGGCTTATTGTGAAGCATCCTGAGTTGCCTGCTTTTTTTTCCAGTTGCACAGCATACCTTTGGCCAGGTTTATATATATATTTATATATATATATATATATATATATATAAATATATATATATATATGTGTGTATATATATATATAATTTATATGTATATATATATATATGTGTGTGTGTGTTTAATATGTATACATATATATATATATATACACACACAGTGGCGTCACTAGGGGGTGACACCACACCAAAAAAAATATTTTTATTTTCTTTATTTTATTGACATTCAAAGAAATACATGTAGAGATGCATAGATTTTTTTTTATTAGAGGGGCAGGCATTTGTGAACATTAATGGGACTGGGGACTGCTAGCCTAAACCTGCCTGTCTATCTGTGCTCACTGCTCAGTGACATGTGGAGCAGTGGAGTCACTCACTGCTGTGCTGTCTCTCTAAACGGGAACTGGTAAATCGTGAGGGGGATGCCTGGCACCTGACCGCATGACTGTCTGACAGTCTCTAAAGTGAAGGAGCCACGTATGATGCCCACCAGACCGTTACAGTCTTGGTACACTAAGTGCACACTGAAGAGGTAGGAGGGGAGGGCGGTCGGGGGTCCGGGGGTGGACAGAGTGCAGAGGTGATTGGCCATAAGAAGCGGTAGGCACGCGGCCTGGGGCTGTGCACTGACAGACTTGAAACAGAGTCAGAGAGCAGAATTTTCATAGTTTGCGCGCCTAAACCTTTTCTTTAGTGGTTTATTTTAGAGTGCTCTGTTTCTGTCTCTTTATAATTAATGCAGTGCAGTTTACATATTTTGTAAGTGTGTGTCTGAGTTTTTGTGTGTGCGTGTCTGAGTTTTTGTGTGTGTGTGTGTGTCTCATTGTTTTTGTGTGTGTGTGTCTCAGTGTTTTTGTGTGTGTCTGAGTGTGTTTCCGAGTGTTTGTGTGTGTTTTTAAGTGTGTCTGAGTGTTTGTATGTGTGTGTGCCTAGGTTTTTGTGTGTGTCTGCTTTCTGGGGGGGGGGTGACACCATAACTTACCGCACCGGGTGACACCAACCCTAGTGACCCACTGCACACACACACAGTACAAACACACAGTACACACACACATATAAATATATATATATATATATATATATATATATATATACACACACACACAGTACACACACACACAAATATATATATATATACACACGTACACACACACATAAATATATATACACACACACATAAATATATATATATATATATATATATATATATATATATATATATATATACACACACACACACACACACATGTATTTATTATGTATTTTGAATATATTGTTACAAACATTTTAATCATATCGTGACATAGGATTAGTGGAAAGTGTTAATTGCATACCTGTCACAATCTGAAAGTAAATACACAAAGCATTATATACCCCTGTATGCTACACTGTTTTTTATTGTTACCTGTCTTTATGTTACACCATCTGTGATTGCATTAGCTATCAGGGGATCATTCTGTGTTTGTGTTACCTATAAGTAGATCACACTGTCGGTGGTAGACACACACTACTCCATAACTGAGCTGTGCGGATAAATATAGTGACAGTCGAGGGACAGGGACACTGGGATATGGAGCAGGAGCCTGATGTAAAATATACTGCATAATCTGCTGGCTGAAAGAGAGAGAATAATATGAAAAAATGGGGTAGGTTTTTCTTAGTGTAGTAACTGAGTGTAGAGAAAACAAGAAAGAAATAACATAAATTATGCTTACCAGATAATTTCCTTCCATTCTGTACAGGGAGAGTCCACAGCTGCATTCCTTACTTGTGAAAAATACTGAACCTGGCCACTAGGAGGAGGCAAAAACCTCCCCTAGCCAAAGGCTTAAATACCTCCCCCACTTCCCTCATCCTCCAGTCATTCTGCCAAGGGAACAAGGAACAGTAGGAAAAATATCAGGGTGAAAAAGGTTCCATAAGAATAAATTCAAATTTAGGGCCACCCAACGGAGAACACGGGCAGGAGCTGTGGACTCTCCCTGTACAGAAGGAAAGGAAATTATCTGGTAAGCATAATTTATGTTTTCCTTCTTAATACAGGGAGAGTCCACAGCTGCATTCCTTACTTGTGGTAAATTATACCCAAGCTCCAGAGGACACTGAATGCTAATGGGAGGCTAAAAAAAAAGGCAGCCCCTAATCTGAGGGCACCACAGCCTGCAAAACCTCTCCCGAAGGCTGCTTCAGCAGAAGCAAAAACATCAAACTTGTAAAATTTGGAAAAAGTATGTAAGGAGAACCAGATAGCCACCTTACAAATCTGATCCAGAGGCCTCATTTTTGAAGGCCCAAGAGGAAGCCACTGCTCTCGTAGAATGAGCTGTAATCCTCTGTGAAGGCTTAAGACCTGCTGACTCATATGCTAAGCGGATTATACTCCTCAACTAAAAAGATAAGGAAGTCGAAGAGGCCCTCGGACCCCTACGCTTCCCAAAATCGATAACAAACAGAGAAGAAGTTTGTCTAAATTCCTTCGTAGCCTGAAAATAGAACTTTAAGGCACAAACCACATCCAGATTATGCAGTAAAACGTTCCTTCGATGAAGAAGGATTAGGACATAAGGAAGGAACCACAATTTCTTGATTGATGTTGCGATTTGACACAACCTTAGGAAGAAATCCTAAATTACTTTGTAGAACAGGCTTATCAGCATGGAACACCAGATAAGGAGGGTCGCATTAAAAGGCAGCAATCTCAGACTCTGCGCGCAGAAGCAATAGCTAGTAGAAAAAGAACCTTCCAAGACAACAACTTAATGTCAACCTCATGCATAGGCTCAAACGGAGCCCGTTGCAAAACTTTAAGAACAAGATTTAAACTCCAAGGAGGAGCATTAGATCTAAACACCGGCCTGATCCTAGTCAGAACCCTAACAAAAGACTGTACATCCGGAAGCTCAGCGAGCCTATTGTGCAGTAAAACAGACAGGGACTAAATCTGTCCCTTCAAGGAACTAGCTGAGAGGCCCTTCTCCAGTCCATCCTGGAGAAAAGAAAGAATCTTGCCAACCTTTACTTTGTGTTAGGACAAACCACGCTCTTCTCACCAGAATAAGTAGGTCCTCCACACCTTATGATAGATGCAACGAGTAACCGGCTTATGAGCTTGAATGAGAGTATTAATAATACTCTCAGAAAACCCTCTCTTGGCTAAGACTAAGCGTTCAATCTCCACGCAGTCAGCTTTAGAGAATCTAGATTTTGATGAAGAAAGGGGCTTTGTTTCAGAAAATCCCTGCGAAAAGGTAACCTCCAAGGAGGAGATGATGACATCCCCACTAGATCCGCGAACCATATCCTTCGCAGCCACGATGGATCAATCAGTATCACTGACGCCTGCTCCTGTATGATTCGAGCCACCACTCGAGGAAGGAGTGGTAATGGCAGGAAAAGAGAAATTAGATTGAAACTCCAAGGCACCGCAAATGCATCTATTAGCTCTGCCTGAGGATCCCTGGACCTCGACCCATATTTGGGTAAAAAGTGAACAGGAGAAGAGCGCAGACACGATTCAAGTGTAGAGTAAGAACATTTAATAAATGCATACACGCTAATAGAAATAACTCACAAGAGGTACGAATAAAATGAGCATATCACAAAAACGCATCCCATAGGTGGAAGACTTGTGCCGGATGCGTGTGGCCAGACTTAGATGTTTTTCAGCCTGATGTAGTCCTATACGATGAAAGGAAGCCACAGGAATTGAGTCCGGTATCCGAGTAATTTTTCCACCGCTATTGGGGAAATTCAAACAGCCAGCTCTGAGCTGTATTCCACAAGAGTGAATACCCTCGGCTCTCACCAATAGAAACCTCACTGCAGACGAGGATCTACAGAATCCTGACTGGGTCACAAGAGTTCATGCAATAATTATACGGGTTTCGTCTTGACCGTCGGGACTTTCTCAAGAATAGATACTGAACGGCATTGTGCTCTATATGAAGGGTGGTAATTTCACACACCCCCAGAACGGAGGCAAATCATTGGAAGTTAAAAAATGAAGGTTGTTCATGCACAGCACAATGTCGATCCCAACATAGCACCATCAATATTGTGTTACAATAAAGGAAAATATTGTTTTATGTTTATAAAAAAACATTCTAGGACCTTATAAACATCTGTTTAAAAATTAAAAAACACAATATATTTTAATATCTAAATAAACAAATAAAATAATAGTTCTTAAAGATACAATGTATCATAGATACTATAAATTAATAAATTAAAAACAAGATCAGCAACAAAAAAATTCATAATAAAAGCTCATAAATCAGAGGATAAAAATTGTATTATAAACAGCATAATTTTATATCAAATAAAATACATAATACCTAATTTAAAAGACAAGTATTATAAAAAAGTCTGAATATCAAGTTCAATGTTTAACCCTTTTGGTTCCAAACAATCAAATGTTTTGATCCAAGACGTTTCCCTTTGTCTAAGCCTTAACAGTTTGTTTGTATCCCAAACATTAGATGCGACACATTCTACAATTTTGATACTAAGATCCTGAGGATTTTGGTTATGGAATAATTTAAAATGATAAGATACACTATGATTTTCAAACCCTGTTTCAATATTTCTAATATGCTCTCTTAACCTGTATTTGATTTTTCTTTTTGTGCGGCCAATGTAAATTTGGCCACATTTACATGTTAACTGATATACCACATACGTGGTGTGGCAAGTGTATCTACTCTTACATTTATAAATTTTGCTGCCATCAAAGTTAGTAAAATAAGCACTATTCTGTCCTATACGTGGACACATGATACAATCTTTTATTTTACAGGGACCCAAAGATGCTCCACACCAACTAATTAGATGTCCAGATTTACAAGATTGTCTCAATTTAGTAGGTACAATGTAATTCTTAATATCTTTACTTTTTCTGAAAATTACTTCTGGTTTACCTCCCAATACTTTATCCAACACATGATCCAATTTAAGCACATTCCAATGTTTATTTAAAATATTTTCTATTTTATGGTGCTGATTATTATATCTAGTTACAAATCTGGGATTGTTCTCTTTCATGTTAACCCCCCGTTTAAGATTTTTGGACTGATTATTTATCAAAGATGACCTATCCATACAAACTACTTTACTTTTACTCTCCTCTAATAGAATGGGATTATACCCTTTCTTTAAAAAAACATTTTGGTTAAAATATCAGTTTTTACACAAACTGTATCAAGATACTAGTACGAATACTGTGTAAGATCCAAAAAAGTAATGGACATAATAGAACTTTCATAAGTGAATTTTAAATTATAAGTATTAGCATTAATATATAAGTTCTATTATGTCCATTACTTTTTTGGATATTATACTGTATCAAGATACTAGTACGAATACTGTTTGTGTAAAAAACTTTGGTAAACCAACTGATAGAAATAGCCTTTTAAATGCTAAGAGTGGCCATCTAAAACAGTGGAAGAAAAATATTCCTCTAGGGCAGTATCAAAGAATCAAGCGTATCTGCACTAATATAGAAGATTTTAATATAGAATCTGATATTTTAACTAAAATGTTTTAGTATCCCAAACCTCTCTCTGCGATAGGCACTGGGACAATGACTCCAAAAGGAGGACAGATCCCTTACGCACTTCCCGCTTCCCTCTTTCCTAATCTTGAAGACAGGTTGAGAGGATGAATCTGCCCCTGGATGGATGAGATTTGAAACCTATCTTGTAATCCTGAGCTATGAGCTCCAGGACCCAAGGATCCTGCACGTCCCTGAACCAAGCCTCTGAAAGAGCGACAGTCTGCCCCTACACAATCCAAAATAGGACCGTGGGCCACCCCTTCATGCGGACTTAGTCTTGGCGGGCTTCTGGCTCTGCTTGGGTCTTTTCCAGGACTGAGCCGGCTTCCAAGTACTCTTGGTTTGCTCTGGCTTAGTGGAGGCCTCTGACGCTGGGTTTTTATCAGAACTAAAGGAACAAAAATTCCTTAGATTTGTTCTCCTTATCTTACGGTATGAAGGGACCCTTGGCCCCTGAAACCGTGGAGATAGTCAAACAAACTCTTTCCCTTAAAGGAGAGGGAAAGAGACTAGACTTAGAAGTTATATCTGTCAGTGAACAGAAAACCTGAAGTCTTAGACATAGGCTAATTAATCTGCGTAATAACAGCACAGATAAAAGAATTAGTAACCCAGAATCCATAAATCTTTTCTGAAAAATGTTGAGGGAACCCTCCACCTCGATCATTTTCGCGAAGGAGACGCACCAAAAGGTAGCCGATCCAGCAACTGCAGCGACAAGCACTGCCAGTAAAAGCAAATATCCCTTAGGCTCTATGAACGACGAACTATCCTCACACAGGCTAGTATTATGTGTGGCAAGCGTAAAATAGTGCCAGCCAAGTAGGGATGGGAAAAAGAAAATCCACCCTCATAGAGAGCATGGAACCGGGATCCTTAAAAGGCAGATGGCGGGAAGGGGAATCTAATCCTGTCCCACTCGTCTGAACCCAATTTTTTTCTTTCATGATTCAGATAGAGCATGCAATTTTAAGCAACTTTCTAAATTTACTCCTATTATCAAATTTTCTTCATTCTCTTGGTATCTTTATTTGAAAAGCAAGAATGTACGTTTAGATGCCGGCCCATTTTTGGTGAACAATCTGGGTTGTCCTTGCTGATTGGACAGAACCAATGAAAAAAAAGTGCTCTATCGTTTTGAACCAAAAATTGGCTGGCTCATTAGTTTAGATGCCTTCTTTTTCAAATAAAGCTAGCAAGAGAATGAAGAAAAATTGATGATAGAAGTAAATTAGAAAGTTACTTAAAATTGCATGCTCTATCTGAATCAAGAAAGAAAAAAATTGGGGTTTAGTGTCCCTTTAATAATAATTGCCATCAAATTTAGGACCCAGAGCAGCTCAGCCTTTGGAACCTCTAATGTAGTCAAAACCTCCTTAAGTAGAAAGCGTAAACGTTCTGTCCTAAATAAAAAAACTGGATCCTCCACAGGCGGAGGATTATAGGCAGCAGACTCCAAACCTGAAAGTACATACACTGAAGTTTCAGAGAGAACCTCATCCTCGGATAACTGATCAGATATGTCCGACAAATTACATGATGCCACCTGGGCAGGAGTGCAAGATTTACCCTTTCGCTTGCGCTTAGCAGTGCGAGGGAAAGCACTAATGGACATAGACACCGCCGATGAAACTGCGCAGTAACGTCTGGTGAAAAAAGGAATCAGAATCCTCCATAGCTAAAGTACGATATGCGGAGGACTACAGAAAAAACAAACTTTATTTTAAATAAAAAAACTGCACCTTTATACCCCCAATGGCTGGGGCACTCACCACCTCCTATGACCCAGACAGAACAGAGATAAAAACTCCTCTCTGGTCGTAACTCGGTCAAGAGAAAGGAAATGGAAGCCTCGACCATTCCGGTCACATGGTACGCAATGCAGGACCGTCCCTGCTATGAGAAAAAGTGTGCCAAGCTTTTAAGCTGCGCAACCTTCAAAGTGAAAGTGAAACCTGTATGTCCCATCTCAGCCTATGAGCCCATAAACATCTTACACATAAAGCAGCATAAAATCAAATAAAGCATATATGATTAAACCCAACTGTTCATAATCCCCCTCAGGAGATATTAATCCTTGATTCCATTAGATAAAAGGAACATGTTGGCGCTCTACAAAAATACCTGATGATGATGATGATAATAATGATAATGATAATAATAATAATAATAATAATAATAATAATAATAAAAGGAGCCACACTGTGACCCTGTCTTCTAGCGTTTGCAATACGTGTAAAAAATTAAACAATCTTACTGGAATCTATGCCGTGGAACAGTAACACGGTCCTTCAAGTTTGACAGATTGTAGCAGTGCTTCTGACACGGACTTGAGTGAAAAAAGCAGGCAGCAAAACTTGTCAATGCTGATTGCTTAAGGAGTTGTTAATATGAGTCTGGATGGTTTCGCAGAAAGACTCTACCTACATCTCCAGACTCTAACTTTCGTCAATACTCTCCCTGAGAGGCTGACAAGACTACTTAAAACTCCAGTCCTATCTCGAAGGGCAGATACCCTTTCTAAGGAACTACTCTGAAATCTTCTGATACTTCTCTGTCAACCTCCTGTGACAAAAGACAAAGAATGACTGGGGGATGAGGGAAGTGGGGGATGTATTTAAGCCTTTGGCTGGGTTGTCTTTGCCTCCTTCTGGTGGCCAGGTTCAGTATTTCCCACAACTAAGGAATGCAGCTGTGGACTCTCCCTGTATAAGGAAGGAAATATTATGTTTGAATATGTTATATAACTAATAAAATAAAGAAATTAAAGGGACATTTCAGCCAAAATTGGAATTAACACTGATGCATTTCAGCTTTGAATAGAAGCATTTTTGCAATATACATGTATTAGCAAAAATGCTTCTAATAAAAGTTACAGCTTTTTAAAGAGTGTATTTAAGTATGCTCTGTGCACCAGCATTTTAAATACAACACTTGCTCATAGAGCCTAAGGTGCTTGTATCATCTGGTAATGACTCAATTTGCATCATTGCTAACATGAGCCCCACTTGTTCTCGGAGCAGCTGTAGTATTTAAAATGCTGGTGCACTGAGAATATCTAGCAATGCTTTGCATGCATGTGCAGAGAAAAAGGCTAACACTAAAACAGTGATAAATGTATTTTTGTCAATACATGTACTGTATATTGTAAATATGTTTCTATTTAAAGATCTAAATTTACCTTCATGCATTTCATTGTCCCTTTAATATAATTCCTTATTGCAGTAAATTAATTTTCATTCAACATTTCTGTATTAAATATACTAACTTTCAGCATAATTTTCAAAATAATAAATTATGAGGAACATTATAAAAAGTTTTTGATCAGCCTTGCTACGTAATAAATAAAACAATGTGTAAATAATCATGTACACTAATGTTAATCAAACCCTGTATAATTAAAACTATTTTATACTTAAAGGGATACTGAATCCAAATTTTTTCTTTTGTGATTCAGATAGAGCATGCCATTTTAAGCAACTTTCTAATTTACTCCTATTGTCAATTTTTCTTTGTTCTCTTGCTATCTTTATTTAAAAAAGAAGGCATCTAAGCTTAGGAGCCAGCCAATTTTTGGTTCAGACCCTGGACAGCAATTGTTTATTGGTGGGTGAATTTATCCACTAATCAGCAAGAACAACCCAGGTTGTTCACCAAAAATTATCTGGCATCTAAACTTACATTCTTGCTTTTCAAATAAAGATACAAAGAGAATGAAGAAAATGTGATAATAGGAGTAAATTAGAAAGTTGCTTAAAATTGCATGCTCTATCTGAATCACAAAATAAAAAAATTGGGTTCAGTGTCCCTTTAATGTGTCTAATCTTCACAAACTAGATATTGAAAGTCCACAGTATTGGTAAAAGCGCACTTTTATTCAAAATAAATTTCTAATTTAAGAAGAGATCCTGAATATCCATATGGTCTTTTAAAAGTGCACTTTTATTCAGAGCTGTTGAAGCCCTGGTATATGTGAGTACCCTTCTTATCAGCTGTGTTTTAATTCATTGTATAACAGTATTACTCTCTTTTCTTTTGAGGAAATCTGTTCTGGATATCAACACACGCTGTGGACTTTCAATATACAATTTGTGAAAATTGGACACATTAAAGGAACAGGAAACCCTTACATTTTCTTTCATGATTTGGATAGAACATACCATTTTAATCAACTTTCCAATTTACTTCTATTATCAAATTGGCTTCATTCTCTTAGCTGAAGTTACATCATTGCACTACTGGCAGCTAGATGAACACATATAGTTAGTCAATCACAAGAGACAAATGTGTGCAGGCACCAATTAGCAGCAAGCTCCCACTTTTTCAACAAGGGATACCAAGAGAATGAAGCACATTTGAAAATATAAGTGAATTTAAAGGGACATGAAACCAAAAATGTTTCTTTCATGGGTTTTTTTTTTTAAATTGCATGCTCTTTCTGAATCATGAAAGATAAAAATTGGCTTTCGTGTCTCTTTAAAACTGTCTTAAATTTGCATGCTCTATCTGAATCATGCAAGTTTAATTTTGACTCTCCTATCCCTTTAAAGGGACAGTCAAGTCCAAAAAAAACATTCATGTTTCAAATAGGGCATGTAATTTTAAACAAACTTTCCAATTTACTTTTATCACCAATTTTGCTTTGTTCTCTTGGTATTCTTAGTTGAAAGCTAAACCTAGGAGGTTCATATGCTAATTTCTTTGACCTTGAAGGCCGCCTCTAATCTAAATGCATTTTGACCACTAGAGGGCATTAGTTCATGTGTTTCATATAGATAACATTGAGCTCCTGCACGTGAATTTACCATGGAGACAGCTCTGATTGGCTAAACTGCAAGTCTCTCAAAAGAACTGAAATAAGGGTAATTACAGAGGTAAAACGTGTATAATTATAACTGTGTTGGTTATGCAAAACTGGGGAATTGGTAATTAAGGAATTATCTGTCTTTTTAAACAACAAAAATTCTGGTGTTGACTGTCCCTTTAAGTATAAAATAATTTTAATTACACAGATTTTGATTAACATTAGTGAACTGGACTACTTAAACATTGTTTTATTTGTTTTGTATTCTATTGTTTGCGTTATTTAATCACTGTATTGTGATGCCTATTTCTATTTTACATTGCTACCTAAAGTTAGGCAAGTCACACTGGCAGACTAGAGGTTCATTTTTAGTTAAAGTATAATGACAATTAAAAAAGTTTTTGGATCTATTTGTTATATGAACTATTGTATTTTTTTTATATATTTTTTTGTAAAGGGAGAACTTATCTAACGTTGTAAGAATTTTAGATACATTGTGTTTTTACAAGTGCTTTCTAGCTATTGTAAGCACTTGCATTAACATTTGACATTGATTGGCAAAGGAGCTTCACTCATTCATTAGACTCTGCTGTACCACTCCCAGTCTTCTTTGCAGACAGATTTAATTGGTCCAGATGCTCAAATTTATCTTTCTATAGCCCTTGACCTCCCAACTATGACGTTTTGGAATAACATTCCCTCTGTCTTTGTGTGCTTGATTCTGTGAATATCCACCACTTCCCTTTCTCAGCCTCACTCAGCTTCTTTTTTTCACCTCCGATAACCTCTCTTCCCGCTATAACTTTTCTTTTCTGACCCTCATTTTTCTTTTATTTCAACTCTTTCACTGTCTCATATTCTCTCTTCTTTTTCTCATCTGTACACCTATTTCTTATGCCAAACATTTACTTATTTTATCTTCTGTTCTCATTTTTATCCCCACCATTGTCTTACTAAATGCAAGTTATTGCTACACAGTTTGTCATATCTGTGTTTTGTTTTTTGTAATATTAGTGTTTATATAAATGGTATGTGTGTGTGTGCAGTATGGGGATGCGTGTGCATTGGGCTTTCTGCATTATGCTGGTGTATAGTGCTGTAGTCTTATGTCCTGCATATTGAGTCTTTCTTCTGTTCTGTGCTGTGTTCTGGGACTTTTATGGAACTTTGATGCTTGTGCCAACTGTATTTTAGAGATTTCTCTTCCTTGGTAACTTGAATTTAATTGTTAGATTTAGACATTTCCTTATTGTGAATTTGTGACAATTTGGATTGGTCTCTTTGGTTTGTCTAAGTTTTCCTTGAGATATTTATCTTCCCTTATAACTTGGATTTTGCATTTTGACTTATGGCTTGACTCTGATTTGCTTGAGACATTTCTCTGACGATTTGTATTGATATTACATCTGTGTGAGTTGTTTTTGACCTTGACTGTTTCACAAAGTACCCTCTACTTCCCTGTCTGTATTATTTGCTATTTCCCTGCCTATCCTATCCCTGTTTTGTTTAGTTTTTTTACTCTAGAGGTTCCACTGTTCCTGCTATGTTACATTCAATATATGTTCCCTATTTTGTGAAAGCAACTTACCAGGTACCTTAAGGACTAATGCATTCATGTGAATTATGTGACCGAACTTATTTAAAGCCAAATTTGTTATGTACTGAATATGCACAGTACCTCTTAATTTGCCTTTCAATACTACGTTGTTTCTTTTGCATTGTAGGTTATTGATTTAAAGGACCAGTCAACACAGTAGATTTGCATAATCAATAAATGCAAGATAACAAGACAATGCAATAGCACTTAGTCTGAACTTCAAATGAGTAGTAGATTTTTTTCTGACAATTTTAAAAGTTATGTCTTTTTCCACTCCCCCTGTACCGTGACAGCCATCAGCCAATCACAAATGCATACACATACCATGTGACAGCCATCAGCCATTCACAAATGCATACACACTTATTCTTGCACATGGAGCTGGTGACTCAAAAAGTTTAAATATAAAAAGACTGTGCACATTTAGTTAATGGAAGTAAATTGGAAAGTTGTTTAAAATGGCATGCTCTATCTGAATAGTGAAAGTTTAATTTTGATTGAGTGTCCCTTTAAGCAATTTTGATAAGAGTTCAGCTTCCAAGTCTGGCATATCCCTGTCTTACCGTTGTCTCCTATTTTGCTACTGTTGGGCTAAGCTTGCAGTATTTTGGTAAGAGTTTGCTGTTTGTTACACAGTTATTGTACTTGTTCTTACCAATATCCTTATCATTATCATTTTTTTTATTATCCCCACTCCCATTCACCCCTTCTTTTTCACATCCCCATAGTTTATCTAATTTCTACTCTGACTTTCTGCATTCCTAATTTCCTCCTCTATCTTCTCAAATCTTCTCTCTCCTATCCCCACTCTTCTTCCCTCTCTCTCTCATTTCTAATCTTCTTTTCTTTCCTATCATCAATTTTTCTCTTTCCCATGTCCAATCTTCTCTTCATACACACTATTTTCATTCTTATTTCAGCTGTCCTTTTCATCACCATCTTCTTCTCCCTACTTTCATTGTCTTACTGATTATTTAACAAAAGACCAATTATTATTAGGTTAAAGAACCAGTCAACACAGTAGATTTGCATAATCAGCAAATGCAAGATAACAAGACAATGCAATAGCACTTAGTCTGAACTTCAAATGAGTACTAGATTTTTTTTCTGACAATTTTAAAAGTTGTCTTTTTACACTCCCCCTGTACCATGTGACAGCCATCAGCCAATCACAAATTCATACACGTACCATGTGACAGCCATCAACCATTCACAAATGCATACACACTTATTCTTGCACATGCTCAGTAGGAGCTGGTGGCTCAAAAAGTTTAAATATAAAAAGACTGTACACATTTTGTTAATGGAAGTAAATTGGAAAGTTGTTTAAAATAGCATGCTCTGTCTGAATAATGAAAGTTTAATTTTAATTGAGTGTCCCTTTAAACAATTTACTGACTTTATGTGTGATATATGACAACTAGTACATAAGGAGACAGGCTGAAATCCTAGGAAGTGACAGATATCACAGAAATAAAGAGATCTAAAACAAGGGTAACAGACATGTGAGATCATTAACGTACCATGTTTTGATGACATTGACTTTCAAGTATTCTCGTTTTACAATCTTACTACCTCGTGTAGCAGCCAGCCTGAAACAAACACAAATAATTTCAGCTACTTCAAAATATGACCCCATTAAAATTAAAGGACCAGTCAACACATTAGATTTGCATAATCAACACATGCAAGATAACAAGACAATGCAATTTAGTCTGAACTTCAAATGAGTAATAGATTTTTTTATAACAAATTTCAAAGTTACGTATATTTCCACTCCCCTTGTACCATGTGATAGCAATCAGCCAATCACAAATGCATATACGTATAGTCTGTGAATTCTTGCACATGCTCAGTAGGATCTGGTGACTCAAAAATTGTAAATCTAAAAGACTGTGCACATTTTTTTTAATGGAAGTAAATTGGAAAGTTGTTTAAAATTACATGCTGTATCTGAATCATGAAAATTTAATTTAACCTGAGTGTCCCTTTAAATATCTCCATGCTTTAGTTGTCACCATTGCAAATGTAATAATGGTCAGCTACCCTGTTACTTACATCAGTTATTACACCAGCATAGCCCTAACGTGATTTACTGTGAACATGTCCCTATCATTTCTAAAGGACTTGAATTTAAGATTATATGCTAATGTTGTTTTAAATGGACTTTGAAGTTAAAGGGACATGAAACCCAAATTTTTTCTGTCATGATTTAGAAAGAGCATGCAATTTGAAACAACTTTCCAATTTACTTCTGTTATCTAATTTGCTTCATTCTCTTGATATCCTTTGTTGAAAAGCATATCTAAATAGGCCCAGTAGCTGCTGATTTGTGGCAGCACATAGATGCCTTGTGTGATTGGCTCACCTGTATACATTGCTATTTCTGCAACAAAGGATATCTAAAGAATGAAGTGCATTAGATAATAGAAGTAAATTGGAATGTTGTTTAAAATTGTATTATCTATCTGAATCATGAAAGAAAATGTGGGGGTTTCACGTCCCTTTAAAATTAAATGATCTAGATACAGCATACAATTAAAAACAAAACAAACAAAAAACCTTACCAATTTACATCTTTATCGTTACATCCTTTTTTAAAAGAAAGTCCCTTTTCATGAGAGCATATCTAGGTAGGCCTAGGAGTGTGGACGTGCTTCAGAATTATATAACAGCAATTTTAGCAAATACTTTTGTAACAAATTTATACATATATTGCTCAAAACGTATTTGATAACATTAGTGAATTTTGATTTTTTTTTGTGTTTTTTTTTAATTGTACATTCTATCTGAATCATGAAACTTTATTTTTGACTTGCATGTCCCTTTAAAGGGACAGTCTACTCCAGAATTGTTATTGTTTAAAAAAAATAATTAAAGCATGAGCTGGACAGGCATAATGGGGAGGGATCAAAGATCATTGAGCAACAGTGGTGACTTTATCATGATGAGGTCACACACACAATGTGAAAATACCCAATAACAGAGGCACTTCCTCCTTGCTTTTATTGTAGGGCAGCATAGCTTAGAGACCCTGTGCCCTACAACACTTACGCTATTGAAATAAGGGTGTCTGCCTCCTAATATCCATAAAATAGCACTCATCTGTAGCACAAGACACCAAGAAAATGGTACTGAGGAGGAAGGAGGCACTAGCAAAACCCCTATCTCCTTACCTATTTCAGCTAGTAGAATATGAACCATCATATAAAAAAAAGGGGAAGCAAACAATCTAGGATACAGCATACCATCATGGAGAAAGGTGATCACCTACTCCACTGAATGCCAGGGAGTTTTGTTTTATTGGGACACTATAAAAGAGCCCTTAAATCCTCATTTGCTTTATTTAGATGGACATGGTACCCCTCATTTGAAAGTACACCCTCTTTTGGAGATCTAACATGCAGGAGAATACCATACAAACACCGGCACCCTTAGATACCAGAGACCTTTCAGGACTAATATCCAAAAGAGCATAAGAACCACATTTTGGAAAGAGTGAAGTTCTATTTCCAGTGAGTGGTCTCATGTCCCTGTTATTTGTAGGTGATTGCCTTAAAGTGGCAAGTAACCCACTTTTAAATAAAAAGCCTCACACTCAGGTAATTATAGAAATAGCAATCATTTGACAGGCCCACAAGAATATGAGTCAAATTAATGGGGATGAGGCAACAACTCCATCACAAAAAATATTTTTTGATTTGTATTTTGAGTGGTTTAGTACTTCCATAGAAGGAATTACCATTCCTCTGATAATACAAATATATCATAAGAACCCATTTTTAAAAGAGTATTGCCTAGTAACACTACCCTATTAGCCACCAAAGGACTGAAATGTCTGAATTGCGTTAAGTATAGAAAACGAGCATCATCATAGTGAAAATATTTATTTAAATGATTTAAACAATTTAACTAAATTGTGTTACTTTAAATTATCAATGAAAAAAACATACATATTATTTAATTAGATTTTTATAAAATAAGTACTTTTATTGATATATATTTGACAGTGTTTTAAGGTATGTAGCTAATTTACACACACATGCAAAACCCCAATTGCCGAAAAAGTTGGGACATTATGGAAAATACAAAAAAACAAACAAAAAACAAAATTTATGCTTACCTGATAAATTTCTTTACGGATATGGAGAGTCCACAACGTCATTCAATTACTAGTGGGAATATCACTCCTGGCCAGCAGGAGGCGGCAAAGAGCACCACAGCAAAGCTGTTAAGTATCACTCCCCTACACATAATCCCCAGTTATTCGACCAAAGGGAAATGGAAAAGGAATACTACATAGGTGTAGAGGTGCCTGAGATTTAGTCAAAAATAACTTCCTTAATAAAGGGTGGGGTCGTGGACTCTCCATATCCGGAAAGAAAGACATTTATCACAGGTAAGCATACATTTTTTCTTTCCTAAGATATGGAGAGTCCACAACGTCATTCAATTACTAGTGGGAACCAATACCCAAGCTACAGGACACAGAATGAACAGGGAGGGAGAACAAGATAGACAAACCTAAGCAGAAGGCACCACCGCTTGAAGAACTTCTCTCCCAAAACAGGCCTCAGCCGAGGCAAAAGTATCAAATTTGGAAAAAGTATGCAGAGAGGACCAAGTTGCAGCCTTGCAAATCTGTTCCACAGAAGCTTCATTTTTGAAAGCCCAAGAAGAGGAGACAGCCCTAGTGGAATGAGCTGTCATTGTCTCAGAAAGCTGCTATCCAGCAGTCTCATAAGCAAAAAGAATTACACTTCTAGAAGGTCCTTCCTCAGAGGAAACCTCCAAGGTGGCCGCAATGACATCTTCACTAGGTCTGTATACCAGATCCTGCGAGGCCATGCAGAAGCTATTCGAATTACCGATGCTTTCTCCTGTTTGATACGAGCAATAACTTGTGGAAGGAGCACAAATGGAGGAAAGAGGTATGCTAGACTGAAATCCCAAGGAACCACCAGAGCATCTATCAGAGCGGCCTGAGGATCTCTTGACCTTGAACCGCACCTTGGAAGCTTGGCGTTCTGCCGAGACGCCATCAGATCCAAATCCGGCACCCCCTATTTGAGGGTTAGCCTGGAGAACACCTCCGGATGGAGAGCCCACTCCCCGGGATGAAATGTCTGTCTACTCAGGAAATCTGCTTCCCAGTTGTCCATTCCAGGAATATGGATGGCAGATAGACAACAATTGTAAACTTCCGCCCACTGAATAATCCGTGCCACCTCCTTCATGGCTAAGGAACTCTGAGTTCCTCCCTGGTGGTTGATGTAAGCCAAAAAGGTTATGTTGTCTGACTGAAATCTGATAAACCGGGCTTAGGACAACTGAGGCCAAGCCATCAGAGCATTGTAAATCGCTCTCAATTCCAATATATTTATGGGGAGAGCAGACTCCTCTCGAGTCCATAGTCCCTGTGCCTTTATTGAGTCCTAGACTTCTCCCCAGCCTAGCAGGCTGCCGTCTGTGTTCACATTCAACCAGGATGGTCTCCGGAAGCATGTGCCCTGAGACAGATGGTCCTGAGAAAGCACCATCTGAGAGAGTCTCTTGTCGACTGGTCTAGATCTATCCTCTGAGACAGATATGAATAGTCTCCGTTCCATTGTCTCAGCATGCATAATTACAGAGCTGTCAAATAGATTCGAGCAAAGGGAATGATGTCCATGAAAGCGACCATCAGACCAATTACCTCCATGCATTGAGCCACTGATGACTGAACAATAGACTGAAGAGAGTGGCAAGAGGAGAACATTTTGGATTTTGTGACCTCTGTCAGAAAAATGTTCATAGATAGGGAATCTATGATGGTCCCTAAGAAAACCACCCTTGTAGCTGGAACAAGGGAACTCTTTTCCAGATTCACTTTCCATCTGTGGGAATGTAGAAAAGGCAACAAGATCTCTGTATGAGAGTTTGCTTATTGAAAAGATGGCGCCTTAACCAATATGTCGTCCAGGTAGGGCGCCACAGAGAACTGACCTAGACCTGACCACTGTCAAGAGAGCCCCCAGAACCTTTGAGAAAATTCTGGGAGTTGTGGCAAAGCCCAAACGAAAGAGCTACAAACTGAAAGTGTTTGTCTAGAAAGGCGAATCTAAGGAATTTGTGATAATCCCTGTGGGTGGGAACATAAAGATATGCGTCCTTCAGGTCTATGGTCGTCTTGAACTGACCCTCTTGGACCAAAGGAAGAATGGAACGAATGGTTTTCATTTTGAAGGATGGTACCCTGTGAAACTTGTTGAGGCACTTTAGGTCTAAAATGGGTCGAAAAGTTCCCTCTTTTTTGGGCACCATGAACAGATTTGAATAGAATCCTAGACCCTGTTCCCTTACTGGAACTGGAACAATCACTTACGGGAAGGATGCCTCTCTTTTTACCTGGTCTGCAAATAATCTTGAGAGGTGGAATCTGCCCCTGGGAGGGAAAGTTTTGAATTCTATTTTGTAACCCTGAGATACTATGTCCACAGCCCAAGGATCCGGGACATCTCGTCTCCATGCTTGACAAAACAGGGAAAGTCTGCCCCCCACTTGATCTGATCCCAGACCGGGGGCCGACCCTTCATGCTGACTTAGACTCAGCTGAGGGTTTCTTTGATTGCTTCCCCTTATTTCAAGACTGATTGGGCTTCTAAGAAGACTTGGACTGCTCCTGCTTGGAAGAGGGAGAGGAAGACTTTTGACCTTTGAAGTTACGAATGGAACGAAAATTACTTTGACGTCTTTTGAGTCTGTTCTTTTTGTCTTGCTGTAGAAAAGACCCTTTTCCACCCGTAATATCAGAAATTATTTCTGCCAGACCAGGTCAGATCAAGATCTTACCCTTGTAAGGAAGCACCAGAAGCTTTGACTTAGAGGTAACATCAGTTGACCAAGATTTTAGCCACAATGCCCTGCGGGCCAGGACAGTGAAGCCAGACATCTTGGCTCCCAGTCTAATAACTTGCATGTTAGCATCAGAAATAAAGGAATTGGCTAGTTTGAGAGCCTTAATCCTAGCTTGTATCTCCTCCAATGGAGTCTCTACTAAAACTGATTCAGACAAGGCGTCGCACCAATAAGATGCAGCACTTGCTACTGTGGCAATACAAACTGCAGGTTGTAATTGAAGACCTTGATGAACATATATCTTCTTCAAATAAGAGTCCAGCTTTTTGTCCATGGGATCCTTAAAAGTAGGGACATCATAGTATTTATTAGGTTTACTAGACTTCTTAGGGTTGACAACGACAGAAGTATCGGAGTTGTCCAAAGTAGCCAATACCTCCTTTAACAGTACACGACAAAGGTGTTCAAGCTTAAAGGGACAGTCTACACCAGAATTCTTATTGTTTTAAAAGATAGATAATCCCTTTATTACCTATTCCCCAGTTTTGCATAACCAACACAGTTATATTTATATACTTTTTACCTCTGTGATTATCTTGTTTCTAAGCTTCTGCAAACTGCCCCTTTATTTCAGTTCTTTTGACAGACTTGCAGTTTAGCCAATCAGTGCTGGCTCTCAGATAACTTCACGTACATGAGCACAGTGTTATCTATATGAAACACATGAACTAACACCCTCTAGTGGTGAAAAACTGTTAAAATGCATTCTGAAAAGAGGTGGCCTTCAAGGTCTAAGAAATTAGCATATGAACCTCCTAGGTTAAGCTTTCAACTAAGAATACCAACAGAACAAAGCAAAATTGGTGATAAAAATAAATTGGAAAATTGTTTAAAATGACATGCTCTATCTTAGACTGTCCCTTTAAATCTCAAGTTTACTTCTTCAGTATCAGATGAAGGAATAATACTGTCCGAATCTGAGATTTCACCCTCAGAGGCTACTGGCGTATCATCCTCATCAGACTTAAGAAGGGCAACCTGCATAGCAATAGGTGGAACAGAAACCTTACTATCTGAATGTCTAATTTTCCTCTTGCGTTTTCCCAGCATAGGAAAAGCAGATCATGCTGCAGATACCGCAGAAGACACCTGTGCAGCAAAATCTGCAGGCAAATAAACTCCTTCAGGAGGCTGAGAGGAACTGCAGGGCACTGTATTTGACGTCATAAAGGCTTGGGACGTTTGAGCAGAAAGCTGTGGCATTGCCTGAACATCATCATCCTGAGAGACATTGGGCTCAGAGCTAAGAATGAAGCACAGAATTGCATAGGATCAACAATTTGTGCCTCAAGGCATAACAAGCATTTGTCATCACATATCTTGGTCCATGTCCATAATACTAAATAAAAAATTCCCCAAATTGTAGAATTTTTTTAAATACACTGTCACTTTTAACTTTTAATAACACAATTTGGCTGCCAGAAGCCTCTAAAACGATCCTATCCCGGATAGGATGAAGACTTCTGCTGGTCTGGATGTCCTCTTCAGCCCCATCGAATGACCACTTGTGCCTAGCTGGGTGAAGACGGCTCAAGGTAGGGTGATCTTCAATGGGGTAGTGTTAGGTTTTTTAAGGGAGTATTGGGTGGGTTTTAGAGTAGGGGTGTGTGGGTGGTGGGTTGTAATGTTGGGGGGGGTATTGTATTTTTTTTTACAGGTAAAAGAGCCGATTACTTTGGGGAAATGCCCCGCAAAAGGCCCTTTTAAGGGCTATTTGTAATTTAGTATAGGGTAGGGCATTTTATTATTTTGGGGGGCTTTTTTATTTTATTAGCGGGCTTAGATTAGGTGTAATTAGTTTAAACTTCTTGTAATTTTTTTTCCCCCTGTAATTTAGTGTTTATTTTTTCGTAATTTACTTTATTGAATTTAATTGTAATTAATTGTAGGTAGTTTAGGTAATTTATTTAATGATAGTGTAGTGTTAGATGTAATTGTAACTTAGGTTAGGATTTATTTTACAGGTAATTTTGTACTTATTTTAGCTAGGTAGTTATTAAATAGTTAATAACTATTTATTAACTATTGTACCTAGTTAAAATAAATACAAAGTTGCCTGTGAAATAAATATAAATCCTAAGCTAGCTACAATGTAGCTATTTTAGGGTTTATTTTATCGGTATTTAGTTTTAAATAGGAATAATTTAGTTAATTTTGTTAAATTTATTTAGTTTAATTTAAATTATATTTAAGTTAGGGGGTGGTTAGGGTTAGACTTAGGTTTAGGGGTTAATACCTTTAATATAGTAGCGGCGACGTTGGGGGTGGCAGATTAGGGGTTAATAAATGTAAGTAGGTGTCGGCGATGTTAGGGCAGGCAGATTAGGGGTTAATAAAATGTAACTAGTGTTTGAGAGGCGGGAGTGCGGCGGTTTAGAAGTTAATACATTTATTAAAGTGGTGGCGATGTCCGGTCGTCAGATTAGGGGTTAATAATTGTAGGTAGGTGGCGGCGATGTTGGGGGCGGCAGATTAGGGGTTAATAAATATAATGTAGGTGTCGGCGATGTTAGGGGCAGCAGATTAGGGGTTCATAGGTATAATGTAGGTGGCGGCGATGTCTGGTCGGCAGATTAGGGGTTAAAAAAAATTATTATAGTGTTTGCGATGTGGGGGGGCCTCGGTTTAGGGGTTAATAGGTAGTTTATGGGTGTTAGTGTACTTTTTAGCACTTTAGTTAAGAGTTTTATGTTCCGGCGTTAGCCCATAAAACTCTTAACTACTGACTTTTAAATGCGGTAGAAGTCTTGCCAGGAGAGGGTGTACCGCTCACTTCTTCCAAGACTTGTAATACCAGCGTTAGGCAAATCCCATTAAAAAGATAGGATACACAATTGACGTAAGGGGATTTGCGGTAGCCTCGAGTCGCGGAAGAAAAGTGAGCGGTAGACCCTTTCCTGCCTGACTCGTAATACCAGCGTGCGTTAAAAAGCAGCGTTGGGACCTCTCAACGCTGCTTTTTAAGGCTAACGCCAAACTCGTGATCTAGCCGAAAGTATTTCAACAAAATTAGCCCAAAGAAAAAAAAAGTCTTAATGAAGGTAAGATTAACCCCTAGTTTCAACATACATAATGTGCTTGCCCACTGTCAAAGAAAATCCTGTATAAAGGATTTTAAAAATGTCCCTATCTACTGCATATGACATATTCTTCTGAAGTACAAGTCTCCAAGACATAGAAGACAAAAGCACTTACCTGCAGTCTAGCTGTCTGGCAGGAAGAGAGCTCATAAGGCGTGAAAGGACACATACTCCTTACAGAGACCTGTAGAAAAAGAAAGAAAAGAGTAACCAACTCTGGCTTTCTGTACCATAGGCAGCAATGTGTTAGGAAAGAAAGCAAGGACTACCTCACAACTTCATAACTGCTTAAAAGCCACCACTACTCTACTGAAGAGATTGACGTGGACTCAGCTAAATCCAAATCCTTGCTTGCAGGGAAAAGTACCCAAAAAAGGAATTAATTTCTTCAGACACCAAACTTCCCCTCCTCCATTGACAGAGGCAAAGAGAATGACTGGGGAATATGGGTAGGGGAGTGACACTTAACAGCTTTGCTGTGGTGCTCTTTGCTTCCTCCTGCTGGCCAGGAGTGATATTACCACTAGTAATTGAATGACGTTGTGGACTCTCCATATCTTAGGAAAGAAACAGTAATTTGACAATTCAATTCACCCTGTACTATATTGAAAACACATTATTTGATGTTTAACTTTGTGAATTTAATGTTTTACTTTAAATATACACTCATAACAAATCTGATGACTGCAATACACTCCAAAAAAGTTGGGACAGTCGACTGTTTACCACTGTGTAACATCACCTTTTCTTTTAATAACACTTATTAAGTTGGTTAGGTTTAACATGCCAAATTTTCCCCTATTCATCCATTATGCATGTCTTCAGCTGTGCAACTGTACAGGGCCTTTGTTGCCTTATTTTGCGCTTCATAATGCGCCACACATTCTCAATCGGAGACAGGTCAGAACTGCAGGTAGCCCATGATAGCAACCGCACTCTCTGCTTACGCAACCATGCGCTTGTAATTCAGGCAGAATGTGGTTTGGCGTTGTCCTGCTGGAAAATGCAGGGACATCCCTGGAAAAGATGGATATCTGGATGGCAGCATATGTTGCTTCAAACTGTATACATATCTTTTTGGAACGTGTTGCAGTCATCAGATTTGAAATGAGTGTATATTTTCAAAAATACATAAATTCACAAAGTAAAACATCAAATAATGTTGTCATGTTTCTCCAAATCATTCACGCTCTCTTCTATCCTTTGTGCATTACTTCTTGCACTTAACCTTCCAAACTCCTCCTACCTACAACCACATAAAATCTCTCCTCAAACCTAGCTAATTGCATGGTATTCTGAACAGGCTTGAATCAACCTACCTACTCTCAGCATTACTTTTCCAGTCTCTATCTAAAGCCGTCGGATCGCTACATCTCTCTCCAATTGCAGTGATGTCACGCGCCTACGTTCTCACTCGGAGAACCACCGGAACTCAGAGTTGCGCAACCAGCCTCGCTTTCGTGTCACACGAACTTCCACTCGATCGCAGTTCAACTGAGTCTCTTAGCGTGGAGCCTGAAGTTTAACTTTGTCCTAGAATATTGGTAAGTGCTTACCGGTTCCTCAAATTGTCAATGCAGAATAGTAATAGCCACGCAAGCTGATTATTTTACTCAATTGTACTAGCCTCACATAGCTATGCTACGGTTCTCAGGAATGAGCTTGCCACATTGTTAAAATATATCTTCTGTTGTAGAACTACGATACATATAGTAAATATATTGTACTTCTTTTGTGTCCCCACTTAACCCTGTTATTTCATATGCTTGGTTACAAACTTATACGCTAATTGCTGCAATTAATATAGGTACTGTGGTACTTTACTGGGGTGAGTTCTTAACTCATACATCCCAGACACAGCCAACTTACACCTTATATAATTTGCTGGGTCAGCTAAATGATACAGATTGTATATGCTGCCTCCACATTGATAATCCTGTATTTTATACTGACCTAACTACAAAAATATTCTAATTATAAATAGTTCTGCAGTTGAGGTCCTATAAACCTTTTTCTCTCCTTGCAGAGAGAAAATGATCAGATCCCTGACAAATGTGTTAATAATGTGTTTTCAATATAGTACAGGGTGAATTGAATTTTAAAATTACTCTTTTTGTTAGATTTTTTGCATTTTCCATATTTTTTCGGAATATATATACTGTGTGTATATATATATATATATATATATATGTATATATATATATATATATATATATATATATACACACACTGTATGGGGAGAGAGAAGAGAGAGAAAAAAAGAAAGAGAGAGAGAGAGAGAGAGAGAGAGAGAGAGAGAGAAAAAAAAAGAGAAAGAAAGAGAGAGATGCAGCGGGCGACTTAGAAATGTGTCTTTTTTCTATATTTACCATTTATTGGACTAGTAAGTTTTTCCCTCTGGGCTAGTAGCGCTTAACCTCTGACTAGTAAACTATAGTGATATTTTCACACCCATGTGTGTATGTAAATGTGTGTGTGTGTGTGTGTGTATGTATATATATATATATATATATATATATATATATATATATATGTATATATGAACTGTGAGTAATAGAGGACTTGTGCAACATTTAAAAAATACTACCATAAGATACCACCACTACACCAATTTTGCAGATGCCATTGAAAGTATACCTCATTGTAATCTGCCAATATTAGTGTATATACATTCACTACTTTACTTCTACACAAATTTGTAATTAGCCGGTATGATCATTTATCAGCTTCAACATTGCTGTAATTATTGCAAATGAACATTAATCTCCCTCAGATATCATTCTAACTGAAATATAATTACACATTGTAATCCATCCATCATACCATATAGTAGAAAAGCATCCTGTATGTCGCTGAAGAACGTTGGGATAATAAAACATGACGACCTCCTATGTTTATAGCTCTCTAATGGGGGTTTTTAATTCCCAGTCCAAGTACTATTCTGTTTCCTCTTTTCCACGACAGTCTTTAATTTGTTCCGTTAATGTTGCTTAATACAATGGGACTATTTAGAAGTACTGAAAGAAAAGAAAAAAGCAGATGAAGAATGAAAATACTTCAGATACCAGATTGTACAGATTCGTATTATAATGCCAACTAAATAAAATATAACTTAAAGAGACCTTAAACACTTTAAGATTGTAATATAAAATAAATGATGTATGGAAAAATGTTTGAAATATACTTTCATTATTTATTTTGTCCTATTTTCATGTAATTTACTGAAAATTGTGGTCTTTCCCATTCCGCTGAGTTTTGTTAAAGTAATGGATGCTACCTTGTTGAATCTTTTCCTTATCTAAATCTCTTTTGCTGCTAATCAGGGGCACATAAAGTGTGCAAACTACTTTATTATTATTATTATTATTATTATTAACAGCAATTGTTTGCATACTTTTAAATAAAGGAAAAAAACCCTATTAAATGGACACTGTACCCAAATTTTTTCTTTTGTGATTAAGATAGAGCATACAATTTTAAGCAATTTTCTAATTAACTCCTATTATCAAATTTTCTTTATTCTCTTGGTATGTTTATTTGAAAAGCAAGAATGTAAGTTTAGATGCCGGACCATTTTGGTAAACAACCTGGGTTGTCTTTGCTGATTGGACAGCACCAATAAAAAAGTGCTGTCCATGGTTCTGAATCAAAAAATTTGCTAACTCCTTAGCTTAGATGCCTTCTTTTTAAAATAAAGATAGCAAGAGAACGAAGAAAAATTGATAATAGAAGTAAATTAGAAAGTTGCTTATAATTACATGCTCTATCTGAATCATAAATGGAAAATGTTGTGTTCAGTATCCCTTTAAGAGAATAGGGAAAAGTATGCTCTTTCTACACATAAAGTACTGTATATATTTTTCCACTTAAAATTTAACTTTTACTAGTTATAGTTAAAAAAGGCAGCAGAAATAGAAGTTGTATCTAGCATGCCAGAAAAATAGTTAAAAACACAACTCTGTAACTGTGACTTGTATAGAGTATTTCAATGTTGCTGATTTTAGGTTGTCTATCACATATGAGGAGGAGGTGAAAAAATCAACGATATTAGGTAAATGTAAGAGCAGGTAATCAGAAATATATCAAAGCACCACCCTGGCGGAGGCTGGCTCTGAGTGGAACTATGTATAAAGTGCCACAGGTAACAATAGTGAAATTAAAATAGCAATTTATTTAACAAATATTAGAAACAGTACATATACATATATATCATGGATCCATGTAGTTAACAATACTAAATAAAAACAACTCAATAAATAGTATAAAATGATGATAAAAAGTTAAACAATCTTGATGAATGAGGTGACACTCGGCAGATTATGAGCGATCACAAAAGGTGAAAATGCACAACTTATACTTCTATAATGTGCTTATAAAATAATTCACAGGCGGAATGTGAAGAAAACAGGTAAAATTCAGTTGGCTATTATATTCCTATACATATAGAAATGAAGAAAGGGATGTAGGCAAAATGTGAATGCAGGTGGTGAAAAATGAAAGCTCACAATGTGTGCTTCAATTATGTGCTTAATATATTAGTCATACGCTGACTGCGACGATACAAATATTGGTTTTCAATTAACTATCAAATGGCTAGATGTATGTTCAAAATTAAGGCGGTGACGTGAAGAAAAACTAAAACAAAAACAAAGAACAAAGAGCATGGTTATATTACAAACTGGGTCTCTATATAAGTGTGTCAGTGTGAAAGTGATCCAGGTGTATAAACAAAGGTATAAACCAACTTAGTACGTTGTCTTAAAACCAGTAAAAAGTCAAGTAAAAAATCCAAAGTAAAAATCCAAAAATGTGAAAAAATGCTGGGAATCAACGGTGATGAACTGTGCCTTTAAATAATAAAGTCTTTAACACTTGTAATGGCCTATACAAAAATGTGTGAGCAAAAGTCCCAAAAAAATGAAGAGATGAGGTGAGGCTAGCTTAAAATCAAAAATGAAAAAGTACTTAGGTGTCCCAACTTCAGTGTTTGTGTGTCAGTAACGGCTCCTATGTTCAATGGATAAGTGTTGTTAGACAAAAAAATATATATTTCAATAGTTGGTTCTGAATAGTTCCAAAGGAAAAAATATACATTAGTGTAGATTGCTTTCCAAAGAGTTTAAAAATCAGAATTGTCCTTACCCAGTCAACGCGTTTTGGTCTCACAGTGACCTTTATCAAGACTAGTTTTTAATTTTAAAATGTGGTCTTTTATACCCTACTAGTTGGTGACAGCTGTAGCGTAATACCGGAAGTGGTAGCTTAGTGGTTCCGGTTTTTTGAGATAGTAAATTCTATCTAACATAAATTTGCTAAAAATATAAATTTGCTAAAAATATATAAATCATACTATGTAACAAAAAAGATCCTTATTTTACTTAGGATGAATTGGTTGAATAAATGTTGTTTATACATTATATTAACCCGCCTTACAATATATTATATTGTACTTGTAAAATAAGGATCTTTTTTGTTACATAGTATGATTTATAAATTTTTAGCAAATTTATATTTTTAGCAAATTTATGTTTGATAGAATTTACTATCTCAAAAAACCAGAACCACTAAGCTACCACTTCCGGTATTATGCAACAGCTGTCACCAACTAGTAGGGTATAAAAGACCACATTTTAAAATTAAAAACTAGTCTTGATAAAGGTCACTGTGAGACCGAAACGCGTTGACTAGGTAAGGACAATTCTGATTTTTATACTCTTTGGAAAGCAATCTACACTATTGTATATTTTTTCCTTTGGCAGAAGGACTATTCAGAACCAGCGATTGAAATATATATTTTTTCGTCTAACAACACTTATCCACTGAACATAGGAGCCGTTACTGACACACAAACACTGAAGTTGGGACACCTAAGTACTTTTTCATTTTTGATTTTAAGCTAGCCTCACCTCATCTCTTCATTTTTTTGGGACTTTTGCTCACACATTTTTTGTATAGGCCATTTCAGGTGTTAAAGACTTTATAATTTAAAGGCACAGTTCATCACCGTTGATTCCCAGCATTTTTTCACATTTTTGGATTTTTACTTTGGATTTTTTACTTGACTTTTTACTGGTTTTAAGACAACGTACTAAGTTGGTTTACACCTTTGTTTATACACCTGGATCACTTTCACACTGACACACTTATATAGAGACCCAGTTTGGAATATAACCGTGCTCTTTGTTCTTTGTTTTAGTTTTTGTTCATGTCACCGCCTTAATTTTGAACATACATCTAGCCATTTGATAGTTAATTGAAAACCAATATTTGTATCGTCGCAGTCAGCGTATGACTAATATATTAAGCACATAATTGAAGCACACATTGTGAGCTTTCATTTTTCACCACCTGCATTCACATTTTGCCTACATCCCTTTCTTCATTTCTATATGTACAGGTGGCCCTCGTTTTACAACGGTTCAATTTACACTGTTTCAGAATAACAACCTTTTTTTCCAGTCATGTGACTGCTATTGAAAAGCATTGAGAAGCAGTGCATTTATTAAAATAGCCAGTAGGTGGAGCTATCCGCTTGGTTTGCAGTAAAGCCAAGCAAGCTGAAATTAATCAGTTTAACCAGACCTGAGCTATAGAGCAGATTTCAAAGGAACAAAATCTTCCTGTCTATAACTCAGTCCAGATTGGAATGCATAGAAAAAACTGTTTGCAGAGAAATGCAAGTGAAGTCTTTGTTGTGTGA
The DNA here is from genome assembly GCF_027579735.1 of Bombina bombina. NCBI lineage: Eukaryota > Metazoa > Chordata > Amphibia > Anura > Bombinatoridae > Bombina > Bombina bombina. The sequence continues at coordinate 530,700,101 of NC_069500.1, read as the reverse complement.
TTATTTTATTAGGTTTATAATGATGTTTAGCAAATGTTTTTGTTCATTTAACTTAGTTTAATTATATATTATGTGTTGTGTGATTATTTTATTAGGTTTATAATGCTGTCTAGCATTTAAAGTCTTAATTTTAAAGCTTTTAAAATAATGTATTAGGTGTTACTTATGACAATTTTGAGAGGGGCCTGGAACCTATCTCCCTCACTTCCCATTGACTTACATTATAAACTGGGTTTCAATTTACAACGGTTTCGATTTACAACCATTTCTTCTGGAACCTAACCCTGGCGTAAACTGAGGGCTACCTGTATAGGAATCTAATAGCCAACTGAATTTTACCTGTATTCTTCACATTCCGCCTGTGAATTATTTTATAAGCACATTATAGAAGTATAAGTTGTGCATTTTCACCTTTTGTGATCGCTCATAATCTGCCGAGTGTCACCTCATTCATCAAGATTGTTTAACTTTTTATCATCATTTTATACTATTTATTGAGTTGTTTTTATTTAGTATTGTTAACTACATGGATCCATGATATATATGTATATGTACTGTTTTTAATATTTGTTAAATAAATTGCTATTTTAATTTCACTATTGTTACCTGTGGCACTTTATACATAGTTCCACTCAGACCCAGCCTCCACCAGGGTGGTGCTTTGGTATATTTCTGATTACTTGCCTTATCCATAGTTGACAACTAGGTGTCAACACATCAGAGCCAGAGGTCTGAACGTAGTAGGCGCTTAGTGTATCCACTTTAGTAAATGTAAGAGCCTCTATTTAGGAACTGTGTCCTCTGAGGAAGCGTATAAGTGAAACGCGACCGCGTCAGGGGCTTCGTGTTTATTTTAACTGCACTCTGTTAATTTCAGACTATCTACTAATTGATATTTTTATTTGTTGTTGTAACATTTGTTGTAACATTTGGGGCATATCGTGGGAAGGATAGGGAAGAGATATATAGCATATTTAGTGTAAAAAAGTGGCTTATCTACCTTAATATAGGGCAATACAGGACACAGTTCCTAAATAGAGGCTCTTACATTTACCTAATATCGTTGATTTTTCCCCTCCTCCTCATATGTGATAGACTACCTAAAGCAACATTAAAATACTCTATACAAATCACAGTTACAGAGTTCTGTTTTTAACTATTTTTCTGGCATGCTAGATACAACTTCTATTTCTGCTGCCTTTTTTAACAACTAGTGAAAGTTATATTTTAAGTGGAAAAATATATATGTTATGCTAAGAAAGAGCATACTTTTCCCTATTCTTTTAATAGGGTTTTTTCCTTGATTCAAATGTTGTAATATGCTCTAATCTAAGCACACCCACAGCCAGTTACCTCCTTCTATAATATAGACAACAAGGTCAGCTGAGAGACAATAGAATGTTTGCCTTTTCCAGCAAATATGGGATCACTTCCCTTTGTTTTGTTTGCATACTTTATTTGTCCCTAATTCTCCTCAGCAGAAGAGATTATATAAGGGAAACCTGGGTTTCAACATGGTGGCACCCAATACAGTTTAGAAACAAAAAACTTTACACTTATTTCTTCAAAACTGAATTAAAGGGACAGTCAACACTTACTTTAACATAGAAACATAGAAACATAGAAACATAGAATTTGACGGTAGATAAGAACCAAAAAGGCCCATCAAGTCTACCCATATTACATGTTACTTTTTCCTTAGGATAGCCTTATGCATGTCCCAGGCATTTTTAAATTCCTTTACAGTCTTTGTGTTTACCACCTCAAATGGAAGTTTATTCCATGAATCCACCACCCTTTCTGTAAAAAAATGCTTCCTCAAATTTCTCCTGAATCTACTACCCTCTAACTTTAGATTGTGACCCCTTGTTTTGGCATTTATTTTTTTGTGAAAAATGCTTTCAGCTTCTATTTTATTAAGTCCCTTCATATATTTGAAGGTTTCTATCATGTCACCTCTTTCCCTTCTATCCTCTAAACTATACATATTTAGATCATAGAGTCTTTCTTTGTATGTTTTATATTTTAGACCATGTACCATTTTAGTAGCCCTCCTTTGGACAGCTTCTAGTTTATTTATATCTGTCTTAAGATATGGTCTCCAGAACTGTACACAGTATTCCATATTTGGTCTAACTAATGATCTGTAAAGTGGCATAAGAACCTTGCTATTTCTGCTAATAAAACCTCTTCCAATGCAACCAAGCATTTGACTGGCCTTGCTGGCTGCACTGCGGCATTGTGTACCAAATTTTAAATCATCTGAAATAATAATTCCCAAATCCCTTTCTTCTTTAATTACAGTCAGTAATGTACCATTGAGACTATAATTGGCCTTTGGGTTTTTGGATCCTGTATGCATAATTTTGCTCTTGGTAATATTAAATTTCAGATCCCATTTATTTGACCAGTCCTCTAGTTTTTTTTAACATGTTTTTATATTGAAAATAACAAAACGGAGGTCCGTCTACACTATACCCCTCCTGCCTTGCCGCCTTGCTTCTGTCCTAATCAGCGGCGCTAACTACTCTAATACCCGGTAAATATGGATGCCGGACTCCCCCCACCATTACGTAGCTGCCTTCTTCTTCAACTTATAAGCAAATCAGAATCCAGGCATCGGACAGAAATTGCAAGCGCGTGCAATTTCAGTCCGAGGACTGGATTCTGATTTGCTTATAAGTTGAAGAAGAAGGCAGCTACGTAATGGTGGGGGGAGTCCGGCATCCATATTTACCGGGTATTAGAGTAGTTAGCGCCGCTGATTAGGACAGAAGCAAGGCGGCAAGGCAGGAGGGGTATAGTGTAGGCGGACCTCCGTTTTGTTATTTTCAATATAAAAACATGTTAAAGTAAGTGTTGACTGTCCCTTTAATATAATTTTGAAACATAGATAATAGATTGTTAGTATTATCTGCTTGCTATGAATACATCATATTATCTAGCATGTATTTACTATTAAATGTCGCTTTAAAAGGATGCTAACCTAGCAAGAAAAGCAAAAAGATTTGCTTTCTTTACAATACCAGTTTAAATGTAATTATATTTATATGTATACACACACACATACATATATATAATATACACACACATATATATATATATATATATATATATATATATATATATATATATACATACACACACACACACACTTATATATATATATATATATACACACACATATATACACACACACATATATATATATATATATATATATATACATACACACACACACACATATATATATATATATATATATATAAATATAACACAATAGCCACATCTTTATCTGTATACAACACAGATATATATATATATATATATATATATATATACACACACACAATACATATATATATATATATACACACACATACATATATAAATATATATATATACACATATACACACATATATATATATATACACACACATTTATATATATATATATATATATATATATATATATATATATATATACATATATATATACACACACATTTATATATTATACGATTTTAGACTAGTCACTGATCTGCAAGGGATGTGTAACATGTCCTTGATACCTAGACCAGTCACTGAACTACGATCAGTCATTTAACTATTGGAATTGTTAAGAATTGTATACTATATAAGTCAATAACTTTTAGACGAAATCAGCTGCGGAATGCTAGATCAGTGGAAAATATGCTGTATCAGTCAGTACCTATAGGGAATGCTAGATTAGACCGTTTCCTGCTGCTGCCTGTCCTATCTAATACAGGTATGCGAAAGTGATTTTTAGGTCTAATATACACAATTACACTAAACTTATGGCTGCTTCGAATGTAATACCAGACAGAATATTTATCGATCTGGTAACCTGCGGAGATCTAGTCACTGGGATATCGGAGCAACTAATAAACGAAAAGCAACTGATATGCAGTGAATGTCAGAAATAAATTATCTATAGGCAGGACCAGTCTCTAATCTCTAAGCTATATAGAAACATTAACTACTATGTTTTAAGTCAGTCAGCGATCTACAATAGATGCAAGGGAAATTTACGTTCGAGACAGACGGGGAAGTCACTAATACGTAGTCTGCAGCAGGTGTAGTTTTTGCGCTACCTGTAAATGCCTCTGCTGTACACATAACTCTATTTGGAATCTGTCTTCTGTCAGCTGTTTTCCTCCTCTTTAGAATAGCCAGGTGTACTTCCCCATTGTCCAATCACAGCTAGAACCATGAGAACACACACGAACACCCTTGACCAATCGTATCAATTTACACGCTGGTAGGCGGGTAAAAAAACAACTTTAATGTCAATAGTGCATTTCTAACCAACGAAAACACAGTAGTAATTCCTTGAAGTTTTGGTTGGTGTAATACAGGGGGACTGTTACCAAGGTGTCTGACTCGACGGCATCAAGAATACTTCGCGCGCATTTAGAGTGGAAGAAATGTTTGCAAATATAATTTGATTTACAGAATATCTTGACATAGAAATATACTGTATATGAATATGGCGTGTGCGTAGTGCGTATTGTACACCAGTCCTCAAGTACCGACAAGAGGCCAGGTAGGGTTGCCAGGTGTCCTCTTCAAAAATACCGTGCAATTTGTTGGTTACTGGGCAAAATTGTTGGTCGGATCACAAAATGCCTCCCCCAAAAGCTCTACATTAGCCCCATCATGTATATTTTCGAAACTGGTCAATCATTTTACCCCTGGTCTGCCTGTAACATAGAAATCTATTTTTTATGAGGCTTTTTTACATTTAGCTATCATACAGGGACTTATGAAAAAAACTGGACATTTAAGTGTCCTGTATTTTTGTGAATATTTTACCGGACACCTTGCAACTTTAGCTGTGAGGGGCACTGAAGACTGCTGCACGGCATATTTGGTAATAGCGCTAGCTCTTACAACATTGTAACGTCAGACATACATTGTTTAATTATACAAGTAATTATTAAGGGGTCAATGAATGAATAGTAATAGGGACTCAATATTTTCCAAACTTTTCTTTACCACAGACTCCTCAGCAGCAATAAAACGAAATGAATGAAGCAGCAAGATGTCAGCCAGTCAGAAAACAGTATCTCAGGAGTAAGACCAATTCAGTAATCCCACAATTCATTGTTATTTGCTGCTCCCTTATAGTTTTCAAGTGATATATTTTCTTAATACAAGGAGTCTTTCATATATTAGGTTACCTAGCTTAAATGTAAAGTAAACACCTTGAGATTTTTATTTAAAATGTTTAGTTGTGTGTAATGAAACCGTTTTTACATTTATTTTGCCCCCTTTTCATGTAATTTAGCTCTGAAATTGATGATTTCCTAATTCTCTGAACTTTCAAATGCGCCCTTTTGACTTCTCAAGGCTTAAAGTGAAGGTCCATTTTGATGAATTAGTGCCCGGTTTTTAGTAAACCTTTTAAAAACAAGGGCACTTTAATTAACCCCTTAATGACCGAGGACGTGTAGGGTACGTCCTCAAAAAAAAAAAGGCAGTTAACGCCTGAGGACGTACCCTGCACGTCCTCGGTGTGGAAAGCAGCTGGAAGCGATCCTGCTCGCTTCCAGCTGCTTTCCGATTATTGCAGTGATGCCTCGATATGGAGGCATCCTGCAATAACCTTATATGGCCATCCGATGCAGAGAGAGCCACTCTGTGGCCCTCTCTGCACCGGACATCGATGGCCGGTATCGTTGGTGGGTGGGAGGCGAGTGGGCGGCCATCGGTGTGACGTCGAGGGGGGCGGGACCGCCGGGGGCGAGCACGGACGCGCGCGCGTGCACGGAGGGTGGCGGGCAGGCGCGGGTGGGAACCGCTACACTACGGAAAATTAATATAAAGTTAAAAGTGCCATAAGCACACAAAAAAAAAGCACAAAAAGAGATCGTGGAGGGGTGGGGGGTTGGTTTTTGTGTGGGGGGAAGCTACACTACAGAAAAGTTAAAAAAATGTAAAACAAAAACCTTTTTTCTTCTAAACTGGGTACTGGCAGACAGCTGCCAGTACCCAAGATGGCGCCCATTAAGTTAGAGTGGGAGGGTTAGGAAGCTGTTTGGGGGGGATCAGTGAGGTTGGGGGCTAAGGGGGGATAGTACACAGCAGCATATGTAAGTATGCTTTAAAAAACCCACCAAAAAAACAAATATAGCTTTTATTTTAGTACTGGCAGACTTTCTGCCAGTACTTAAGATGGCGGGGACAATTTGGGGTGGGGGAGGGAAGAGAGCTGTTTGGGAGGGATCAGGGGGTCTGATGTTTCAGGTGGGAGGCTGAGCTCTACACTAAATCTAATATTAACCCTGCAAGCTCCCTACAAGCTACCTAATTAACCCCTTCACTGCTAGCCATAATACACGTGTGATGCGCAGCTGCATTTAGCGGCCTTCAAAATACCAAAAAGCAACGCCAAAGCCATATATGTCTGCTATTTCTGAACAAAGGAGATCCCAGAGAAGCATTTACAACCATTTGTGCCATAACTGCACAAGCTGTTTGTAAATGATTTCAGTGAGAAACCTAAAATTGTGAAAAATTTAACGTTTTTTTTAATTTGATCGCATTTGGCAGTGAAATGGTGGCATGAAATATACCAAAATGGGCCTAGATCAATACTTGGGGTTGTCTACTACACTACACTAAAGCTAAAATTACCCCAAAAAGCTCCCTACATGCTCCCTAATTAACCCCTTCACTGCTGGGCATAATACACGTGTGGTGCGCAGTGGCATTTAGTGGCATTCTAATTACCAAAAAGCAACACCAAAGCCATATAAGTCTGCTATTTCTGAACAAAGGGGATCCCAGAGAAGAATTTACAACCATTTGTGCCATAATTACACAAGCTGTTTGTAAATAATTTCAGTGAGAAACCTAAAGTTTGCTAAAAAATTTGTGAAAAAGTGAACGATTTTTTGTATTTAATTGCATTTGGCGGTGAAATGGTGGCATGAAATATACCAAAATGGGCCTAGATCAATACTTTGGGTTGTCTACTAAAAAAAAATATATACATGTCAATGGATATTCAGAGATTCCTGAAAGATATCAGTGTTCTAATGTAACTAGCGCTAATTTTGAAAAAAAAATGGTTTGGAAATAACAAAGTGCTACTTGTATTTATTGCCCTATAACTTGCAAAAAAAGCAAAGAACATGTAAACATTGGGTATATCTAAACTCAGGACAATATTTAGAAACTATTTAGCATAGATGTTTTTTGGTGGTTGTAGATATGTAACAGATTTTGGGGGTCAAAGTTAGAAAAAGTGGGGTTTTTTTTCAATTTTTCCTCATATTTTATAAATTTTTTTTATAGTAAATTATAAGATATGATGAAAATAATGGTATCTTTCGAAAGTCCATTTAATGGCGAGAAAAACGGTATATAATATGTGTGGGTACAGTAAATGAGTAAGAGGAAAATTACAGCTAAACACAAACACCGCAAAAATGTAAAAGTAGCCTTGGTCCCAAACGGACAGAAATTGGAAAAGTGCTATGGTCATTAATGGGTTAATCAAAATTGACATTTCACATGTTTTCTTCAAAAACGTACCTTTTATTCCTGAATGCCGCTCCAGCGATTTCCCCCGGCCATCGGAAGCCTCTGCAGACGTCAGAAATGACGAATCAGGCTTCCTCCAATCACAGTCCCCCCCCCCCCCCCCCGGGGGAGTCTTGGCCCGATACAACGCTGTGATTGGAGAAAGCCGGATTCATCATTTTGGATCTGCGAAGATGGCTTGCTACGGGTGGAGGAAGTGCTGGAAAGGTAAAATTTTTTTTAAGAAAACAATGAAAAATGACTTCCGGTGAGCGGCTCAGCAAGATGGCCACTGCTTCACACTGCTCTGTGTATGTCAGCTGCTGTTGAAAGAATTGTGGCTGAATCTTAAGCCATCCAGACCTCCCTTGACAATAACTGTGTCCGGGAAACTTGTGGGATCTGGAAGCTCCAACTCCTGGCCACTGAGAAGGCATACAAAGAAATTTAAACCCACTCTCCTTTTTTTTTTGGGGGGGGGGGGGAGTGTTCTCTACGGAACCCAAGATGGAGCGCACTATTTCCTCCCTCATTGACATTTTTCAACCCTTGTTTGATTCCCTAGCGGCTGCTATGGATGAACTACTCTGGGAGACACGAGTGTTCCGCACAACCGACAGTACAAAAACTTCCCTTACCGGGGTGAGAGTGCCACTGCAGTTACCAGCAGGCAAAAGGAATGCAGAAGGGGCCTTTTCAGCGGTGGCCATTTTGGACCATGGCATGGCATCCCCGGCGAGAGATGCAGGCTATGTCACAGTCCTAACACAGATGAGTGGCCGGGTTGCTGGGGAGACTGGAATAGGTGGCGACCGCCAAACGCACTACTCCACTGATGTCTTTGCAGACTTTGTCTCTACATCGGGAGACCTACCGCGTAGCTTGAGGATGAAATCTAACAACCCTGCACACCCGGTCTCTTGCTCTCCCTGGCACTATGCTCAGACCGCTAGCAGCTTCAGCACAAAGGTCACTGTCTTTGGCGCCACAAATTTTGCCGCCGACTCTCCTTGGCTCTATGTTCCTATACCTAGCCCCTTACTGTGCCTCAGCCTTCGATTAAGAGATAGGCTGCACCAACCGAAAGCTGGAGTGGGATAAAACTACGCAAGATTGATTCGTCCCTTCTTGGGTATTGCAGCATATTCCCCTAACTGCTGTGTACATGACTCGAACGATGAAGGAGATGTGAGCACATTCTATTTTATCAACAGGCGGTACATCTCTTACACGGAACTGTATCTATGCTGGACTCGGACAATTTGCCTACTTTGCCCTGCTTGTTCGTTGCGGAGTCATAGCCTCTTTGTATTTTTGGCTAGTTGTAGAAATGTTGGTTGCTGTTGTATGCCTGAGCTCTGTTTTGTCTTCTTAACTGCCATAACTCTCTATACACCTTAATTGATGTTCTATCAGTACCCACAAATATTTAATGAATATCTTATTCTGGGAGCGAGTGAATCTAAAGACTCTGTAACAATAGGTTGTAGAGGCTGAAACCTCACTTCAGTGTTTGTGCACGTCTGCTACCAGTCCATTAATACCATACTGTGTTTTATTTCTCATTTAAATGGTGGCTATGTATATTTTGCAATGTTCATTAAGGAAATGTTTGATGTTTATTATCCCTTGTTTTACCCTGGCTTCTGTATATAGCCAAAAATGTGGCTCATAACACACAATGGGGCCATTCCAGTTTATAGTGAATATACTGTTATGGTGTGAAGTGATATTTCATTAGTAGCTCTAAAAGGGCAGAGAAAGGTACTAACTATGCACTTAACCATGCCGTAAATGTACACGTCTATTTCATGCTTGCAACCTTCTTATATGCACTCATTACCCATACAGCTAGATAGTTAAATATTAGACATGCCTTCCTCGCTTAGCCTCTAGACCATGGTAATATGCCCAGCATATTTGACTGCCAACATATAGCCGCTTAATTCCATCAAATATGCTTATTTGTTAGGCAGCAGCCACTAGGACTTGCTTTCTAAGTTGGGCTATGTTATGTTATGTGCGTGTATGCTTGTGCGACACTTAGTTCTCATTGCTTCATTTTTATTATTATTCATTTATTTTTAGCTTGTCCTCCTAGGGACAAAGTATATCAGCTCTTTGTGCACATTTATCAATTCACAAAAACCCTTATTCCTGAAAAGCGAATATCACTTTGAACCTCCATGTTCCTTTCATGTTTCCCAAGATCGCTATTACTCTAAACATGTCTACTATTATGTAACCTATCGCAATGACTCCAATGTCATGCTAACAACATAGAATCCATCATGAATTTGTATGATTTTCTGTTTAAGGAGCTATTAACGCTGGATGTATTGGCTATCTAATTGGCAGGTCAATATAGAACTGCTTGGTGACATTATGCATGTACTGGCTTCTAGGGGCTCCTCCTGACTTCATAGAATTACTCTGATCGAAACTAAAGATACACGTTAACATTACTGTAACACTTTCAGCATTAGGCTGTTAACATGGATCTTATTAGAGTTCCATATAGTCCAGGCACATATATAAGCTGCTTAGTAACTTAACTTGTTATCCCATGCCTCTAGAAACTTGGCTACTAACGTGAAATGGGGCACTGCACAGTAGATTACTTGTGTTGTACGGCTCAACACCTACGTGGAGAGGCTACTTACTCCTTGTTTGTGTGAATGGGTTAGTCTGCTTGTTTGGTTTGTGTGTTTGTATTTTATGTTAAATTAGGTTTAGGTTGGTTTGTTTGTTTACAAAAATAATAAAATCCCAACATCATGGTGCAAGGGAATACATATGCTAGAACACTTTCTAACTCATATACATCTTTTGCAGTTCTCAAAACGAATGTGAGCAATGCGTGTTACTATATCTGGTAAAAATATGCAGTTGTATACCAAATTGCCTTGTTATTCTTATATTATTTTACTGCACCCTGCGTGGTGCGTCACGGATATGCATTTTATCACTGTACCATGTGTTGGTTATAAATAAAATTTAAAAAAAAAAAAAGAAAACAATGAAATGTCAATTTTGATGAATTCCATTGTTTTTAATAGGTTTATTAAAAACCGGACACTAATTCATCAAAATAGACGTAGAGATACTAAACACAAATCTTTTCTTTCATGATTCAGCATGCCATTTTAAGCAACTATCTAATTTACTCCTATAAAAAAAATTGCTCTCTTGCTATGTTAATTTAAAAGGCAGGAATGTAAAGCTTAGGAGCCGGCCCATCTATAGTTCAGAAGCTGGGTTATGCTTGCTTATTGGTGGCTAAATTTATCAGAGCATGCAATTTTAAGCAACTATCTAATTTACTCCTATTATATAAAAAAAATGTTCTCTTGCTATGTCAATTAAAAAGGCAGGAATGTAAAGCTTAGGAGCCGGCCCATTTTTAGTCCAGAACATGGGTTATGCTTGCTTATTGGTTGCTAAATTTATCCACCAATAAGCAAGCGCTATCCAGAGTTCTGAACCAAAAATGGGCCGGTTCCTAAGCTTTACATTCCTGCTTTTTAAATAAAGATAGCAAGAGAATAAAGAAAAATGGATAATAAGAGTAAATTAGAAAGTTGCTTTAAAATTGCATGCTCTGTCTGAATCATAAAAGAAAAAAATTGGGTTTAGTGTCCCTTTGACCTGCTACATATATTTCCCAGATTGTCTTTAACTGATAATAACTGAAAACAATTGACTTTATACTAACATTATACAATGGCTAGCCTTGTCTGCAGACTCAATCCCTGCTTGGCTCCTCCAAATAAGTCAAATCGTGGGGGGAGTTTTGCTATTGATAAACAATTGCCGTAAAAATAAGGTTTATTTGTTTTAAAACCGCCTAGACTTGGCTGATATGTTATTCTACAGAATCACAAAAATACTTCACTAACCAGCACTGGTAAGAGGTTTACAAATAAGAGAATGGCTTTAAATAAATCTACAGGCACAGGAGGAAAAATAATAATATGGTGAGCAGTAATCATGATAGTGTAGTTGTACCCAACAGTTTCATTTCCCTTTTAAGTTAACCCCTGCACACTAATGTCCTGGTTATTGCCTTTTACTTCTGCTGACAACTGAGCAGTGGACAGGTGCACCACTACTTGAATGTCAGCTAAATCTTCCTGCAGGTCCGTTGCAGTGATTTCGGGGGTTTGTTTAGCTTTCCTGACCACTCTACAAGTAGCTTTCTTGGTCTTTGAGATGTTTTCTTCACTTCAGCAGCTTGTCTTCCATTTCTTAACAAAATTTCAGACTGTAGAAACTGTATGCAGGAATCTTTTAGACATTTTTTATGTTTAAATCTTTTATTAAAGGTATGCGAAGTGTAACAGGTAATAACACATCAATGGAGCAGTTGGTACACTGAATAGATTAGAATACAAGGTGTAGTATTTAGAGTAGACATGTCCATTTCAAATTGCTTCAACAATAGAAGCTATACAAATGATCATTATCATCATGTCGATTAGTCATTAAATATCTGATCAAGCCTTGTGTGTTTACAGGTTCCGAATGGCTCCAAGAAGTGATGTCTCCCAGATACCATTTTACATAAGATTATAACAGTAAATTATAACAAAAAAGTAAGAAAAAAAAATAAATAAAAAAAAATATGAAAAGTCTGTAACATTAGTCAACTAGGAATGACTGAAATAGGATCTAAATTAAACTCCTAAAAACCATTCAAATTCTCCAATTAATCAGTGCATAAAAAAAAAGGGTATCAGAAAGGAAAAAGAAAAAAGGATAAAGGATTGCCGAGAGTCCCCCCTGCACTTCTTTCTACTTGTCAACCCCTAAGTCTCTCTCTCTCTTTCTACATCTCACGGCCACATCTAGACCCCCGTGGTTAACGCCTTGTTCATTGTCCAGTAAAACCAGACCTTCTCAAATTGTACCTGTGTATCCATCACTTGTGAGGCCGATTCGTACATGCGGTATGTTAAGGATATTCTGTTATATATTTCCTCCCATGGAGGAGCTGTGATTTTCCAGTATTTTGCAATACAGGTTCTGGTGACCGTGCAGATGATTTTAATAAATGTGTTTATTTGTTTATTAAATTGTGAAAGAGGTATATGTAGTAAAGCCTGAGCTGGGGTCAACTGAATGCGCTCCTCCAAGACTGAGCTAAGTAAGCCGGATATTTTAGTCCAGGTTTCTTGTATTGTCTCACATTCCCACCACATATGATAATATGAGCCTACTTCCCCACATCCCCTGTAGCAAAACCGATTGTGACTAGAAGACATGTGGGCAGTTTTAACCGGAGTTAGGTACCATCTAAACATGGTCTTGATTGTGTTTTCTCTCATGTCTGCACTTAGTAGCCCTTTACAAGCTGAATCAAACAAGTCATCCCACCATTTTTTATCTTTGTGCAGGTTTAAATCTTTCTCCCAGCTCAGGAGCATCTTAGATTTAGGTGAGTTACTAGATGTTTGGATCTGCAAATATAATTTGGAGATGGCCCCCTTTGGTCTCTGTGTGGATTTAAGCAGAGCCTCCAGCGCAGTGGGTACACTAGGTAGGAGGTCTTTTGTATAATCATGTATTGCCGAGTTGACTTGCAAATACTGGAACCAATGTAATTTCGTTGAGTCTAGTTGGGTCTGAATCTGGTTGAATGTCTTAGGTTTCTTACCCTCCATCCAATCTGCCACCCTATATAGGCCTTTATTGGCCCATTTATCTAAGGTAAGATGTAGATCTTTAGGAAGTAGGTATCTGATTGGACATACTAATGTTTGGTTAGATAATAGGTTTTGTCTTTTGGTCAAAAAAGACCACATTTGAATAGAATGAGTTGTGGCATGTAAGCCTGGTGTGTCTGTGAGCCCCTTCGTAATGTGTCTATTCCAAAGAATATCGTCAGGATAGGTTGAGTCTCTAAGCCTGGTTTCTAGGCAGGGCCATATGATTCCTTCCATTCTTCCCCCTGTTAATGTCGTCTGGGCTAACCTCGCTGCTCTATAATAGTCTATTATATTAGGTGCTCCTACTCCTCCCAACCCCCGGTGTTTTGTAAAAAGTGCGGTTGATATTCGGGCTATTTTATTTCCTCTGATGAAGGCTATTAACTCTTTTTGTAGTTTTTGAAGATCATTTATCGGTACATTAATGGGAAGGGTCCTAAATAAATATAGTATCCTGGGTAAGATTGACATTTTAACTGACGCCAATCTGCCCAACCACGAAAAAGTGTGTGTCTTCCATTTGTTTATATTTTTCCTGATCTCTTTGTATATAGGTTCATAATTATATTTATATAGTTGGTTAATCTGGGATGTTAGATTTATTCCTAAATATTTAAGTGAATGATTGGCCCATCTTAGTTCAAAATTAATTTCTAGGATTTTTTTGGTGTGTTGTGGAAGCCCTAAAGATAGTGCCTCACATTTATCAAGGTTAATTTTATACCCCGAAATTTGGGAGAATTGGTCTAATAGTTCGTATAGGTTGGGCATTGATATGAGTGGTTTCGAAAGTGTTAGAAGGATATCATCCGCAAAGAGTGTCAGCTTATATTCTTGGTCTCTGACCTTCACACCTGTAATGTCTGTTGCTAGTCTAATTTTAGCCGTAAGGGGTTCTATGCATATCGCAAAAAGTAGAGGGGAAAGCGGGCATCCCTGTCTCGTTCCATTTAGTATGGGGAAAGTCTTAGATTTATATCCTGAGACAGATACTTGGGCAGAGGGGATCGAATAGATTGCGTCTAGAGCTTTGATAAAGGCACCCCCAAATCCCATCTGTCGTAACACAGCTAACATGTATCTCCAGTCTACTCTATCGAATGCCCTCTCCGCATCCAGCGATAGAAGCAGAGAAGGCATCCGAGTTCCCCCCACATAATCTATAATATCTATCAACCGACGTACATTGTCTGGTGCTTCTCTATCTTTTACAAACCCTACTTGATCCGGATGTATCAGTTTTGGAAGAATATGTTTTAACCGATTAGCTAGGATTTTTGTCAGGATTTTCAAGTCCTGGTTGATAAGTGAAATAGGGCGGTAGCTTGCACACAGCTTATGGTTTTTACCTGGTTTGGGAATCACTATTATTTTGGCTTGTAACATGTCTTTCGGTATACTATGACCTTCTAGAATGAAATTACAAAAATCTGTAAGGTGAGGAACTAATATTTCTTTGAATGTTTTATAGTATTCCCCTGCAAATCCATCTGGCCCTGCAGCCTTCCCCGTCTTGAGGTCCTTGATGACCGTCAAGATTTCTACTCTCGTGATTGGGGCATTTAGTGTGTCATTGTCCTCTAATGTGAGTGTGCGTAAATCAGAGTCCCTCAAGAATTTTGAAGTGAGGTGTTCTAGTTTATTGGAATGTGCTACTTTGTTGCCATCATATAACTTTCCGTAAAAGTCTGCGAACGCGTCCACTATGCGCTGTGGATGGGACACGGAGGTGCCATCTGTGAGAAAGATAGAGGGGATAATAGAAGCCCTACTCCTCTCTCTTAATTTATTTGCCAAGAACTTATCGGGTTTGTTCGCATGGATGTAATATTGTGTGTTTAGTCTCTGTATTGCTCTAGTTGAGTAGTTGTTTAGTATGTTGGCCAGATTGTTCCTCTTAATTGTGAGGTTAGATAGAACTTCCTTTTTCTGGGTTAGCTTGTGTTGTTTCTCTAGGTCAGATATTTCTTTGTGTAGTTGTGTTAGTTGGGTTTTGTACTGTTTATTTCTAATGGATTTGTCTTGGATGAATAATCCTCGCATGTATGTTTTATGTGCAGCCCAAGGGGATATTGGATTGGACGTAGAATCTTTATTGAGTTCCCAAAAGTCAGTCAAATACTTAACAAATTTATCTCTATGTATGGGGTTTTTAAGATGTGATGAGTCGAACGTCCAAGATCTAGCTCTCTGGGTATCTACAAGTCCTTCTAGATGAAGGGATAGTATAGAATGATCAGACCACACACATGTGTGGATTGTCGATGTCTGGAGGAGTGGTTGTAAAATCTGGCTGATGTGTATATATAGTCAAGTCTCGTGTATTGTTTGTGGGCGGCTGAGTAAAAAGTCGTGTCTGTTGTATCTCCATATAATGTGAACCATGAGTCAAACAGTGCATGTGGAGCTAGATGTTCCTGAATAGAATTCACTATTTTATTATGTCTTATATGTTTAGCTGTAAGTTTGGATTTGGATTCTATAAATTTGGTCATGGTAATGTTAAAGTCACCTGCCAGTATAACTTTATATTGGGACCAGTCAGTGAGAAGGTTGGAAACATGACCAAAAAAAGAGTGTTGGTTGTCATTTGGTGCATATATGTTGCAAAGAATAACATTAGTTTCACCAAACTGGCCCTTAATTATAAGGTATCGCCCTTCCTTGTCCGCTATAGTAGATTCATGTCTAAAGGCTAAATCTGCGTGAATAAGGATTGACACCCCTCGTTTTTTTGTTGCTGTAGTTGCATGGAAGTGTTGTGTGAAATTTCTGGCCCAATATTTTGGGATTATATCTCTGGTAAAGTGAGTTTCCTGGAGAAATAGAATATTGGCCCCCAGGAGGTGATATTGAGACATGGCTGTACGTCTTTTGATATTGGTATTTAAACCTCTCACATTATGAGATATGAGGTGTATTTGTGGGATCATGTAACTAGTGTATTGTGGTGCATAGTCTTTGTCAATCTAAGAACCCAAACTATTAATACATACAGTCCCGGAAAAATGAATGAGTTCACCAAGAGGATAATTATGTGTTGTTCTGACTTGTGGAGGAGAGCAGTCTCGGCATCCTTAAAAAAAAAGAGAAAATATTAATAAAACAGAACTAATGAAAAACATACAGTAAAAATAAAATCTGTAAAAAGAAAGTTTACACCTAACTGGTAGGTAAATGTACATTATTCCTAAGAACAATTAAGGGCTAATTAAATAAGCTGAGTAATAACAATGGATATATATTCTGCTGGTGTGTCAGCGTCTGATAAATCATTTTAACCTAACTAATTGTGTTTTTAAACAGGAACTGATTTCAACTGTCTTCCTCGTATAGAAGGAAGTAAACTATTAACTTTGTTCGGTTGCTGCAGGTGCAGAGTGAAAATATCCACCACAGGTGCTCCACCTAGGGAACGCCCGTGTGGTGTCCTAGAAGTAAAGAGCAAGAAACAGTTTCTCTTGTGTCAGATGTGTGTCATTTCTTAACTCTTTTGCGATTTACTTTTGTCCATCTGGTTTGGCCGGAGGTCCCCGGTGTCGATTGTGACTGTTCCTCAATTGGTGTTATCGGGGTTTCCAACCCCAGTACTTTGCAAGTGGATGAGATATCTTCGGTATTTTGAACTGTGATGGTTTTGTTATCTTTGATGATATGTAGGGCGAAGGGGAAGCCCCATCTGTATTTTATTTGATTTTTGCGTAGAAGAGACGTTAGAGGGCGTAAAGAGCTTCTTCTTTGAAGAGTTCTGAGGCTGAGGTCTTGGAAGAACTGAATGACGCTGCCTTGAAATTTGTAGGTTGGTTTGTTTCTGGAGGCCTGCATAAGTTTCTCTTTATCTTGGAAGAATGAAAGCTTGATGATGACATCTCTAGGGGGTGCTTCTCCTTTGGGTTTTGCTTTGAGCGCTCTGTGGGCCCTTTCAATAGCAAATTCTGATTCTTCCATCTCCCCTGTAATATTTCTGAATAAGTGTTGCAGATATGTGTTGAGGTCAGGGTTAGTGATTGTTTCAGGGACTCCCTTTAGTCTGATGTTGTTTCTGCGCGACCTATTTTCTAGGTCATCGACCTTGTCCTGTAAATTATCAATGGTTTGTTGTTGTAATTGTAGAGCCTGAGACGTAGCTTCTAGTTCCTCTGTTACTGTGTCTTTGTGCTCCTCCAGAACTTCCAATCTCCCTCCCAGGTCTGCCAAATCAGCTCGAATGTCAGTAAGGCTAGACGTGACAGCAGTATGCATCGAGTCTATTTTCCCCCACAATTTTTCAAAATTTGCCGCTATGTCCTGTTTTGAGACTAACTCTCTAAGATCTGCTTTTGTTACTGGAGTTGTCTCACTAAGGGGAGAAGAGTCTCCGTCTGTATCTGAGTCATTATCCATTTCAGCGGTTACTCGCTCAACTGATTTGGTGTGACGTGTGGGCTTAAAGAAAGTGCTCACGTTTGGTGGTTTATTTGTTTTCTCTCCTTTAACAGGTTTTTTAACTGACATATTAGCTGTCTGTTTTTATGAATAAGATTTGTATTCCGTAGAGATGTAATATATGGGTATGTGGAACCTTCAGATTGGAAGTATTATTGTAGTGATGCAGAGCAGAATTGCTAATCGAATGAGGAGAAAAAAAATGTTTCTGGTTATTTGAGAGGAATAAGTCTGTCTGCTTATATGCTTGTACTGAGATGCAGGTCTTTTTTAGTATCTCTTCTTTATTGCTGCGTGGGCTTAAATAGTAGGGGTAGTGAAGTTGTTATTAGTTTTCCCTTTAAAGCAGCGTTCCTGTGTCTGTGTATTGCAAACTTTATTTGCTAATCCTATGATTCAAGTTAGCCCCAGCACTCTTCTATTTAATATAAAATAGCCCTTCCTTGTAATTTTGCTGATTCACAGTATGCTTCAGATGGTCTTATCTAATGTCTCTATGTTTAGTATTTCCCCTTCATTGCTTGAAAAGGAACCGGAGCTGTGACATCTGCTCCCTTGCTCTGATGCTGCTCAGCGTATAATGCATGGAGGGGTAAAAAGTAGTGTATTTGATATGACAGGGTAGTCCCCCCCTCCGGCTCTTAACTATGAGATGTTAGTTGAGACAGATTACTCTGGGCCTGAGTATGTCACTAATGGCTGCCGCCTACCTGTGAGTCTTTATGGGATCTGACAAGTCCGGGAAGCGAGCCCCCTTGCATCTGGTTTGCTTGCTCTGTCCCCGTGTGTTTTCCAGCCGATCTCCTTCTGACCTTTAAGTCTGGCTGTGGGATAGTGAGTGGCGCTTGCTCAGCGCGCCATTATCTCTGCAGGGCCTCTTCCGATTTCGGCGCGAACACACTGCGCACTCTGGGGTCCGTATTGCAGGTCCGGTTTATCTGTCTGGCAGCTTAACTTGTGGCCCTGATGTCTGGGCCCCTTTCCCTGAACTTTGAGGTAGCTCTGCTAGGTTTTTTAAGCTATTTGGCTGACTTTCTATACTTTTCAGCTTGGAGCTCAGAGATTACACGTCCATCTCTGAGCTCAGTCAGGCTCCGCCCCCTTTTAGACATTTTTTAAAGGGACAGTATACCCTAATTTTTTCTCCCCATTTATTTGTTACCAATGATCCATTTTACCTGCTACAGTGTATTAAATGGTCTAAAAATAGCTAATTTTACTTTATTTTGGCATTTGAAATAGCTGATTTTGTTTGTAGTATCCCTACCTATACTGAGAGTTTCTATACTTAAAGTGATATGAAGCTCAAAATTTTTCTTTCATGATTCAGACAGAACATACAGGGAGTGCAGAATTATTAGGCAAATGAGAATTTTGACCACATCATCCTCTTTATGCATGTTGTCTTACTCCAAGCTGTATAGGCTCGAAAGCCTACTACCAATTAAGCATATTAGGTGATGAGCATCTCTGTAATGAGAGGGGGTGTGGTCTAATGACATCAACACCCTATATCAGGTGTGCATAATTATTAGGCAACTTCCTTTCCTTTGGCAAAATGGGTCAAAAGAAGGACTTGACAGGCTCAGAAAAGTCAAAAATAGTGAGATATCTTGCAGAGGGATGCAGCACTCTTAAAATTGCAAAGCTTCTGAAGCGTGATCATCGAACAATCAAGCGTTTCATTCAAAATAGTCAACAGGGTCGCAAGAAGCGTGTGGAAAAACCAAGGCGCAAAATAACTGCCCATGAACTGAGAAAAGTCAAGCGTGCAGCTGCCAAGATGCCACTTGCCACCAGTTTGGCCATATTTCAGAGCTGCAACATCATTGGAGTGCCCAAAAGCACAAGGTGTGCAATAATCAGAGACATGGCCAAGGTAAGAAAGGCTGAAAGACGACCACCACTGAACAAGACACACAAGCTGAAACGTCAAGACTGGGCGAAGAAATATCTCAAGACTGATTTTTCTAAGGTTTTATGGACTGATGAAATGAGAGTGAGTCTTGATGGGCCAGATGGATGGGCCCGTGGCTGGATTGGTAAAGGGCAGAGAGCTCCAGTCCGACTCAGACGCCAGCAAGGTGGAGGTGGAGTACTGGTTTGGGCTGGTATCATCAAAGATGAGCTTGTGGGGCCTTTTCGGGTTGAGGATGGAGTCAAGCTCAACTCCCAGTCCTACTGCCAGTTTCTGGAAGACACCTTCTTCAAGCAGTGGTACAGGAAGAAGTCTGCATCCTTCAAGAAAAACATGATTTTCATACAGGACAATGCTCCATCACACGTGTCCAAGTACTCCACAGCGTGGCTGGCAAGAAAGGGTATAAAAGAAGAAAATCTAATGACACTGCCTCCTTGTTCACCTGATCTGAACTCCATTGAGAACCTGTGGTCCATCATCAAATGTGAGATTTACAAGGAGGGAAAACAGTACACCTCTCTGAACAGTGTCTGGGAGGCTGTGGTTGCTGCTGCACGCAATGTTGATGGCGAACAGATCAAAACACTGACAGAATCCATGGATGGCAGGCTTTTGAGTGTCCTTGCAAAGAAAGGTGGCTATATTGGTCACTGATTTGTTTTTGTTTTGTTTTTGAATGTCAGAAATGTATATTTGTGAATGTTGAGATGTTATATTGGTTTCACTGGTAAAAATAAATAATTGAAATGGGTATATATTTGTTTTTTGTTAAGTTGCCTAATAATTATGCACAGTAATAGTCACCTGCGCACACAGATATCCCCCTAAAATAGCTATAACTAAAAACAAACTAAAAACTACTTCCAAAACTATTCAGCTTTGATATTAATGAGTTTTTTGGGTTCATTGAGAACATGGTTGTTGTTCAATAATAAAATTAATCCTCAAAAATACAACTTGCCTAATAATTCTGCACTCCCTGTATGGTTTTAAGCAACATTCTAATTTACGTCTCATATTTAATTTGCTTCATTCTCTTGGTATCCTTAGTTGAAAAGCATACCTAGTTAGGCTCAGGAGTAACTGTGCATTAGCTTCTGATTAATGGCTTCACATAAATGCCTCTTTTCATTGGTTCATCAGATATGTTCAGCTAGCTCCCAATAGTGCATATCTGCTTCTTCAGCAAAGGATAACAAGAGAATGAAGACAAGACTTTAATAATAGAAGTAAACTGGATAGTTGTTTAAAATCACAAGCTCTATCTGAATCATGAAAACAAAATATAATATATGTATATTTATATATAGGAAACAGGTATAATCCGCACCTCTCAAAAGAAGGAAATCCAAAGATAAAAAAAAATCTCAAATTTTATTCTCAATATATTAAAAACTGTAGAAAAGCTATAAAATCAATTGAAAAAATCCACAGTCTGGTGGAAAAGAGTGCCAAACATGTTCTGGGCCTTCCCCTAGCCCTTGATCACTGGCATACACACCAATTCCAACCAGACTGCTATTTAAAGCCAAATGTGTTACACTTGGGCACATGATTTAATTACTTCTTAAAGGAACGTATACTCATATTTCATGGCTACAATTCAAATTTAATTAACATATATCATTAACATGTATCATTGATATGCTTATTTTTAGTATATGCTTCAAATTATTACATTTCACAAGAAAAAAAAAAAGGACTGAAGGAAGAAACACAGCATCATATTACAGTTGTCATTGTATATATACTTTTGTTGAATTTATTCTGATTTTTAAACTCTTTGGTTGTGAAACCTTAATATTTATAATGGACTCAATAAAATAAATTGACGTCCATAATTGAATTTAAACCATCTGGATGTTTGGATTGTAATGTAAAGATCCATAAAACCGCTCTCTGATCTAACAATCGTTCCCTAGCTCCGCCCCTTCTATGTCTGGGTTCATGGTCAATTCCTTGTATTTGTAAAAGCATGTCATTTGATTGGTGTTCATATCTAAAATGTTTAGCTATGGGGGTATTACTTTCAGTGTTACTGATATCTCTTAAGTGTTGGAGGGCTCTGTCCCGTAGTGCGCCCCACGTATGGTTTGTCACATACTTTGCATGTCAACAAATATATGACGTGTTGTGTGCATGTTATGAAGAATATCATTCCTCTCCAGTGACAGTTGAATTAAATTTACTTCCTATTTTTATGTAATTACAAGTTTTACAAATATTGCCATTACACTTATAACAGCCCATTCTAGCAGCAAACCATGAATTTGATGTTTTCTTTGGTAACATAGAAGGTGAGAGAATATTCCTCATTGTCTTAGCTTTTCTGGTAACATAATTAAAACCTTGAGATACAATTAAGTTTAATTTCTAGTCTCATTTCAAAATTGGTAAACAACTATTCACAATGTTCCTAACTTTAGAATAGTCCAGACTATATGTGGTAATAAAGGTTGGTTTAGCATCATTCATTTTTTTTAATTTTGTATTGTAACAAATTCTATCTAGGTATTAGTAATGTGGTCTTTTGTACAGTTTCTTTTAGTTCAAATATTCTGATCAGACGGTATGGACTGTAATGTATGATGGGGTGGCAAGACGTATAATGCAATATAAATACACAAATACCTAGTTCCTTCTATGTGAATAAAAAGCTCAAACCTCAAAAATCTAACAGGTCTCCTAACCTAACCTCCTAAAATAGTGTTTATATAGAAACCAAATGATAAATTAATGTATAATGTTTAGATACAAATAGTAATTTATTCTACAAATCAACTTTTATAAAAACCCGGATGTATCCGTTCACATTTCATGAATACATATTTCTTATTCTGCAATTTGAGCGCATAAAATCATATAATACATTTTTGAATCAACAAATTCCTTGCAAAACGGTTATCTTCTTGCAAATAGGATGTTAACAAGTCTATTAAAATGTCTTTCCTTGATAATGGCAATATCTCATTGTGGGATTGGTACAAAAGAAAAATATTCCTTTTATCTTAGCAGTCTATACAGTGTATCAATGTTTCTTCTTTTACTCACTGTTTGTCCACAAAAGTCCGTTGATGTTACGTCATATGATTTTTGTCACGTGATAGAATTTGACTGGTCAGAAATCCTTCTGTTCTTTGTCTCCACCAATGACAGTTAAAGTGTACAAATTCAAATCCCTCTTTAGGGGTATTGCAGATTTTTAGAACGAACTAACTTTTTTGCAGCTCAAGAATATCCAAGCAGTATTACTGACCTTGCTAGTAGCAAGTGACTGGGAATTATACTTATGAATACCTCGTAGTGAATACTTGAGATATAAAGTACCCAGAAATGCAGTATTCTTGCCAGATTCTTAGCTAACGTTAGTATTTGTTCTTTAGGTGATAGTTACAATTGGAATTGTATGTATTGAACACACAAACGTATCCTTCAGCAGCTTCTACGTGTTTCAGCCCTTGGGCCTTTATCAAGATGCCTGAAGGTTCATTATTTCATCCTTTTATACCGGATATCCTGATCTTCATTTGCCTTTGCAAATCTACTGTGTTCTATGCCTAGTAAATGCTCCCTTATTCTATCTTTTAAAGTTCTGCTGGTTAGACCTAAATAATATAAATTACAAGAACACCGCAGGATGTAAATAACGTTCTTATATGTACATTTAATCATTTCTCTTATCTCAAATTTCTTATTATTTGTTGCAATACTTTCTTTCTTTTTAGTGCTATGCTTGCATGACTTACATGTAATACATGGAAAAAATCCTACTATTTTTTCTCCATTAAGATCTATATTAATCAAGTCTTTTTTTGTTTTAAACTCACTTGGAGCTAATTTATTTTTTAAAGTGCATGCTTTTTTGAAAATAAAACTAGGATATTATTTTATCTACAAAATAGCATCTTTTTTTAAAAAATGTTGAAAAACACCCTTTTTCGATGCCCATATAGACTATGTATGATTGATATAGTTTGAAATAAACAGTGGGCGTTGTATATATTTCTTATAATTATAGTTGTAAGGACATAACCTACAGAAGATGGAAATGTCCAAAAAAGAATGCTTCTTTGCACTAATTACATTATGGATATCATAGTAAAGAAAACAATAATAAAAAGTAACTTTTATTGTCTATTAATTTAAAAGACAGCAGGTGTAGGTAAGTATCTGGCTGCCGACTCACAAAAAGTTAATTAAAAACACTTCTCCTATGTGCAGAGTAACACTATGGCATCTACTTATCAAGCCGTCAACTTACTTGCATTCCACTTCACCAATACGCTCGCCTAAGATCGCCTAACATCGCTGCCGCGGACCTGAATACGTTCTCCAAAATTATCAAAAAAGCTGTCAAAAAGCCGATGAGCAGCGGACTGTTGTTACTAACAGTCATCGATCTCGCTTCTCTTCGGCTTTTTCCCAACTTTATTGGTACCCTGTCACTAAACAACCACACTATACTATACTGTTTACCCCCTATCCGGCCGCTCCCGGAGCCCACCGCCACCTACATTATACTTATTAACCCCTAATCTGCCCCCCCTCTACACCGCCGCCACCTACCTACATTTATTAACCCCTAATCTGCCACCCCCTACATCGCCACCACCTACATTATACTTATTAACCCCTAATCTGCCGCCCCCCTACACCGCCGCCACCTACATTATACTTATTAACCCCTAATCTACCGCCACCTACCTACATTTATTAACCCCTAATACGTCGCCGCCACTATATTAAATTTATTAACCCTTAAACCTAAGTTTAACCCTAACCCCCACTAACTTAAATATAATTTAAATAAATATAAATAAAATTCCTATCATTAACTAAATTATTCCTATTTAAAACTAAATACTTACCTATAAAATAAACCCTAAGATATTTACAATATAACCAATAGTTACATTGTAGCCAGCTTAGGGTTTATTTTTATTTTACAGGCAAGTTTGTATTTATTTTAACTAGGTAGAATAGTTACTAAATAGTTATTAACTATTTACTAACTACCTAGTTAAAATAAATACAAATTGACCTGTAAAATAAATCCTAACCTAAGTTACAATTACACCTAACACTACACTATAATTAAATTAATTCCCTAAATTAAATACAATTAAATAAAATTATCTAAAGTATAAAAAACAAACACTAAATTACAGAAAATAATAAACAAATTACAAGATTTTTAAACTAATTACACATAATCTAATTCCACTAACAAAATAAAAAAGCCCCCCCAAAAGCCCTACCTACACTAAATTACACTAATTAAACCTTTTGTGGGGCATTTCCCCAAAGTAATCAGCTCTTTTACCTGTAAAAAAAAGTACAAATGTCCCCCCCAACATTAAAACCCACCACCCACACAACCAACCCTACTCTAAAACCCACCCAATACCCCTTAAAAAAAACCTAACACTAACCCCTTGAAGATCACCTTACCGGGAGAAGTTTTCACCCAAACGGGCCGAAGTCCTCAACGAAGCCGGGAGAAGTCTTCATCCAAGCCGGGCGAAGTGGTCCTCCAGACGGGCAGAAGTCTTCATCCAGATGGCATCTTCTATCTTCATCCTTCCGGCGCGGAGCGGCTCCATCTTCTAGACATCCGACGTGGAGCATCCTCTTCATCCGACGTCTTCTTGAACAATGACGGTTCCTTTAAGTGACGTCATCCAAGATGGCGTCCCTTCAATTCCGATTGGCTGATAGAATGCTATCAGCCAATCGGAATTAAGGTAGGAAAAATCCTATTGGCTGACGCAATCAGCCAATAGGATTGAAGTTCAATCCTATTGGCTGATCCAATAAGCCAATAGGATTGAGCTCGCATTCTATTGGCTGTTCCAATCAGGTGTAATTGGTCCCGGAGGTTCCTGTTTGGGGGTGGAGACTAATGGCCGCATGTCTCATGTCGGCGTTCAGGTCGACCGCTAACATCTCATCCCCCTCTTTTAGCTCCATAGCCCCAGATCTCTGTGGTTCAGAGGGGCCGCGGCAAATCTGACTTTGCCAGAGAAAGAATCTACAGTGGCCAATGTGGTCAGCGGTTTTGGCCGCATTTCTATCTTGAGACTGATTCAGTTGGCACTCTCAGAAACAACCTGAATAGGAGAGGAAAAATTCTGTGGTTTAGCCAGGTTGTAGAGTGTCTGTATATTGTTGCCCCTGCCTAGATCAGCCTGGTCTTATATACGGTTCAAGAAAATCATCGGGGGCCCTGCACGAACATAGCCTTACCGGAGTAGAGGAGAGTGGGACACCGGGACATTGAGCATTGCTCCCTAGATCGAGGGAGTACTGTTGTCATGATGACGGCGGAGGGATCCGCTTACAGCGCTTGGCAGTGAAGTGCCGAAAGAACTCGCGTTATCAGTCTATTGGACCGAGGACCTGACACCAGAGGTAGTGCTCAGCAGTGAAAGCAGCAACTCGTGGCATTGCATTGGTTGGTGTCTCCGCAGCTGAAGGGCGGCCCGTTGCAAGGAAGGCATCCTGGTTTGTCTCGCAGAGCCCGCAAGTATAATTGACTGTGCTGACTGTGTACATAAAGCTCTATTTATTTTAATTATAAAGAAAGCCGACCCTGCCAATAAATGGTTTGCTAGACCGGGACAGGGTTCAATCAAGTGTTCAGCTCACTCTGGTGAACGATAAAATCCAGATATTATTCTCACGCCTGTCATTGGAACTCAGTGAAAAAAAAAAAAAAAAAATGACATTATTGTAACAAACTTTGCCTACTTGTTTGTCATCTAAATACCAGTACAAAAAACCCTGAAAGTATATTACAGTTTTTTCTTTCTTGCTGGATTTTGCTTTGTTGCTGGATTTAAACTGTTCATGATAAAATCAAATGCATGGCCTATAATGTACAGCTGTAACTGAACAGGCTAAAGTGCAATCTGTATAAACCGTTGGGAAGTGTGTTGCTAAATTTGTTTATTGAAAGGAGTGAGGTGTCTCTTAAAAGTTTATATACTGCTCAAAGATTGTTATATTTGTTAACATAACTGTTACAATGTTCGAATAAGGGCATCTTAGTTATGCTCAGGTTATATATATAACAGCTATACAGGTTATAGATAGTAATCTGACACACAGTTCATAGAACAGTCATAAGGTAAAATTATATAACTCTGAGACCTGAGATAGAATATAAAGGGCCAGGTATTCAGCCATAAGTACTCTATCATTAGGTGGTGCTGCTTGGCTATTTTTTTTTCTTCTTTGTCAATTCTGGATATATAATGGCACAGGCCAGTGGAAATTAGTAAAGTAAATTGGTTTTGCTATATCATTTTGCTTAATTTTAGCAACACTAACTCAAGTAATTGCACAAGCTACTAACTTTCCCATCACAAAAAAAAAAAAAAAAAAAAAGCACCATTCACTGGGACAAGTTCCCTGAGCTAGACAGTAAGGCTCTTCATTGGATTTATTCACGTCACAATATTTATAGACATTCTCCAGTAGTGTCTCTTCTGTACCTTTTTCACCAAAATTGTATCTTTCACTTTTTCACACTATAAATGGAAAAATTCATTACACAAGCAAAAACCAATTCCCCAAAAATGCCAGCCAAATCCAAAGATAAAAAAGCCAAGACGGCTGATAATAGCGTTGAAAATATACCTGATATGACTCCCCTAACTATAGACACTCAGGCCCTTATCAGCCAGTTAGCTGCTATTTTTTCACAACAATTTGACTCTATAAAAAAAGAGTTAGGAGTTATCTCTGCTGATATAGGGGCACTCTCAACGGAAATAAAACAATTTTCATTAAGACTTTCTGAAGCTGAAGAGAGGATCTCATCACTAGAAGATCAGGCAAACACGCAACATACAGTTACACAAAAACAAGAGGTTAAGCTAAACAGTATGCAATTGCGCCTGGAGGATCTGGAAGATCGCTCCAGGCGCAATAACATCAGAATCATTGGCCTACCGGAATCTCCGGAGTTTGAGGATCTTATGACTTTCTCTTCTACTACTCTACCACAGGCACTGGGTATGCCTACACATTTGGTACCATTGGTAATTTAGAGAGCGCACAGAGTTGGCTCCAGGAAGCCTGTTGTTAATGGGTCCAATAGACCTAAGATGGTTATCCTCAAGCTCCTGAAATTTCAGGATAAGATTGAGCTCCTAAATCTCTTTAAAAAAAAAAAAGAGCCATTTATATTTGGTAACAACAAAGTATTGTTGTTCCAGGATTTCTCTGGCGAGACCTCAGCTAGGAGGAAAGTTATGGCCCCGTATTGTACGCAATTAATAAATAAAGGCATTAATGCATGGCTGAGCTATCCGGACAGAATTATAATGAAGGACAATGGCAATAGGCAGGTATTTAGTGAGACAACTGAGGTAATTGAATTTTTAAAGACACTGGGATAATGACGAAATATAAATACTATATTCTTAGTATTCTGAGAGCATTGTTAAAGATAAGAAATCATAGTTTATTTCTGGATCAGTCTCTCTCTTCCTTCTTTTTTTTTTCTTTTTTTTTTTTCTTCTCTCCTCTCTCCCCTTCCCTCTCTATCCCTGGGGACAATGTGTTGATTTTTAATTTTGGAAATGACAGCAGAAATTAGGATGTTCTCTTGGAATGTGGGGGGTATTGCTTCTCCAGTGAAACGCAAATTGATTGTTAAAACTTTAGCTGGGTTGCAACCTGATCTGGTCTGTCTACAGGAAACACACCTCAAAGAGATAGAAGCAGTCAAACTTAAGATCAACTGGGTCGGGGAGGTAATTTCCACTAACGGTCCTAATAAAAAATGCGGGGTAGCAATATTACTTATTAGACTATAATTACAATTAGACTATAAGATCATTAAGATAGAGACCGATGTTGAAGCTAGATTTATCTTACTTCAAATAATGGTTAAAAATATAAAATTCATAATTTGCAATATTTACGCTCCTAATAAACTTTCATCAGTTTTTTGGGGAAAAATCCAAAACAAGGTATTTCCGTTTATAGGGAACAATCTAATTTTATGTGGAGACTTTAACATGACATTAGACCCATCAATAGACCGGTTTTCACGCAAAAACATAGGTAGTAATAGACAAAGTGCTAAATATTTTCAGAGATTCTGCCACAAATTAAAATTAACAGATATTTGGCGGATTCAAAACCCTGACATTTCAGTATATACATGCGAATCCAGAGCCCACAAGACATTTTCCAGGATTGACCTATTATTGGTCTCTGAGTCTCTATCTATTTGGCAATCAAAGGTAGAGATAAGGGAGATTCTGATATCGGACCATGCAATAATCTCATTAATATTCCCATCTTTGAAAAAAGATAAGGTACAAAAATCGGTATTTTGTTTTCCCCGTTTTTTATGTTCTGAGCCTAAGTTTCGGTTGTGGTTACAATCAAAATGGCAGGAGTACGGTTTTAACAACATTGAATATAGAAATAAAATTGAAACTTTTTGGGAGGCTTCCAAGACGGTGTTAAGAGGCGAGATTATGGCTTATTTGAGTGTACGAGGGAAGAAGATCAAATCTCGGGAGGTTACTTTGGCAAAGAGAGTAAAGAATGCTTATATACTGGTACAGAATGTTCCATCGCAGCAAAACTGGGATGACTATATTGCTATCAGAAAAGAGCGAGACCTCTTTCTAAAACAGCAATCCCAAGCAGATGAAATTAGAATAAATCGGCATTACAAGGGGAATCATGATTGCTCGGCCAAACATTTGGCTAGTCTTACTAAAAGTAGGAAGAAAAAAAATCTTATACCGGCTATTAAAGATAATAAGACCAGACACGTGGAAACCTCGGAAATTTGTAAAGTTTTTGCCTCTTATTATCAACATTTATATTCCCCAGTTAAGACTAACCTCTATAACCAAGAGGTATTTTGGTCTACAGTGGTGACTCCTAAGATTCAAATTGAAGATCTGACGATGTTAAATGATCCTATAACTAGAGAAGATATCGGCAAAGCGATTGATAAATTGAAACCTAATAAAGCCCCTGGTCCAGATGGATTCCCAGCTGAGTTTTATAAATGTCTCAAGGAAGATTTACTACCGGTATTAGAGAATTTATTCAATGATATACAGTAGATAAACCAATTTCTTCTTATTATTCAATGGCTAATATCTCTCTTATTCTGAAAAAGGGGAAAGATGCTGAGGATCCAGGCTCATATAGGCCGATATCGGTTTTAAATTCAGACTACAAGATTTTAGCCTCTATTTTAGCCAACAGATTTTCATTGTGTCTGCAGAAACTCATTCATTCTGACCTGATGGGGTTCATGATTAATAGAAATGCATCTAAGAATATACGTAAATTAACTACATTGTTAGATTTTGCCTGGAATGAGGAGCAAAAAATTGATTCAAGTAGAGGACCTGATATGGCCGTCCTTACATTGGACGCAGTCAAAACGTTTGACTCCATAGTATGGGAGGACCTCTTTACTTCACTCAGGAAATTTGGGATTAACGGGAATTTTCTGCAATTCATCCATAGAATTTACTCGAAGCCTATATCATATATATTAGTAAATGGGATGGTCTCCCCTAAAATAATACTTCAGCGGGGTACTCGGCAAGGCTGCCCATTGTCTCCCTTGCTGTTTAATACAGCACTAGAGCCACTTGCGATACGATTAAGAAATAGTTTAACGGGGATTGCAATAGGGTCGCTTCGCCTAAATAGGTTGCTATATGCGGATGACATTCTTGTATTTCTAGAAAATACACAGCAATCTATTCCAATTTTGATGCAGTTATTAGAAAAATTTAGCTCATTCTCAGGTTACAAAGTGAACACTGAAAAAAGCGAGTAGATGTTTCTAGGGAAATTGGTATCTAGGTGCCCCAACAATCCATTTAAAGAGGTAGACTCTATTAAATATTTGGGACTTGTGCTACATAAGAATCCTAAGCACTGGTACACAGATAATTACGTTCCTTTATTTAAAAAAATTAAATTAGATTTGCAACTATGGACCTCCTTTCCTTTGTCGCTAACGGCGCGAGTGAACTTTGTTAAAACCATTATTTTCCCACGCCTTCTCTATCCAATACAAAATTTACCTTTATTCATATCTAACAGTGATTTAAGAAATTTGCACTGCTATTTCTCTAAATTTATATGGCAAAACAAAAAACCACGTATTGCATTATCTAGGTTAATGCAGACATCGTGGGCTGGTGGTTTATCATTTCCAGATATCAGTTTATATAATATTGCATCATTGACCAAAATTGCAATTGATTGGCTGGCAAGAACAGATATATTCTCCTCTTTTGCACAGGAGTCTCTCTTGATACATCCTTTCGCATTATCAGCTATATTACATTGCAAGCCTCAACAATTACCCTCTAATGTTTCTTCGCTTATAACATTCAAGAATTATAGTCCTTGCGTGGCATAAATTCTGTAAATTATTAGAAATAGATTTTACCTTTTCAGAATTTCTCCCTATCCAGGGTAATTCGTTATTTTCCCCGGGTATCCACCAAAGTACCTTTAAGTCCTGGGCCGAGAAGGGATTAAGTCGGGTCTGTCAATTAATAGGTCCAGATGATATAAGCTGGAGAAACTTTGTTTTCACTTTATAAGTTACCCAGATCAGATTTATTTGCATTTTTTAAAATACGACATTTTGTTGCAGCACAAGACTGGAGGTTCCCCATATCTATTGCATGGTCCGATGTCAGGGTCTTATTACAAAGATTTGTGGCGGGCGCTACATCAATCTCACTAATATATGATATTATGCTCTCAAAGCAAACTCAAGGATTCTTAGATAAGATTTGTAGTCTCTGGATCACGTTAATTCCAGATATAGATCAGGATAGAATCATACAGAGTTTTAAGACCCTGGATAAGTGCAAAGTGCCTTCAATGTGAATATATATATATATATAGGAAAAACACAGGATCTAGAGGAAGATGAGGAGGTGAGATTACATTTCCCCTATAAATCCATACACATTTATTGCACTTATTTTAGTTTTCTTTACCAACGGATTGATTGGAACTACGTAGGTTTTTTTAATTAAACATAACATAGAGTAAGTTTATTTATAATGATAAAGTCAACATTGGGATGAGTTTCACAAACTGTATGATAAAGATATATACAATCAGGTGTAATTGTAACTTAGGTTAGGTTTTATTTTACAGGTCAATTTGTATTTATTTTAACTAGGTAGTTAGTAAATAGTTAATAACTATTTAGTAACTATTCTACCTAGTTAAAATAAATACAAACTTGCCTGTAAAATAAAAATAAACCCTAAGCTGGCTACAATGTAACTATTAGTTATATTCTAGCTATCGTAGGGTTTATTTTATAGGTAAGTATTTAGTTTTAAATAGGAATAATTTAGTTAATGATAGGAATTTTATTTAGATTTATTTAAATTATATTTAAGTTAGTGGGGGTTAGGGTTAGACTTAGGTTTAGGGGTAAATAAATTTAATATTTATTAAAATTAATATTTAATTTAAAATTTTAATATAGGTGGGGGCGATGTAGGGGGGCAGATTAGGGGTTAATAAGTATAATGTAGGTGGCGGTGGTGTCAGGGGCGGCAGATTAGGGGTTAATAAGTATAATGTAGGTGGCGGCGGTGTAGGGGGGGCAGATTAGGGGTGTTTAGACTCGGGGTACATGTTAGGGTGTTAGGTGTAAACGTTACCATAGGAATCAATGGGATATCGGGCAGCAGCGAACATGAGCTTTCGCTGCTTTCAGACTCTCATTGATTCCTATGGCATCCGCTGCCTCCAGGGCAGTGGATTGAAAACCAGGTACGCTGGGCCGGAATAGTGGCGAGCGTACCTGGTAGAAATTTGATAACTAGCAAAAGTAGTCAGATTATGCCGAATTTGCATTCGGAACATTATTATTATTATTATCAGGTATTTATAAAGCGCCAACAGATTACGCAGCGCTATACAAGTAATAGTAAAACATTACAGGGATGCAGTACATACACAAACAAGTACAGTATTGGGGTACATTACAGTTGTAGGTGCAATAATGAGTTATACAAAAGGAGAGGAATGCCCTGCCCTTGAGCACAATCAGTAGTAGTTCACTTTAAATACAAAGTGTCCTGCAGATAGAAAGGCTCTCAAGCTTACAATCTAAGGGAGAGGTAATGGACACGAAAGGTAAGGGAAATAAGTTTGAAATAAGGCAGGGTAAACTGAGAGTGGGTGAAGTGTCTGGCAAGAAAATGAGGGTTGGGAGAGTGTAGTAGAATATGGTAAAATGTCAGTACAGAGGCTGTGAGTGTGAATTTTTGTCTCTAACCTTGTTCGTTAGCGACAGCTGCACCTAATTGCTGTTAGGAGGTGTTTATATATTAAGGTAAACACCAGGGTGGGAGGCGGAGGGAGGCTTGGGGGGCTAGTTCGTGCAAATTTCAAAGATATTGCTGTAGTTGTGAGCTTGAAAATTGCAGGGGAAATTTCAGAGATATTGCTGTAGGTGTGAGCTGTAACAAAGAGAGTGGTAAAGGTAAAACTTCCATTTGATAAAGTGAAGGAATAGGGGGAGGTGTGTCTTGGAAAAGGGTAGGGGGGGGGAGGGAAGATTGGAATGTACAATAATAAAGGTTAAAACCAATTCCATATTAGCCCAACAGATATAAGGAAAAAACAAAAACACTCAATGTCTTGATTGGAGATATCAGTCTGATTTACCTTGAAAATTGCAGGGGAAATTTCAGAGATATTGCTGTAGGTGTGAGCTTGAAAATTGCAGGGGAAATTTCAGAGATATTGCTGTAGGTGTGAGCTTGAAAATTGCAGGTGAAATTTCAGAGATATTGCTGTAGGTGTGAGCTGTAACATCTGTAATGACGTAAGCATCGATCTGTGTCGGACTGAGTCCGGCGGATTGTATGTTACATCACAAAATTCTACTTTTGTCGGTCTGTAGGGTTTGATAACTAAGGGGAATCAGGCTCGCCACAAATACGCTGTGGAATTCTAGCGTATTTGCAGTTGACGGCTTGATAAATAGATGCCTATGTGTGTAAAGATCGACACTTAGAGGATATTCAAATATCAGTGGAAATAATGATAACTGACTTATCCCTATATAGCATATGTACGTCCAGGATTGACGGATTTATGAAGATTAGCCAAAAGGGCTTAGTATAACAATCACCCTGAATCTATTATGACAATAAATGAAGGGTTAATATATATTAATTCAAATGTATAAGACTGATACTGAGGTCCTGTAAATGACAGAGAGTACTGTAGTACGGCCCGAGATTCCACAATAAAAAATTATAATTTGTCAAGTTGAGGAACCATAGGACATGAATGTAAGTATGTATGCAGATCAGCAATAGATTCGGGAAAAAACAGCTGTGCTGCTAGTAGTTGTATAGATCATATGGTGACATGGAGATCAGTGAGTTTTGAGAAAAATTATTTTGTACTGAAACTGTAATATACTGTATATATTAGTCCAACATATCACTTAAGAAGTTATCTAAAAAAGCAGGCATTTGTAAAGTAGGTATGTGTATAGCTGTTGGTAATATCGTTACTAGTATACAAATAGTATACCTCCACTATATATATATATATATATATATATATATATATATATATACACACATATATATACATACTATAGATTGTGCATATAGCACTACTCAAATACAGCGTTAGACTAAGAGTAAGAGATGTTTAGCCAGTGAAGATTTGGCTATATAAGCGTTGCTAATGTAAAGATCCAAGTCGTTACTTTACTGCTAAGGGTTAATCAGATTAAATGTGTTCGACATAGGGCAGATCTCACGTTTAGATTGAGCTATTACAATATAACCACAGATGATATAAGTAATCTAGTATTAGCCCAATACTCAGAATTTATAATGTCTATTTTTAAAAAGAATTGCAGTAGTACTATGTTGCTTAATGCAACCAACAGTCAGCTCACAGCTTCACCATATTAACCCACAGTGCTGCGTTGTTGTAAACAAATGAGTCTCTGGTTTTAGACAGATTTAAAAGGTACATAGAGATATATTATGCTATTTGTTGCATATGTATAGACTTCTAGGAATCTGAGCTGCGCATCCCTATACACAGGCATTATTTTCAGTCCTGAGGTTTGTATATCTTCAAAACCCTTTTTTCACCCGTGTCAGAATCAGGACAATTCAGTTGCTCCTTACCTGAATGACATACTAGTGCAAGCTTATTTACTGTTAATAGCTATTGCTAATACTTTCCAGTTTCGGTCTTAATTCAAGTCCGTGGTTGGAGTATTGCTGTACCCCACAGGCTCATTATATACTGCTAAGGGTAGCATTTACAGAATTCATATTGGACTCAATCCTTATGCATCTAGTTTCCAGACTGAACTTTACAATGTAGGATTTAGAGGGCATGTCTCTTACTACCATGAACTACTTTCCGTCAGTGGCTCAGTGCAGGGTGGCGATGGGACTTATAGTAACTGCTTCAGGGACCCTTTAAATAGCTTGCTACCTCAGTGGTCGAAGAATTATTTACATTTGTATACATATTGCTTTGGATGTTCCGTTAGTCAATCTTTTTCTCAAGGACACAAAGTTTGTATTTGACCCTAGGAACATCCTTTCTTCATCAGTCTTGGCCTATTTTGCCAATGGACGCCAGTCTTCCTGACTGGGGAGTGGTATGGATTTCTCAAAGAGTGCAAGGGGTTTGGTTTCCTCTAGAGGCAAGGTTACCAATCATTATTCTGGAACTTGAAGCAATGTTCCGGCTCTTAACCCTGGTCCCTATTCAGGGAGGAAAAGTTTATTAATTTCCAGTTGGACATCATCTCAACGCTAGCCTTCATAAATCATCAAGGGGAATATCTGCAATCTGCTGGCCATACAGAAGTGTCTAAAACGATGTATGAGGCAGAGATTGTTCATTGTTCCCATTAGCAATTCACATACCTGGTGTGAACTACTAGGACATTGATCATCTCAGTGATCAATCAGTCAAACCAAGAAAGTGGTATCTCCATTGGGATATTTTCGATTGCTCCGAGTTCATAATAGACTTACAGGACATAGATCTGATGCCCTCTGCTTTAAATTACATTCTTCCAAGCTATTGTTTGAGATCAAAGATTCCAAAGGCTCTCCTATTAGATGCCTTGGTGTGTCCGTGGGACTTTCATCTAGCATACCTATTTCCAAGAATCATACTTGAACCATACAGGAGTCAAAGTCAGGAATATTTATTGCTCCTGTCTGACTCTGCAGGACTTAGTATGCCGATATAGTGCAGATTCTTCTTGCGCTCAATTGCTCTTCCTCTGAGACAAGACCTGTTGTCTCAAGATCCTTTTATTCATCAGGATCTCTAATCTCTACTTTTAATGGTGTGCAACTTGAACACCTAGTTTTAAAACTTAGATGGTTTGCAGATTCGGTTATTGAATCTTTGATTCAGGCCAGAAAGTCTATAATGCAAAGGTTTTATCACTGCATTTGGAAGGAATTTATTATTTGGTGTTCTTCCAGAAGGTTTTATTTGTATTCCTTTAGGATTCCTAGGCCCCTTCAGTTTTTTTAAAGGATGGCTTTGATAAAGGGTTTGTCCGCTAATTTCTAAAAGGCAGATTTCTGCCTGTTCATTATTATAGGAAGTTGGCTTACTTCCTGAGGTTCAGACTTTTGTACAGGTATGTCAGGGTTTTTTCCCTGCTTTGTTTGCCATGTGCTGCTGGCAGCCATTTTACTCACCTCTCTTGCTGACTCTGGTGCATACTGTGTGATGCTGCTCATTTCCTGCACTTCCTTTTATGGCCAGACTGGTGTACATCATCCGTGTGAGACAGGATGCAGTCTCAGAATTGTGATGTCTTCACTTATTATTTAAAGGGCCTCTGTTCAGTATGCTTTTCCCTTGCATTGTGTCAGACCTGTTTGTGAGAGCTCCTGTGTATTACCTGGCTGTCTGACGTCCCTACTGGTTCCTGATCCTTGGCTTGTTCCTGACTCTGTTCTCCTTGTTCCTGATGACTGCTCGTTTTGCCTCCTGACTCGGCTCGTCTGACTACCAGCTCTGGTTTTGATTCCTGGCTTGTTATTTGACTTGTGGACTTTTTATTATTGTTTGCAATTAATAAAGGTGTGATTATTTTTGCACTTCTTGTCTCAGTCTGATTCCTGGCACCCTGACATTACGCAAGGTCCATGAATCCTGATGGTGCTAATAATCCACCTTTACCAGCTATAATTTCCAGGATGAATGAACAGGATCACCTCTTGGATCAATTTGCACTAGCCCTGCAAACCCTGCTGACTCACACTGCACATTTGGATCAAAGTGTCCCGTAAGTTATGGCTGCTCCTGTTTCCGCTGCTGCACCTAGTCCTACTAGGAGCATGTCCGGTTCTGTAACTCTACCTCAGCGATATGGAGGCGATCCTAATCAGTGCAGAGGGTTTTTGAACCAGGTGGGCATTTACTTTGAGATGTTACCTCAGGCATTTCCCTCTGACAGAGGTAAGGTGGGATTTCTCATCTTGTTACTCTCTGACACAGCTCTTGCCTGGGCTAATCCCTTGTGGGAGACTAATAAACCTGTGATTTCAAATTACCCTGAATTTGTGGCCTCCTTTCGAAGGGTATTTGATGTTCCGGCTCGCTCCTCCTCTGCTGGTAAACGACTCATGTCCATTCAGCAAGGTACAAGATCTGTTGCTCAGTATGCCATTGTGTTCCGTACGCTTGCCGCAGAGATAAGTTGGGACAATGAAGCCCTTGCTGCCGCCTTCTTTCATGGGCTCTCTGATGCGATTAAAGACAAAGTTGCTGTCAGAGATTTACCAGAAGATCTCAAGGCATTGGTGTCTTTTTTGATCCTAATTGACATCAGACTAAGTGAGAGGCCCTCTTTCAAGGAGTGCTTGCAGAAGCTTCCTGTTCCATTGTCTCCTACATGTTCGTTCCCACCCATGCCTCCCTCTCCTCCCATGCCTCGTGGTCCCGAGTCACCAGGTACTGCTGAGCCAATGCAGTTGGGATTCACGCGTCTCTCGCGGCGGAGAGGGCCTTTAGGAGGAGGGAGGGGCTCTGCCTCTATTGTGTGTTACAGGGCCACCTTTTGAAGTCTTGTCCTACACGGCCGGGAAACGCTCACACCTAAGGTCCTGTCGGGGGCAGGAACCGCTAAAGGAGAAACCTTTGGTCATGGTTGTCCTTTTCTGGGTGGACTCCTCCATAGTCACCCAGGCTCTTGTTGACTCCGGCGCTGCGGGCTATTTCATTGACAGTGCTTTTGTATAAAAGCACTCCATTCCTGTTTTGCCTCGGTCCGTTCCGATTGCTATTGAGGCCATTGATGCAGGCCCCTTCAGCCCGCACTCGTTACTTACTAAACTGCTCCGTTATCCATGGCTGTTGGGGCTCTCCATTTTGAAACCCTCCAGTTCCAGGTGATAAACTCTCCGCATTTTCCGGTTCTGGGTTATCCCTGGCTCCAAAAGCACAATCCCAGTCTCGACTGGCACAGGTCTGAAATGTTGTTGTGGTCTCCGCAATGTATTTCCACTTGTCTTCAGAAACCAGTTAGTCTTGTGCACTTCTTCGGTATCTCAATTGCCAGAGGAGTACCGAGAGTTCCTAGACGTTTTTGACAAGGTGCGTGCCGGTACGTCGCCTCCTTACCGGTCTTACGATTGTGCCATAGACCTGCAACCCGGAGCCATTCCTCCTCGGGGCCGGGTTTACCCTCTGTCTGTTGCAGAGAATTGTGCTATGGAGGAGTATGTTGCCAATGCTCTGTCTTGGGGGATCATCCGCAAATCCTGCTCTCCTGCAGGGGCTGGCTTCTTCTTTGTGAAGAAAAAGGATGGCGAGTTAAGTCCATACATCGATTATTGGGGTCTTAATCGTCTTATCATTAAGAATGCTTGCCCTATTCCGCTCATTACAGAACTCTTTGACCGCCTCAAGGGAGCTACAGTCTTTACTAAACTTGATTTGAGAGGAGCGTGCAATCTCGTTAGGATCAAGGAGGGCCACGAATGGAAAACAGCATTTAACACCAGGAGCAGGCATTATGAGTATCTTGTAATGCCCTTTGGCCTATGTAATGCTCCTGCTGTATTCCAGGAATTTATTAATGATGTCCTACGAGATAAGTTGCAACAGTGTGTTGTGGTGTACTTAGATGACATCCTCATACACTCACTCACACTTGAGGCTCATCATTCTGATGTTACACGGGTTCTTCAGAGTACGTGAGAACGGCCTATTCTGTAAACTCGAGAAATGTGAGTTCCATCAGACTCAAGTAACCTTCCTAGGTTATGTTATGTCCGTTGCAGGGTTCTCCATGGATCCTAACAAGTTATCTGCAGTTCTGCAGTGGCCTCGCCCAGTTGGTGTTCGGTCTATTCAATGTTTTTTGGGGTTTGCCAATTACTATAGAAAGTTTATTAAAAACTTTTCTTCCTTGGTCAAACCTATCACAGACATGACCCGTAAAGAGAATGATACACTCCATTGGTCACCTACTGCCATTAAGGCCTTTGATAGTCTTAAGACTGCCTTTGCTGCCGCTCCAGTTCTGGCTCATCCTAACACTGTCCTGCCTTTCGTTCTTGAAGTCGATGTGTCTGAGACTGGAGTAGGTGCCCTCTTGTCTCAATGTCCTACGCCTGACGGTTCCTTGCAACCGTGTGGTTTCTTCTCTAAGAAATTGTCTCCAGCGGCATGCAATTATGAAATTGGCGACAGGGAATTACTGGCCATAATTTTGGCACTCAAGGAATGGAGGCATCTTCTCGAGGGTACTAGTGTGCCAGTGCTCATTCTTACTGACCACAAGAATTTAACTTATCTATCTGAAGCAAAACGTTTGTCGCCCCGACAGGCCAGATTGGCGCTATTTTTGTCTCGGTTTAATTATGTGGTCTCCTACCTGCCTGGTAGTAAAAATGTTAGGGCTGATGCCCTCTCTCGACAATTTTCGCCTCTGTCCAAGGAGAAGTCTGTACCTACTCCAGTTATACCTCCTGACCATATTTTTGCTACCATACGTACTAATTTGACTTCTCCCTTGGGGGAGGAGATCCTGGCTGCACAAACCAATGCCCCTCCTGAGAAACCTAGTGGTAAGTGTTTTGTTCCTGAGAATCTTCAAACTAAACTTTTGCACACTTACCACTATCCTAAAGCCGCAGGTCACCCAGGCAAGAACCAAATGATTTGGTCTGTCACTCGACAATTCTGGTGGCCAGGTCTTCGCTCTGATGTTGCTGCGTATGTTACCTCCTGCTCAGTTTGTGCACAGAATAAGACTCCTCGACATCTTCCTGTGGGTCTTCTTCAACCTGTTGTTAATGGTGAGCGCCCTTGGACACATCTTTTCATGGACTTCATTGTCGAGCTCCCTGTTTCCAATGGCAATACTGTTATCCTTATGGTGGTTCACCGTTTTTCTAAAATGTCACATTGCATTCCCTTGAAGAAGTTGCCTACCGCTCAGGAGCTTGCTTCGATTTTTGCCCGGGAGGTCTTCCATTTACATGGGTTACCCAAGGAGATAGTGTCGGACTGGGCTAGCCAGTTTGTCTCCAGATTTTGGCGTTCCTTTGTGCTCAAATGGGGATCCAGCTTTCCTTTTCCTCGGCATATCACCCTCAATCCAATGGGACTGCAGAACGGTCTAATCAAGCTCTGGAACAGTTCCTCCGTTGCTATGTCTCAGATCACCACAATAATTGGTCTGAACTGTTACCTTGGGCAGAGTTTGCTCGTAATAGTGCTATTAATGCTTCCTCCAAGTTATCCCCGTTCATGGCGAATTATGAGTTTCAACCATCCTTGTTGCCCGATTCATGTCTCAGGGTATTCCGGCTTTGGAGGAGCATCTCCGGCAACTCTGTTCCACATGGGTGCAGATTCAGGATTGCCTTCATCGTTCTATGCAGCGCCAAAAGTTCCAGGCTGATCGTAGGCGTCTGCCCGCGCCTTCCTACCAGGTTGGTGAGAGAGTTTGGCTGTCCTCCCGCAACTTGAACCTTCGTGTGCCTTCCAATAAACTGGCTCCCCATTATGTTGGTCCTTTTTGAATACTCCGACGGGTCAATCCTGTGGCCTACGCTCTTGACCATCCTCCTGCAATGCACATCTCCAATGTTTTTCATGTCTCCCTCTTGAAACCATTGGTTTGTAATCGGTTTACCACTGTGTTGCCTCGTCCCTGTCCTATCTTTGTTGACAACCATGAGGAGTATGAGGTCAGCAGCATTATTGACTCTCATATGTCCAAGGGCTGCGTACAGTATTTGGTTCACTGGAGGGGCTATGGTCCGGAGCAGCGTTCATGGGTTCCCTCCTCTGATGTTCATGCTCCCGAGCTCCTCCGTGCTTTCCATGTCCGCTTCCCCAATAAGCCTTTTGTCCTCCCGCGGGGGAGGGGTCGTTGAGGGGAAGGGTACTGTCAAGGTTTTTGCCTGCTTTGTTTGTCATGTGCTGCTGGCAGCCATTTTACTCACCTCTTTTGCTGACTCTGGTGCATATTGTGTGATGCTGCTCATTTCCTGCACTTCCTTTTATGGCCAGACTGGTGTACCTCAATGGTGTGAGACAGGATGCAGTCTCAGAATTGTGATGTCATCACTTATTATTTAAAGGGCCTTTGTTCAGTATGCTTTGCCCTTGCGTTGTCTCAGACCTGTTTGTGAGAGCTCCTGTGTATTACCTGGCTGTCTGACGTCCCTCCTAGTTCTTGATCCCTGGCTTGTTCCTGACTCTGCTGTTCTCCTTGTTCCTGATTCCGGCTTGTCTAACTACTAGCTTTGGCTCCTGACTCGGCTCGTCTGACTACCAGCTCTCCATTGGTATCTACTTTTAGATTTGAAAGTAATCTTAATGTTAGCATTCTCTTCGGCAAGGAGAGTTTCTGAGTGGTTACCCTTGTATTGTGATTCTCCATTTCTAATTATTCACAAGGAGAAGACTATACTTTGCCCTAAATATGATTTTCTCCTAAGATAGTGTCTGAGGAAAAATCCAATCAAAAAATGGAATGTTCCTTCATTGGTTTCATATCCTACTAACTCTAAGTAGCGGCTCTTACATAATCTTGAGGTAGTCAACGCCTTGCAGTTTTATCTCCAAGCTACTAAAGATTTCATACAAACTTCTAGTTTGTTTTTTCACTGCTCTGGGACTCGTAAGGGGCATAAAGCTACTAAGGTAGTGTGGGCCTCTTGGCTTAAATAAATTATTTACAAGGCTTACTTGAAGTTGGGAAAGTCGCCTTCTAAGTGTATTCAGCTCTTCTACAAGGGCAGTTGTAACATTGTGGGTTTTTATAAATTATGTATATTTGGAGCAGATTTGCAAAGCTGCAATATGTCTTAACTGCGTACTTTTTTCATAATTTATCGCTTTGAGGTTTTGCTTTATTTGGCAGGAAGTCCTTCAGGCCGCAGTGTCGGATAAACAAAAACTTCCAGCAAAAATTGTACCACCCTTTCTGTAACATAGACCATCGGCTTGGGTATTAATCCCATGTTATGGAAGACTGTGGACCATCATAAGTTTACGAAAGAAAACAAAATGTATGCTTACTTGATAAATTGTTTTTCTTTTGAAATGATGATGGTCCACAGGTCTAGCCCGTTTCAATGTTTGGACAACAGTTCTAATGACACCTCTACAGACCCTGCTTTGTCTTTCCTACCTATATGTTTCCTATTCTCTACTCAGCTATACGTTAAACTAGAGAGAGATGGGATATGGGAGGGATTTAAAGATCTGTTATGGGTTCTTGACATACTCCTAGTGGTGGGGAATATATTCCATATGTTATAGAGGACTGTGGACCATCATCATTCAAAAAGAAAATAATTTATCAGGTAAGCATAAACTGTGTTTTTTTTCTTTAGTGATCATTTAAAACCACCTAAAATCAATTCTAAAATAAAGGTTATAAAAAGAGCTTTTACTTGTTATGTTTTATTGGTTAATAAATTAATTAAATCTCCAACATTTCTAAAGAGAAAAGAGAGAAAGAAATAAGGCTAAATTATCACTTAGTATTCTTAATAAAAGTTCTGTATAAACTCTTTGCATTTAGGAGATTATACTCTAACTGGATATAATTCTTGTTTAAATTAAAAAATAAAACTTCAGAATAAGCAGTTGTTTCAGTGTTTAAAAATGTAAATAGCTTAAAGGGACACTCCCCAGGATTCAGATAGAGCATGAAATTTTAAAGGGACACTGAACCCAAATTTTTTCTTTCGTTATTTAGATAGAGCATGACATTTTAAGCAACTTTCTAATTTACTTCTATTATCAAATAGTCTTCATTCTCTTGTTATCTTTATTTGAAATGCAAGAATGTAAGTTTAGATGTCGGCCCATTTTTGGTGAACACCCTGGGTTGTCCT
The DNA here is from genome assembly GCF_027579735.1 of Bombina bombina. Lineage (NCBI taxonomy): Eukaryota > Metazoa > Chordata > Amphibia > Anura > Bombinatoridae > Bombina > Bombina bombina. Next base: position 530,657,073 of record NC_069500.1, on the reverse strand, counting down.
TGCTGATTGGTGGATAAATTCATCCACCAATAAAAAAGTGCTGTCCAGAGTCTGAACCACAAAAAAAAGCTTAGATGCCTTCTTTTTCAAATAAAAGGGCCTCTGTTCAGTATGCTTTGCCCTTGTGTTGTCTCAGACCTATTTGTGAGAGCTCCTGTGTATTAACTGGCTGTCTGATGTCCCTCCTGGTTCCTGATCCCTGGCTTGTTCCTGACTCTGTTGTTCTCCTTTTTCCTGATTCCGGCTTGTCTGACTACTCGCTTTGGCCCCTGACTCGGCTAGTCTGACTACCAGCTCTGGTTTTGATTCCTGGCTTATTTGACTTGTGGACTTTTTATTATTTTTTGCTATTAATAAAGGTGTGATTATTTTTGCACTTCTCGTCTCAGTCTGATTCCTGGCACCCTGACAAGGTATTAGTTTAAATTAGGCCACTTATGAATTCTATTTCTCCACCCTGGAATCTGAATCTAATTTTCTCTGCATTCAATGTTCTTTGTTTAAACCTACGCATTCCATTGGTATCTACTTTTACATTTGAAAGTACTCTTAATATTAGCATTCTCTTCAGCAAGGAGGGTTTCTGAGTGGTTACCCTTGTATTGTGGTTCTCCATTTCTAATTATTCACAAGGAGAAGGCTATACTTTGTCCTAAATATGATTTTCTCCTAAGATAGTGTCTGAGGAAAATTCCAATCAAAAAATGGAATGTTCCTTCATTGGTTTCAGATCCTACTAACTCTAAGTAGCGGCTCTTACATAATCTTGAGGTAGTCAACGCCTTGCAGTTTTATCTCCAAGCTACTAAAGATTTCATACAAACTTCTAGTTTGTTTTTTCACTGCTCTGGGACTTGTAAGGGGCATAAAGCTACTAAGGTAGTGTGGGCCTCTTGGCTTAAATAAATTATTCACAAGGCTTACTTGAAGTCGGGAAAGTCGCCTTCTAAGTGTATTCAGCTCTTCTACAAGGGCAGTTGTAACATTGTGGGTTTTTATAAATTATGTATATTTGGAGCAGATTTGCAAAGCTGCAATATGTCTTAACTGCGTACTTTTTTTCATAATTTATCGCTTTGAGGTTTTGCTTTATTTGGCAGGAAGTCCTTCAGGCCGCAGTATCGGATAAACAATAACTTCCAGCAAAAATTGTCCCACCCTTGTAACATAGACCATCGGCTTGGGTATTAATCCCATGTTATGGAAGACTGTGGACCATCATAATTTTACGAAATAAAACAAAATGTATGCTTACCTGATAAATTATTTTTCTTTCGAAATGATGATGGTCCACAGGCCTAGCCCGTTTCAATGGACAGCAGTTGGACAGCAGTTCTAATAACACCTCTACAGACCCTGCTTTGTCTTTCCTACCTATATGTTTCCTATTCTCTACTCAGCTATACATTAAACTATAGAGAGATGGGATTTGGGAGGGATTAAAGAGAGAGATGGGATTTGGGAGGGATTTAAAGATCTGTTATGGGTTCTTGACATATTCCTAGTGGCGGGGAATATATCCCATATGTTATATAATATAGAGGACTGTGGACCATCATCATTCAAAAAGAAAATAATTTATCAGGTAAGCATAAATTGTGTTTTTCTCCTGTTAAGTGTAGTCAGTCCACGGGTCATCCATTACTTATGGGATTATATCTCCTCCCTAACAGGAAATGCGAGAGGATCACCCAAGCAGAGCTGCTATATAGCTCCTCCCCTCTACGTCATACCCAGTCATTCTCTTGCACCTAACTAATAGATAGGACGTGTGAGAGGACTGTGGTTGTTAAACTTAGTTTTTATTTCTTCAATCAAAAGTTTATTTTAAACAGCACCGGAGTGTGTTGTTCTTTCTCAGGCAGCATTAGAAGAAGAATCTACCTGAGTTTGTGTACGATCTTAGCGGTCGTAACTAAGATCCATTTGCTGTTCTCGGCCATTCTGAGGAGTGAGGTAACTTCAGAACAGGGGACAGCGGGCAGGGTTCACCTGCAAGGAGGTATGTTGCAGTATATTATTTTCTAAGGAATGGAATTGACTGAGAAAATACTGCTGATACCGATGTAATGTAAGTGCAGCCTTAAATGCAGTAGTAGTGACTGGTATCAGGCTGATATGTATGTAAGTTTACACTGAGGTATTTCTAGGGAATGGAACTTCACTAAGAAAATACTGTATACATTTAACTTATATTTGAGCCTCCACTGCAGTGAAAGCGACTAGCAGCAGGCTTATTAATAACATTTCATAATTTTATATTTAAAACGTTTACTGGCATGTTAATCGTTTTTCTCTGAGGTACTTGGTGATAAAACTTTATGGGCATTATTTTTCCACATGGCTGTCGTTTGTTTATGAATAAAATCAGTTTACTGAGCTTCCCCACTGTTGTATTATGAGTGGGAGGGGCCTATTTTGGCGCTTTATTGCGCAGTAAAAATTCAGTCACAGTCTTCCTATTTCTTCCTCCATGATCCAGGACGTCTCTACCGAGCCCAGGGGTCTCCAAAACTAGTTTTGAGGGAGGTAATCACTCACAGCAGACCTGTGAGACTGTGTTTTGACTGTGATAAAAACGCTTATATTAAATTGTTATCCGTTTTTGGGTACTAAGGGGTTAATCATCCATTTGCTGGTGGGTGCAATCCTTTGCTAACTTAATGCATTTACTGTGAAAATTTGGTTGCTATAACTAATTTGGTTCATTGTTATTTCAACTGTGACAGTTTTTTGTGCTTCTTAAAGGCACAGTAACGTTTTTTATATTGCTTGTAAATTTATTTGAAAAGTATTTTCCAAGCCTGCTAGTCTAATTGCTAGTTTGTTTAAACATGTCTGACACAGAGGAATCTCTTTGTGCAATATGTTTAAAGGCCAATGTGGAGCCAAATAGAAATTTGTGTACTAATTGCATTGATGCTACTTTAAATAAAGGCCAATCTGTACATGTAAAGAAAATTTCACCAGACAACGAGGGGGAAGTTATGCCGACTAACTCTCCTCACGTGTCAGTACCTTCGTCTCCCGCTCAGGAGGTGCGTGATATTGTGGCGCCAAGTACATCAGGGCGGCCCTTACAAATCACTTTGCAAGACATGGCTAATGTTATGACTGAAGTATTATCTAAATTGCCAGAATTTAGGGGTAAACGCGACCACTCTGGGGTGAGAACAGAGTGCGCTGTTAATAATAGAGCCATGTCTGATACTGCGTCACAATTTGCAGAACATGAGGACGGAGAGCTTCATTCTGTGGGTGACGGATCTGATCCAAGTAAACTGGACTCAGACATTTCAAATTTTAAATTTAAGCTTGAGAACCTCCGTGTTTTACTAGGGGAGGTTTTAGCGGCTCTGAATGATTGTAACACGGTTGCAATTCCAGAGAAATTATGTAGGCTGGATAGATACTATGCGGTACCGGTGTGTACTGATGTGTTTCCTATACCTAAGAGGCTTACAGAAATTATTAACAAGGAGTGGGATAGACCCGGTGTGCCTTTTTCACCCCCTCCTATATTTAGAAAAATGTTTCCAATAGACGCCACCACACGGGACTTATGGCAGACGGTCCCTAAGGTGGAGGGAGCAGTTTCTACTCTGGCTAAGCGCACCACTATCCCGGTGGAGGATAGCTGTGCTTTTTCAGATCCAATGGATAAAAAGTTAGAGGGTTACCTTAAGAAAATGTTTGTTCAACAAGGTTTTATATTACAACCCCTTGCATGCATTGCGCCTGTCACGGCTGCGGCGGCATTCTGGTTTGAGTCTCTGGAAGAGACCATTAGCTCAGCTCCATTGGATGAGATTATAGACAAGCTTAGAGTCCTTAAGCTAGCTAATTCATTTATTTCTGATGCCGTAGTACACTTAACTAAGCTTACGGCTAAGAATTCCGGATTCGCCATTCAAGCGCGCAGAGCGCTGTGGCTTAAATCCTGGTCAGCCGATGTGACTTCTAAATCTAAATTGCTTAACATACCTTTCAAAGGGCAAACATTATTCGGGCCCGGTTTGAAAGAAATTATCGCTGACATTACTGGAGGTAAGGGCCATGCCCTACCTCAAGACAGAGCCAAACCAAGGGCTAAACAGTCTAATTTTCGTGCCTTTCGTAACTTCAAGGCAGGAGCAGCATCAACTTCCTCCGCTCCAAAACAGGAAGGAACTGTTGCTCGCTACAGACAGGGCTGGAAACCTAACCAGTCCTGGAACAAGGGCAAGCAGGCCAGAAAGCCTGCTGCCGCCCCTAAGACAGCATGAAGTGAGGGCCCCCAATCCGGAAACGGATCTAGTGGGGGGCAGACTTTCTCTCTTCGCCCAGGCTTGGGCAAGAGATGTCCAGGATCCCTGGGCGTTAGAGATCATATCTCAGGGATATCTTCTGGACTTCAAAGCTTCTCCTCCAAAAGGGAGATTTCATCTTTCAAGGTTGTCAGCAAACCAGATAAAGAAAGAGGCGTTTCTATGCTGTGTACAAGACCTTTTAATAATGGGAGTGATCCATCCAGTTCCGCGGTCGGAACAGGGACAAGGGTTTTACTCAAATCTGTTTGTGGTTCCCAAAAAAGAGGGAACCTTCAGACCAATCTTGGACTTAAAGATCCTAAACAAATTCCTAAGAGTTCCATCGTTCAAAATGGAAACTATTCGGACAATCTTACCTATGATCCAAAAGGGTCAGTACATGACCACAGTGGATTTAAAGGATGCCTACCTTCACATACCGATTCACAAGGATCATTATCGGTACCTAAGATTTGCCTTCCTAGACAGGCATTACCAGTTTGTAGCTCTTCCCTTCGGGTTAGCTACGGCTCCAAGAATCTTTACAAAGGTTCTGGGCTCTCTTCTGGCGGTACTAAGACCGCGAGGAATATCGGTAGCTCCGTACCTAGACGACATTCTGATACAAGCGTCAAGTTTCCAAACTGCCAAGTCTCATACAGAGTTAGTTCTGGCATTTCTAAGGTCGCATGGGTGGAAGGTGAACGTAGAAAAGAGTTCTCTATTGCCACTCACAAGAGTTCCCTTCTTGGGGACTCTTATAGATTCTGTAGAAATGAAAATTTACCTGACAGAGGACAGGTTAAAAAAACTTCTAAATGCTTGCCGTGTCCTTCATTCCATTCAACACCCGTCAGTGGCTCAATGCATGGAGGTAATCGGCTTAATGGTAGCGGCAATGGACATAGTACCTTTTGCACGCCTGCATCTCAGACCACTGCAATTGTGCGTGCTAAGTCAGTGGAATGGGGATTACTCAGATTTGTCCCCTATGCTGAATCTGGATCAAGAGACCAGAGATTCTCTTCTATGGTGGCTTTCTCGGCCACATCTGTCCAGGGGGATGCCCTTCAGCAGGCCAGATTGGACGATTGTAACAACAGACGCCAGCCTGCTAGGTTGGGGCGCTGTCTGGAATTCCCTGAAGGCTCAGGGATCATGGACTCAGGAGGAGAAACTCCTTCCAATAAACATTCTGGAATTAAGTGCGGTTTTCAATGCTCTTCTGGCTTGGCCTCAGTTAGCAACTCTGAGGTTCATCAGGTTCCAGTCGGACAACATCACGACTGTGGCTTACATCAACCATCAGGGAGGGACAAGGAGTTCCCTAGCGATGATGGAAGTCTCAAAGATAATTCGCTGGGCAGAGTCTCACTCTTGCCACCTGTCAGCGATCCACATCCCAGGCGTGGAGAACTGGGAGGCGGATTTCCTAAGTCGCCAGACTTTTCATCCGGGGGAGTGGGAACTTCATCCGGAGGTATTTGCCCAACTGCTTCGGCGTTGGGGCAAACCAGATCTGGATCTCATGGCGTCTCGCCAGAACGCCAAGCTTCCTTGTTACGGATCCAGGTCCAGGGACCCGGGAGCGGTACTGATAGATGCTCTGACAGCACCTTGGGTCTTCAACATGGCTTATGTGTTTCCACCCTTCCCGATGCTTCCTCGATTGATTGCCAGGATCAAACAGGAGAGAGCATCGGTGATTCTAATAGCGCCTGCGTGGCCACGCAGGACCTGGTATGCAGATCTAGTGGACATGTCGTCCTGTCCACCATGGTCTCTGCCTCTGAGACAGGACCTTTTGATTCAGGGTCCTTTCAAACATCCAAATTTAATTTCTCTGAGGCTGACTGCATGGAGATTGAACGCTTGATTCTATCAAAGCGTGGATTCTCGGAGTCAGTGATTGATACCTTAATACAGGCTAGGAAACCTGTTACCAGGAAAATTTACCATAAAATATGGCGTAAATACTTGCATTGGTGCGAATCCAAGAGTTACTCATGGAGTAAGGTTAGGATTCCTAGGATATTGTCTTTTCTACAAGAAGGTTTAGAAAAGGGTTTATCTGCTAGTTCGTTAAAGGGACAGATCTCAGCTCTGTCCATCCTTTTACACAATCGTCTGTCAGAAGTTCCAGACGTTCAGGCTTTTTGTCAGGCTTTGGCCAGGATTAAGCCTGTGTTTAAAACTGTTGCTCCGCCGTGGAGCTTAAACTTAGTTCTTAACGTTTTACAGGGTGTTCCGTTTGAACCCCTTCATTCCATGGATATCAAGCTGTTATCTTGGAAAGTTCTGTTTTTAATGGCTATTTCCTCGGCTCGTAGAGTCTGAGTTATCGGCCTTACATTGTGATTCTCCTTATCTGATTTTTCATTCAGACAAGGTAGTTCTGCGTACTAAACCTGGGTTCTTACCTAAGGTAGTCACTAACAGGAATATCAATCAAGAGATTGTTGTTCCATCATTGTGTCCTAACCCTTCTTCAAAGAAGGAACGACTTCTGCACAATCTGGACGTCGTCCGTGCCCTGAAATTTTATTTGCAGGCAACTAAAGATTTTCGCCAAACTTCTTCCCTGTTTGTCGTTTATTCTGGACAGAGGAGAGGTCAAAAAGCTTCAACTACCTCTCTCTCTTTTTGGCTTCGTAGCATAATACGTTTAGCCTATGAGACTGCTGGACAGCAGCCTCCTGAAAGAATTACAGTTCATTCTACTAGAGCTGTGGCTTCCACTTGGGCCTTTAAAAATGAGGCCTCTGTTGAACAGATTTGCAAGGCTGCAACTTGGTCTTCACTTCACACATTTTCGAAATTTTACAAAATTGACACTTTTGCTTCTTCGGAGGCTGTTTTTGGGAGAAAGGTTCTTCAGGCAGTGGTTCCTTCCGTGTAAAGATCCTGCCTGTCCCTCCCGTCATCCGTGTACTTTTAGCTTTGGTATTGGTATCCCATAAGTAATGGATGACCCGTGGACTGACTACACTTAACAGGAGAAAACATAATTTATGCTTACCTGATAAATTCCTTTCTCCTGTAGTGTAGTCAGTCCACGGCCCGCCCTGTTTTTACGGCAGGTCTAAATTTTAAATTAAACTCCAGTCACCACTGCACCCTATAGTTTCTCCTTTCTCGTTTGGTTTCGGTCGAATGACTGGGTATGACGTAGAGGGGAGGAGCTATATAGCAGCTCTGCTTGGGTGATCCTCTTGCATTTCCTGTTAGGGAGGAGATATAATCCCATAAGTAATGGATGACCCGTGGACTGACTACACTACAGGAGAAAGGAATTTATCAGGTAAGCATAAATTATGTTTTTTTCTTTAGTGATCATTTAAAACCACCTACAATCGATTCTAAAATAAAGGTTACATAAAGAGTTTTTACCTGTTATGTTTTATTGGTTAATAAATTCATTAAATCTCCAACATTTCTAAAGAGAAAAGAGAGAAAGAAATAAGGCTAAATTATCACTTAGTATTATTAATAAAAATTCTGTATAAACTCTTTGCATTTAGGAGATTATACTCTAACTGGATATAATTCTTGTTTAAATCAAAAAACTAAAACTTCAGAATGAGCAGTTGTTTCAGTGTTTAAAAATTTAAATAGCTTAAAGGGACAGTATACTGTAAAATAGTTTTTCCCTTAATGTGTTTACAATTGTTTTTTTTACCAACTGCAGAGTAAAAAATTTATGAAAATTAGCTTTTTAAGGCTTATTTGTGTATATTAAAGCTCTGATTTTGTGTTTTGAAGCCACAACCTAATACAATGGGTTGAGCTTGTAGATATAATCACATCTCATTACTGTATCACATTGTGCACATATACCTGCTTCTTTATCTTATATCTGTCCTTAAAACAATCACCAGCACTTTGAGAGAACAATGGAAAATCAACATTTTATTACCTTATCTCTGCTATATCCAACTGGGAGTGTAATTTCTTCTGCTGGCTGTGTTTACAAAGCTTATCTATAGCTGGTACGCGCGGCCACAAACTTTCAGAATAGGTGGGGATACCACATGCTAAATCAACAATTTCAAATGCCAATATAAGGGTAAAGGAGCTACTTGTAAACAATTTAATACACTCCAGCAGGTAAAATGGATCATTGGGAACAAATTAAAGGGGAGAAATTGGTGCAAAAGGGGTTTTTTTTTTCTTCTTTTTATGTGTTACCTGTGCTATGTATAAGAAATTTGCTGTATTCATGACAAATACTTGTTTAACTGAAAATATATTTTGTGCTTGAAGATAAATAAAAAATATAAAAAAAAAAAAGGGGAGAAATGTTTTGAGTAAACTGTCCCTTTAACCCCTTAATGACAACTGACGTACCAGGTACGTCATGCATTAACAACCAGTTAATGATAATAGACGTACCTGGTACGTCAGTTGTCTAAGAGAGTGCTGGAAGCGATCGCAATCGCTTCCAGCAGCTCTCAGGGTATTGCATTGATGCCTCCATATGGAGGCATCCTGCAATACCTTTTCAGAAGACTCTGATGCAGAGAGAGCCACTCTGTGGCCCTCTCTGCACCGGTAGCGATGGTGCCGGTTCGTTGGTGGGTGGGAGCATATCAGGGAGGCGGGTGGGCGGCCCATCGCTACCCGGCATCCGGTTCCTGTAAGTGCTATGTGCACGCCGGGTGCCGGGAGCGCGCATGCGCGATTAGCTGGCCACTGACACCAATGAGAAGGGAAGAGGGGGGAAAAAATATTAAAAAAAAATAAATATATAAGGATCTGGGAGGGGGAGGGGGTTGGGGTATTGTGGGGGGCTGCTACACTACAGAAAACATTAAAAATTGCAAAAAATTGCAAAAAAAACACTTGTTTTTGGGGCAAATTCGGTACTGGCAGACAGCTGCCAGTACCCAAGATGGCGGCAATTAGGTAGGGGAGAGGGTTAGAGAGCTGGGGGGGGGGAATCATGGAGGTTGGGGCTAAGGCAGGGGTCCATCACAGCTAAAACATTTTATTTTTTTTTATTAAAAAAAAGAAAAACTCCTTTTATTTAGTACTGGCAGACTTTCTGCCAGTACTTAAGATGGCGGGGACAATTGTGGGGTGGGGGAGGGAAGAAAACTGTTTGGGAGGGATCAGGGGGTGGGATGTGTCAGGTGGGAGGCTGATCTCTACCCTAAAGCTAAAATTAACCCTGCAAGCTCCCTACAACCTACCTAATTAACCCCTTCACTGCTGGGCATAATTTACGTGTGGTGCGCAGCAGCATTTAGTGGCCTTCTAATTACCAAAAAGCAATGCCAAAGCCATATAAGTCTGCTATTTCTGAACAAATGGGATCCCAAAGAAGCATTTACAACCATTTGTGCCTTAATTGCAGAAGCTGTTTGTAAATAATTTCAGTGGGAAACCTAAAGTTTGTGACAAAATTTGTGAAAAAGTGAACTTTTTTTTTTATTTGATGACATTTGGCGGTGAAATGGTGGCATGAAATATACCAAAATGGGCCTAGATCAATACTTTGGGTTGTCTTCTAAAAAAAAATATATACATGTCAAGGGATATTCAGGTATTCCTGACAGATATCAGGGTTCCAATGTAACTAGTGCTAATTTTGAAAAAAAGTTGTTTGGAAATAGCAAAGTGCTACTTGTATTTATGGCCCTATAACTTGCAAAAAAAGTAAAGAACATGTAAACATTGGGTATTTCTAAACTCAGGACAAAATTTAGAAACTATTTAGCATAGGTGTTTTTGGTGATTGTAGATGTGTAACAGATTTTGGGGGTCAAAGTTAGAAAAAGTGTGTTTTTTTTCAATTTTTTCCTCATATTTTATATTTTTTTTATAGGAAATTATAAGATATGATGAAAATAATGGTATCCTTAGAAAGTCCATTTAATGGCGAGAAAAACGGTATATAATATGTGTGGGTACAGTAAATGAGTAAGAGGGAAATTACAGCTAAACACAAACACCGCAGAAATGTAAAAATAGCCATTGTCATTAAGGGTAAGAAAATTGAAAAATGGTCCGGTCATTAAGGGGTTAAAGGGACATGAAACCCATTTTTTTTTCTTTCATGATTTAGAAAGAGCATGTCATTTTAAACAACTTTCTAATTTACTTCTATTATCTAATTTGCTTCATTCTCTTGATATCACTTGCTGAAAAGCATATCTAGATATGCTCAGTAGCTGCTGATTGGTTGCTGCACATAAAGGCCTTGTGTGATTGGCTCACACATGTACATTGCTATTTCTTCAACAAAGGATATCTAAAGAATTGAGCAAATTAAATAGAAGTAAATTGGAAAGTTGTTTAAAATTGCACGCCCTATCTGAATCATGAAAGTTTAATTTTGACTAGACTGTCCCTTTATGTTTAAATATTTTTTATTAAAGTTTGCAAAGATATATGAAGTACATTTACATAAAAATTTGCCAATTACGTTATAAAACAAATTGAAAATAAAACACATTGTCATATTAAATAAAGTTTCGAACTTGTATAACTCAAATATTCAAAAATTAGATCTCAGTTCTCCGCAATCATGATGTAAAATATAACATATATGGTGTCCTAGACCTCCCTCTAAGAGACATAAAAGAGAAAGGGGGAGAACTTATCCCCTTGAGCAATGTAAGACAAGGAAGGTAAGTTATACCATAAATGTATATGGGGAAAAAGGGGGGGGGGGAATATAACATGGGTAAAGGTGACAACATATCCAGCAACAGCTGGATAAGCTTATCATGGTAGTGCTTTTGAATCTAAGTGTGTAATGCATGTTGATCAAGGTATGGTACTCCTAATGGGTAGATCCCGGTCTGAAGCATCCCCATTTATCCAGTAGAACCAGATCTGATTAAATGTGTCCTTGTTGTCTAGGATCCCAGATGCCAATTCGTACATATTGTATGTGTATTGTATCTTATTAATTATTTCAGACCAGGTAGGGACCCCTGTCTTCCAATATTTAGCAATACATGTTCTGGTGACCGTACATAGAATATTGAAAAAGATATTTAAGTGTTTGTTATATAAGGTGTTGTGATCATGTAAGAGAGCTTGTTGTATCGTGAAGTTGATCTCCTCATCTATAAGGTGACCCATAAAAGAAGCCAATCTCATCCAGATCGCATTGACCCCAGCGCAGTCCCACCACATATGGCGATATGTGCCTACCTCCCCGCACCCTCAATAGCATAGTTTTCTGCCTTGTGTGGACATATGTGCGGTCTTAACTGGTGTCAGGTACCATCGGAAAAGTGTTTTCATAACGTTTTCTTTTAAGTCTGCACTCAAAAGGCCTCTATCAGCGGTCTGAAATAGGTGTTCCCAGTCCACTAGGTGTTTAGTCATATTCAAGTCCCTTTCCCAGGCTGTCATAACCGAGGATTTGGTCTTAAGTGGACCAGATTGAATAGTCAAGTATAGTCTGGAAATAGTGTGTTTGGAGCGATGGGGGCTATTACAAAGTAGTTCCTTCTGAGTGTCTCTGAGAAATGATCTGACTGAGGAGCTGAGTTGGAGGTTAAGATACCAATGTATTTGTATTGGTGCTACTTTCTCTTGCAATTGATTGAAGGAGAGCAACTTCCTGTTATTTAATATGTCTGCAACTCTGTACAGTGCCTTATTCTCCCACTTCTGTGGTCTTAGCTCGTCAGGAAAGATACATTGAATTGGGGTGGAAAGAGAGAATCTTGGCATTAGATCGTTGCCCAATATCACTTTCGACCATGTATGTAAGGTAAGCTCTGAAGTTTATGGTGTTGGGTGGGATAAAGTGGATTGTTGAATTTTCCTGTCCCAGAAGATTGAATCTGGCTCACTCCAGCCTCCCATCTCTGCCTCCAATCTGGACCACAATGCATCTGTTGACTTCTGTAAAAGTATTTTATCCTGTGTTATTCTAGCGGCCTTATAGTAATCTAACAATGCCGGTCCTCCAACCCCTCCTAGTGTTTTGTGTCTATTTATTATAAATTTCGATACTCTAGCAGAATTGCTCCCTCTAATGAAGGAGAGAAGCTCAGTTTGCAACTTCTCTATATCAGGCCTGTTGATCTTTATAGGGAGTGATCGAAATAGATATAAAATTCTAGGTAAAATAGTCATTTTGACAGCTGCAAGTCTCCCTAGCCAGGAAAAGTTGTAACTTTTCCATTTCCTAAGGTCTCGCCTGATCTGTTTAAAAAGGGGCATATAGTTGAATTTATATAATAAAGGAGTCTGTGGTGGCAGGAAAATTCCTAGATATTTGAGTGTATGTTTTATCCATTTGAAATCGAAATTGGATTCTAATAATTTTTGAGAGTGTAAGGGAATAGCGATAGGTAGGGCCTTTAGACTGTCCCTTTAAAGGGCCACTCCCCGGGATTTAGATAGAGCATTCAATTTTAAAGGGACACTAAACCCAAATTTTTTCTTTCATTATTTAGATAGAGCATTCAATTTTAAGAAACTTTCTAATTTACTCCTATTATCACATTTTCTTCATTCTCTTGGTATCTTTATTTGAAATGCAAGAATGTAAGTTTAGATGCAGGCCCATTTTTGGTGAACAGCCTGGGTTGTTCTTGCTGATTGGTGGATAAATGCATCCACCAATAAAAAAGTGTTGTCCAGAGTTCTGAACCCCCCAAAAAAAGCTTAGATGCCTTCTTTTTCAAATAAAGATAGCAAGAGAACAAAAAATTTGATAATAGGAGCAAATTAGAAAGTTGCTTAAAATTGCATGCTCTGAATTGTGAAAGAAAAAAATTGGGTTCAGTGTCCCTTTAAGCAATTTTCTAATTTACTCCTATTATCAAATTTTCTTCATTTTCTGTATCTTTATACTTTTAGATGTAGCTAAAAGGCCCAATATTTTAGGAGATGATTTTAACATAGCTTTAAATCTCCACTTATATAGTTCTGCAGGTAGATTTCACATTCTTTAAAAGGTGATTAAATATGTGACACACATGTTTTTTATTTTCTATCTGTTTGACACATGATGTATACAACACTAAGGACTTTAATTTCTTCCCCCACCCACACATGAAATACACCAGACTAACATATCCCAGGTCTGATCATGCTCCTATATCCTGTTTTCTTAAGCGGCCTAATTTCTTCAGTACCCTATAACCGGAGGTTGGATTATTCCCAATTTACTAATATGTAAACAATTTGTGATTTTGGAATATTTTTTCACATAGTATACATGAAGACACCTCCCATTCAATTAACTGGTTTGTTCACAAGTGTTTAATCCAGGGTGAGCTTTTGAGAATTAAATTGACTAAAAAAAAGCGAGATACCACTAATCTGATATTACTTAAGGCTCAAACATCTATGGAGGACTCAAATAACTGTCTCCGCACTTTGGCTATTTGAGTTGCTTTGAAGCTCCAAATTTTACACAAAAAGCAACAAAGCCAGGAAATTAGTGGCTAGGCATGTAAAAAATAGATCATTAAAAACATATCTGTAACTGTGCTGCCTCAATGGGCATAGAATATTACATAGCCTCTGTTAATGTTCATGTTATAGTTAAGAAATTATATGTTTTTATGCCATTTTTCTCAAGGCTTCCCTATGTTTGTTCTGTACTGCCATCTAGTGACCCTTTTTGGTAATGCTCCTGTTTTCTAGAATATCTTACCTCTGACCTTATTATGCAATTCATTTTTGTGTATTGCTCGCCCTTGTAGTTTGAAGATGTTTTCCTGTGTCATGGCTGCAGCTAACAGGCCTCATATAACAAGCACTCATGTTAATACATTGCAAGCTACGATCAGTATCATCTTTTGATCGCTTAAATACTGTAACCATTCATTCATCTGCTGTATTTTATTATCTGCTGTAATATTCAGAATAAAGCAACTTTGTGGATGGACAGGGTATTGGTGAGTTCAGCTATCTGACAAGGATTGTCTGCAGTGATTGTATCTTCTTATACAGGCCAGGCATAGAGGTCTCAGCAAGGGATAGATACTTATTACAACTATGTGAGTCAGAATAGTCAAAAGATGTATAGAATTCCTACAGCCTGCTATGTATATGTGTGTGTTTAATCTGCAATCAAGCTCATGGCCATCCGCCATCTTGTGAAAGCACATGGTCGCACAAGTTTACTGCACTTCATCTGAATGTTGAAAACTGTTACTCTGCATTGAACTGTCTAAGCTGCTGTTTGTCTTCTTAAAGAGACAGTACCATTTTTTGCAAAACTTGAAAAAATGTCTAGACAAGGCTCTGAGCACTCTTTTATAGCCAAACCAATGCAGATACATCATGCCTCTGAACCCACTGACGTACAGTGAGCAGATCCTGCAGATATTGCTGAATAGAGTGTAAGACCCAAACGTACAATAAAACCGACACATAAACTCAGAGAAAACTATGAATTCACTAGAGATGAGTTCTCCAGCAATCTGTCAGACCTATGGGACAGAATTTCACAATGCATGTCAGTTTTGTTACACTTTAATGATCAAGCAGCCAAATTGAGAGAATCTATAAATCTATAGATCACCTATCTGATGCATATGAAAGCTACCAGCGGCTGTCTGCAAAATACACAGCCTTCTTACAGGACTTTAATATAGCGGACTCTTCAGCAGAACTGACTAGGACTGATGCACTGGACCAACATAGAGATCTCTTAGTACAAATCGCTAAAGAAAAGGAAGAGTTCCGCATTGCTTAACTGGAGGAGACCAGATCTCATAGATCCACATCAACTAAGCTCACTGCACGTTCTTCTAGATCTTCTTGCTCCAGAAGTTCAACGTTAAGCGACAAGCTAAAAGAGGCCCCTGCTGATGCGGAATCAAAAAAAGTGCAAAGCTCCTTTACCAGAAGGGAAGCAGAGATGGAAGCTCTACAAGTACAAATGGATTCCCAAATAAAGGTTCTGCAAATGGAAAAGGAAGAAGCAGCGGCCCTAGCAAGGCTGAAAGTCCTTGAACAAGCAATGGGAGAAAGTACTAATTCAGATTGCCATATCCCAGCAGATCTGGAAGACCCAGTTGAACGCACTAGTAAATACGTGCTAAAGAATAATATTTGCAACGATACAGAATCATCTCCTGTGCCTCCTACTAACACCATCGTTCTCAATCTCAACACAGAGACCTCTCAGTACCAAATGCCTGAGCCTCTTCAAATCCACAACACAAGTGCATCTAAGCAGCA
The DNA here is from genome assembly GCF_027579735.1 of Bombina bombina. Lineage (NCBI taxonomy): Eukaryota > Metazoa > Chordata > Amphibia > Anura > Bombinatoridae > Bombina > Bombina bombina. Next base: position 530,641,618 of record NC_069500.1, on the reverse strand, counting down.
AACCGCATCTCCTCTCGCTGACAATAAGGTGACTTCCAGTGACAAGCCGCAGCTCAAGCCACCGCCAGCAGAAGCCTTAGAGACTACACCACAGTTGAATGCTCTAGCAATATCATTTTATCCTGGTAAACTTCACCCTTCTTCACCAAAGAACTTTCACACCCAAGGGGTTCCTCAAGTTACTTTGGCACCCTAAGAGTGAGACATCAGACTTTATTGACTTCGCCAGATACATGATACGCCGTGAGCTCATTAACACAAGCCTCTTAAGGTTTGACGACTGTCCAGAGAGCTACAGGGCCTGGAGATCAACCTTCAAGGCTGCTACCGCTAATCTCGACCTTACAACCAAGGAGGAACTTGATTTGCTCATAAAGTGGCTGGGGCCAGAATCTGCAGATTGTGTTAAAAGACTGAGAACAGTACATGTTGACCACCCAGATTCAGGCCTTGTTGCTGCATGGGCAAGACTTGAGCAAGCCTATGGTAGCTCTGAAGCGCTCTGTTCAAGAGACTGCAAAACGTCCCCAAAATAGGAAACAAAGACTATCGCAAGCTCCAAGAACTAAGTGACCTCCTTATGGAGCTAGAGTTGGCAAAGACAGACCCACGTCTACCTGGACTAAGCTTTCTGGACACTGCTCATGGTGTAAATCCAGTGGTGTCTAAACTGCCATATAACCTGCAAGAGAAATGGGCACAACAGGGCTCAAGATACAAAAGAGACTATATCGTATCCTTTCCTCCTTTCTCATATTTTTGCAGGTACATCAGCGATCAAGCCTGGATGAGAAACGATCCCAGCTTCTGCGAACCCAACTTGCCTGCTTCATCATCCTTACCAACATCATCAAGGTATGATAACACGGCAGCTAAACAAAGAGACTTTAATAGAGCAATATCTGTTAAAAGGACAGACATCTCACCACCCGTATCCTCTCCTGCACACCAGAGTGATTCGGGCGAGAGAGATAAAGACCCTAATCGTCAGTGCCCTATTCACAGGAAGCCTCACCCTCTTAAGAAATGTCGTGGGCTTAGGACAAAGACTTTACAAGAGCGCAGGGAGATTCTCCAGAAACTTGGAGTATGCTACAGGTGTTCTGCTTCTTATGGTCACTTTGCAAAAGACTGTAAAGTTGTTATAAAGTGCACAGAATGCAGTAGCGACAGACACGTTACAGCTATGCATCCTACTCCACTTCCAGACAACCCACAGCAGCTAACTGCCTCCACCCCTGTCTCAATTCATGGCGGGGAGCAACAAAGTCGTGCTCCAGTCACAGCGAGCGTTTTCTCTGCACAGAAATCTGTGGAGAAGGCTTAGACTACAAATTCTGTGCCAAGGTATGTCTAGTCAAGATTTACCCACAGGATCAACCTGAGAAAGTTGCTAGGATGTATGCTATAATACAGTGATTTTCAACCTTTTTTTTGCCGTGGCACACTTTTTTACATTAAAAAATCCTGCGGCACACCACTATCCCAAAATTTTACAAAATCACAAATTGTAGCCTAATGCAGCATATATACATATATATACAAACACACACTGTACTGTGCTGTCATGCCATGCCTCCTACAAACTATACATGACATATTGACATTCATTCGCAACCAATCATAATGATTGTCTGTGAATGAATGTCAATATGTCATGGTTGTAAATGATGCTTGATGAGCCCAGAATAAAAAACAAACAAAATTTAAAAAAATATGTCACACTGTTGTCAGTCTGCCGCGGCACACCTGAGGATCTCTCACGGCACACTAGTGTGCCACGGCACACTGGTTTAAAAACACTGCTATAATAGATGAACAGAGCAACAGATCCCTGGTTAAGCCTAAATTCTTTGAGATCTTCGGCATAGAGGGTCATGCAACACTGTATACTCTCAGAATCTGTTCTGGTCGTGTAGAGGCCTTTGGCAGAAGGGCCAATGGATTCATGGTCTCTCATATCAAAGGAAACAAAGGCATACCCCTACCAACATTAGTCGAGTGTGACCAGATACCAACCGAAAGGGAAGAGATTCCTACTCCAGAGGCTGCCTATCACCATCCTGACTTAAGGCACCTTGTTGATGAGATTCCGGCAATGGACATGAATGCAGAAATCTTGGTCCTGCTAGGAAGAGACATTCTCAGAGTATATAAAGTACGCAAGCAGTGCGATGGACCCGACGATGCCCCTTATGCACAAAGACTTGATCTAGGCTGGGTGATAGTGGGTGATGTATGCTTGAATAGTATGTGTACGTCATCTGAGATCCACTCCTTCAAAACTTACATATTAGAAAATGGACGTGCATCCCACTTCAAACAGTGCTCTCGCCATCATGAAGTAAGGGAGAAGCCTCCTGACATCATCCAAATACCTGATGTTACTCCTATATTTTGTGATGACAATCTGGGTACCACAGTTTTTTGTACTACAAGTGATGACAACAAAATAGCCTTGTCAGTTGAAGACAGGAAATCATCTAAGCCCAAACAATGACATTATGTACCATCTGAAATTAATCCTTCAGATCATGCCACCAGGCCCGTGTCTGCAAGTGTCTTTGCAAATTCTTCTTGGTTAACAGGCCCTGAATTCCTGCTTGATCATCCAGAAGAAACCACAGCTGATGTCTTCAGTCTTCTAGAACCTGACAACAATCCAGAGATTCGTCCTGAAGTAAAAACCCTTGTCACCAGAACTGAACAAAGACTCGTCTTGGGCTGTCAACGCTTTGAACTTTTCTCAAAGTGGACAAGGCTTGTATGTACCATTGCAAGGTTAGTCCACATTGCACACTGCTTTCACACAAAGCCCACAGATGCTCACTGTCAAGGTTGGCACGTATGCCAAAGGTTTCTTTCTGCAAAGGATATTGCTGAAAGTGAACTGTTCATAATACGCAGTGTACAACAAGAGGGGCATTCCAAAATAAACAGTCCTATAGCGAATCTGAACCCATTCATTGATGATGATGGCATGTTAAGGGTTGGAGGACGATTAAACAAGGCTAAGTTGTGAGGTCAAGAACAGAATCCTCTCATTATACCTGCTCGCAATCATATCACCACTTTGCTCATATGGCACTACCATGAAGGGGTTAAGCACCAAGGTAGACACTTCACAGAGGGTGCCATAAGAGCTGCAGGCCATTGGATTATAGGAGCATAAAGACAGATTACAGCTACACTGCATAGCTGTGTTCAGTGCCGTAAACTAAGAGGTAAACAACAGCAAATGTCAGATTTGCCAGCTGACAGGTTAAGTACTGACCCACCTTTCACTCATGTTGGTTTGGATGTCTTTGGACCATGGATGGTAACAGCCCGCAGAACTCGAGGTGGCCAAACAAATAGCAAACGATGGGCAGTGCTGTTCATTTGCATGAGTGTGCGTGCAGTACACATTGAAGTAATAGAATATATGGATGCCTCAAGTTTCATAAATGCTCTAAGGCGATTCCTTGCCATCAGAGGACCAGTCAAAACATTAAGATCTGACTGTGGAACTAATTTTGTTGGAGCCTGTCGAGAGCTACATCTCAACTCTAGGCCAATTCAAGACCTTTTAACTGAAAAGGGCTGTACATGGATTTTCAATCCTCCTCATTCTTCCCATATGGGTGGCTCCTGGGAGAGAATGATAGGCATCACACGTAAAATACTGGACTCCATGCTTATGGACTTGAAATTCACAAGACTCACCCATGAGATTCTAACCACTTTCCTCGCAGAAGCATCTGCCATAATCAATTCAAGACCACTTGTTCCAGTGTCTGTAGATCCAGAGGCCCCAACTCTCCTCTCTCCAGCTACTCTTCTTACCCAGAAGCTTGGGTCTGTTCCTGTTCCCCCTGGAGACTTTAAAACAGGAAATTTGTGCTACAATCAGTGGAAGCGAGTACAACACCTTGCCAACTGCTTCTGGAATCGTTGGAAGATGGAGTATCTCTCTACTCTGCTAGGACGCAGGAAATGGCAACGTCTGAACCCTAACATCAAGGTTGGAGATCTCGTTCTCCTCAAGGACCAGCAAGCTGAAAGAATCGAATGGCCAATGGGACTGATTGTAAAGAGCATTCCTAGTGATGATGGAAAGGTGCGTAAGGTGGAGGTGAAAGTTGCAAGACAAGGGACTATAAAAACTTTCAGCAGACCAATCACGGAACTTATCTTGCTCTTGCCCTTTGGAGACTGAACTTACTTATGTATGCTGTTGGATTCTTCCTGTGACTTCAAGATGGAAGTATCTTGAACTTTAATTGACGCAACTTGAAGTCTTATATTATAAGTTGTTCTTGCATTATATGTATGTTCTCCTTATAGCTTTCAGGTCTTCAAGATATCTCCGCAAATTATATTGTTATGCATAACTTCCGTTATGATTTAAATAGTGACATTTACTATGCCAGACGGGGAGTGTGCTGCCTCAATGGGCATAGAATATTACATAGCCTCTGTTAATGTTCATGTTATAGTTAAGAAATTATATATTTTTATGCCATTTTTCTCAAGGCTTCCCTGTGTTTGTTCTGTACTGCCATGTAGTGACGCTTTTTGGTAATGCTCCTGTTTTCTAGAATATCTTACCTCTGACCTTATTAAGCATTTCCTTTTTGTGTATTGCTCCGCCCTTGTAGTTTGATGATGTTTTCCTGTGTCATGGCTGCAGCTAACAGGCCTCATGTAACAAACACTTGTTAATACATTGCAAGCTACGATCAGTATCATCTTTTGACCACTTAAAGGGACAGTCTAGTATAAATTAAACTTTCTTTATTCAGATAGGACTTTTAATTTTAATCAACTTTCCAATTTACTTTTATCATCAAATTTGCTTTTTTCTCTTGGTATTCTTAGTTTAAACTAAACATAGGTAGGCTCATATGCTAATTTCTAAGCCTTTGAGGGCTGCCTCTTATCACATGCTTTAAAATCTCTTTTCAGCACAAAGATACAGAAAGTACACGTGGGCCATATAGATAACACTGTGTTCAGGCACAGGGGGTTATTTAAGATTAAACACAAAACAATGCTAAATTTAAGACAATAGATAAAAAAAACTTATATATAAAAATCAGTGCTCCAAATACCTATATAAAAATTATAAACATATAGTGCGTTATTAAATAAAACACCTATATATATAAACAAAAATAACATGTATGAAATAATGACAGTGTAGTCATAAACCCAATCAAACCAGACCACTGTTGTAAGTGATGGGAATATTAAAATGGACAGTTCAACTAGTCCATATTCCAAATCCTAAATCTGGAACGGATGGCAGGCTGCTTCTTCGAATTTCTTGTTGGTGTCCCAAGATGTTAAACTCTGCAGAAGTGAATGATAAAAAAAGAAGGCGCCACCATAGTGCACAATCAGATGTATAAAACACGCCAATAAAACAAGTAAGACCGTACTTACAAGCTGTAAGACACTTGAGAAGTGTCACAACCGCCTTCTGGACTGTTATGGAGTCGTCCAGCTAACTCACACTGGTAGATCTCAAAAGTCCTCTTGGATGTGAGAGCGGCGATGACAAAAGAAACCAGCATCCAGCAGCAGATTCACAGAGCCGGCCCGTCCTGTACTATCCACTATTGTTGTAGATACAATGTATCAGATGGAGAGGTAAAATGGGTGGATAAATGAATAAAAGATAGTTCGTGGCAAAAGTCTTGTAAAAGCAAACAGACTTTATTTGGGGTACAAAAGCACAACGTTTCTCGGTCTCTCCTGACCGTTTCCTCAGGTGCAATATACATAATGATTTAAACCACAAACTTTTATTGCCGCATTCTCGGCGTCCTCTAAAGTGAACAGCGCATGCGTGGAGGTGTGACCACTGATAGAGCTTCCATTGGTAGCTGAATATCCAATGATAAGAGCGGAAATGTTCCAGCCTCAGTGTATAGTCAAGTCAATAGCGTAGCCGAGTAAAAGCTGCTATTGGTAGGTAACCAACCATAGTCAGTCGGTGATACGCTCGATTATCTGAGCATATTCAAAACATAAGTGTCTTGAGAAATGTAAGGAATATAACATGATATTAGGAGATCAATTAATAAACTGAATCCGTATATATATGTATACAAATAGAATTAAACTAAAATCCTTTACCATTTGGTCACTCTTAGTGGTAACACCCACACCGCCACTTAAATCCTAAAGCTAAACAGGTTAAACCAGAAGGCTTCTCTATCGGGATACAAATTGTATAGATAAAACACTATTACTTATATACAACTTGCTATATAGAACTATAGAAAAGAACCTCATATAGATAGCCTATAAATTGCCGTATTCTAAAAAATATATTCAGATACTTAAAACATTGGCAGAGCTCAAAATCGAATAAAAACACAGATATATCAAGTTATCATAACCTATTATTAGTACTGGACTAAAAAAATATATATATAACAAACCATAAATACATATATAAAGTATATATATATATATATACACACACAAAAAAAGTAATAGTAAAAATATAAATATAACCATACATGCATATATGTATATACACACATTATATACCCTCTGGGCATAAAGAAATCAATATACAAACGGCATTAGCAGAGACACAGTCACAGTCATGTGATCAGGGGGCAGGAAGAAGGTTCCTAGATACAAGGTAATCACAGAGGTAAAAAGTATATTAATATAACTGTGTTGGTTATGCAAAACTGGGGAATGGGTAATAAAGGGATTATCTATCTTTTAAAACAATAACAATTCTATGGTAGACTGTCCCTTTAAATACTGTAACCATTCATTCATCTGCTGTATTTTATTATCTGCTGTAACTTGATATTCAGAATAAAGCAACTGTGGATGAACAAGCTATCTGACAAGGATTGTCTGCAGTGATTGTATCTTCTTATACAGGCCAGGCATAGAGGTCTCAGCAAGGGATAGATCATTATTACAACTATCTGAGTCAGAATAGTAACCTTCAATCTTCCTCTGGCTTGGACCTATATACTAACAGGAAATTAGCAGAATAATTTAAAGCCTATTGTTTATGTGTTTTTAGAATATTCATAGATCAAAAGAGATTTACAATCAGTCGTAATCTATAGATCCTCTCCTTAGGCAACATACTTTAGAAGAATACTTACAGTAGACCAATGTTCCTACACTATCTGAAGAAGATTGAACCTTTTATGATAGGCTTATTACCATCTCAGAAGTCTTCAACTAACCCAAGCCCTTTAACTCCTCTTCTTGGAAACCCATCCTTCCTGCCCCATATCAGCTCTACTAGGCCATTTATAACAAGATCTCAATTTTCTGTAGCCACTTATACTGTCATCTGGCAATCCTAAAGGGACATTGAACTCCATGTTTTATTTAATGATTTAAATAGAGCATACAGTTTTCAAAAATTTTCCAATTTACTTCTATTATCAAATTTGCTTCATTTTATTGGTATCCTTAGGTGAAAGAGCAATGCTCTACTGGGATCTATCTTATCACATCAGGTGAAGCAATTATGAGAAGCCTTGCTGCTCCTGAGTCTCAGATGTCACAAGGCTAACATTGAGAACAATCTCTGCACTGATATCTCACTCTCATTTTATCTATTTTCTCCTGAGCCTACCTTGGTATGCTTTTCAACAAAGGAAACCTAGAGAATGAAGCAAGTTAGATAATAGAAGTAAATTGGACAATTGTTTAAAGCTGTGTTCTCTGTCTGAATCAGGAAAGAAAGAAAAATAGGTTTCATGTCCCTTTTATACAATTGATTGATATCAAGTCAGAGGTTGGGAAGTCATTCGACACCTGGTTCCCATATTTTCAGCACAAACATTTCATTTAGAGTCATCCCAATAATAGCAATATTACTAGGCCTTTAACACTCTATGTAAAATGACTACATATTATATACCACAATGTCCATGATCTCTGTTGGAGGGTCTGTGGGGGACATAGAACACGTCCACATTTGGTGGGATTGCCCACGCATCAAACCATATTGTTAGAGAGTGATAGTCTGGATGGATAGGACACTGGATTGTACAGTGGATTTTACTCTCCACTTGTTCATTATCATCAACAGTCATGTATATATAAACACACTCTTTAAATATTGATCAATTCTGATAGGTGGGAATTGTTTTTATTTATTTATTTTAGATTTTTTGGATATACCATGCCATAATGGTAGATAGGTTGATGCCTTAACAAGACTATTAAAGGGTCACTAAAGTCTAAATTAAATTTTCATGATTAAAAAAAACTGAATTTATACTTACCTGATAAATTACTTTCTCTTGCGGTGTATCCAGTCCACGGATTCATCTTTTACTTGTGGGATATTCTCATTCCCTACAGGAAGTGGCAAAGAGAGCACACAGCAGAGCTGTCCATATAACTCCCCCTCTAGCTCCACCCCCCAGTCATTCGACCAAAGGTTAGGAAGAAAAAGGAGAAACCATAGGGTGTAGTGGTGACTGTAGTTTAAACAAAAAATTTTAACCTGACTTAAATGCCAGGGCGGGCCGTGGACTTGATACACCGCAAGAGAAAGTAATTTATCAGGTAAGCATAAATTCTGTTTTCTCTTGCAAGGTGTATCCAGTCCACGGATTCATCCTTTACTTGTCGGATACCAATACCAAAGCTTTAGGACACGGATGAAGGGAGGGAACAAGACAGGTACCGTAAACGGAAGGCACCACTGCTTGCCAAACCTTTCTCCCAAAAATAGCCTCCGAAGAAGCAAAAGTATCAAATTTGGCAAAAGTATGCAGTGAAGACCAAGTCGCTGCCTTACAAATCTGTTCAACAGAAACCTCATTTTTGAAAGCCCATGTGGAAGCCACTGCTCTGGTAGAATGAGCAGTGATTCTTTCAGGAGGCTGCTGGCCAGCAGTCTCATAGGCCAAACGGATGATGCTTTTCAGCCAAAAGGAAAGAGAGGTAGCAGTCGCTTTCTGAACTCTCCTTTTACCAGAATAGATAACAAACAAGGAAGATGTTTGTCTGAAATCCTTAGTTGCTTGTAAATAGAACTTTAAAGCACAAACTACATCAAGATTGTGTAAAAGACGTTCCTTCTTCGAAGATGGATTAGGACACAGAGAAGGAACAACTATTTCCTGGTTAATATTCTTGTTAGAAACAACTTTAGGAAGAAAACCAGGCTTCGTATGCAAAACTACCTTATCTGCGTGGAACACCAGGTAAGGTGAATCACACTGTAAGGCAGATAATTCTGAAACTCTTCGAGCAGAAGAGATAGCTACCAAAAACAAAACTTTCCAAGATAACAACTTAATGTCTATGGAATGTAAAGGTTCAAACGGAACCCCTTGAAGAACTGAAAGAACTAGATTCAATCTCCATGGCGGAGCCACAGGTTTATAGACAGGCTTGATTCTGACTAAAGCCTGAGCAAACGCTTGAACGTCTGGTACCTCTGCCAGATACTTGTGTAACAGGATAGACAAAGCAGATATTTGTCCTTTTTAAGGAACTAGCTGACAATCCTTTCTCCAATCCTTCTTGGAGAAAGGACAATATCCTGGGAATCCTAATCTTACTCCATGAGTAACCCTTGGATTCACACCAACAAAGATTTCCGCCATATCTTATGGTAGATTTTCCTGGTGACAGGCTTTCTAGCCTAAATCAGAGTATCTATAACTGACTCAGAGAACCCACGCTTTGATAGAACTAAGCGTTCAATCTGTAAGCAGTCAGACGTAGAGAAACTAGATTTGGATGCTTGAACGGACCCTGTATTAGAAGGTCCTGCCTCATTGGCAGTGTCCATGGTGGGACAGATGACATGTCCACTAGGTCTGCATACCAAGTCCTGCGTGCTACGCAGGCGCTATTAGAATCACCAAAGCATTCTCCTGCTTGATTCTGGCGACCAGACGTGGGAGGAGAGGAAATGGTGGAAAAACATAAGCCAGATTGAAGGACCAAGGCGCTGCTAGAGCATCTATCAATACCGCCTTGGGGTCCCGGGACTTGGACCCGTAGAGAGGAAGTTTGGCGTTCTGACAGGACGCCATCAGATCCAATTCCGGAATGCCCCATAGCTGAGTCAGCTGGGCAAATACCTCCGGGTGGAGTTCCCACTCCCCCGGGTGAAAAGTCTGACGACTTAGAAAATCCGCCTCCCAGTTGTCTACTCCTGGGATGTGAATTGCTGAGAGATGGCAGGAGTGATCCTCCGCCCACCTGATTATTTTGGTTACTTCCGTCATCGCTAGGGAACTCTTTGTTCCCCCTGATGATTGACGTAAGCTATAGTCGTGATGTTGTCCGAATTAAATCTGATGAATTTGGCCGCAGCTAGTTGAGGCCATGCCTGAAGAGCGTTGAATATCGCCCTCAGTTCCAGAATGTTTATCGGGAGAAGCGTTTCTTCCCGAGATCATAAGCCCTGAGCTTTCAGGGAGTCCCAGACCGCACCCCAGCCTAACAGACTGGCGTCGGTCGTTACAATGACCCACTCTGGCCTGCGGAAACATATTCCCTGAGACAGGTGGTCCTGAGACAACCACCAGAGAAGAGAATCTCTGGTCTCCTGGTCCAACTGAATTTGAGGAGACAAATCTGCATAATCCCCATTCCACTGTTTGAGCATGCATAGTTGCAGTGGTCTGAGGTGTATCCGAGCAAAAGGGACTATGTCCATTGCCGCTACCATTAATCCGATTGTCTCCATGCACTGAGCCACAGATGGCCGGGGAATGGAATGAAGAACTCGGCAAGTAGTTAAGAGTTTTAATTTTCTGACCTTCGTCAGAAATATTTTCATTTCTACCGAGTCTATTAGAGTCCCTAGGAAGGGAACCCTTGTGAGAGGGGAAAGAGAACTCTTTTTGATGTTCACCTTCCACCCGTGAGACCTCAGAAAGGCCAATACAATCTCCGTGTGAGACTTGGCTCTTTTGAAAGACGGTGCCTGAATTAAAATGTCGTCTAGGTAAGGCGCCACTGCTATGCCCCGCAGTCTTAGAACCGCCAGAAGGGACCCTAGCACCTTTGTGAAAATTCTGGGAGCAGTGGCTAAGCCGAAAGGAAGAGCCGCAAACTGGTAATGCTTGTCCAGAAAGGCGAACCTGAGAAACTGGTGATGATCTTTGTGGATAGGAATGTGTAGGTATGCATCATTTAGATCCACGGTAGTCATATATTGACCTTCCTGGATCATTGGTAAGATTGTCCGAATGGTCTCCATTTTGAATGATGGGACTCTGAGAAATCTGTTTAGAATTTTAGATCCAGGATGGGTCTGAAAGTTCCCTCTTTTTTGGGAACCACAAACAGGTTTGAGTAAAAACCCAGCCCTTGTTCCACGATTGGAACTGGGTGGATCACTCCCATTGTATGTAGATCTTCTACACAGCGTAAAAACGCCTCTTTCTTTGTCTGATCTGTAGCCAGACAAAAAATGTGGAACCTCCCCCTTGGAGGAGAACCCTTGAATTCTAGAAGATATCCCTGGGATACAATATCTAATGCCCAAGGATCGTGTACATCTCTTGCCCAGGCCTGAGAGAAGAGAGAGAGTCTGCCCCCTACTAGACCCGGTCCCGGATCGGGGGCTACCCCTTCATGCTGTCTTGGTGGCAGCTTCAGGCTTTTTGTCCTGTTTCCCCTTATTCCAGCCCTGGTAAGTTTTCCAAGTTGCCTTGGGCTGTGAAGCGTTACCCTCTTGCTTTGCAGCCGGAGAGGATGAAGCGGGGCCGTTCCTGAAATTACGAAAGGAACGAAAATTAGCTTTGTTCTTTGTCTTAAAGGACTTGTCCTGAGGGAGAGCATGGCCTTTTCCCCGGTGATTTCTGAAATAATCTCTTTCAATTCAGGCCCGAAGAGGGTCTTTCCTTAGAAAGGGATGATCAAAAGCTTGGATTTAGACGACACATCGGCCGACCAGGACTTTAGCCATAGCGCCCTGCGCGCCAAAATGGCGAAACCTGAATTTTTTGCCGCTAACTTAGCTATTTGGAAGCGGCGTCAGTAATAAAAGAATTAGCTAGCTTAAGAGCCTTAATTCTATCCATAATTTCCTCATATGAGGTCTCCGTCTGGAGCGAGTCTTCCAGCGCCTCAAACCAGAAAGCGGCTGCAGTAGTTACAGGAATATTGCAGGCAATAGGCTGGAGAAGAAAACCTTGTTGAACAAAAATGTTCTTAAGTAAACCCTCTAACTTCTTATCCATAGGGTCTTTGAAAGCACAACTGTCTTCAATTGGTATGGTTGTGCATTTAGCAAGTGAAGAAACAGCCCCCTCCACCTTAGGGACCGTCTGCCACGAGTCCTGCGTGGTGTCAGATATGGGGAACATTTTCTTAAAAACAGGAGGGGGAACACCTGGTCTATCCCACTCCCTAGTAACGATATTCGCAATCCTCTTAGGGACCGGAAACGCATCCGTGTAAACAGGGATCTCTAGGTACTTGTCCATTTTACACAATTTCTCTGGGATCACCAAAGGGTCGCAGTCATCCAGAGTAGCTAATACCTCCCTAAGCAAAACGCGGAGGTGTTCTAGTTTAAATTTAAAAGCCAATGTATCTGAATCTGTCTGTGGAGGAACCCTTCCTGAATCAGAGACTTCTCCCTCAGACATCAAATCCCTCGCTCCCACTTCAGAGCGTTGTGAGGGTATATCGGATACGGCTACCAAAGCGTCAGAATGCTCATAATCTGTTCTTAAAACGGAGCTATCACGCTTTGCAGGTAACACGGGCAGTTTAGATAAAAAGGCTGTAAGAGAATTATCCATGACTGCCGCTAAGTCTTGTAATGTAAAAGGGTTAGACGCACTAGAGGTACTAGGCGTCGCTTGCGCGGGCGTAACTGGTTGTGACACTTGGGGAGAGGCAGACGGGCTACCCTCGTTACCTTCAGTCTGAGAATCATCTTGGGCCACATTCTTAAGTGCAACAATATGATCTTTAAAGTGTATAGACATATCAGTACAAGTGGGACACATTCTGAGAGGGGGTTCCACCATGGCTTCTAAACACATTGAACAAGGATTTTCCTTAGTGTCAGACATGTTTAATAGACTAGTAGTATACACAAACAGGCTTGGAAATCACTTTAATCAAATAAAAAACACAATTTGAAAAAACTGTGCAGTATACCTAAAGCCTTAATAAGATTGCACCACAAGTTGCAGAACGATTAACCCCTTAATGCCCAAACCGGAGCAGCCTAAAGCCCACACCCGGTTAAAATTACTACAGCACCTTGCCACAGCCTTGCTGTGGCCCTACCTGCCCTTAGGGATCAGATTTGGGGGAATATAGCTTCTTTAAGGCCCTCAAACAGCAGCAGGACCCTCCATGTGAAGCAGCATGAACTTCTCTGCAATTCCAAGTGCGCATCTGAGGCGCGAAATTAGGCCCCTCCCACTCTACTCCGGAGCTGTGAGGCCTACTAAATCACTCCTAAGTGAATAAAAAAACAGCCATAATTGGTAGTAACCCCAGAAAGAAAGGGCTTTCAAAGTGTCTTGCAAAATGATTTTTTCTTAGCTAAACAATCAATTGCCCTGCATAAGTGTCAACCAGTATATTAGACCTATTATGTAAGCATTCAATTCCTTACTAAGTCTGTGAACATAGCTTACCCTCCCCTCATGGGGATATTGTCAGTCTCTTCTAGCATTATCTCAGTCTTGTCTAGAAATAAATGACTGAACATACCTTATTGCAGATCACCCTGCAAAGTGTTCCCCCCAACTGAAGTTTTCTGGTACTCCTCAGTCCTGTGTGGGAACAGCAGTGGATTTTAGTTACAACATGCTAAAATCATTTTCCTCTCAGCAGAAATCTTCATCACTTTTCTGCTAGAGAGTAAATAGTACAAACCGGTACCATTTAAAATTACAAACTTTTGATTGAAGATAATAAAAACTACAATTCTAACACCACATTCACTTTACCCTCTCGTAGAGAGACCCTAGTGCTTAGAGCCGGCAAAGAAAATGACTGGAGGGTGGAGCTAGAGGGGGAGCTATATGGACAGCTCTGCTGTGTGCTCTCTTTGCCACTTCCTGTAGGGATTGAGAATATCCCACAAGTAAAGGATGAATCTGTGGATTGGATACACCTTGCAAGAGAAAGAGCATGCTGTTTTAAGAATTTTTTATATCCACACGTTCCGAGGCACCAGCTCCTACTGAGCATGTGCTAGAATTCAGTTATACAGAAGAGTTATAATATACACTATCTGAAATTAACAAAGAAATATATATATATATATATATATATATATATATATATATATATACATACACACTGGATAGGTATTAACAATTCTAATAAAAAAACACCTTCACAGCAAGATAATCAGCATACTGTAAATATCAGACTCCAAAACTCCTACGGGTGCAGACTGATGAAACAGCGTTTTGAAAAGCTTAGAAACGGGTAGTATTCTAAGGAGGGTCTGCTAGTATACCCTGCCTTCATGGTTTTTATTTTAAACATGTATTTTTATTGATTTTTAATAAATTGTTTGATGAACTTTTAATTGGAACCTATACCGCCTGCTTTATACCAATCGCTTCCACTGAAAGTACTAAGCTGTTGAAAATTCAGCATTCGTTTGTTCCTGTGATCCCTGATTTCCGGCTATCTTGGGCTCCTGCATTCCTGAGTTCCTGTGTCCGGGAGAACAGTAAGCTGGGTTACTGTACAAATACCCAGTCTGCATCTAATAGCAATGTCTGAGTGCTATAAGGAAATGTAAGTACCCTGTCACAGGGGTCTTTCTGTATTCCATTTTTTCTTTATACTACTAATATACACAGGTGCGCCTCTCTCTGTTCCATATTTTGTCCTAGATGTGCTAGAATTCACAGTGTATGCGTATAAGAGTTTGTGATTGGCTGATGGCTGGCAGATTGAAGGGAATTTTTAAATTTGTCAGAAGAAAAACGGCTGCTCATTTAACTTCAGTTGCATTATCCTTTTTTTATGCACTTGTTGACATATGGTGGGGGGCATGCTGCAGAGAGGTCTTTTTCCTCCTTTCGACTTAAACTGGTCAAAATTAAACTTTTGTGATTGAAATAGAGCATGCGATTTTAAACAACTTCCAAATTACTTTTTTTTATCTAATTTGTTCCTTTCATTTGGTATCCTTTGTTGAAAATATGTTTACTAAGATAGGGTCTGAGGCAGGGTGTGGACATTGCTTAATAAGCAGAAATTAACTTTTGGAATATTTCAGTTAGAACAAATTGATTCTGAAAGTGTGGTTACAAGTGTAGACCAGATAAATCTGCAGCATAATTTGAGAACATTTTGCAGGTTCCATGCTTCCAGCAATGAATTACTGAAGGGGAAGAAAATTATGGGTAGAAAGCAAATGACATGTAAAGAACTAGATAAACATTGTTGAAAGGGACATGAAACCTAACATTTTTATTCCATAATTCAGATAGAGCATGCAGTTTCAAACAACTTATCAATTTACTTTTATTATAAATTGGCTTCATTGTATTCAGGGATGTTAAAAGGATCAGATTTTCAGGAAATTGTGGGTATGGCCTTTGGCATTTTTACCGTTATTATTCTGCTGTTTTCCACCTTACTTGCAAGAAATGTGTTACAGAAACGTTTCAGACCCCAATCCAGTTTGTGCCTATATTGTTCCCTTTTTCTGCTACTGTGCACTTTAGTCTTTGCTAGGTTTATTTTTCTATTTTTATTTTTTATGGGCAGGGGTGAATTTTTGTCTTTGAATATGTCCTGGTTTGCCTGTTATGCCTGTAGATGACTTTAAGGCTGTCTGTTAGCAAGAAAATATGTTGTGCAGTCTGTACTGCTCAGTTTGTTGCAGCCAGACAGGTTGGCTGACCATAGCAATTACTCTGAATGCTAAATGAGCAAAATGTTATTCTAGCAAATTTAAAAAAATCCTTTAATTTGCCCACCCTCTGTATCATGTGGCAGCCATCAGTCAATCATAGACTCACATATGTATACACTGTGAACTCTTGCACATGCTCAGTAGGAGCTAGTGTTTCATAAAGTGTTCATATAAAAAGAATTTGGGGAATTAAATAATGGTAGTAAATTGGATAGTCTTTTAAAACTACATGTTCTGTCTGAATCATGAAAGTTTAATTTTGACTTTATTGTCCCTTTAAGCTAGACTATGCTTGCATTGATGCTGTGAATATAGACCGCTTAATGTGTTCTAAAGGGTTGCAGTACACTGGGGGGTGGGAGGAAGGGGGGTCCTGCAAGAATGTCTCTCAGGATAATTCTTAAAGAATCAACCTTACAGAAAATACTTGGGGTGGGGAAATAGGGACAAATATATTTCTATTAATATTTCTTTTGCCATTTACCTATCCCTTTGTACTAATAGCAAGTTACACATGCATTATGTGTACTATAATTATCTTATATTATTTCAGTGTTTGAATCTTAATAACTTTAGTAAAATAAATAGTTTTATCTTTTCCCAGGAAAAAAATGGTGTCCTAATATATGGGCTCACTAACACAATGGGAAACAGCGCACATTTATCAAAATAGAAGACTCACAAATAATAAAGGACAGTAAAAAAGTCTTGTAATAATAGAGGTACAGTCACTATAATGTCTTCTCTTGGGATAATTCCCAGTCAACACAGATGCCTGGTCGCTCCTTCACCCAATGAACTCTGGACTCCAGCTTCAACAACAAAAGATAGCTGCAAGATAAGTATGGGGGTCACATAGCATATCAGCGCTATATGACGCCCCTTTCTTTTGCAGAAATAGTTTAGCTTTTAATGTTCTTTGGAAATAATCTAGAAGCTTACATGTGACAGATAGACAATGCTTTTTTTTAATCCATTTAACTTAAAAGCTTTTTTATATAAATTGGTAGTAATATAACCTTACACATACACAAAGTATAAATATGATGCACAAATGAAGAGTGATGCAGAGAAGGTAGTAGAAAAAAAACAACAAAACTGCAGCAATTTTGTAGAAATGGAACAATAAATATGTAATGTAAAAAATGTTTTATTACGTTCAGGGGACTAATATGAAGTATACAATTTAGTTTGTTACACACAAAAAACATTTTTGAACTTTGATTCTCTTTTAAAACTGCATAACTAAATATTCGATAAGAAAATATTGTATAGTTTTGGGTTAAAAAAAACAAAACAAAAAAACGACCTAGATAAAACCTATATATAATTTCTTAATAAATAATTTTTTAAAAATATCCCAGACTATTTGCTAATCCATGCCATGAGATTGTATGTGCCCTGCAAGTGGTTCATATTTTTTCAGTGACAAACATAAAAAATGTTTTACATGTCGTGGGGGGCCTGAGACCTTCTATTCTAGACCCTTTTAGGTATTTCAATCAGCGACTACATAAACCTAAAATTAATGTATTATCTATAAGAGTCTTTTATCCTACTCAATAAACATTAACATTTTTGTACATTCTTGTTATTTACAAAATTGGTATCCTTTTATTTTGTTGTTGGATATTATAGTATCTTGATTTATGCTTCTCCAATAAAAGTGACAAAAAATACATATTCCTTAAAAGCTAACGTTTAGGTAGCCATCATGCAGTTAGTAGTGGTAGCATCTAGGCACAAACAACTATAATGAAATAAACTTAACTATGGCAATGGCATAAAAAATGCAGTCTATTACGTCTGTAATATACCTGCTACTGTCACATTCCTAATCAATTGTATATCATCAGCATATAATTATACACATATTCAACCAGACATGTTAGTGTGTGTGACAAGTCCTACAATAGTGGTACAGACCTTTCGGTGGCAAATGAGACGATACATACTGTAATTAGGGATTAACATATTGAGCCATTTTTTATGGCCTGTTACCACATATTACTATTGACTTAAAAGTAAATTAGTACAAACTCAGATAAGAACAGGTTAAACAATCAATGTTAAATACGACTCAAGAATTTTGGCATCCTTGACAAAGCTAAAGTCGACATTGGTGAAACACACACTGAGAGGGCAATAACCAGCCAAACACAGTAATGAGGAACTGTTGAGATCATGGTTTAAGATGTTGCAATAATCAGAGTAGGAGGGCTGTGTAAAGTAACACATGGTATTATAGGGACACTATACCAGAATTATCAATTGGCACATTTGATTTTTTAATTAATTTTATGGTTTTGAATTGTATAAATCCTTGAGTGATTACATATGAATATCTGCAGCCCATCAGTATGAACCAAGGGCAGGCATGTTTTTTTGCAAGCCATACAATTTGAGTGAGAATTTGGCAGACTTCTTTCAGGTTATATTGCGTTTAACAAAACGTTACTATCTTTGTTTCCATTGAGGAAAGTTGGATTGTATACATTTATACTTAAAGGGCACAGTTTATGTTTTTTTATTAATCACAGTGTATCATGTTAGTTTGTTATATCACATTAAGAATTGTATCCCCCCCTCACATTTATTAGTGTGCCACATGTTACTTCTAATTGCTCCTGTTTCAGATTCACTTGCCTCTTTACGGTCTATGTTTTGGACACATTCTTGCCTCCCCCCTAGCCATTTAATTTCCCCTTATTTTGAAGGGCTAACAACTTAAAATACTGAGGTGATGAAGATGAAATGATACATTTTGCCACAGATCCTGTGAAAACGTCTCTTGTACTGGAAAAGCCCAACGGAAACACACAGCTTTTTCTCTCACACTTGATCAATAATATGATGTGAAAATCCTATATACTAAAGACTACACTAGTATATATGTAGTGAGAGAAATCACAGATTGATACACATATAGAGGAAAAAGTCTTCTCCTGTAGTGACAATAGATATCTATATTTCATAAAAAATGTGTCTCCAAAGGCAGGAGGGGGTTCTGATAGGGGGCAGGAGGACCCTGCAGCAGTTGATCTGGAACATTATGGTGAGGTCCGGATGCTTCACAAACCAACTCACAGGCCATTATTTGCTTTAGCTGCAAGAACAAAATCAGACATTGAGTTATCACTGATCTAAATTAAATGTCATAAAGAGCACATTACAAAGTACACATAAGGTATTGTTTATTGACAGCCAAACACATGTAAAGGAATTAGAACTACAATTTTGTGAAAGGGGTAACAGTGCAAATAATACTCCATATGCAATTTTATGAAAATAAATAAAGTGTGAGTCCACAAGCAATCCCATGTGGAATTAAACTCCTGTCCACTAAGAAGTAGCAAAACACTTAACCTAAGAAATCTTTTAATCCCTCAGTCATGTTTTTGCCTCCAGCAAGGAGTGAGGTGAATTTTGATATGCTGATCTTCACATTGTTTGTTAGTGGTTTTATAACTGATTTGAGACCCATTTCCTCCTCAGAGACCAAGAAAAGTGATTATCTCCCAGTGCATAGATGCCACTAGCCGCACAGTTGAAATGTGGGCATGTCTGCCAATCTCCTGGTGTACAGTATGCTGTTCCTTGAAATAACCTTGTAGATCCTTGGCACTGTGCTTGCTCAGCTTCAGATCTGCCCGTCTACCGGAAGCAGTCTTCTGCAGCTAAGGTGAGCTCGGTAGACAGTAAGTACCATGCTCCTTCATACCCTGTAGACTATTAGTATGATCTTGTACATCTTGTACACATTTTACATAGCCTGGAGACGTGGTCACATATACCATTTAAAAACTTTGTACAGTTTTGGAAACTTTTAGGAACTTTTAAACACAGGCAAAAAATTATGGTACTGTAATGTAAATTTACCAGGGTCAGCTTTAGCACACACCAGAGCTGTGGTCCTTCTCAGCAGCAGGCATATGATCAGAAAGCCCTTTGGAAGTTATTTTTTCCTCATGCTACTACTTCTGCACTTGGAGCCTCAGGGGTTAAAGTTTTGATCCTTAAATACTTTCCTTCTCCTTAATAACCAGTGGCCATCTTGCTGACAGGCAACAGAATTCCTTGTGGACATTAGGAGCAGTGAGCACCCCTTATTTGCAGAAGTTAGCTACATTTATGTCTGCATATGTATTTTATTAATTTTTTTTAAATTAAAAAAAAAAAAAACATAATTTATGCTTACCTGATAAATTTATTTCTCTTGTAGTGTATCCAGTCCATGGATCATCCATTACTTGTGGGATATTCTCCTTCCCAACAGGAAGTTGCAAGAGGATCACCCACAGCAGAGCTGCTATATAGCTCCTCCCCTAACTGCCATATCCAGTCATTCGACCGAAACAAGCCGAGAAAGGAGAAACCATAGGGTGCAGTGGTGACTGTAGTTTAATTGAAATTTAGACCTGCATTAAAAGGACAGGGTGGGCCGAGGACTGGATACACTACAAGAGAAATAAATTTATCAGGTAAGCATAAATTATGTTTTCTCTTGTTAAGTGTATACAGTCCACGGATCATCCATTACTTGTGGGATACCAATACCAAAGCTAAAGTACACGGATGATGGGAGGGACAAGGCAGGAACTTAAACAGAAGGAACCACTGCCTGTAGAACCTTTCTCCCAAAAACAGCCTCCGAAGAAGCAAAAGTGTCAAATTTGTAAAATTTTGAAAAGGTATGAAGCGAAGACCAAGTTGCAGCCTTGCAAATCTGTTCAACAGAGGCCTCATTTTTAAAGGCCCAGGTGGAAGCCACAGCTCTAGTAGAATGAGCTGTAATCCTTTCAGGAGGCTGCTGTCCAGCAGTCTCATAGGCTAAACGGATTATACTCCGAAGCCAAAAAGAAAGAGAGGTTGCCGAGGCCTTTTGACCTCTCCTCTGTCCAGAGTAAACAACAAACAGGTTAGATGTTTGACGAAAATCTTTAGTAGCTTGTAAGTAAAACTTCAAGGCACGGACTACGTCTAGATTATGCAAAAGACGTTCCTTCTTTGAAGAAGGATTAGGACACAATGATGGAACAACAATCTCTTGTTTGATATTCTTGTTAGAAACCACCTTGGGTAAAAACCCAGGTTTTGTACGCAGAACTAATTTATCTGAATGAAAGATCAGATAAGGAGAATCACAATGTAAGGCAGATAACTCAGAGACTCTTCGAGCCGAGGAAATAGCCATCAGAAACAGAACTTTCCATGATAAAAGTTTGATATTAATAGAATGAAGGGGTTCAAATGGAACCCCTTGAAGAACTTTAAGAACCAAGTTTAAGCTCCATGGAGGAGCAACAGGTTTAAACACAGGCTTAATCCTAACTAAAGCCTGACAAAATGCCTGAACGTCTGGAACTTCGGCCAGATGCTTGTGTAAAAGAATAGACAGAGCAGAAATCTGTCCCTTTAAAGAACTAGCTGATAATCCTTTGTCCAAACCCTCTTGGAGAAAGGACAATATCCTAGGAATCCTAACCCTACTCCATGAGTAATTCTTGGATTCACACCAATGAAGATATTTACGTCATATCTTGTGGTAGATTTTCCTGGTGACAGGCTTTCGTGCCTGTATTAAGGTATTAATGACTGACTCGGAGAAGCCACGCTTTGATAGGATCAAGCGTTCAATCTCCATGCAGTCAGTCTCAGAGAAATTAGATTCGGATGATTGAAAGGACCTTGTAATAGGAGGTCTTGTCTCAGAGGCAGAGTCCATGGTGGAAAGGATGACATGTCCACCAGATCTGCATACCAGGTCCTGCGTGGCCACGCAGGCGCTATCAGAATCACCGATGCTCTCTCCTGTCTGATTTTGGCAATCAGTCGAGGGAGCAGAGGAAACGGTGGAAACACATAAGCCAGGTTGAAGAACCAAGGAGCTGCTAGAGCATCTATCAGCGTCGCTTCTGGGTCCCTGGACCTGGATCCGTAACAAGGAAGCTTGGCGTTCTGGCGAGACGCCATGAGATCCAGTTCTGGTTTGTCCCAACGATGGACCAATTGAGCAAACACCTCCGGATGGAGCTCCCACTCCCCTGGATGAAAAGTCTGACGACTTAGAAAATCCACCTCCCAGTTCTCTACGCCCGGGATATGGATTGCTGATAGGTGGCAAGAGTGAGTCTCTGCCCAGCGAATTATCTTGGAGACTTCTGACATCGCTAGGGAACTCCTGGTTCCCCCTTGATGGTTGATGTAAGCCACAGTCGTGATGTTGTCCGACTGAAATCTGATGAACCTCAGTGTTGCTAACTGAGGCCAAGCTAGAAGAGCATTAAATATTGCTCTTAACTCCAGAATATTTATTGGGAGGAGTTTCTCCTCCTGAGTCCATGAACCCTGAGCCTTCAGGGAGTTCCAGACTGCACCCCAACCTAGAAGGCTGGCATCTGTTGTAACAATCGTCCAATCCGGTCTGCGAAAGGTCATACCCTTGGACAGGTGGACCCGAGATAACCACCAGAGAAGAGAATCTCTGGTTTCCTGATCCAGATTTAGTAGAGGGGACAAATCTGTGTAATCCCAATTCCACTGACTGAGCATGCATAATTGCAGCGGTCTGAGATGCAGGCGCGCAAATGGCACTATGTCCATTGCCGCTACCATTAAGCCGATTACTTCCATGCACTGAGCCACCGTAGGGCGCGGAATTGGAGTGAAGAACACGGCAAGCATTTAGAAGTTTTGATAACCTGGACTCCGTCAGGTAAATTTTCATTTCTACAGAATCTATAAGAGTCCCTAGGAAGGAAAACCTTGTGAGAAGAGATAGAGAACTCTTTTCTTCGTTCACTTTCCACCCATGCGACCTCAGAAATGCCAGAACTATCTCTGTATGAGACTTGGCAATTTGAAAGCTTGAGGCCTGTATCAGGATGTCGTCTAGATAAGGAGCCACCGCTATGCCTCGCGGTCTTAGAACCGCCAGAAGGGAGCCCAGAACCTTTGTAAAAATTCTCGGGGCTGTAGCCAACCCGAAGGGAAGAGCTACAAATTGGTAATGCCTGTCTAGAAAGGCAAACCTTAGGAACCGATGATGATTCTTGTGAATCGGAATGTGAAGGTAGGCATCCTTTAAGTCCACTGTGGTCATGTACTGACCCTCTTGGATCATGGGTAAGATGGTCCGAATAGTTTCCATCTTGAATGATGGAACTCTGAGGAATTTGTTTAAGATCTTTGGATCCAAAATTGGTCTGAAGGTTCCCTCTTTTTTGGGAACCACAAACAGATTTGAGTAAAAACCCTGTCCTTGTTCCGTCTGCGGAACTGGATGGATCACTCCCATTACTAGAAGGTCTTGCACGCAGCATAGGAATGCCTCTTTCTTTATCTGGTTTGCAGATAATCTTGAAAGGTGAAATCTCCCTTGTGGAGGAGAAGCTTTGAAGTCCAGAAGATATCCCTGAGATATGATCTCCAACGCCCAGGGATCCTGAACATCTCTTGCCCACGCCTGGGCGAAGAGAGAAAGTCTGCCCCCTACTTGCCTGATAGGGGGCCATTCCTTCATGCTGTCTTGGAGGCAGCAGCAGGCATTCTGGCCTGCTTGCCCTTGTTCCAGGACTGGTTAGATTTCCAGGCCTGCTTGGATTGAGCAAAAGTTCCCTCTTGTTTTGAAGCAGAGGAAGTTGATGCTGCACCTGCCTTGAAATTTCGAAAGGCACGAAAATTAGACTGTTTGGCCCTTGATTTGGCCCTGTCCTGAGGAAGGGTATGACCTTTACCTCCGGTAATGTCAGCAATAATTTCTTTCAAACCAGGCCCGAATAAGGTCTGCCCCTTGAAAGGAATGTTGAGTAATTTAGACTTTGAAGTCACGTCAGCTGACCAGGATTTAAGCCATAGCGCCCTACGCGCATGGATGGCGAATCCGGAATTCTTAGCCGTTAGTTTAGTCAAATGAACAATGGCATCATAAATAAATGAGTTAGCTAGCTTAAGTGTTCTAAGCTTGTCAATGATTTCAGTCAATGGAGCTGTATGGATGGCCTCTTCCAAGGCTTCAAACCAGAATGCCGCCGCAGCAGTGACAGGCGCAATGCATGCAAGGGGCTGTAAAATAAAAACTTGTTGAATAAACATTTTCTTAAGGTAACCCTCTAATTTTTTATCCATTGGATCTGAAAAAGCACAACTGTCCTCAACCGGGATAGTGGTACGCTTTGCTAAAATAGAAACTGCTCCCTCCACCTTAGGGACCGTCTGCCATAAGTCCTGTGTAGTGGCGTCTATTGGAAACATTTTTCTAAAAATAGGAGGGGGGGAAAACGGCACACCGGGTCTATCCCACTCCTTATTAATGATTTCTGTAAACCTTTTAGGTATTGGAAAAACCTCAGTACACACCGGCACTGCATAGTATTTATCCAGTCTACACAATTTCTCTGGCACTGCAATTGTGTCACAGTCATTCAGAGCAGCTAACACCTCCCCAAGCAATGCACGGAGGTTCTCAAGCTTAAATTTAAAATTAGAAATACCTGAATCAGGTTTCCCCGAGTCAGAGATGTCACCCACAGACTGAAGCTCTCCGTCCTCAGGTTCTGCATATTGTGACGCAGTATCAGACATGGCTCTTACAGCATCTACGCGCTCTGTATCTCGTCTAACCCCAGGCAATCTTGCTAATACCGCTGACAGGGTATTATCCATGATAGCAGCCATGTCCTGCAAAGTAATCGCTATGGGCGTCCCTGATGTAGTTGGCGCCATATTAGCGTGCGTCCCTTGAGTGGGAGGCAAAGGGTCCGACACGTGGGGAGAGTTAGTCGGCATAACTTCCCCCTCGACAGAACCCTCTGGTGACAATTCTTTTAAAGATAAAGACTGATCTTTACTGTTTAAGGTGAAATCAATACATTTAGTACACATTCTCCTATGGGGCTCCACCATGGCTTTTAAACATAATGAACAAGTAGTTTCCTCTGTGTCAGACATGTTTGTACAGACTAGCAATGAGACTAGCAAGCTTGGAAAACACTTTAAACCAAGTTAACAAGCAATATAAAAAACATTACTGCCCCTTTAAGAAAAACAAATTTTGTCAAAATTTGAAATAACAGTGAAAAAAGGCAGTTACACTAACGAAATTTTTACAGTGTATGTAACAAGTTAGCAGAGCATTGCACCCACATGCAAATGGATGATTAACCCCTTAATACCAAAAACGGAATAACAATGAAAAAAAAAAGTTTTTAAAAACAGTCACAACAACTGCCACAGCCCTCCTGTGGCTGTTACCTTCCTCAAACACGACTTTTGAAGCCTTTTTAGCCCTTCAGAGATGTCCTATATCATGCAGGGAACTGCTGAGTCAAACTGAATGTCTCTGTCTGTAATTTTAGCTGCGCAGAAAAGCACTAAAATAGGCCCCTCCCACTCATATTACAACAGTGGAAAGCCTCAGGAAACTGTTTCTAGGCAAAAATCAAGCCAGTCATGTGGAAAAAAACTAGGCCCCAATACGTTTTATCACCAAGCATATATAAAAACGATTAAACATGCCAGCAAACGTTTTATATTGCACTTTTATAAGAGTATGCATCTCTGGTAATAAGCCTGATACCAGTCGCTATTAAATCACTGTATTTAGGCTTAACTTACATTAATCCGGTATCAGCAGCATTTTCTAGCAAATTCCATCCCTAGAAAAATTTTAACTGCACATACCTTATTGCAGGATAACCTGCACGCCATTCCCCCTCTGAAGTTACCTCACCCCTCAGACATATGTGAGAACGGCAGTGGATCTTAGTTACTTCTGCTAAGATCATAGAAAACGCAGGCAGATTCTTCTTCTAAATGCTGCCTGAGATGAAATAGTACACTCCGGTACCATTTAAAAATAATAAACTTTTGATTGAAGAAAGAAACTAACTATAATACACCACTCTCCTCTTACTACCTCCATCTTTGTTGAGAGTTGCAAGAGAATGACTGGATATGGCAGTTAGGGGAGGAGCTATATATCAGCTCTGCTGTGGGTGATCCTCTTGCAACTTCCTGTTGGGAAGGAGAATATCCCACAAGTAATGGATGATCCGTGGACTGGATACACTTAACAAGAGAAATTCCATTTAAGGAGGTGTCCAATTTTTTTTCTTAATCTTTCTAGGGACTTCAGTTGTAAATTGTGGCATTATTCTGTGTTCCCCTTGTAGGATTGTCCCCTTGTGTACATCTAATACCGTGTTTCTGTGCTATCAATCTGTAGATACTTGCTTATCCTTACTTACATACTGTACACTATTGAACATACTGGAACCAGCTCACATATCTGGACATCATACTGACCGTTTGAAAGGGCAATCTTCAGATAATTTAACCCCTTCTCAACAGTGTCTGTTGTGTAAGGATGTGATGGTGTGTCCCCCCCCCCCTCACTCAGTTATGCCACTTATGCGCTGAGACTATGTCTCATGCTAGACACAGTTATGTGCAGATGCCTTTACAGCAGAGGGCTCAGGGATTTACAAACCACAAGAGTTATCCACAGGACAGTTCTTCTGAGCTGTCCCCCAAAATTGAACCAATTTTTCCACTATGCGATTTCAGAACTGATGGCTGTCATATACACGCTCTCTTACAGGACGATCTAATAGCCTTGGAGGGTGAAGATCCTCCAACTAAAGACAAACAATCTATCTGTAAGACAGCTCCTAAGAAGCCATCAATCTTCCCAGTACCGGATTTGTGTCTGGCCTAATCACAAAGGAATGGAACAAATCAGGAGTTCCTTTTGTTTAAGAACATGTTCCTTCTGAAACATTGGAGATATAGAAAACTATTCCAAAGATAGAAGGTGCAATCTCCACTCTATTATTCCTTTATAGAACAGCGTCTCATTATTATTATTGGTTATTTGTAGAGCGCCAATGGATTCCGCAGCGCTAAGGAACACATGGACAGGAAGCTTTAAAGTCTTTGCAGGCAATCCTTCCAGCTGTGTATCAAAAGACAAATAAGTATCTCCACTCATGCTGTATCAGTGTGAATATCCTCAAAAAAATAGTCCTTGTACAGAAAGACTCAGGAAAAAACATAAATTATGCTTATCTGATTATTTTTTTTCCCATCGTTACGAGGAGATTCCACAGCTTCATTCATTACTTGTGGGAATACAGAACCTGGCTCCAGGAGGAGGCAAAGACACCCCAGCCAAAAGCTTAAATACCTCCCCCACTCCCCATATCCCCCAGTCATTCTGCCGTGAGAACAAGGAACAGTAGGAGAAATATCAGGGTATAAATCAAGGACGTGCAGTCATAGGAGGCAGGGCCTCCCCTGCCATTTTGGCCCCCAAAGTTTATTTAAATTTAATATAAATAAAAAAAATGGAGATGCAGGCAGTGTACTTTACATACTCCATTGCGCAACATGGGTTCATATTTTGAGCATTAGAGCGACACCTTCTGGCTACCAAACAAAAAATATTAACCTTTTTTTTCTCCCCATGTTACGCTATGGAGAGGCAATGTATTTTTCTACTTCTCCATTGCGTAACATGGGTGCATTTTTTAAGTTACACAGTAAGGAAGAGAACACCACCCACTGGCTGCCACAGGCTGACCGAACGTCAGTGTGGAAAAAATAGGCCAATAGGAGGCATCACTCGTAATGCCTCTTAGCCAGGGAGCCAATCAGAGACGGACATGTTCTTCTGGTGATTGACAGCACCAGGAGAATGTGACTGTTGTAGATTGGCTCCCTGCGCATGCGCAATATGGCATGATTTTGAGCGCAGCGCAGTACTGGCGGCAAAAAGGAACTGGGAAGGAGAGACTGCTGCAACCTGAGCTGTCAT
The DNA here is from genome assembly GCF_027579735.1 of Bombina bombina. Taxonomy (NCBI): domain Eukaryota; kingdom Metazoa; phylum Chordata; class Amphibia; order Anura; family Bombinatoridae; genus Bombina; species Bombina bombina. The sequence goes on along the minus strand of NC_069500.1, from coordinate 530,613,941 downwards.
CCCATCTAGAGTCTGGACGGAGCCATCTACTTGGTCACTTTGGAGTTGGACTTGCTATACCGGACCGGTAAGCCAGGTGAGTAACTGAGACTGAGTGAGCGACCCCCTGGAAGAAAATTTGAAAGATCACTGCCAGCCGCCCTGGGGACATGTGAAATTTCTGTATCGCAGTGCATCTGCTGCAGGGATTCTCTTAGTGAATGACGTAAGGTAACGGTTATTACTATTATTTGTGCACATTATTTTTATTATAATTTACCTTGATGACATCAAGATATATTATAATAAAAATAATGTGCACAAATAATAGTTATATTCATTTCATTAGTACATTTAATTTTGGGTTAACAGTAGCACTGTAAGAGCGCGCTCCCTTTACATAACAACATGCCATGTGTCAGGCTGTCAGCTCTTATTTAGAGATATTTATCGCCCGTGCTATTGAGTCACGCTCCCAATTTGTGTTAGACTGTTAGTGCACTTCATGCATTGCACTCTTAAACTTAGATTTCTTCTGCTGACACAACTTTGTGCACCTTCATGTAAGGGGAACAATTCATTAAAGGTAATGTTAGTGATAGAAATGTGAGTGCCTGTGCCTGTCATGTATATGGATGATAATACAGATGTGATTGATAGGTAGTGGACCCGGTACTGTATTTAATGCATTGCATAGTATTGGAAATGAAAAACGGGAGATTAAAGACATGGGTGCACTGCAGGGGGAGGGAGATTCATTGATTATTATTCACAGTTTATGGTAAGCTAAGATGAATGAGTGCACTGGTGACTGACACATACTATGGTACTGTACTGGTGCAATTTTTTTTTTCTCAACTTTTTTTTCAACTTTTTTTTTTTCTTGTGCACCCCCCCCCCCGCCCCCCTTTCTCTCCCCTCTGTCTCTCTCTCTCTCCCCTCTGTCTCTCCCCTCTGTCTCTCTCTCTCTTCCCTCTGTCTCTCTCTCTCTCTCCCCCCCTCTCTCTCTCTCCCCCTCTCTCTCTCTCTTTCCCCCTCTGTCACTCTCTCCCCTCTGTCTCTCCCCCCCCCTCTCTCTCTCCCCCCTCTCTCTCCCCCTCTGTCACTCTCTCCCCTCTGTCTCTCTCTCCCCTCTGTCTCTCTCTCTCTTCCCTCTGTCTCTCTCTCTCTCCCCTCTGTATGTTTCTCTCCCCTCTGTCTGTCTGTCTCTCTCTCCCCTCTGTCTGTCTGTCTCTCTCTCCCCTCTGTCTGTCTGTCTCTCTCTCCCCTCTGTCTGTCTCTCTCTCCCCTCTGTCTCTCTCTCTCCCCTCTGTCTCTCTCTCTCCCCTCTGTCTCTCTCCCCTCTGTCTGTCTCTCTCCCCTCTGTCTGTCTCTCTCCCCTCTGTCTGTCTCTTTCTCTCCCCTCTGTCTTTCTCTCCCCTCTGTCTTTCTCTCCCCTCTGTCTCTCTCTCCCCTCTGTCTCTCTCTCCCCTCTGTCTCTCTCTCTCCCCTCTGTCTCTATCTCTCTCTTCCCTCTGTCTCTCTCTCTCTTCCCTCTGTCTCTCTCTTTCTCTCTCCCCCTCTGTCTCTCTCTCTCCCCCTCTCTCTCCCCCCTCTGTCTCTCTCTCTGTCTCTCTCTCTATCTCCCCTCTCTCTCTCTCCCCTCTGTCTCTCTCTCCCCTCTGTCTCTCTCTCCCCTCTGTCTCTCTCCCCTCTGTCTCTCTCCCCTCTGTCTCTCTCCCCTCTGTCTCTCTCCCCTCTGTCTCTCTCCCCTCTGTCTCTCTCCCCTCTGTCTCTCTCTTTCCCCTCTGTCTCTCTCTTTCCCCTCTGTGTCTCTCTCTCTCCCCTCTGTCTCTCTCCCCTCTGTCTCTCACCCCTCTGTCTCTCTCTCTCCCCCTCTGTCTCTCTCCCCCTCTGTCTCTCTATCCCCCCCTCTCTCTCTCTCCCCTCTGTCTCTCTCTTTCCCCTCTGTCTCTCTCTTTCCCCTCTGTCTCTCTCTTTCCCCTCTGTCTCTCTCTTTCCCCTCTGTCTCTCTCTCTCCCCTCTGTCTCTCTCTCCCCTCTGTCTCTCTCTCCCCTCTGTCTCTCTCCCCTCTGTCTCTCTCCCCTCTGTCTCTCTCCCCTCTGTCTCTCTCCCCTCTGTCTCTCTCCCCTCTGTCTCTCTCCCCTCTGTCTCTCTCTTTCCCCTCTGTCTCTCTCTTTCCCCTCTGTGTCTCTCTCTCTCCCCTCTGTCTCTCTCCCCTCTGTCTCTCACCCCTCTGTCTCTCTCTCTCCCCCTCTGTCTCTCTCCCCCTCTGTCTCTCTATCCCCCCCTCTCTCTCTCTCCCCTCTGTCTCTCTCTTTCCCCTCTGTCTCTCTCTTTCCCCTCTGTCTCTCTCTTTCCCCTCTGTCTCTCTCTTTCCCCTCTGTCTCTCTCTCTCCCCCCTGTCTCTCTCTCTCTCCCCTCTGTCTCTCTCTCCTCTGTCTCTCTCTCTCTCTCCTCTGTCTCTCTCTCTCTCCTCTGTCTCTCTCTCTCTCCTCTGTCTCTCTCTCTCTCCTCTGTCTCTCTCTCTCTCTCCCTCCCCCTCGGTCTCTCTCCCCCTCTCCCCTGTGTCTCTCTCCCCCCTCCCCTGTGTCTCTCTCACCCCCTCTGTTTCTATCCTTATGTGTCTCATTCTCCCCCATGGTCTCTTTCTCTGTCTCTCTACCCTCTGTCTCTCTCTCCTCTGTCTCTTTGTCTCTCTCTCCCCCTCTGTCTATCTCTATCTCCCTGTCTCTCCCACCCCCTCTGTCCAATTTACATCTAATATCTAATTTAATTCTCTTAATATCCTTTGTTGAAAATCATATCTAAATATGCTCAGTAGCTGCTGATTGGTGGCTGCACAATAGATACCTCATGTGATTGGCTCACCCATGTACAGTGCTATTTCTTCAACAAAGGATATCTAAAGAATGAAGGCATATCCTAGCTAGTGCCTCACCTGCCTCTGACCTCACTGCACGTCACTGGTATAAATGGTGCCAGAAGAAAAAAACAAAAGAAATTTAGGTCCGCCCAACGGAGAACCTCCTCCTCGTAACAATGGAATTTAAATTATCAGGTAAACTTAATTTATTTTTTACATCTAATACGAGGAGAGTCCACAGCTTCATTCATTACTTGTGGAAAACAAATACCCAAGCTCTAGAGGACACAATGAAAAACGGGAGGGTAAAAAGAAGGCGGACCCTATTCTGAGGGCACCACAGCCTGCAAAACCTTTCTCCCAAAAGCAGCTTTAGCCGAAGCAAAAACGTCAAATTTGTAAAACGTTGAAAAAGTATGTAAGGAGGACCAGGTAGCAGCCTTACAAATCTGCTCCATAGAGGCCTCATTCTTAAAGGCCCAAGAAGAAGCCACAGCTCTATTTGAGTGAGCCATAATACTCTGAGGAGGCTTATGTCCCGCTATCTCATAAGCCAAGCGAATCATGCTCCTCAGCCAAAAGGATAGGGAAGTGGAAGAAGCAACAAACAAAGCTGAAGTTTGTCTGAAATCCTTTGTAGCCTGAAGATAGAATTTCAAAGCTCGAACCACATCCAAGTTATTAAGTAAGAGGGTTTAGGACACAAGGAAGGAACCACAATTTCCTGATTAAAGTTGCGATCAGACACAACCTTAGGGAGAAATCCCAGTCCAGTGCAAAGGACAGCCTTATCTGCAAGGAAAACCAGGTAAGGAGGCTCACATTGCAAGGCTGCTAATTCAGACACTCCGAGACAGAGTCTTAACGTCAAGAGAATGCATGGGTTCGAACAGAGCCCACTGCAAAACCTTCAGAACCAGATTCAAACTCCAAGGAGGAGCAGAATGTCTAAACACACACAGGCCTGATCCTGGACAGCGCCTGAACAAAAGACTGTATATCAGGGAGCTCAGCAAGCTTTTTGTGTAACATCACAGAGCCTAAATCTGTCCCCTTAAGGAACTAGCGGCAAGTCCCTTCTACAAACCATCCTGGAGGAAGGAAAGAATCCTGGATACCCTGACCTTATGCCCGGAATATCCACGAGTTTCACACCAAAGTAAGTAGGTCCTCCACACCTTATGATAGATGCGAAGGGTGACCGGCTTTCTAGCTTGAATGAGAGTATCAATTACCCTCTCAGAAAATCCTCTTCTGGCTAAGACTAAGCGTTAAATCCCAACACAGTCAGCCTCAGAGAATCTAGATTATGATGCACAAAAGGACCCTGTACCAGAAGATCCATGCAACAGGGCAACCTCCATGGAGGGGATGTTGACATCCCCACTAGATCCGCAAACCACGTCCTCTGCGGTCACGACGGAGCAATCAGAATAGTTGAAGCTTGCTCCTGCTTGTTGCATGCCACTACACGAGGTAGAAGTGGTAACTGTGGAAATATGTAAACTAGGTTGAATCCCCAAGGCACGGCTAAGGCATCAGTTCCGTCTGGGGATCCCTGGACTATGACCCATATCTGGGTAACTTGAAGTTGAGTCTAGACGCCATGAGATCTATCTCCGGAGTCCCCAACTGTTGCAAATATCCGCAAACACTTCGGGGTGAAGAGACCATTCCCCAAGATGAAATGACTGTCTGCTGAGAAAATCCGCTTCCCAGTTGTCCACACCCAGGATGTGGATCGCTGATAGCGAACAGTCGTGAGCCTCCACCCACGCCAGAATCCGAGATACCTCCCTCATGGCCAGGGAGCTTCTCGTTCCCCCCTGATGGTTGATGTAAGCCACCAAGGTAATGTTATCTGACTGGAATCTGATGAACTTCGATGACCCCAGGAGGGGCCAAGCCTCCAGAGCATTGAAGATCGCCCAAAGTTCCAGGATGTTGATCGGGAGAAGAAACTCCTTCTGATTCCACCTGCTCTGTGCCCTCTTGGCACCCCAAACCACTCCTCAATCTGAGATACTTGCGTCTGTAGTCACAATATCCCAAGATGGTCTGAGGAAGGATGTCCCCTGGGACAGCTGATCTGGACAGAGCCACCAAGAGAGAGATTCCCTTGACCCGTTGTCCCGAGAGATCAGTTGGGATAGGTCTGAATGATCACCATTCCACTGCCTCAGCATGCACAGCTGAAGAGGCCAGAGATGGAATCTGGTGAAAGGAATGATATCTATAGTGGATACCATGAGCCCAATCACCTCCATCCACCAGGCCACTGATGGCCTTGAGGAGTACTGAAGGGCAAGACAGCTGGAGACAATTTTGTGACGTCTCTGGTCTGTTAGGAATATTTTCATGGCTATAGAGTCTATTATCGTGCCCAGGAACTCCACTCTGGTACTAGGAACCAGAGATCTCTTTCCTGAGTTTATCTTCCATCCATGAGATCGCAGAAGAAGGAGAAGAGCTGCTGAATGGTCCTCTGCCAGCCGGTAAGATGGAGCCTGAACCAGGATGTCGTCCAGATAAGAAGCAACTGCTATACCTCTGGATCTTGCCACTGCGAGCAGAGCTCCCAGAACCTTTGTGAAGATTCTTGGAGCAGTAGCCAACCCGAAGGGAAGAGCTACAAACTGGAAGTGATCATCCAGAAAGGCGAACCTTAAGTGATCCTTGTGTATTGGCACATGAAGGTAAGCGTCCTTCAAGTCTATCGTAGTCATAAACTGGCCCTCTTGAACTAGGGGCAGTATAGACCTTATCGTCTCCATTTTGAACGATGGAACCAACAGAAACTTGTTCAAGCACTAGGTCCAGAATCGGGGGAAACGTGCCCTCCTTCTTCGGTACCAAGAAAAGGTTTGAATAGTACCCTAGACCCCTTTCTGCTAGAGGTACCGGTACATTTACTCCTAGAGAGGAGAGATCCCAGGCTCACACATTCTAGAAAGGCATCCCGTTTCTCTGGTTTTGAGATAGTCTGCTCCCTACGAGATCCAGAGACGGATCAGGGGCTGCCCCTTCATGTTGATTTTGTCTCTGCAGGCTTCTTGTTCTGCTTTGTTTTATTCCAAGACTGAGAAGATTTCCAAGATCCCTTGGACTGCTTGGGTTTCGTGGCAGGCTGCTATTGTTGGGACTTGTCCGAACGAAAGGGATGAAAAATAGGACCCTTAGCTTTATTCTTCTTATCCAGCGGTAGAAAGGCACCCTTGCCCCCCCATGACCGTGGATATGATAGAGTCCAGGCCTAGACCGAAAAGAATCTTTCCCTTAAATGGAAGTGAACGCAATCTAGATTTGGACTTCATGTCAGCAGACCACGACTTCAAACACAGAGCCCTCCGGGCCAGAACAGAAAGGCCTGATGTCTTGGCATTCAAGCGAATAATCTGCATATTAGCATCACAAATAAATTAATTAGCTACCCTCAGGGCCTTAATTCTTTCATGTATGTCATTGAGGGGAGTATCCACCTCGATCATCTCTGATAGAGAGTCACACCAATAGGTAGCGGCTCCCGCCACCGCGGCTGCAGGTTGAAATACGAACCCTGCGGCTGAAACATCTTTCTTAACAGGGTCTCTAATTTCTTAACCATGGGTTTCTTAAACGACGAACTATCCTCAAATGGGATAGTGGTGCGCTTAGCAAGCGTGGAAATTGCTCCATCCACCTTAGGGACAGATCCCCACAATTCTAGCTGGGAATATGGAACCGGGAACAATTTTTTAAACTAAGAAGGGGAGAAAGATGATCCAAGTCTCTCCCATTCATTCTTAATAATATTCACCATCTTTACGGGAACCGGGAAAGTTTGGGGCACTACCCTGTCCTCATAAACTTTATCAAGTTTAGGAATAGAAGGTTCATCCGGTAACTTCGGTTCCAGAACCTCAAGAGTAGGCAACACCTCTTTTAATAAAAAGTGTAAATTCTCCATCCTAAAGTGTGGTTCCTCCGCAGCCGGAGGTTTAGAGGCCACAGATTCCGACCCAGAGAGAATCCTCCGAAGTATCGGAATCCTCTGCATCAGCGTATAATCTAGTCTCAGATGCATCCAACGGAGTAGATGGCCCCTGGGAAGGATAGCAATGTTTAACCTTTCAAGAGAGTGGCCAAAAATGCACAGTGAGCGAAACAGGAAGTTCTAAAGGTCGTCACTGTGGGGTATAAACATGGACTCTCAGAAATGAATTTTTAATGGAAATACCCCTAATTTAGCAAACACTACGCTCTGGATTATTCTGTGAGGAGGAGAGCAGCCAATCTATTGTACTACTGTTGGATTACCTTTGCCATACTGAAAAGGGTTAGCTGGTACAGCTTAGCTTCCAGCCTGCACTGACTAGTACATAAGTGTACTTGGGCCAAATGTGAGTACCCATTTGGCTAATCATCATTATTCCTATTTTCTGGCATACTGATATATACATGAGGTGCCCCTCTTGTTTTCTATCTTTTATGTTTAGTGCTTTACCTCGCTCGGCTAAGCGCAAGCGAAAGGTTAAAGACCGCAGATACCGCCGTTTGCAACTGCTCAGCAAAATCAGGCAGTAATATGGCCCCTCCCGGAGGAGGATTAGAAGTGCACTGGGGAGCTGCATGTGTAATCGGAGATGAATATAGGGAACGCACCTCGCGGGACGGAGACCCCTCAGAGGTGGACGGCTCAGTGGTACTAAACATCTTATTTCTTTTAGATATCACTATTTTATCGAGGCCTGTGGAACATAGTTGAGCAGGCGGATATACCAGAGCCTGCTCACAATAAACACAGGCATTAGATTTAGGTAAAGAGGGAGTACCCTCAAACATATCAGAGTCCTCCATAGCTTGCGCCTTTAATATGGACTATAGCAAAAATTAAAATGGCACCTTTATACTCCCAATGGCTGGGGCACTCACGACTTTCTATGACCCAGGCCCACAGAGAAACCGCTTTTGTCTCCTGCAACCGACGGTCAGGAAAAGGAAGAGAATGAGGCCACACTGGTCACATGGAGTGCCATGCAGGACCGCCCCTGCAGCCGAGAACAACCGCGCCAAACTAAACAGGCTGCGCAGTAATCAAAATGAAGGAAGAACCTGACTGTGCACACATTGCCAGAGCCACATCTCACACATGTTGCAGCAAAAAAACACAATAAAGCAATCATGTATACACCCCCCTGTTCAATAATCACCTTCCAGAGATATTAACCCTTGATTCTATACAGATAAAAGGAGCCACACTGTGACCCTGTCTTCTTGCGTGATCATTACATATATAAAAAATGAAACGATCTTACCAGAATCAACGCCGTGGAAAAGGAACACGGCCTCTCAAGTTTGACAGTGTGTAGCAATGCTCCTGACATGGACTTGAGTGAAGAAAGCAGGCAGTGAAACTCGTCAACACTGATTGCTTAACCCCTTAAGGACAAGGCCATTTTTCAATTTCTTTCCCTTAAGGACCAGGGCTATTTTTACATTTCTGCGGTGTTTGTGTTTAGTTGTAATTTTCCTCTTACTCATTTACTGTACTCACACATATTATATACCGTTTTTCTCGCCATTAAATGGACCTTCTAAAGATACCATTATTTTCATTATATCTTATAATTTACTATAAAAAAAAAATATAAAATATGTGGAAAAAAATGTAAAAAAACATACTTTTTCTAACTTTGACCCCCAAAATCTGTTACACATCTACAACCACCAAAAAACACCCATGCTAAATAGTTTCTAAATTTTGTCCTGACTTTAGAAATACCCAATGTTTACATGTTCTTTGCAAGTTATAGGGCAATAAGAACAAGTAGCACTTTGCTATTTCCAAACCACTTTTTTTCAAAATTAGCGCTTGTTACATTGGGACCCTGATATCTTTCAGGAATCCCTGAATATCCCTTGACATGTATAGATTTTTTTTTAGAAGACAAAAAAAAGTACTGATCTAGGCTCATTTTGGTATATTTCATGCCACCATTTCACCACCAAATGAGATTAAATAAAAAGAATTGTTCACTTTTTCATAATTTTTTTCACAAACTTTAGGTTTCTTACTGAAATTATTTGCAAACAACTTGTGCAATTATGGCATAAATGGTTGTAAACGCTTCTCTGGGATCCCCTTTATTCAGAAATAGCAGACATATATGGCTTTGGCATTGCTTTTTGGTAATTATAAGGTCGTTAAATGCCACTGCGCACCACACGTGTATTATGCCCAGCAGTGAAGGGGTTAATTAGGGAGCATGTAGGGAGCTTCTAGGGTTAATTTTAGCTTTAGTGTAGTGTAGTAGACAACCCCAAGTATTGATCTAGGCCCATCTTGGTATATTTCATGCCACCATTTCACTGCCAAATGCGATCAAATGAAAAAAAAAAAGTTAAATTTTTCACAATTTTAGGTTTCTCACTGAAATTATTTACAAACAGCTTGTGCAATTATGGCACAAATTGTTGTAAATGCTTCTCTGGGATCCCCTGTAATTTTAGCTTTAGTGTAGTGTAGTAGACAACCCAAAGTATTGATCGAGGCCCATTTTGGTATATTTTATGCCACCATTTCCCCGGAAAATGCGATCAAATAAAAAAAAAGTTTGCTTTTTCAAATTTTTTTTCACAAATTTTAGGTTTCTCACTGAAATTATTTACAAACAGCTTTGCAATTATGGCACAAATGGTTGTAAATGCTTCTCTGGGATCCCCTTTGTTCAGAAATAGCAGACATATATGGCTTTGGCGTTGCTTTTTGGTAATTAGAAGGCCGCTAAATACTGCTGAGCATCACACGTGAATTATGTCTAGCAGTGAAGGGGTTAATTAGGTAGCTTGTAGGGAGCTTGCAGAGTTAATTTTAGCTTTAATGTAGAGATCAGCCTCCCACCTGACACATCACACCCCCTGATCCCTCCCAAACAGCTCTCTTCCCTCCCCCACCACACAATTGTCCCCGCCATCTTAAGTACTGGCAGAAAGTCTGCCAGTACTAAAATAAAAGGTATTTAAAAAAAAAATTATATTTTTTTTAGCATATTTACATATGCTGATGTGTAGGATCCCCCCTTAGCCCCCAATCTCCCTGATCCCCCCCCAAACAGCTCTCTAACCCTCCCCCTCTACCTTACTGGTAGCCATCTTGGGTACTGGCAGCTGTCTGCCAGTACCCAGTTTACTAAAAAAACTGCTTTTTTTATTTTATAAATTTTTTTTGTAGTGTAGCTTCCCCCCCAGCCAAAGCCCAACCCCCAAACCCATTACCAGATCCCTTAGATGTCTTTTTTAAAATTAATTTTTACCCCACTCTATCCCACTTTTTAAAAAAAAAAAATTCTGTAGTGTAGCCGTTCCCACTCACTTCCACCCCATGCACACGCCCTCCCTGCGCCCCAGACGTGCACGCCACGATCCCGCCCCCCTCGACGTCATATGGCCCATCGATGTCCGGTGCAGAGAGGGCCACAGAGTTGCTCTCTCTGCAGCGGATGGCCAAGGGGTGTTATTGCAGGATGCCTCAATATCGAGGCATTACTGCAATAACCGGAAAGCGGCTGGAAGCGAGCAGGATCGCTTCCAGCCGCTTTAAACTCCTAATGTTGTACAGGGTACTTCGCTGGTCTTTAAAGACCAGGTTGTGTGCGACGTACCCTGTACCACATGCGTCGTTAAGGGGTTAAGGAGCTGTTAATTCGAGTCTAGATGGATTCGCAGAAAGACTCTACCTGCATCTCCAGACCCTAACATTCGTCAATGCTCTCACTGAGAGGCTGACAAGACTACTTAAAACTCCAGTTCCATTCCAAAGAGTACTATCCTGCATAAGAGACTACTCGGAAATCTTCCGACACTTCTCTGCCATTCTCCTGTGACGAAAGGCAAAGAATGACTGGGGGATGAGGGGAGTGGGGGAGGTATTTAAGCCTTTGTCTGGTGTGTCTTTGCCTCCTCCTGGTGGCAAGGTTCTGTATTCCCACAAGTAATGAATGAAGCCGTGGACTCTCCTCGTATTAGATGGAAACATCTTATATTGCATGGCATATAATCAAACTGCATAACAAGATCTTAATCCTAAAGCATGGAGCATGCTTATACACACATTTCATACGGACACACCTCACTTGATCACTGCTATTAGCATGCTCCATAGCTATAAAATATATATTCATAATTAAAAGCACATGCTTAACCCTATAGAATCTAAAATTACAAACATTTCTTTTTTACCTTTATCTCATTCAAAGCCTAATAATGTCTTAAGAAATACAAGAAATTATATTATGTGACCATTAATAAAGGTATGTTCATTGTATCTCATCTAATAAATTTCATTTACACCACTTTTTACATTTAAACCTGCAGGTACTCTGGTTTGTAAACAAAACAAAAAAAAACCCATAAAAATCAATGTCACTGCTTTCATACTTGAGATCCTTTCATACTTGAGATCAACTAATGTCACATCTGTGGCATGGTGTGTATTAGAATATTTTGCTACCAAAGTAAAGGCAACAGGGTTTTTAATGTCTCAAATATCTTCTTGGACCCTATCCCTTAATATTCTTTACACTGATTGCTCCGGCATGGCCTAGCAGAATATGGTATACAGATCTAGTCTAAAATCTCCTCCAGCCAGGCTTTTGGGCTTCCTCTCAAGAAGGACCTTCTTTCTCAAGGTCTCTTCTTTCATTAAAACCTCAAAGCTCTAAATTTGACAACATGGCAAAATGAACACCTAATTTTGCCTTAAAGAGGTTTCCCTGATTAAGTGATTGCCAATTTGATTCAAGCACATCGGACCAGCCTCTCCTCTGAATTTTAGCTTGGTTTTGAGAGTTCTTTAGGCTCAACCTTTTGAGCCTTTGTCCAGTCTTGATATCCAACTGTTATCTTGGAAGGTTCTCTTTCTCTTGGCCATTTTCTCATCCAGAAGAGTGCATTAACTTATTTTTTTCTTTCAGGAAAAGGCTGTTTTGAGAACCAGCTATTTTTTCATACCTAAGGTGATATCATGCTAAAATGACAAAATGGCAGCTGGGTTTCTCCTAAGATTAAATTTTTTTATAACTGCATAAGTGTTACAAGAATGTGCACTATTCCACACTATATTCCACACTATTACACATTTTTCAGAGCCTTCTAGCTAAATTTCTCCAGTTCTGTTGCATATGAAGTTATAGTAAAACCTGTAAGAACTTTTAAAAAAAGCATTTTATTGTTATTTCAAACACCATACTGAACACTTCAATTTCACTTTTATTTCACTTTAGACAGACTTAACGTACTGACGTGCCAACAATTTCATAGTACTCACCTCTGCTGTGATTAATTTTTCTGAAACAATGTCACCATTAGAAATCTCCTCCCCAAAACACAGGGTGACATTATAACTGGGAATTGATTCTCTGCCTGTTCTGTACAGTTCCAGATCTGTGGGTAGAAGCAAGTTTGGTTAGGGGTAAGAAAAACAGTTAACTGCATATCAAATTCAAAATGTAATTCCCTTAATTACACATAGAGAACAAATTGCAATAAACTCATTTTTTATTTTGCCTTCTCTTGTAAATTACAATTTTAAATTGTTTTTATTCTGTACAAAGAGAGGCTAGATTGCATTCTGTGAAATTCAGAATCCTACCCTCCTACATTTTGCAAAGTGATTACTTAATATATGCCTGAGCCTGTTTATGCCTCTCCCTAACTAGCCTTAGCAAAATAAATAAGTTAAATAACACTCAAAAAGCATATTAAGGTAGGTAAAACAATTATAGTGTTTCATGTTTTTAAAACATGTATGGTGTATGCAGATCTTTTACAATGTAGTGATGAATGTCTTATGCATACATACTGTCAGTGGAGGCTCCTCTATAGGAGCACTTGAGCACGTGAACCCCCTGACCCCATGATGAACACCCTGACCCCTGATGAAAAAAAAAAGAAGAAAAAAATAATTTAAATTAAAAAAAAAAACTCCAGGCTCCACTGCAGTTTTAACTAAAAACATTTAAAATTGTCATTTTTAACTATTTAGGCTGAAAGTGGAATGGTCTTTTGCCTAATACTTCTATCTATCGCACATGCTGTGCAGTGCGATAGATAGAAGTATAGGCAAAAGCCCTTTCCACTTTAAAACTGCATTGACTGCAGTGCCACCTACAGGCCAGCCAATAGCTCTGCTAACCGCACAGCTCTTAGTGTGCGAGAGCCAGCTGTCACGTGACACTCGCACACTAAGAGCTGTGTGTGTGGAGCACTGGGAGGTGGAGCATCGTGGGCTGACATCGGGCGTCATGATCTCATCGGCTGGTGGCGGGAACTACTGAAGAGGAGGGAGCTGCAGCAAGACTGAGTGCCTGTCTGCCTGCCGAGTGAGTACTGTTTTTTCCATGTGGCATGTGTGTCACCGTCTCCCATACTGATCATCCCTTGTGATACTGATTTATATTTCTACTAGAATAAGAAAAAGAGATGGCACTAGGCACATTATATAAATTTATTCATCAATATGACCAGAACAAGGGGACACTTGTATAGATATCCCACATTCAGACAGTGTGAAATGTCGTAGATGATACTCTGATTTTGTAAGTCCGTTAAAGACTAATTGCTCTCAACTTGGCCCCTAATGAAATAGAAAGGAATGAATAAAAATCAGTATTGGTATTAATTATGAAGTAATTCCCAAATATATATACTTGTAAAGCAAATTTTATTCCTCTATGTAAATTACTATAAGTCTCATAGCATCTGTAATAGTAAATATTTTAATAATGTTTATATAGGACCCAATAAGGTTATAATTATGTTATATATATATATATATATATATATATATATATAATCTCACAGGTTCTTGTGTGTTGGACTGCTGTATATTACAGCATCTTAAGGTATTAATTACGTGGTATTTGTTATTCAGCCTTTAATCAATGACAGATTATATTGCACTTCTATCACTTGACACTAGAGGGTAGTGTTGTGTAGTTAATAGTAGAGGAAAAAAGGGAAAAACGGATTTGTATCTCTAAATAACAATCCCTTATTGGAATAGCTAAGAGTAAGAATACTTGAATTTAATCACTATAATGATCTGCAAACATTGTTATAACAATCCAAAACGAGTATCTACTAATTATTTGTAGTAGCTGTCACATTATAGTAATGAGCATTCGTTAGTGTTGAAACTTGTACATATTCACTTAATATGGTTATCATGAATAGCTGAATATCTTGATTGTCATCAAACACTTACCATTAGTAGCCTACATATGAAAGTCAGAGAGTTTAATTTCAACTATTTGAATTTGTTTTCCTATCTGCTGTGCATTATTGTCAATCCTAACCATGTAGTCTATCCTCTGATCGCTGTCATCTTAACTATGTGTTCAGTGTGCTGACATTGGACTTTGTGTCCTTTCTCTGCCTTGTCATTTGAGTTTGTGGGCCAGCCCCTGCTTTCTGTCATCTGAACTAGGTATATTATTTTTTAGTTTGTTAGTATAAACAAACAGTGTTTTTTCTAAATGCAAATGCATTATAGAAGTATATAATAGTTAATAACAAGTTTATTTATGCTGCAGGAAAAGTTCTGAGTAAAAAAAGTGGACTAGTAGGAATTTTTCATAGAAGTTGTAGTACCTGGGCATATTTTTCAAGGTGTGTGTATGTATGTATGTATATGTGTGTGTATATGTAATGAATAGTAATTTAATACTGACGTTTCAGGGTCTCCTGAAGACTGACTGTGTGTTCTTTTAAATATATGAAGATGTGGTGGATGGTGGGAGCCATATATATATATATATATATATATATATATATATACACACACACACATACATATATAGTGTGTGTGTGTGTGTGTATATATATATATATATATATATATATATATATATATAATATAGTGAACCCCCATTTGAATAACCCATGAGCCGCCACTGCATACTGTCCATTTAAGTTCATTCTTAATGAAATAAGAAAAGTTTAGTTAAACATTATCTAACATTGGGCCAGATTACAAGTGGCACGCTATCGCTGGATTGCTGGTTAAGCAGTTAACTAGAGAAGGGTTGGCTCTAGTGCAACCTATGCTTCAATTGATATTGCAGACGCGCTAGCTTCCATGCATATTACAAATTGAAAATTATAGTTTGCATCTGAGCACAAGCCGAAAAGGGATATGGTATATAGCAAGGAGTTTGACTGGAAAGGGATTCAATGTATATATATATATCTATATATGTGTATACATGTTTATTTATGAGTATATATTTAAAGGAAAAGTACATTTTCAGCCTCTGCATTAAGATTATGGATTGCCGTATATGAGATAGTAATAGTCGATAAGTTTTTTTTTTTCTAAATATGCTGATTTCAAAGTTATTTATATCATAAATCGCCAACCCAATTCCGTTGTTACTCCTCCCACGCAACCATTTCCGTATTTATGTACATTACACGTAAGATTGGTCCCACCTGCTCTTACATGTACCTTTGTGCGCATCCGTCTCGTCATATCGCGCTTGTTATTCCCTGTATTTTGCGCATTATAAGAACAACATCCGTTAAACATTACAATAAACTTTGCCAACATCGAATTATTTAATATTGGAAACGAGCCAAATAACATTGCATATACTTACTAAATAATTTTTCAAATGAATCAAATAGTCGCTCCGATTGCGAAATCGCGTTGCTGGAACAGATGCCTTCAAAAATGGTAATGCGCATGCGTTATACACGGACGCGCATATGATACGGCCACAATTGCAAGAAAGTCGCGCATGCGTACATACATTGGTGGGCGGTAATTGGGTATGTTGGGACGCCAGTGGGGGACCAATTGAAACGGTCTCTATTAGAAACGTCATTAAAAAAAAAAATAATAATACAAAGGCAGAGTTACGTTGATAGAAGCGCTCGTTTTAAAAGGTAAAAGAAAAGTACGATAAAGAGAACAGTAAAAAAAAAAGATGAATGAAAGTCATACTTATTTTATGAATATTTGAAAATGCTGCCTGGATATGTCTCATACTTTACTTTTCCTTTATGTGCACACATACATAGACATTCACATATAAACACATGAATACACACAAACACACACATTGGCCCCAATCTTCAAAAAATCAACAGAAGGAGCATGGCCGAGAAGTGCTAGCGAGCGTCAATGTCTCTCCCTTAGAAGTCAATGGGAGCGTTACATCACCACCTGCATCACTGCTCGTCTGAGACAAACATGGCCACTTCCCTACTCGCAACCTGCATTTTGCTGATTCAAACATATCGCACTGGTGTCAATATATCCAAATCAAAGTGCAGCCTACTCCCTCTAGTACGCCCCGCTATCTCCCCCTGAAACCTATACCTACGTCACATCTAACCTCCACTCCCCCTGCTCTGCCTTGATACCTCCTATCGACACCCATGTCAGAGCTAACCTACACTCCCCCTGCACTGCCCAGCTAACTCCCCCTGACTGCCTGCACCTACATCAGACCTAATCTACACAACCCTGGAACGCCCAGCCAAGTCCCTAAAACTGCCTAACCTTAAGTAATGTCTAGCCTACAGTCCCCTGGAATGCCCCAACTCCTACATACTGCCTACTGTCTGAAAAATACCTTACTATAATAAACAATACTAAATAGCAAACCTCCCTATTATAACTATAGGAGCTATGTTGCTTAAAATATAAACAATGTTTAAATGATGTGTCACAGAGATGCGCTAAACGCCGGCGGCCAACTGCATAAGGATACCACTTGTTTGGGGTTGCTACCTTCTGGCAGGAATGGGGTACAGGAATTGAAGTGTCCCCCATTCCTCCCAGAATGTAGTACCCCCAAACAAGTGGTATCCCTACGACCCTCATCAAATTACCAACAACATACTAATTGGGTGACTTGATCCCCTGCACCCTGCTCGATCAGCACCTGTTTTAAGAAGCACTGGACCGGGGCTCAATTCCGGTCCTTTACTCAGTTCCAGGAGCCCGGCTAGGTGAGCGAGGTTTTGCCGACACTCCAGCATTTACCACATCTCCTTTAGATAATCTACATTGTACATGGCAATGCATATTTTATAAAGTATTTTAGATATATTAAAATGTATTTAATGTTGCTTGCTGTGTTTATTATTTCAAACAAACATATATTTAAAAATATATATTTATGTTTAAAATAATAGAAAGCAACATTAAATAACTTTTAACCAATAAGATATATGTACAATATGCATTGTACATGTCTATGCATATCATTGACCCCTAAATTGCCATAATCTAATACTAACTGTAGAAGCTAAGGCTCTACACATAAATATTCAATATTTAAAATAATGCATTGATACGTAGAATGCATATTATTTAAATGTTTGCATATAAATTAAAATGTAATTCATGTTGCTTGTTGGGTTTATTATTTGTTATTAAAGGCAGTATAATTAAAATTATAGTTATACATAATTGCATGCCTGTTATGTAAAAATATTATTTAATGCTACTGACTACTATAACATAAATATATATTAACATATATATCTATGCTATCACTAATAAAGACAACAAGCTAACATACATACATTTCAATTAATATGCAGTACTAATAATAATATGCAATATATATAGCCACACATACCATTTTAAATATTGAATATCAATGCAAGGCCAGACTACATTATATCTACAATGTTTAAAATTAAATACATGGCCATGTATAATGCATAATAGTTTAAGTATTTGATAAAAATTAAAATGTAGATATTCTTGTTTGTGTTTATTATTTTAAATATAAATATATCTTTAAAAAAATATATATTTATGTTTTAAAAGACAGTTGCTTTATAATTATAGTATTATGTAAATGCATGCCTGTTATGTAATACTACAATTGTAATACTAATGACTTTTGCAACATAAATATACATTTAAAAAAATATATTTATGTTACCAATAATAAACACAACAAGAAAAAATAATACATATTAAGTTATAAACAATACTTAAAAGAACATGCATCATACATAAGAATGCATACTATTTTAAACATTGTAGATAAATGCTAAAATACACTATTAACCCCTAAGCTGCCCTAACCTAATCACCTAATCAACCCCCATGCAGGTATGGGGGAGTGGTTGGGTGATTAAGGCCTACTAAATGCTGAACATCAATAATCACCTAATCAACCCCCATACAGGTATGGGGGGTCGTTAGATTATTGAGGCCTACTAAATGCTAAACCAACAATAATCACCTAATCAACCCCCATAGAGGTATGGGGGGTAGTTAGATGATTAAGGCCTAAACCGCCATCTCCCAACACAAACTAACCCTACACTAACCCCCCCCCCCCCCTACTACACTAGTTTTTTACTTTGAGCGCTGTTAGCATGTGAGCAAAAAAATATTTAGTATGACACTTGTAATCTGGCCCATCATGTGGTTAAAGAATTTACTCTTAATCATTTTCTATGTAATATGCAAATTACAAAATTATCAACAGTGGTATAGAATTCTAAATTTTAGGATTTTGAGAACCTGCATTTATTTTAAAGCCCTGATGTTAAAAGCAATGTGAACATAGGGACATTTTAAAAAGGGATCCATTTTACGATAGAGATTGCCCGTGAAATTTTATAAAGGGCTGAAATCAATGTCTGAGGGCAATCTTGCCAAGAGGCATTTCACTACACTTCTCTGTGGGAGGCGATACTTCTATGACAATACAATTTTATAAACAGCATCGCCACCTACATTGAAGGTGTAATGTCATTCAATACTGTGTAAATGTATCATTTACAATACAATATACATATGTTAAAATACAATAATAAAACTAGGACATAATAATAAACCTATAGGAATAGAGGGATTGTGGGTATATTGTACATGTGTATAAACTGTGTTATGTATATGTGTTACACTGTAAAAAAAATTATATATATATATATTATATATATATATATATATATATTATATATATATATATATATATATATATATAGTTTTTTCATTATTAAAATAAAATGTATTTTTAACTTTTTCATGTCCCTTTAATAAGTTTAAAGGAGAGAAAGAAGAGAGGATATGATAGAAACATTAAAGTATATTAAGGGATTTGTTACAGCATGCATCATACTGATAATGTTTTAGTCAATATTTAATATTCACAGAAATGCTTAACAGTTTGTATTACTAATTGAACAGTAAACAATCAATGTATGCAACCTTAATAATGTTTCAATAAAGCATGTTTAAAAAAAAAAAAAGTATATTAAGGGATTTAATAAAGCTGAGGATGTAGGTATTTTCACAAATAGAATAGTATCAAAGGGTCATGACCTCATGTTGTAGGGGAGCAGGTTCAAGAGTGACTAATATAAGCACTGTTTACAGAAATGGTGATTGAGTCATAGAATAGACATCATGTAGAGACGGTAGACACAAATACGGTAATGCAATTCAAGACTGTCTGGGGTATGTGTAAGGATAGCCTAAAAATGTATTACGTTTACAGTTCTGGTTTGTATATGACATTAAAACCTTTATTTCGTTCAATCTCACTTCAATAACTTAATTTTCTCTCCCGATAATTTTATTCCCACTCCTGTGACTTTTTTTATGCTTGCTCATTACCTCTCAGAAAATCTTGGGTATCAAACAGCTTCACAAGTGCATGTCTGTCCAGTTTGTTAATTTCTCCCAACTGCTTTGCACAGGGACCAGACCAGAATATTCGTCCTTGACAGGATCTTTGTCTCTGAGCAAAGATACCTTGAGAGTTACTGGCCACCATGACCCCAGATTGCAGAAATGAAAGCAGATCCTTTGTCTTGCTTTGTAGGTCTACTTCTGGAAGCATATCTGGTGGTGGCAGATGAATGTGTTCCATATTTCCACAAGAGTGCATTGTTGGAGCCCCTGCTGAAATCTTACACTCCCCGCTCTGAACCAGACGACGAGATATCTCTATTCCACTATACCAAATAGTGACTTCCATGTCTGTAAAGAGAAAACATGTTTAGGAACAACCTCTTCTTAGCACTAAAACACATATTAGTGCAGATAAATAATGATATCATGTGCCCTATTGGGTAATGCTGCTATGGTTTAAGCCAATTTTACAAAGCGGCAGTTGTCTAATTCCAGTGATATATATTAAAAAGGGTGAGTGGAATAGTGCGCTAGTGTCAGGGGAGGAGATCAAACACCTTACTGGGTATGCTTAGATCCTTCAATCTAAGCAACAATGATGTACTTAAAAATGTGGATAGTAAGGGCGCTAAAAGCTAAAGATCTTAGGGGGTAGTGTTTTACGTTAATCTTCTATAATTGCATTAATATTAGTGGTGCATTGGGTGTAAGAAATTATTTTACATATACACTTTAAACATGCTGGATAAATTTTGAATATTTTTAATAAAGGTTAAAATTTCCCATTTATACATAGACACTTATATGAAATAATTATTAGAGACATCTCTCTATTATATTGGGGATCCAACCAACAATATCACAAATTAGCAAAGTTATGCAATCTTAAAAATCCGTATGATATAAGAAATGTATCAGTTTTATGACAATCTATACATTGTTAAAAATAAAGATTAAGATTAAAAATTAAAAAATTGTAGCAGCCTTGTATCTAAAAACAATATTGAATGAACTCTGTTGTGTTCTTATATAAAAGTGAAAAAATTTGTAAGAAATTTGACCATAAAAATACACCATCTTAAAAATCCTATAGAAAAACAACTTCATATACAAACCAATGTAATACATTCCAACTTGAAACCTAAATCAAAATTCAACCCGATACAGTCCAAAGGTAACTTTATCGATACATTTGAAAAATTGGTGATAAAAGATATCACTAGAATCGATCCCCCTTGTCCAAAGAAATTTAATTTAAGTATTAAAGAAAAAACTATAATAAATGACTTACAAAACAACAAAGAGCTAACAATTAAATCTGCGGACAAGGGTGGAGGCATAGTTATAATGGATACAAAAAACTACCTAACAGAAGCATACAGACTATTAAATAATACAAGGACATATAAAAAATTAAATTTCAATCCTACTTCCAAATATTTAAATCAATTGAACAAGTTGTTGGTGGGAGGTAGAGGATCGGATATTCTAAATGAAAAGGAATTTCTATTTCATTCGCCAAAACATCCCAGAATACCGATCTTCTACTTCCTACCAAAAATTCATAAAAGCCTCACCAATCCCCCTGGGAGGCCAATTATATCGGGGATCGACTCTATATCATCAAACCTTTCTAGATACGTTGATGGCTATCTGCAGAAACATGTGGTGAAATTAAATTCATACCTACTTGATTCCACCCAGATACTAAACATATTAAACACTTTAAAATGGGAAAAAGACATGTATATGGTCACATGTGATGTAACATCACTGTATACAGTGATCAACCACACACAAGGTCTTGAAGCAGTCAAACATTACCTAAAACAGGATAAAGATATGCCAGCGACACATAGAGAGTTTATTCTAAACAGCATAAAGTTTATTCTTGAAAATAACTATTTCTCATTCAATGAAAATTTTTATCTCCAAATAGAGGGAACAGCTATGGGCACAAGGTTTGCACCTAGCTATGCGAACCTATTTATGGGCTTCTGGGAAGAGGAGTTTCTGGGATCGGGTAGCTATGGTGCAAACCTTGTGCTCTTTAAGAGATATATCGATGACCTGATATTGATCTGGAAGGGAACAGAAGAGAAGAGATGAATAAAAATAATTATGGCTTAAATTTCACTTATAATTACAGTAAAGAGTCAATTGTGTTCCTAGATCTAGAGATTATGCCCATAAACAATAAAATTGAAACAAGAACCCATTTCAAAAAAGTTGACTGCAATAATTATTTACATGCCGATAGCTGTCACTTAGCCACTTGGAAAAATAATATCCCTATAGGGCAATGCTTAAGAGTAAGAAAGAACTGCTCAAGAACAATAGATTTTGAGGAACAGGCAGGCACCCTAGTGGAAAGATTCACATCTAGAGGCTATAATACTGAAAATACTAAAAAAGCACTAGAAAGAGCCAGGAATACCGATAGAGAATCTCTACTGGTATATAAAGAAAAAACATCTACAGATATGGACACAATAAAGGTCCCATTTGTTACAGACTTTAACATTGATCACAATTTAATTAAAAAAATTGTCAGGAAACATTGGCACTTGATTAAAGAGGACGATATACTAGGAGAAAAAATATCTAAGAGCCCTAGTTTTGTCTTTAAGAAAGCAGCTAATTTAAAATCACTACTTGCTCCTAGTGAAATGAAAAGACAAAATAAACCAAAAAATCTGATACAAAAAAACTTTCATGGACAAAAAATAGCAGGATTTTTTCCATGCTATTCTTGCAAAGCATGTAAACACAGTAAAAAAACAAAGTACTATACAGATAGGGAGCATAGAAAAGTCCATCCAAATAAAATAACTAATTAGATGTACAAGTAAAGGTATTATATATATTCTAAAATGTACCTGCAATATGTTCTATTTTGGAGAAACAAAAAGAGCAGTAAGGGATCGAATAAGGGAGCACATTTCCAGTATAGAAAATGGAAATGAGGATACATATCTCTACAAACACTTTAAAAATGTCCATAAAGGCAAAACTAAAGATATGTCCTATTGGGGGATATATAAAGTAAAAAATCATTGGAGGGGAGGAGATATCCAGAAAAAACTTCAACTTAAAGAAGCAGAATTCATCTTTAAGTATAATACCCTATCTCCAAAAGGGTTGAACTCAGAACTAGATATATCACTAGAAGATAATAAATATATGTGGGACCCTTATACAAATAAAAAAACTTTTAACTAAATACTCTCTGGACTTAGACGCACTAAACAAGTTTCTCATAGCACCGCTGTAAAAGAACTCCAGCTACTATATCTCTCCAAACGGAGAGGAAATTTTTTATATAAGAACACAACAGAGTTCATTCAATATTGTTTTTAGATACAAGGCTGCTACAATTTTTTAATTTTTAATCTTAATCTTTATTTTTAACAATGTATAGATTGTCATAAAACTGATACATTTCTCATATCATACGGATTTTTAAGATTGCATAACTTTGCTAATTTGTGATATTGTTGGTTGGATCCCCAATATAATAGAGAGACGTCTCTAATAATTATTTCATATAAGTGTCTATGTATAAATGGGAAATTTTAACCTTTATTAAAAATATTCAAAATTAATCCAGCATGTTTAGAGTGTATATGTAAAATAATTTTTTACACCCAATGCACCACTAATATTAATGCCATTATAGCAGATTAACGTAAAACACTACCCCCTAAGATCTTTAGCTTTTAGCGCCCTTACTATCCACATTTTTAAGTAATTCCAGTGGTAGAAATGTCTTGTAAACAAAGACTTCATAAGTCCCCCCTCTATATAGGAAATTATAAATTACATCAATAAACATAAATTGGTTTATGAGCAGTCACATTCAGCAAGGAGAATGAATATGAGATGGGTCTTAGTGCATCTGTATTCTTGAACACGCAATGTGGTGGGCAGGTATCTTGTATATACTAAGATCTCAGTGACCATGACAACCAACCTTGAGGTCAGGTGAGAAGTGACCTTGTGGTAGTTTATGGTTAGGTGTAGCTTTAACCTTTTGGATAGCAAAGAGTTACAAAGCATAGATGCATCCAAGGGGTTACCCCAGCTGCAAGATTGGAGCAGTTGTGATGCTGTGGTTGACACAAAAATACTGTAGCAAACTGACTTCAAGTCTATATTTTGCTTCTTTTAGCTAAATCAGCTAAATTATAGCCCTGTATTCAGACTCTAACATTTGACAAATTGGAAAAAACAAAAACAAACCAGGGGAATGCTCTGCTGCATTAAAATAAATAGTCTTCTCTCAATTTTATTGTTATTTTTCTTAAAGATCTAGGGCATTGAAAAAGCATGCTAGTTGCAGTCCATTTGCTGCAAAATTAAAGGGACAGTGTCCTGTAAAACTGATTTCTTCTTAATGTGTCTCCAACAATTTATTATACCAGCTGCAGAGTTTAAATTGCATTTGAAATTGAGCCTTTAGGTATATTTTTGTATATAAAAAAGATGTTTCTGCTAACTGAAATGACAACCCAATGAAGGGCCAGACTACAAGTGGAGTGTTATTTAATGCTCCTGCTCGAGAGTTAACTTTGCTTGAAGTAATCTTTTTGTGCGCATCGGGTTGCACTCGTATTGCAACTTGAAAGTAAACTGTTTACGCTCCTGATTAAAAAGACAAATTTAAAATATCGTGTGGAATAACAAATTCCCCCCTAAAAGTAAATGGACCAAAAAAAGTGGAAAAAAAACCTAATACCCTATTTGCACAAACACGATCGCATATTCTCAAGTGCACTAACCCGACATGAAAATATGAAGATTTCACATTACAATGTTCATCACATAGAAGAATATGTTATTTATTCATAAATACATATTTTTACATATATCTGATGGTATTTTGGTACAATATATATATATATATATAGGTGGCCCTCGTTTTACAACGGTTCAATTTACACCGTTTCAGAATAACAACCTTTTTTTCCAGTCATGTGACTGCTATTGAGAAGCAGTGCATTTATTGAAATAGCCAGTAGGTGGAGCTGTCCGCTTGTGTTGCAGCAAAGCCAAGCAAGCCGAAATTAATCAGTTTAACCAGACCTGAGCTATCGAGCAGATTTCATCATGTTTCAAGTCTATTGTTCTGATCAGTTAATAATTAGAGGATCTCTTCAAGCAATGGTTCTAAACCAGGGTTGCTAGAACTCTCAAAAATTTAGGGACCAGACATTTTTTAGGTGGCCGTATGCAGAAACCTATTTGTCTGTGTCATTAATGTATGCCATTAAATAGAGAGATGCAACCACATCACTCTGCTTTGAAAAAGGACAGTGCTGAAGCATTTCTTGGGGGCCCAACATTTTAAGCTTTTTTTTTTATCTTGAGTTCAAAGTATACAACTGCGATCGCTCTTAAAGGACAAGTAAATACAGTAGATTTGCATAATCAACAAATTAATGATAAAAAGACAAAGTAATAGCACTTAGGGGCCGATTTAATAAGCTCCGTATCGGCCCCAATGCCTCTGTTTCCGCGTGAGCCTACAGGCTCGCTGGAAACAGGAGTTAAGAAGCAATGGTCTTAAGAACACTGCTCCTTAACTCGTCTGCCAGCTCTGAGGTGGCGGACAGCAATCCGCCCGATCGTATACGATCGGGTTGAATGACACCCCCTGCTAGCGGCTGATTGGCTGTGAATCTCCAGGGGGCAGCATTGCACAAGCAGCTCACCAGAACTGCTTGTGCAATGTTAAATGCCGACAGCGTATGCTGTCAGCATTTAGCAATGCAGGGCGGACACAATTCGCTATAGCGAATCATGTCTGCCCAGGGTATAATAAATCTATCCCTTAGTCTGAACTTCATGCTCAGTAGGAGCTGGTGACTCAAAAAGTGTAAATCTAAAAAGATTCTGCATATTTTATTAATGGAAGTAAATTGGAAAGTTGTTTAAAATTGCATGCTCTATCTGAGATATTAAATTTTAATTTTGAGTGTCCCTTTAAATCTCCCTATGTGTTTGTTTTCATCAGATGTTTATCAAAGGTTGCCCTAAGGCGTCACACCTCTTTTAATAAGGGTATCAAACAAATTTAGGACTATGGGTAACAATATATTTTTCAGCACATATTTTAACTTTTAAAGATTTTTTGTGAAACACAATTTTTTATATAGAAATTTCTAAGTTCAGAGCATTTTCTATTTCTCACATAGCTACACATTAAAGGGACATGAAACCCAAAAATTTTCTTTCATGAATCAGATAGAGAATAAAATTTTAACAACTATCCAATTTACTTCTATTATTTAATTTGCTTCCTTCTCTTGTTATCCTTTGCTGAAAGGTTTATCTAGGCAAGCTCAAGAGCAGCAGAGAACCTAGGTTCTAGCTGTTGATTGGTAGCAGCATATATATATTGATTGTGATTGGCTCATGAGTTCAGTTAGAAACCATTAGTGAATTGCTGCTCCTTCAACAAATGATACCAAGAGAATTAAACAAATTAGATAATAGAAGTAAATGAGAAAGTTGTTTAAAATTGTATCTTCTATCTGAATAGTGAAAGAAAAAAAACATAATTTATGCTTACCTGATAAATTTATTTCTCTTGTGGTGTATCTAGTCCACGGATCATCCATTACTTGTGGGATATTCTCCTTCCCAACAGGAAGTTGCAAGAGGATCACCCACAGCAGAGCTGTCTATATAGCTCCTCCCCTAACTGCCACTTCCAGTCATTCGACCGAAGACAAGCAAGAGAAAGGAGAAACTATAGGGTGCAGTGGTGACTGTAGTTTAGAGTTAAAAAATACCTGCCTTAAAATGACAGGGCGGGCCGTGGACTGGATACACCACAAGAGAAATAAATTTATCAGGTAAGCATAAATTATGTTTTCTCTTGTTAAGTGTATCCAGTCCACGGATCATCCATTACTTGTGGGATACCAATACCAAAGCTAAAGTACACGGATGAAGGGAGGGACAAGGCAGGTACTTAAACGGAAGGAACCACTGCCTGTAAAACCTTTCTCCCAAAAATAGCCTCCGAAGAAGCAAAAGTATCAAATTTATAGAATTTTGAAAAAGTATGTAGCAAAGACCAAGTCGCCGCCTTGCAAATCTGTTCAACAGAAGCCTCATTTTTAAAGGCCCATGTGGAAGCCACAGCTCTAGTAGAATGAGCTGTAATCCTTTCAGGAGGCTGCTGGCCAGCAGTCTCATAAGCTAAGCGTATTATACTACTTAGCCAAAGCGAAAGAGAAGTTGCCGAAGCCTTTTGGCCTTTCCTCTGTCCAGAGAAGACAACAAACAAAGCAGATGTTTGACGAAAATCTTTAGTAGCTTGTAAATAATACTTTAAAGCACGAACCACGTCAAGATTGTGTAATAGGCGTTCCTTCTTTGAAGAAGGATTAGGACACAATGACGGAACAACAATCTCCTGATTGATATTCTTATTAGATACCACCTTAGGTAAAAACCCAGGTTTGGTACGCAAAACTACCTTATCTGCATGGAAGATCAGATAAGGGGAATCACATTTTAAGGCAGATAACTCGGAAACTCTACGAGCCGAGGAAATAGCTACCAAAAATAGAACTTTCCAAGATAAAAGTTTGATATCTATGGAATGAAGAGGTTCAAACGGAACCCCCTGAAGAAATTTAAGAACCAAATTTAAACTCCATGGTGGAGCAACAGGTTTAAACACAGGCTTGATTCTAACTAAAGCCTGACAAAATGCCTGAAAGTCTGGAACATCTGCCAGACGCTGGTGCAAAAGAATAGACAGAGCAGAAATCTGTCCCTTTAAGGAACTAGCTGATAATCCTTTTCCAATCCTTCTTGGAGAAAAGATAATATCCTGGGAATCCTGACTTTACTCCATGAGTAACCCTTGGATTCACACCAATAAAGATATTTACGCCATATCTTATGATAGATTTTCCTGGTGACAGGCTTTCGTGCCTGAATTAAGGTATCAATGACTGACTCGGATAAACCAAGCTTTGATAAAATCAAGCGTTCAATCTCCAGGCAGTCAGTCTCAGAGAAATTAGATTTGGATGGTTGAAAGGACCCTGAAGTAGAAGGTCCTGTCTCAGAGGCAGAGTCCATGGTGGAAAGGATGACATGTCCACTAGGTCTGCATACCAAGTCCTGCGTGGCCACGCAGGCGCTATCAAGATCACTGATGCTCTCTCCTGCTTGATTTTGGCAATCAGACGAGGGAGCAGAGGAAACGGTGGAAACACATAAGCCAGGTTGAAGGACCAAGGCGCTGCTAGAGCATCTATCAGCGTTGCCTTGGGGTCCCTGGACCTGGACCCGTAACAAGGAAGTTTGGCGTTCTGGCGAGACGCCATGAGATCCAGTTCTGGTTCGCCCCAACGTTGAACCAATTGTGCAAATACCTCCGGATGGAGTTCCCACTCCCCCGGATGAAAAGTCTGTCGACTTAGAAAATCCGCCTCCCAGTTCTCCACACCTAGGATATGGATAGCTGATAGGT
Organism: Bombina bombina; assembly: GCF_027579735.1. Taxonomy (NCBI): domain Eukaryota; kingdom Metazoa; phylum Chordata; class Amphibia; order Anura; family Bombinatoridae; genus Bombina; species Bombina bombina. Next base: position 530,585,951 of record NC_069500.1, on the reverse strand, counting down.
GGCAAGAGTGAATCTCTGCCCAACGAATTATCTTTGAAACTTCCAACATCGCTAGGGAACTCCTTGTTCCCCCTTGATGGTTGATGTAAGCCACAGTCGTGATGTTGTCCGACTGAAATCTGATGAACCTCATTGTCGTTAGCTGAGGCCAAGCTTGAAGAGCATTGAATATCGCTCTTAGTTCCAGAATGTTTATTGGGAGGAGGGTCTCCTCCTGAGTCCACGATCCCTGAGCCTTCAGGGAGTTCCAGACTGCCCCTCAGCCCAGAAGGCTGGCATCTGTCGTTACTATTGTCCAATCTGGCCTGCGAAAGGTCATACCTTTGGACAGATGGACCCGAGATAGCCACCAGAGAAGAGAATCCCTGGTCTCTTGATCCAGATTTAGTAGAGGGGACAAATCTGTGTAATCCCCATTCCACTGACTGAGCATGCAGAGTTGCAGCGGTCTGAGATGTAGATGGGCAAACGGCACTATGTCCATTGCAGCTACCATTAAGCCGATTACTTCCATACACTGAGCCACCGAAGGGCGAGAAGTGGAATAAAGAACACGGCAGGAATTTAGAAGTTTTGATAACCTGGTCTCTGTCAGGTAAATCCTCATTTCTACAGAATCTATTAGAGTTCCCAGAAAGGAGACTCTTGTGAGAGGGGATAGAGAACTCTTTTCTTTGTTCACTTTCCACCCATGCTACCTCAGAAATGCCAGAACTATGTCGGTATGAGACTTGGCAATTTGGAAATTTGACGCCTGTATCAGAATGTCGTCTAAATAAGGGGCTACTGCTATGCCCCGCGGCCTTAGGACCGCCAGAAGTGACCCCAGAACCTTTGTAAAAATTCTTGGGGCTGTAGCTAACCCAAAGGGAAGAGCTACAAACTGGTAATGCCTGTCTAGGAAGGCAAACCGATGATGATCTTTGTGTATCGGAATGTGAAGATAAGCATCTTTTAAATCCACTGTAGTCATGTATTGACCCTCCTGGATCATAGGTAGGATGGTACGAATAGTCTCCATCTTGAATGATGGGACCCTGAGAAATTTGTTTAAGATCTTGAGATCTAAGATTGGTCTGAAGGTTCCCACTTTTTGGGAACCACAAACAGATTTGAATAGAATCCTTGTCCCTGTTCCTCCTTTGGAACTGGGTGGATCACTCCCATAACTAGGAGGTCTTGAACACAGTGTAAAAATGCCTCTCTCTTTATCTGGTTTGCAGATAATTGTGAAAGGTGAAATCTCCCTTTTGGAGGAGAAGCTCTGAAGTCCAGAAGATATCCCTGGGATACAATTTCCAACGCCCAGGGATCCTGGACATCTCTTGCCGAGGCCTGGGCGAAGAGCGAAAGTCTGCCCCCTACTAGATCCGTTACCGGATCGGGGGCCAATCCTTCATGCTGTCTTAGAGGCAGCAGCAGGCTTTTTGGCCTGCTTACCTTTGTTCCAAGTCTGGTTAGGTCTCCAGACCGACTTGGACTGGGCAAAAGTTCCCTCTTGCTTTGTATTAGAGGAAGTTGATGCCGCACTTGCCTTGAAGTTTCGAAAGGCACGAAAATTAGACTGTTTGGCCCTTGATTTGGACCTATCCTGAGGAAGGGCATGACCTTTTCCTCCAGTGATATCAGAAATGATCTCCTTCAAACCAGGCCCGAATAGGGTCTGCCCCTTGAAGGGAATATTAAGCAGCTTAGACTTTGAAGTAACGTCAGCTGACCATGATTTAAGCCATAGCGCCCTACGCGCCTGAATAGCAAAACCAGAATTCTTAGCCGTTAGTTTAGTCAAATGAACAATGGCATCAGAAACAAAAGAATTGGCTAGCTTAAGTGCTCTAAGCTTGTCAAGTATATCATCCAATGGGGTCTCTACCTGTAAAGCCTCTTCCAGAGACTCAAACCAGAAGGCCGCAGTAGCAGTGACTGGGGCAATGCATGCAAGGGGCTGTAGAATAAAACCTTGTTGAATAAACATTTTCTTAAGGTAACCCTCTAACTTTTTATCCATTGGATCTAAGAAAGCACAACTGTCCTCGACAGGGATAGTAGTACGCTTAGCTAGTGTAGAAACTGCTCCCTCCACCTTAGGGACCGTTTGCCATAAGTCTCGTGTGGCGGCATCTATTGGAAACATTTTCCTAAAAATAGGAGGGGGAGAGAACGGCACACCTGGTCTATCCCATTCCTTAGTAATAATTTCTGTAAACCTTTTAGGTATTGGTAAAACATCAGTGTAAACAGGGTACTGCATAGTATTTATCCAGTCTACACAATTTCTCTGGCACTGCAATTGTATCACAGTCATTCAGAGCAGCTAAAACCTCCCTGAGCAACACGCGGAGGTGTTCAAGCTTAAATTTAAATGTTGATACGTCAGAATCGGTTGAATCCTCTTCCCTGAGTCAGAAAAATCACCCACAGAAAGAAGCTCTCCTTCCTCAGCTTCTGCATATTGTGAGGGGGTATCAAACATAGCTAGTAAAGCGTCAGTATGCTCTGTATTTCTCCTGTTAAGTGTAGTCAGTCCACGGGTCATCCATTACTTATGGGATATTAACTCCTCCCCAACAGGAAGTGCAAGAGGATCACCCAAGCAGAGCTGCTATATAGCTCCTCCCCTCTACGTCATACCCAGTCATTCTCTTGCACCCAACTAATAGATAGGATGTGTGAGAGGACTGTGGTTATTAAACTTAGTTTTTATTTCTTCAATCAAAAGTTTGTTATTTTAAACGGCACCGGAGTGTGTTGTTTTTTCTCAGGCAGCATTTGAAGAAGAAGCTACCTGAGTTTTGTGTATGATCTTAGCGGACGTAACTAAGATCCATTTGCTGTTCTCGGCCATTCTGAGGAGTGAGGTAACTTCAGAACAGGGGACAGCGGGCAGGTTCACCTGCAAAGAGGTATGTTGCAGTATATTATTTTCTAAGGAATGGAATTGACTGAGAAAATACTGCTAATACCGATATAATGTAAGTACAGCCTTAAATGCAGTAGTAGCAACTGGTATCAGGCTGATATGTATGTATGTTTACACTTAAGTATTTCTGGGGAATGGCACTTCACTGGGAAAATACTGTATGCATATAACTTTTAGCCTAATCTGCAGTGTGAGCGACTAGCAGCAGGCTTTTTAATGACATTTCATAAATTAGATTTTAAACGTTTGCTGGCATGTTAAATCGTTTAATTATCTGAGGTACTTGGTGAAAAATTATTTTGGGCGTTATTTTCCACATGGCTGTCGTTTGTTTTGAATTAAACAGTTTACTGAGCTTCCTTCACTGTTGTATTGTGAGTGGGAGGGGCCTATTTTGGCGCTTTTACTACGCATTAGAAATTCAGTCACAGTCTGCCTTCTTCTCCCTGCATGGTCCAGGACGTCTCTACAGAGCTCAGGGATCTTCCAAACTAGTTTTGAGGGAGGTAATCACTCACAGCAGACCTGTGAGACTGTGCTTTGACTGTGATAAAAACGCTTATATTTTACAATTGTTATACGTTTTTCTGATATTAAGGGTTAATCATCCATTGCTAATGAGTGCAATCCTTTGCTAAATTTATGCATTTACTGTGAAAATTTGGTTTCTATAACTAATCCGGTTCATTGTTATTCAACTGTGACAGTTTTTGTGTGCTTCTTAAAGGCACAGTAACGTTTTTTATATTGCTTGCAAATTTATTTGAAAAGTATTTTCCAAGCTTGCTAGTCTAATTGCTAGTTTGTTTTAACATGTCTGACACAGAGGAATCTCTTTGTGCAATATGTTCAAAAGCCAATGTGGAGCCCAATAGAAATTTGTGTACTAATTGCATTGATGCTACTTTAAATAAAAGTCAATCTGTACATTTTAAGAAAATTTCACCAGACAACGAGGGGAAAGTTATGCCGACTAACTCTCCTCACGTGTCAGTACCTGCATCTCCCGCTCAGGAGGTGCGTGATATTGCGACGCCTAGTACATCAGGGCGGCCATTACAAATCACTTTACAAGACATGGCTAATGTTATGACTGAAGTTTTATCTAAATTACCAGAACTTAGAGGTAAACGCGACCACTCTGGGGTGAGAACAGAGTACGCTGATAATGTTAGAGCCATGTCTGATACTGCGTCACAAATGGCAGAACATGAAGACGGAGAGCTTCATTCTGTGGGTGACGGATCTGATCCAAATAGACTGGACTCAGACATTTCAAATTTTAAATTTAAGCTTGAGAACCTCAGTGTATTATTAGGGGAGGTATTAGCGGCTCTGAATGATTGTAACACGGTTGCAATCCCAGAGAAAATGTGTAGGCTGGATAAATATTTTGCGGTACCGACGAGTACTGACATTTTTCCTATTCCTAAAAGGCTTACAGAAATTATTAACAAGGAGTGGGATAGACCTGGTGTGCCCTATTCTCCCCCTCCTATATTTAGAAAAATGTTTCCAATAGACGCCACCACACGGGACTTATGGCAGACGGTCCCTAAGGTGGAGGGAGCAGTTTCTACTCTGGCTAAACGCACCACTATCCCGGTGGAAGATAGCTGTGCTTTTTCAGATCCAATGGATAAAAAGTTAGAGGGTTACCTTAAGAAAATGTTTGTTCAACAAGGTTTTATATTACAACCCCTTGCATGCATTGCGCCTGTCACGGCTGCGGCGGCATTCTGGTTTGAGTCTCTGGAAGAGACCATTAACTCAGTTACATTGGATGAGATTACAGACAAGCTTAGAGTCCTTAAGCTAGCTAATTCATTTATTTCTGATGCCGTAGTACACTTAATTAAACTTACGGCTAAGAATTCAGGATTCGCCATTCAAGCGCGCAGAGCGCTGTGGCTTAAATCTTGGTCAGCCGATGTGACTTCTAAATCTAAATTGCTTAACATAACTTTCAAAGGGCAGACATTATTTGGGCCCGGTTTGAAAGAAATTATCGCTGACATTACTGGAGGTAAGGGACATGCCCTGCCTCAAGACAGAGCCAAACCAAGAGCTAGACAGTCTAATTTTCGTGCCTTTCGTAACTTCAAGGCAGGAGCAGCATCAACTTCCTCCGCTACAAAACAGGAAGGAACTGTTGCTCGGTACAGACAGGGCTGGAAACCTAACCAGACCTGGAACAAGGGCAAGCAGGCCAGAAAACCTGCTGCCGCCCCTAAGACAGCATGAAGTGAGGGCCCCCGATCCGGCAACGGATCTAGTAGGGGGCAGACTTTCTCTCTTCGCCCAGGCTTGGGCAAGAGATGTCCAGGATCCCTGGGCGTTAGAGATCATATCCCAGGGATATCTTCTGGACTTCAAAGCTTCTCCTCCCAAAGGGAGATTTCATCTTTCAAGGTTGTCAACAAACCAGACAAAGAAAGAGGCGTTTCTACGCTGTGTTCAAGATCTTTTGTTAATGGGAGTGATCCACCCGGTTCCGCGGTCGGAACACGGACAAGGGTTTTACTCAAATCTGTTTGTGGTTCCCAAGAAAGAGGGAACCTTCAGACCAATCTTGGATTTAAAGATCCTAAACAAATTCCTAAGAGTTCCATCGTTCAAAATGGAAACTATTCGGACAATCTTACCCATGATCCAAAAGGGTCAGTACATGACCACAGTGGATCTAAAGGATGCGTACCTTCACATACCGATTCACAGGGATCATTACCGGTACCTAAGGTTTGCCTTCCTAGACAGGCATTATCAGTTTGTAGCTCTTCCCTTCGGGTTAGCTACGGCTCCAAGAATCTTTACAAAGGTCCTGGGCTCTCTTCTGGCGGTCCTAAGACCGCGAGGAATAGCGGTAGCTCCGTACCTAGACGACATTCTGATACAAGCGTCAAATTTCCAAACTGCCAAGTCTCATACAGAGTTAGTTCTGGCATTTCTCAGATCGCATGGGTGGAAGGTGAACGTAGAAAAGAGTTCTCTATTGCCACTCACAAGAGTTCCCTTCTTGGGGACTCTTATAGATTCTGTAGAAATGAAGATTTACCTGACAGAGGACAGGTTAACAAAACTTCTAAATGCTTGCCGTGTCCTTCATTCCATTCAACACCCGTCAGTGGCTCAATGCATGGAGGTAATCGGCTTAATGGTAGCGGCAATGGACATAGTACCTTTTGCACGCCTGCATCTCAGACCGCTGCAATTGTGCATGCTAAGTCAGTGGAATGGGGATTACTCAGATTTGTCCCCTATGCTGAATCTGGATCAAGAGACCAGAGATTCTCTTCTATGGTGGCTTTCTCGGCCACATCTGTCCAGGGGGATGCCCTTCAGCAGGCCAGACTGGACAATTGTAACAACAGACGCCAGCCTACTAGGTTGGGGCGCTGTTTGGAATTCCCTGAAGGCTCAGGGATCATGGACTCAGGAGGAGAGTCTCCTTCCAATAAACATTCTGGAATTGAGAGCAGTTCTCAATGCCCTTCTGGCTTGGCCTCAGTTAGCAACTCTGAGGTTCATCAGGTTTCAGTCGGACAACATCACGACTGTGGCTTACATCAACCATCAGGGAGGGACAAGGAGCTCCCTAGCGATGATGGAAGTATCAAAGATAATTCGCTGGGCAGAATCTCACTCTTGCCACCTGTCAGCGATCCACATCCCAGGCGTGGAGAACTGGGAGGTGGATTTCCTAAGTCGCCAGACTTTTCATCCGGGGGAGTGGGAACTTCATCCGGAGGTCTTTGCCCAAATACTTCGACGTTGGGGCAAACCAGATATGGATCTCATGGCGTCTCGCCAGAACGCCAAGCTTCCTTGTTACGGGTCCAGATCCAGGGACCCGGGAGCGGTCCTGATAGATGCTTTGACAGCACCTTGGACCTTCAAGATGGCTTATGTGTTTCCACCCTTCCCGATGCTTCCTCGATTGATTGCCAGGATCAAACAGGAGAAAGCATCGGTGATTCTAATAGCGCCTGCGTGGCCACGCAGGACCTGGTATGCAGATCTAGTGGACATGTCATTCTGTCCACCTTGGTCTCTGCCTCTGAGACAGGACCTTCTAATTCAGGGTCCTTTCAAACATCAAAATCTAATTTCTCTGAAGCTGACTGCATGGAGATTGAACGCTTGATTTTATCAAAGCGTGGATTTTCGGAGTCAGTAATTGATACCTTAATACAGGCTAGGAAACCTGTTACCAGGAAAATTTACCATAAAATATGGCGTAAATATTTACACTGGTGCGAATCCAAGAGTTACTCATGGAGTAAGGTTAGGATTCCTAGGATATTGTCTTTTCTACAAGAAGGTTTAGAAAAGGGTTTATCTGCAAGTTCTTTAAAGGGACAGATCTCAGCTCTGTCCATCCTTTTACACAAACGTCTGTCAGAAGTTCCAGACGTTCAGGCTTTTTGTCAGGCTTTGGCCAGGATTAAGCCTGTGTTTAAGACTGTTGCTCCACCGTGGAGCTTAAACTTAGTTCTTAACATTTTACAGGGTGTTCCGATTGAACCCCTTCATTCCATTGATATCAAGCTGTTATCTTGGAAAGTTCTGTTTCTAATGGCTATTTCCTCGGCTCGTAGAGTCTCTGAGTTATCGGCCTTACATTGTGATTCTCCTTATCTGATTTTTCATTCAGACAAGGTAGTTCTGCGTACTAAACCTGGGTTCTTACCTAAGGTAGTCACTAACAAGAATATCAATCAAGAGATTGTTGTTCCATCATTGTGCCCTAACCCTTCTTCAAAGAAGGAACGACTTCTGCACAATCTAGACGTAGTCCGTGCCTTAAAATTTTATTTACAAGCAACTAAAGATTTTCGCCAAACATCTTCCCTGTTTGTAGTTTATTCTGGTCAGAGGAGAGGTCAAAAAGCATCTGCTACCTCTCTCTCTTTTTGGCTTCGTAGCATAATACGTTTAGCCTATGAGACTGCTGGACAGCAGCCTCCTGAAAGAATTACAGCTCATTCTACGAGAGCTGTGGCTTCCACGTGGGCCTTTAAGAATGAGGCCTCTGTGGAACAGATTTGCAAGGCTGCAACTTGGTCTTCTCTTCATACTTTTTCCAAATTTTCCAAATTTGACACTTTTGCTTCTTCTGAGGCTGTTTTTGGGAGAAAGGTTCTTCAGGCAGTGGTTCCTTCTGTGTAAGATCCTGCCTTTCCCTCCCGTCATCCGTGTACTTCTAGCTTTGGTATTGGTATCCCATAAGTAATGGATGACCCGTGGACTGACTACACTTAACAGGAGAAAACATAATTTATGCTTACCTGATAAATTCCTTTCTCCTGTAGTGTAGTCAGTCCACGGCCCGCCCTGTTTTTTATGGCAGGTCTAAAATTTAAATTAAACTGCAGTCACCACTGCACCCTATAGTTTCTCCTTTCTCGTTTGGTTTCGGTCGAATGACTGGGTATGACGTAGAGGGGAGGAGCTATATAGCAGCTCTGCTTGGGTGATCCTCTTGCACTTCCTGTTGGGGAGGAGTTAATATCCCATAAGTAATGGATGACCCGTGGACTGACTACACTACAGGAGAAAGGAATTTATCAGGTAAGCATAAATTATGTTTTCTTCTAACTCCAGAGCTGTCTCACTTTCCTCGAAACCCAGGTAGTCTGGATAATACCGCTGACAGTGTATTATCCATGACTGCCGCCATGTCTTGTAAAGTAAACGCCATGGGAGCGCTAGATGTACTTGGCGCCTCTTGAGAGTGAGTCCCTTGAGCGGGATTTAAAGGTTCTGACACGTGGGGCGAGTTAGTCGGCATAACTTCCCCCTCGTCAGATTCCTCTGGTGATAAATTTTTTAAAGACAGAATCTGGTCTTTATTACTTAAAGTGAAATCAGTACATTTGGTACACATTCTAAGAGGGGGTTCCATCATGGCTTCTAAACATAATAAACAAGGAGTTTCCTCTATGTCAGACATGTTTAAACAGACTAGCAATGAGACCAGCAAGCTTGGAAAACGCTTTAAAGCAAGTTAACAAGCAAATAATAAAAACGGTACTGTGCCTTTAAGAAAAATAAAAAAGGTCAGAATTTGAAAAACAGTGAAAAAAAGTAAATCAAACAAAATTTTTACAGTGTGTATAATAAGCTAACAGAGCATTGCACCCACTTGCAAATGGATGATTAACCCCTTAGTTTAAAAAACGGATAAAAAAAACGATATAGACGTTTTTTTAACAGTCACAACAAACTGCCACAGCTCTGCTGTGGCCCTACCTTTCCATACAAACGACTTTGGAAAGCCTAAAAGCCCTTTAGAGAGGTCCTATAGCATTCAGGATACTCCTTGAGGGAAGCTGGATGGCTCAGTCTGCAAAAGTTACTGCGCAATTAAGCGCTATATTAGGCCCCTCCCACCCATGTCTACACAGTGGAAGGCCTAAGAAAACTGTTTCTAGGCAAATTTAAGCCAGCCATGTGGAAAAAAACTAGGCCCCAATAAAGTTTTATCACCAAAACATATATAAAACGTTTAAACACTCCCAGCAAACGTTTTATATGACAGGAATTGAAAAAGAATAAGAGTATTACCTCTGACAGTAAGCATGATACCAGTCGCTATTAAATCACTGTAATCAGGCTTACCTTAAATAAATCTGGTATCAGCAGCATTTTCTAGCATTTACATTCCTCTAGAAAAAAATTAAACTGCACATACCTCATGGCAGGATAACCTGCACGCCATTCCCCAGCTGAAGTTACCTTTCTCTTCAGTTATGTGTGAGAACAGCAATGGATCTTAGTTACAACCTGCTAAGATCATTAGAGACCACAGGCAAATTCTTCTTCTATTTTCTGCCTGGGATAAAAATAGTACAACTCCGGTACCATTTAAAAATAACAAACTTTTGAATTGAAGAAAAAACAACTACATTTCACCACATCTCTCTTACTGCTTCCATGCTTGTCGAGAGTTGCAAGAGAATGACTGGAAGTGGCAGTTAGGGGAGGAGCTATATAGACAGCTCTGCTGTGGGTGATCCTCTTGCAACTTCCTGTTGGGAAGGAGAATATCCCACAAGTAATGGATGATCCGTGGACTGGATACACCTTACAAGAGAAAATTGGGTTTCATGTTCCTTTAATAAAGCCTTTGGAGTGTCAAAAAAAAAAAAGAGATGACATGCTTATTATTTTAAAGGTATACCAATGCAAAAAGGTTTGACAAGCATGCTAGAACAGAAGTAGATAACTTTCTATGTGTCAGGGCCTATAATAATGTCATTCAGCTAAAGCAGCTGCAGGATGGAAGCTTTTAAGCTAGAGTATCACTGGTGGGTACTACTGGCCAAGGGAATATTACAATTGTAAAATTAACTGGAGACCAAAGAAAATTAATGCATTATAGGGAATTGACTTCTGATGACCACCATATCAAGTGAGCTATACAAAGGTTTATTGACCCAGCATACATATAACATATACAAGGTTGTGGCTTGTACATCAAAAGACCTTCAATTTTATGCTTGCCCTGTTTTATCTTTCTTACTTTTTTTTCTATCTTTCTCCTTTCTCTAGGCCATATGTATGACAGGAATTATAGGACAGTGGGAGTGATTAAACATTCTGCTATGTTGGGTGTTTTTGCCTCCTCCTAGTGGACTGGAGTTTATTCCCACATGTGATGGCTTGTGGACTCACCACCTTGAAAGAAATTCATTTAATCAGGTAGACATACATTCTTTTTTTATTTAAAGGTTTTTCTGTTGGGGTAGAGATGATCTACTTGTAACCATAATAAGGGCCACTGTAAAATGTTAATATGTTACAGATTGTAAATACAGTTTATAAATCCCAGAAGAGCTGTCTGCCAGCAGGTGTTTACCTTCACACCTGAGATCACATTGGACTATGGCCATGGATTGCTACTGCCACCTTTAACAGGATTAGAAAACATGTTAGATATATGTCATTTACAGAAAATTGTAAGGATGATTTACCTGTATTTGTCATCTGTGTAGACAGAACTGGAGAAACAGTTAGTGCTGCAAAAAGAAACAGAGTATAAATATCAATATATATAAATATATATGTATACACACACACACACAATCAATGCAAACATATAAGCTGTCATTGGCAGAGTTGTACGGTGTGCAGTAGTGATCAAACCAGCCTCTCTATAGAACCCATTCTGCTTGGTACCTCCTAGGGAGAATTTAAAGAAATGTGTGTTGTGAGCTGTTGGTTTGTGGGTTCTGGTGTATGTGCCTGCATGTTAAAGTGTGTGAATATGTCTTGTGTAAGGTGGTGTGTGAGTGTCTGATGTGTAGACGTACAAAATGTTGTTATTCATATTAAAAACTAATCATGCAGTATTAACTTTATTACTCAGTGAGCTGAAAAACACATTTTATTTCACCCTCTGAGTCATCCATTACACGGCCCCTCAGCCACAATATATAATTAAACATTACTATGAATAAACTAAAATAAAGACAGAGACAATATTCGTGGTATAAAATTCTGGCCACAGCCTGTTTATTAAGTTAACATATAACTTAAATGAAAAAACCTCATAAATAACAACTTTGTAACATAACAGAAACACTTAATGGGGCATATGTATCAAGCTCCGTATGGAGCTTGATGCCCCGTGTTTCTAGCTAGCCTGCAGACTCGCCAGAAACAGCAGTTATGAAGCAGCGGTCACAAAGACTGCTGCTCCATAACCTGTCCGCCTACTCTGAGCAGGCGGACAGACATCGCCGGAAATTAACCCGATCGAGTACGATCGGGTTGATTGACACCCCCCAGCTGCTGGTGCAATGCTGAATACGGCGAGCATTTTGCTCGCCGTATTCAGCGAGGTCTGTCGGACCTGATCCGCACTATCGGATCAGGTCCGACAGACCATGATAACTAGAGGCCATTGCATTTACCCAAGCCTTAGTTATTATTATTGTGCTAGCCTCAACTTATCATAACCTTTAGTCCCCATGACTCAAGGTTATTTTGATCTATGACCAGGCCGTTTTTCTCTCAGCTGGACCTAGCAAGATGCTAAATCCGTTCCAATCCCACCTACAACCAGCTCCAAGGGACCCCATGCCCAAGGAGCTAATTACCTAGCTCTCCCACCCCTTGGGGAGGCTACCAACAGCCTTTTGTATGCTTTAGTCTGAAAATTGATGATGCTAGCACCCCCGCCCACCAGCTGTGACAATATAAAACATCAAAAGAAAAAAAGGGGAGGGTAGGGAGGAAAAAACTGTCCACCAACGTTCTTCCTTCTCAGGTAAAATAATGGCGCCAAACCCGCCCTCTGACCAACACTAAATAGTGCAGCCCCTACTCTTCTTCCTACGACCATGGGGCCTCTGTCCTCCCATGAGGTAAAAGGGCCCCTCCCACTATGTTCCCCCGTTTGCAGGGCCCGCCATTCATGCTTGTGAGGCCTGTCTCTGTTTATCAATAGATTTGTGAGAGCTGACCTTCTCACACAGGGCCTCAATCTCTAAAACTCTCATCAATACTGCAAAGTCCCTCGAAGAAATGTAAAGCATTTTAGAGTAAAAGCTAAAAGGATACCGAAACCAATGCAAGGTGATTTTTATTTGCGTAAAAAAATGATCATTTAAAGAATTGGGACCAGGGAGAAGAATAAGTTCACAAGCACACAAATACACATACATAACTGTCTGAGGTATGTATAACTCACGTTCATGCCTGTGTTGTAGAGTGCTGTTGGTTTCTGTGCTGCTGGAGTCACTTCCTATCCCAGAATCCTCTGGGGAAACAGGACTTGTGACGACTACATAATCAACACTAGACAGGTCCTGAAACAGACAGAGATATTCATAAAGAAATACAGATTAACACTCCTAGTACTATGTTTATATGAAGTATGCCCCTACCAGTTCATTACCATAGTTTTGCAATAGTGGCATTACTGTGGATGCCAAAATGCCTGTAAAATTTGGATGCCAAATATGCCTGTAAAATTGCCACCAGGGGTGTTTTCTCCTGTTAAGCCCTCTCTGGCATCCAAATTGTTCCTCCTAACCATAACGGCTACAATGTCACCACTCACCTATCATTGAAATGTGTGATTGGTGACATTGTGGTGCTGCAATGGCATGTGTGATGAGATCTCCAACCACTGCAGTAATTGCTGCTATCAATATTCATTAAAGGGACATTAAAGTGGTACACATCTCTTTAATGTCCCTAGGTGGACTGCAACACAAGTAAGCATTTAAATATGAATCTAGCACTTATGCATGTTTTAAAGACATTTACCCTGTTCTTGTAGCCTCCAGACTGCCCCATTCTCTCTACTTTTATTTTATTTTTAAACAAGGCAGCGGTCAAAGTAACCAAGACATTTTGACATTTATTTTTTAAGTAAAGGGCTTTCTCAAGTGCTATTTGATTGGAGGAAGTGTGTATAGTATTTTAGTTCCCCAATGTAATAAGAACATTTAAAATACTTCATGTCAAGTTTTATTTGTAAACACAAATTTTAACCAACCTCAGTAAATAACAAAAAACAAACAAAGATACTGCTAATATGAAAGACCTACAAGGTAATGGACTGCACTATCACTCTCAGACCAGTCTGGGTGCACACTTATGAGTTACACATGCAGCAGGGTGTGCAGGGAGGAACATTTATTGTGCTGTCCAGGGTCACTATTTTTCTACTGTCCAGCAACACAATGCATGCCCTGCAGCATGTGTAACTCATAAGTGTCCAGGAAAATACGGCCGAGGTGGCAACCCTAGTGCACTAGAGTTGCAACTAGCAAACATTATTATAATCCAGCAACATATATTTCTCGATAAAATGACAGAATTTAAAATACCACATATATCTCGCTTTGCAAAAAGCAATCTTTCCTACATTTTTATAATTTTAAGCATGAAATGTAGGTTTTACACATGGGGGGGGGATGCATGTAGAGGTGACTAATTCCAGTGACCTTTATAGATTACTCACTTAGTGTCTGCTGAGGCTGCTCCCTGTGTTGCCCTGGGTAATTTAAAAGCTCATGTTTACCCCCTAGAATATGGGCTTCAAAGATAAACTCCTAAGAATACCAGGTTGGGTAACCCTGGGTAGGTTATATTAAATTGCTATATATTTCTGTAAGACGTAATTAATTGGGTTAGTGGGTTATATAAAAAGCAAATAGCATCCCCTGCCCCTCATACACAGATTATGAGGGAGATTTCATTAATAGTAAACTGCATAATCTCCAATCACCTCACCATAACAGTTTACCACCTATCCTAAATCCACCACATCATTTGTTACATTCCTGGCATTTATAATATTCTGTAACACAGGGCAAACAGTGTTGTTTCATTATTTGTTTTTAAAAAGTACTCTCTTACCAAGTTAAGGGTAGGCCTCTTCTGGTTTTGTGCTTCTCCATCTCCCTCATCAGATGAGCTGTCTTTTGATTCTACAGCACTTTTCCTTTTCTTCCCAGTTTTTCCCGAGCCTGAGGTCTCTGTCAGTGTGGAAAAAAAATATTATTCTAAGTGTTTTAGTCATTTTAAAACCTCTCAATCACAAGGCACATTCAGATAAAATATGCACATGAGAGCACTATTTTAACATGTGAAACTTTTTTCATGCAGCAAACATTTTAAATTAAAACTGTTAACAGGATTCTAAGGTTAAAGGATCATTAAATACAGTAGAGGTTTCAATTTGAAGGCCCCCTGCATCATGTGACAGCCATAAGCTAATTACAGAATCATATGTATACACTGTAATAGCTTGCACGTGCTCATTAGGAGTTGGTGCCTCAAAAAGTGTTCATATAAAAAAAAGAGTGCACACAATGTAATAATGGAAGTAAATTAGAAAGTCTATTAACCCCTTCACGCCGTTAGACTTAGTCTTTAACGTAGAAGGACAGCATGGAATGTCCTACCTTATATGGTGTCCTGCAGCATCCACCATTTGCGTAATCAAATATCGGACTTGAGGCGTGCCTACTAGCGTAGGCAGTCCCCCGTGATCTGATCCTGGCCTTGAAATCACATGATCATTTTGATCTAAGCACTTGCACCCTAGCATGAAGTGGTTAAAACTACATGCTCTAATCTGAATTTTAATTTTGACTTACGTATCCCTACAGAAGAGTATGCTTGTGCACAACTCATACCTGGACACAGGATTAGTCATTAAAAAATCTGTAATATTCTAAAATGTTATCTTTTATATGCAACAAAGAGACCAAAATATTTTAACATGCCTTTTAATATTGCAAACTCATCCCCATATAGTGGACTCCTAATTTAAGTGGTGGATTTCAAATTGTACCAATTTGTTTTATTTATTTTTATTATTTAAATTGGTTATTTTTTATTAGACACTGTTTTAATGGACATTTAGAGTGTTTTAATAAATATCTTTAGAAGTGTGTGTGCATGTTTGAAATCAAGAATACAATAATCAGACTGTAAATTATGACTGCATGTCAGTGTTTGGAGGCACATGAAAATGGGAAAATGGATCCTCGGTGTTCATGTCTCTTTATCTTATTATTCTATCCTGTTTATAGTCTCAAATGTTATATCACAGTATTGGCCATATCTGGGTTCAGTTATCTTCTGTCACTTAGTCTTGGTCTCCTTTTATTATCATCATACTTTATTTATGAAGCGCCAACTTATTCCGCAGCACTGTCCACGGGTACAATTCATTTAAATAAAACAATGATATAAAACTTGTAAGAGACAGGACAAAATCTTACAAACACATATAGGGGGAATTGAGGGCCCTATTCCTGTGGGAACTTACAATGGCAGCCTTTCTCAAGATCATTTTCTATTGCCAAACCATCACAATCCTTTAGAAAAACGTATCAAATTATTTATATTCAAAACTCCCCATAGACTTTGATGGTGTTTTTCTGGTGGTAATAATTTAATATGTTTTGACGCCCATTCTAGATAAGGCATCTCTTTTTTCATTTTCAAGTTTTATGTCATAAAAGCTCATGGAACTTCAAAATATTCTACCACACTTTTAACAAAGCATGGTCTAAATAGTCTGGAAATTGTTTTAGCACCTGAATACAGTTCACCTTAATAAACAATATCAGGGCAATCTCTAATATGTCATGAAGTATTTGAAGAAAGCATTTTATTTACAGGTAGCCTACAGCTGCACAGGAAACCTGTAATTTATATTTTTACAAGAGGAGCTGCAGAAAATTATCTTGGGATAGAAAACTGCTGCCTTTAACTGGATGCATATGAATTCAGACATCCCAACCCTCCCTGAAGTTCAGGGAGTCTCCCTGATTGTAATAGCGGCTCCCTGATGCCAGCAAATGGAATGCAATCTCCCTGAAACTCCAAGTACCATGATCCAATGTGGCCCAAATCCGGAAAAGTGTGTCTTTAAGGAATGCCTTTAGTTGCTGGGACGTTATAGAACCCTTAAAGCATGCATCAGTAACCAAAAATTCCCCACTGATTTTAATAAAATAAAAACACAAATACTACCTTATTTACTGCAGGTAATTAAACTGTATTCTAAAATATTTAAGCATTTAACTAGCGTACGATCACTGGAAAATAGGTTTGTTGCATGTGGTTGTGCAATAAAGCTACTTTTTTTAAAATGTGACTTTAGTGGGAAGCTACTTTAATAAGTCTGTATCTTATTTAAGGTTTCAAGGTGTCCAATATATAACTGAAAGGGGGGGTTGAAGCCACCTCCCTGAAATGAGTTTTTGCAGGTTGGGATGTCTGTGAATTACCCATTAGTTAGGATTTTAAGGTCATACCTTAAAGAATTATAAAAATGTATATAAAAAAAAGAAGTAATAAAAAACATACCATTGAAAAGAGTAAATTAAAAGCATTATAATCAACTAACTTATATTTGAATTTGAAGCTTCTTACTTGATACAAAATGAAAATTTTTATCTTCTAATTTACATCACCAATTCCAGCCCCCAGCTATGCTCCAAATTAGCATATTAATTTATGCTGATCGCATTTCCAAGCACCTACGCATTGCAATCAATATTATGTATGCTTATATTTCTATGGGTGAACTTACAATAATAATAATTGGATACTTGTATAGCGCACAACCTCGAACTTCGATTCTGCTGCTTCGCTCGTGTCTGTTGCTAATGAATTTGGCTGAGGCTCCAATAACACTGCGGTCACGACTGCTAAGATAGTAACATCTTGTAGTTGGTATGATCGCATATTGCGCATGCTCATATTACAAACCGCATGCGTGGGACAGTGCTTGATACCTAGAACTGCATAGAGTGATAGAACCCAGGTTTCTCACCGTGTAAATTAGCCTTACAGTGGGTTTGGAAACCCACATACTTTTGAATCAATATTGCAAGGAAACAGCTTAAGATCCAAAACGCAAGGTATTTGATCAAATGTTAAGGATATATATTTATATAGACAATGGGGAAAAAATCCATTTTATATCCCTTTAAAGGAAGATAAAAACTTAAAACAATAGTTTTTTTATTTCACTAAAATAGAATATATATTGGAAAAAGGCTGCTTTTTAAAAAATAAATGACTACACAACCACAGACTTTCACAAGATTGATTATATTGGCATTCAGGGGTAAGAGACACAAACACCATTTTCCCTTGGTGCATGTGTGGTGAGTAAACTAGCATTTACTGGGCACAGCCAAGAATATGTGCCTACAAATCACGTTTCTATGTAGAGAAGTTTCAGATCAGTGCAAAAATGTATATTTTTTACTACATGGGAGATAAATAGTGCAGTCAATCCTTGCAACCAGTTAACTTAAATGTATAGTTTTTTATTATTCTTTGCGTATTTTGCCACCGTCCAATGTTGCAGAATCTATTTTTTTATACTGTACACAATTAGCACTTACCCTGCTCCCCAACTGGAACAATCCTGTAGACTTTGTAAGGCTCAGAGATGTCCAGGTGGGATCTGTCAGGGAGCTCTTCGAATTCTGGGCTCTTATTCAGAGCACAGCGAAGTCTTGTCTTCCAGGAAGCTGCATCAACTTTGTCCCCATTGTGGAACTTATTCTTATACACTGCCCAGGCCTGCAGACATCACATATTCAGTCAGCTAGTGAATAGGCTAGTAAATAGGATGACTAGAACTTTGTATGAAGCTATTCCACTTTTAGTGATTCTAAATTACTGTAAAAGAATCCCAAAGGCAGAACATACAGTGATCTGAGATGTCATGCATCAAGTCTGCAGAAAGAACAGGACATATGCAGGAACTTTTAGGAACTTTAACTTTTAGTGCTTTAACTTTGCAGCACTGATCCACATCAGGCTGTTCTCTTCAAACAGTGCTGTGCTCTGGCTGCACTGTGTAAGTTTTCCTTAACACAGCAAATTGCTGTTTAAAGTGAAAGTCAAATCTGCAGTAGAGCTGCAAAGCAGCAGCCCATTGATTGTTGACTGGCTCTCAGATTGTTTTCAATCCTACCCCCTAGCCTTTCCCAGTCTACTGTTTTTTCTGAATATAAGCCATTCTCGTGAGCTATGCACCTTTTTTATTATTACATGTCTATGTTAGACCAAAAGAAAAGGAAACAAATTTATTCAAGAGACATTTTACAATTTATTTTTTGTCCGCAGCTAATTTGCAATCCAGATTTCAACTGCTGAAATGTATTCTAAAAAAACTTTAAAAATGTAATTATTCTCCAGTTAATCAACACATTGTATTTGAACTGATGCTTTAGTGTAGCTGCCTAATTTAAAATCTATTTTTATTTAAAAATAACCTGCAGAAAATTTTTCACTAAATAAATCTCATTGCAGAAAGTGAAAAAAAAAGAAAATGTATGCTTACCTGATAAATGTATTTCTTTTTTGACACGATGAGTCCACGGATCATCTTAATTACTAATGGAATATTCACCTCCTGGTCAGCTGGAGGCGACAAAGAGCACCACAGCAAAGCTGTTAAATAGCTCCTCCCTTCCCTCCCACTCCAGTCATTCGACCGAAGTTAAGGATAGAAAGGAAAAACCAAGGTGCAGAGGTGTCTGAAGTTTATAATTACCAACAACCTGTCTTACAAGAACAGAGCCGGCCATGGACTCATCGTGTCAATAAAGAAATACATTTATCAGGTAAGCATAAATGTTCTTTTCTTTTTTTATGACACGATGAGTCCACGGATCATCTTAATTACTAATGGGATTCAATACCCAAGCTAGAGTACACAGATGATACAGGAGGGATAAGACAGGAAACCTAAACGGAAGGCACCACTGCTTGAAGAACCTTTCTCCCAAAAGCGGCCTCAGCCAAAGTAAAAAGAGTCAAATATAGAAAAAGTTTGAAAAAGTGAGAAGAGAGAACCAAGTTGCAACCTTGCAAATCTGTTCCACAGAAGCTTAATTCTTGCAACAGTCTTCATGGAAGGAGAGGTAACCTCTGGAAGCTGCTGTCCAACAGTCTCATACGCAAAAAGTATGATACTCTTCAGCCAAAAAGAAAGAAAAGTAGCAGTAGCTTTCTGTCCCTTACATTTTCCTGAGAAAACTACAAACAATGCAGAAGACTGACGAAAATCCTTAGTCGTCTGCAGGTAAAACTTTAAAACACGAACCACATCCAAATTGTGCAGAAGCCGATCCTTCTTAGAATTAGGATTGGGACACAAAGACAGAATAACAATCTCCTGATTAATGTTCCGATCAGAAACTACCTTAGGAAGAAATCCTAATTTAGTACTAAAACCTACCTTATCAAAATGAAAAATAAGGTAAGGTAATGGAACTCATACTGCAATACCGAGAGCTCTGACACTCTGCGAGCAGAAGAAATAAACTTTCCAAGATAAAAACTTAATATACAAGGAATACATAGGCTCAAACTGAGCCCCTTGAGAAATTCTCAAAACCAAAAGAATACTCCATGGAGGAGTAACTGGCTTAGAGTAACTGGCTTTAACACAGGCCTGATCCTGACCAAGGCCTGACAAAAGGATTGTACATCTGGGACATCTGCCAGACGCTTGAGCAATAAAATTGAGAAAAGCATAAATTCGACCCTTTAGGGTACTTGTCGCAAGTCCTTTCTCCAATCCTCTTAGAAAAAAGACAATATCCTAGGAATCCTGACTCTACTCCAGGAATAATCCCTGGATCCACACCATTATGAATATTTATACCATGAAATATGGGTAAAATCATCCTAGACACAGGCTTACGAAACCTGAATCATGGTCTCACTGATCAATTCCTAACCCACGCTTGGATGAAATAAAACTTCCATCCTCCAGTAGTCAGCTTTAGAGAAACTGTCTTTGGATAAAAGAAGGGTCCTTAAAGTAGAAGGTCCTTCCTTCACGGGACTCCCCGGTGGAGGATGTGACACGTCCACCAGGACTGCATACCAATCCTGCGGGCCACGCCGGTGAGAAGAGAATCACTGATGCCTTCTCATGCTTAGTTCGAGCCAAGACTACAGAAGAAAAATCAAACGAAGGAATTAAGTATGCAAAACTGAAATTCCAAGGAAACGTGTCGAGAAGCCATGAGATTCAATTGTAACTGACCCCATAAAGAATCCGGCTGGAACACTCCCGGCTGGACATCCCCCTCCCTCTGGGTAAAAAGTCTGCTTACTTACGAAGACCGCATCTCAGAAGTCCCATCTGGGATGCAGGTCGTCAACAGACAGCAATTGTGGGTATCAGCCCACTGAACGATCTTGGCTACTTCTGTCATGGTCGAGAAAACTCAGAGTCCCCGATGGCTGAAGTAAGATCTAACTAAATCCTGATAAACCCAGCCAAAGCTGAGGCCAGGCAAGGAGATGATTTACTTTTTCAAAACGGTTATGGGAAGAATAGACTCCACCCGAGTCTAAGTTCCCTGCTCTTAGAGAGCCCCAAACAGTTCCCCAGTCCAAAAGACTGACATCTGTTTGTCACACTCAGCCAGATGAACTGCAAAAGCAGGTTCCCTGGAAGCAAGGATCCTGAGACAACCATCTAAAATCTTAACTGTTGAGAACTAAGGTGGAAGTGCTAGGTAAACACAAATCCTAGAATTGCTGACTACGGTCAGCTTTATTGATAAGGAAACTACATAGCTCTCCAAGAAAACTACCCTTGTAGTTGGAACTAAGAAACTCTTTACCAAATTCACCTTCCATCCGGGAGACCGCAGGAAAAATTGTGCGTAATCTTGCTTGTCTAAAGGAAGGCGTCTGAGCCAAAATGCCGTCCAGAAAAACGGTGTCTCTGCAATGCTCCGCAATCAGAGCACCAGCAGCAGTAATCCCGGAACCCTCAAAACAATTCCGAGAACTGTGACCAGGCCGGAAGGAATCACGAGATAAAGTTAGTCTAGCAGGCAAACCCTAGAAAATTGAGATACTCCTAGTGGATGGAAAGATGCACGTATGCATCCTTCAAATCTCCCATGGTCATAATTGACACTCTTGGGCCAAAGAAAAAATAGAACGATAGTTTCCATCTAGAAAAAGAGTGGATTCTAAAATAAGTCTGAAAGTTCCTTCTTTCTTGGGAACCACAAACAGATAGGAGTTGCATCCCAGACCACATTCCTGTTCGGATCAGGAAATCTCACTCCCAGGTCGGAGAGAATCCGTACACAGCGTAAAAATGCCTCTCTATTTAGTCTGGTCTGCCAATAATCTTCAAAGCAGACACCTGCCCCTGGGAGGAAAGTCTTGAACTCTAACTTGTATCCCTAGGACACAATGTACACCACCCAAAGGATCATGAAATCACAAGCCAAGCTTGATCGAAAGAAGGAAAACCTGACCCCATACGGATCAGACGTATGCCCTTCATGCTGTCTCTGATTCAACAGCAGGCTTTTTGGACTGTTACCCCCTATTCTAAGACTGAATGGGTCTTCCTTGAAAGCTTAGACTGCTCCTACGTGGGAGAAGGGGGGGGGGGAAGAATTTCCCTAGAAATCTTGAAAGAACCTAAAATTCTCTTATCGTGTAGATGAACCATCCGCAGACCCAGATTTAACCATACTGCTCTGCGGGCCAAAATAGCAAAGCCTGAATAATAGCTCCCAGCTTAAGAAACCTCTGAATTAAAGAAGTTTACTACCTTAAGGGCATTTATTCTATCCCTCCGAGAGGAATGTCTGTCCAATAGAAACAGACAACGCATCAAACCAGTACGCCGCTGTACTGGTGACAGTATTCATACCAACCGAATTTTGTCAATTTAAACCCTCTAACTTCTACCATAGGGTGTACTTCCTGCATAGGATCCAAAAGAAACTACTATCTTTTATGAGAACAGTATCTCCCTTCTGCAAAGACTCCCTGATAGAGTCTGCTATAGAAAGCATCCTTTTAAATATAGGGGAGGAGAAAAAAGGGATACCCGATTTCTCCTATTCCTGAGCAAATATCTGTATAACCCTATCTGGTACAGGAAATACTTTCACCATGAAGGGCATATTCAGTATAATTTTACTGGACCCTCTAGGAAAGACTACGCCGGTAGAGACTGAGTCGTCCAGGGTAGCTAAAACCTCCACAAGTTCCCAATGGAGGTATTCAAGCTAAAACTGAAGAAAATCAACCTCAGGATAAGATAAAGGTATTACCCCATCTGAGACTGAGAATTCCCCCTCAGATACTACCAAAGTATCCTCCTCTTTCAGGGTACAGGGAAGAAACATTCAGAATATTCATTGAATATATGTCCTCTTGTACTTTTCTCTACAGTGTGGAAAAACAGACAATGCATGAAATGCAAGGTAACTCCAGGTGGAGTGCGAGAGGAAGCGCAGGGCACTGCATGCGGACTATAAATTTTTGGGGCACATTAGGAGAAATTTGTGGCATATCTTGACCATTGTTCTTCCTCCTCCAACATCAGGGAAAAAAACATTCGGAATAGCTACTATTGTATCTGATTAAGACACTTCATCAAGCATTTTCCCTGTAGCATAGGAAAAACAGACATGCAACGGGTATCGCCAAGGACATTAGAGAAGCGATGTCTTGCAAGTAACTCCAAATGGAGTTAGAGAAAAAGTGCAGGGTACTGCATGTGTGGGCTATAAACATTTTATTGACACTTGAGGAGAAATTTTTTATCCCTATAGTAAATTTCTCACAACATAAGGAACAAAGAAAGGGATTGGAGGTTCCACACTTGTTTCAAAACATAAGGAGATACTCTGTAGGATCTCTTGGACCAACCTGACTCACATATGAAGCATATTCAAATAAAAGTCTTAACTTTTCTAATTAAATTGAAACTTAATGTTCATGTGCCTTTAAAAATGTTTAATCAGCCAGGAAGGCACTGTGACATGCTAATGTATGTATGTAATGGGTCACATAACAGACATTACTGTCTCTTTAAATTTTAAAGAGTAACCTTTTTAACTTTTTCTAAGATTTCTCTCTACCCCCAGAAAAAAAGTCAGCACTTACCTCATCTTCTACCTGACAGCAAGGCAGTTCCCAGGTTTAAGAGGTCCTCTCCCTCCTATGGACCTGTGATAAAAGAAAAAACGGAGTAAGATCCCTCAGTCTTTCAGAAGTAGGGCAGCATCAGTATGGGAGGCGCAGTGAGAATTATGTCCCACAAGTTCCCATCGCTCTAAAGCCACCACTGCTCTACTGAAGTGACTGATATGGACTACGGCTACACCCTAGGACAAAGCAGCACAATCTTATACTACTTTAAAAATAATAAACTCTTGATTGAAGAATCATTTACTAACACCTAACTTTACCTCTTCCTATCACTAACGTAGGCAAAGAGAATGACTGGAGTGGGAGGGAAGGGAGGAGCTATTTAACAGCTTTGCTGTGGTGCTCTTTGCCGCCTCCTGCTGACCAGGAGGTGAATATCCCATTAGTAATTAAGATGATCCGTGGACTCATCGTGTCATAAAAAAGAAAGTTCTGCCTCTGGGAAAAGAATATAAAATTATACTCTTTACAGTGACATTCTAAATGCAAACATGACATGATCTAATTGCATAGATAAAGTCCCATTCAGGAGCCACAAGCATTGCAGCTCCCAATCAAAACATGGGCAGTGTTTGATGGGTTGTGTGATTACCTCTTTTGATTGACTGACCAGTTTGGGAGCAGAAAGCTTGCAGCTCCTGAGCTAGACATTACCTTTATGATGGAAATTATCATAAAGTTAGCTAAAATCAGTAAAAGCAAAAAAAAAATGCTCTTATAATCTAAATTTTGTATTGGCACAAAATATTATGAGATGAGTAAGGGTCATTATCATGTATGGAATAACACAGGTATTTAAAGGGACAGTAACATCAAAATTAAACTTTCATAATTCAAATAGCACATGCAATTTATTTTAAAAATGTATTTCTGTTATCAAATTTGCTTTGTTTTCTCGGTACCCATTGTTGAAAAGCATACCTAAGTTGGCTCAGGAGCAGCAATGCACTACTGGGAGCTAGCTGCTGATTGGTGGCTGCACTTATATGCCACTTGTCATTGGCTAACCCATTTTGCTCAGCTAGCTTCCAGAAGTTCATTGCTGCTCCATCAACAAAGGAAACAAAGTGAATGAAGCTAATTTGATAATTGAAGTAAATTGGAAACTTGTTTAATATTCTCTCTGAATTGTGAAAGAAAATTGGGGTTTCATGTCCCTTTAAGAGACTGTAGAGGAAGTTTTGGGTTTATCGAATAGAGAACTGTCATACACAGTTGTGGCGTCACATAAATAGACTGTAAACCTTGTACCTTAAAAATGGCAGCGTCCTCATCGTGCCGAAAATCTTGTTTTCCTGCATGTTTCCAGGGAATTCGGAAGCTAGTTTTATTATCATCATCCCACACAAGTCCTGGAAACTTGCCACTTTCAACTTGCTGCACTAGCCATGGTTTCAGCTTCCGTGTGGAGCGTATACGGCCAGTTGCCATTTGTACCAGGAAACCTGCACAAGTGCAATATAACCATAAAACCACACACTCACAACAAAGTATAAATGGAATATTATCATTGAAACATGCAGCATATTAGTATGAGACAAACATTGTTACTATTGTGTCCCATGGAGATAGCTGACAACATTAGCAATAAAATTTATACTTTTCTGCAGTTAAAATTTCTATGAAGGTATTTGAAACAACAAAATAGGTTACATTTTTTACAAACAAGAAAGATTTCAAAGGACAGTCAACTCCAAAATTGTTATTGTTTAAAAAAGATAGATAATCCCTTTATTACCCATTCCCTAGTTTTGCACAGCCAACATGGTTATATTAACATACTTTTTACCTCTGATTACCTCTTTTTTTTACAGCCCCCCTGATCACTTGGGTATTTATTTATTATCTATTGATTTGCATTTTAGCCAATTA
The DNA here is from genome assembly GCF_027579735.1 of Bombina bombina. Taxonomy (NCBI): domain Eukaryota; kingdom Metazoa; phylum Chordata; class Amphibia; order Anura; family Bombinatoridae; genus Bombina; species Bombina bombina. The sequence goes on along the minus strand of NC_069500.1, from coordinate 530,560,675 downwards.
GTGCAGTGTCATCCACAACCCATGGGAGAGAGCACAATGTTATCCATATGGCCCACATGGATTAGCAGTCTCTTGTTGTGAAAAGCTTATAAAAAAAAAAAAGCATTTGATAAGAATTTTTTTCTAGTGGCTTAGAAACAGGCAGAAATTTAGAGGTTTAAATGTTAAAGTATATAAATATAACAATGTTGATTCTGGAAAGATGAGGAATGGATAATAAAGGCATTATATATCTTTTTAAACAATAATAATTTTGGTGTTGACTGTCCCTTTAATTTCCAAAAGCAAAACAAAACAACAAACTACTTTAAAGGGCCAGTAAACCCACAAAGTAATGTTATATAATTCTGCACATAGTGCAGAATTATATAACATCAGCTTAGCGCAAACTTTGTACCTTAAAAGATTAAAGTGAAAAAATGCTACGAAATTTACTTTCACAGTACGCTGCTCCTGGCTCTACTGAGCGGGTCTGTTTGTTTTCCCTAAGCCATCGGGCACGCTGTCTATTCACAGCCAGCCCGATCGCTCCATTAAATTCAATGTAACTCGCTCCTGCTACCAGACCAGAGCGGGAGCGAGTTACATTGAGTTTAATGGTGCGATCGGGCTGGCTGTGAATAGACAGCGTGCCCGATGCGCTTAGAGGAAACAAACAGACCCACTCAGTAGAGCTAGGAGCAGCGTACTGTGAAAGTAAATTTCGTAGCATTTTTTCACTTTAATCTTTTAAGGTACAAAGTTTGTGTTAAGCTGAGGTTATATAATTCTGCACTATGTGCAGAATTATATAACATTATTTTTTGGGTTTACTGGCACTTTAAGGAGAGGCTACCTCAAACAAAGTTCAATCAACAATCAGGAGCAGTGATTCTGGTTTAATGAGGGGAGCAAAAGCTTCAGAATAGAGGCACAAACATGGGGCAAAGTTTAGACACTATCCTGCAGATACAGAACTGTTGTCAACATGCAATTTTCTGTAATCTCTTGTTGTTACAACTGTGCACTATACTGTATTGGATTGTGAGATTCCTACTCACTTAGAAGAATCTTGTTATAGCCTCTACAGGAAAACATTCTTCATAGGTGATTGTACTGGTACTATGTTTAGAACCCGACAAATCACACTTATTAGACTGTAAGAATCAGTTATGGCGCAATTACAATGTTACCAATAATTAATTATTGTCTGCCGTAAAGCTTGAATCTTTCCCATTTAACACTTAAAAGTCCATCTGAATATTGAATAAAAAAATATTGAAACCAGGCAACCACCATAGCATAAGTGCTGTTTTAGGCAGGCACTAACTAGTCACCTGGTTATTACTGACGTAGCTTACTAGCAGGCAGGGTAAACACGCTGCAATGCAATGCAATACAGTGAGGTTCTCTGGGCAGTAGCTACTTCATCATGCCTTACCCACTGATGTAGTCCAGGACAGGTTGTAGCAGTGGGCTTAAAGAGACATTCTAGTCAAAATTGGAATTCACATGAATGCATTTCACTTTTTAACAGAAGCATTTTTTTAATACACATGTATTAACAAAAATACTTCTAATAAAAGCTATAGCTGTTTCAAAATTGTATTTAAGTATGCACCGTGCACCAGCATTTTAAACACAGCACTTGCTCAGAGAGCCCAAGGTGCTTGTATCATCTGGTAATGACTCAATTTATTAATTGCTGACAAGATGCAAGCCCCACTGGTGCTCTGAACAACTGCAGTATTTAAAATGCTGGTGCACTGAGAATATCTAGCTATACTTCACATGCACGTGAAAAGAAAAATGTCAACACTAAAACAGTGATAACGTTTACTAGAAGCATTTTTACCAATACATGTATACTGCACGTGACAACTTTACCCAATTATAAATCCAGCCCTGCAAGTAGTTGGCATTTTATGAGATAATTTTTGATCTTTGATGCAGCAGTTATTGTGGACAGTAGGTCAGTAGATCAAGAAATGCCCCAGTAAATCTAGATTTTTGTTGTTGTATGTTCTCTGATTTCCAGTCCGAGTACATAAAGAGCCTGATGTCTTAAAGGAATAGACAAAATTGAAATGTGCATCAGTTCATTTGGCTTTATATAAAAGCATTTTTGCAATATACTTCCATTAGCAAAAAAGCTTCTAGTAATAGTTATTAATGTTTTTCAGAGACATACGTACATATCCTGTGATGGTCTGTGCACCAGTATTCAAACACCATGCCTGCTCATAGAAGACGTAATTTGTGTCGTACAAACTACTGCTGAGTCTTTGAGAAGGTGTGGTATTTGAATACTTGTGCATGGGCCTTCACAGCATATGTGAGTATGCTGCAGAAAAGCAGTAATAACTTTTACTAGAAGCATTTTTGCTAATGGAAGTATAAAGCAAAAATGCTTACATTTCAAATTGAAATGCACCCATGCACATTTAATTTTTGACCTTTCTATCCCTTTAAGCCCCTGCTAAGCAAAGCGTCACATGATCCAAACTGTGCAACATTATTGAGATGCCTGGCTTCATCAACCCTTGACTCCTACCCTCCCTGATATTATATATCACATGGCTTCCCCTTACTTGACACCTGTCTACACACTTCAACATAATAGAAGATTACAGATAAGGTTTCAGAAAAAACTTACATATATTAAGCAATGAGTAATAATAATAGAGTAAACGTGAAAACCATAGCAAACTCTGTGGTGAGAGTACTAAACTGCACACAGTATTATTAAAGGGACATTATACACTCATTTTTTCTTTGCATAAATGTTTTGTAGATTATCTATTTATATAGCCCATAAAGGTTTTTTTTTAGATAAATGTATAGTTTTGCTTACTTTTAAATAACATTGCTCTGATTTTCAGACTCTTAATCAAGCCCCAAAGTTTTATGTGAATACTGTCAGCTACCTTCTCCAGCTTGCTCCTGTTTGTGAAAAGGGTCTTTTCATATGTAAAAGAAGGGGGAGTGTCTTATTTGCCACTTGCAATGGGCTTTCCAGCTAACTTTTCAACAGAGCCAAACTGACAGCTTCTAAGTAAGTTTTTAAACAGTTTTATACTGGATTTTTATATCAGTATCTGGGCATCTTATTCTTTATAGTAGTGTCTATTACATGCAGTTATATGAAAATGAGTGTATACTGTCCCTTTAAACTAAATACAGGCTGAGCTGTACATGATTCACAGGGGAAGACAGCACCTTATTTAAAGTCCGGGGGCACGGAAACGGGGTTAGCTAGACCCCAATGTCATAGTCACTTTTCCAAGAAGATTTCCAGCCTCCAAATGGTAAAAATAAAAAACCTTTATTCACACAGGGTCCATAATACAAACAACGTTTCAAACCAGCAATTGGTTCTTAGTGACTATGCGCTGTACATGAGACAAACTTACTCTCTTAATGACCCCAACATAACCTGTATGTCACTGGTTGTTAAGGGTTTTTCTGCCTATAATAGCACGGATCTCACCAGCGGCTGGAAGACCACACTATTACAACCTACCTACCTTGGTGGCAACAGCCGCGCTATTAAAAAAGCAAGTCCCATTGAAAGACCAGCAACATACAGGGCACGTCGCTGGTCGTTAAAGGTGTTAATAGACAGGGACAGTTGGCAATATTTACATACACGCACAAATATACACATTCTAAAATGCAGATTGCAAGCTGTGCTATAATTAGTACTGGAAAGGAAAGATGCTTTTCCAGTTGCTAAAGCAACCACTTAGCTGGGCACACGCATAGGAGGTTGGATCAGCATTTGATTGACATGTGCGAGTCTTCTGAGGGCGGCGTCTGTGTTCTTTTCATGGACAGTTGAAGATGTACGTTTTTATTAATAAAATATGTTTTAATGCATGAAAAACAAGTAATAGATTTGAAATGAGGTATTAAATAACTTTATATGAACTACAAGGGAGTAAAAAAAAAATACTATAATGTCCCTTTTAAGTTTTAATTTTACTTTAATTTTAGTGTAGCATTAATGTGAAACTAGGTAGGAGCCTCCCACAAGACAGTGTTTATCAGCAGTTAAAGGGTCATTAAACACTTTAAAGGAATACTGAACCCAAATTGTTTCTTTCATTATCAGATAGAGCATGCATGCTCTATTACTCCTATTATCAATTTTTCTTCGTTCTCTTGGTATCTTTATTTGAAAAAAGCAGGAATGTAAGCTTACGAGCCAGCCTATTGTTGGTTCAGCACGCTGGATAGTGCTTGCTGATTGGTGGCTGCATTTAGCAACTAATCAGCAATTCTACCCAGGTGCTGAACGTTACTTAAAGGGACAGTCTAGTCAAAATTAAACTTTCATGATTTAGATAGGGCCTGCAATTTTAAACAACTTTCCAATTTACTTTTATCATCAAATTTGCTTTGTTCCCTTGATGGTAGTTTTGAAAAGCTAAACCTATGCAGGCTCAAGCTGATTTCTAAAACCGTTGAAAACCGCCTTTCAGCTCGGAGCATTTTGAAAGTTTTTCACAGTTAGACAGTACTAGTTCATGTGTGTCATATAGATAACTCCACGGGAGTGAGCACAATGTTATTTAGGAGTCTGCATTGAATGGCTAAACTGCATGTCTGTCAAAAGCACTGAGGTAAGGGGCAGTCTGCAGAGGCTTAGATACAAGGTAATAACAGAGGTAAAAAGTGTATTAACATAACAGTGTTAGTTATGCAAAACTGGGGAATGGGTAATAAAGGGATTATCTATCTTTTTAAACAATAACAATTCTGGAGTAGACTGTCCCTTTAAAATTTAATGCTTTTTCTGAACCATGAAAGAAAAAATTTGGGTTTAGTATTGTCATGTATATCTCATGGTTTAGACGCTAAGGGCTCCATTTATCGTCCATATTCTCCTAAAAGTTCTCATGAGAAATAATTTCCCTATTTATCATTCAAAAATGTGCCTAAAATTGGGCAAGTTTGACTGTAAAATTCACTGTGGAGAACAGCATTAGAAATCTATTCTCTACCAGTTGTGGAAGCAGTTACACAAAAAAAGAGCTCTACAAGGTGCAAAAAGTATCAATAACAAAGCGCAATAATAATGGTTATTGGAGCGCAATAATAATTTATATTGGCGTGATAAAAAATATATAACAGAGCACCAAAATAATATATAACAGAGCACAAAAATTATATCTATTGGGGCATAAAAGTAAGATATAAAAGAAGCGCTTAAATTGAAAAAAACAGAATTTATGCTTACCTGATAAATTACTTTCTCCAACGGTGTGTCCGGTCCACGGCGTCATCCATAACTTGTGGGATATTCTCTTCCCCAACAGGAAATGGCAAAGAGCACAGCAAAAGCTGTCCATATAGCCCCTTCCAGGCTCCGCCCCCCCAGTCATTCGACCGACGGTTAGGAGAAAAAAAGGAGAAACTATAGGGTGCCGTGGTGACTGTAGTGTATAGAGAAAGAAATTTTTCAACCTGATTAAAAAACCAGGGTGGGCCGTGGACCGGACACACCGTTGGAGAAAGTAATTTATCAGGTAAGCATAAATTCTGTTTTCTCCAACATTGGTGTGTCCGGTCCACGGCGTCATCCATAACTTGTGGGAACCAATACCAAAGCTTTAGGACACGGATGAAGGGAGGGCGCAAATCAGGTTACCTAAACAGAAGGCACCACGGCTTGCAAAACCTTTCTCCCAAAAATAGCCTCCGAAGAAGCATAAGTATCAAATTTGTAGAATTTGGCAAAAGTGTGCAGAGAAGACCAAGTCGCTGCCTTACATATCTGATCAACAGAAGCCTCGTTCTTGAAGGCCCATGTGGAAGCCATAGCCCTAGTAGAGTGAGCTGTGATACGTTCAGGAGGCTGCCGTCCGGCAGTCTCATAAGCCAATCGGATGATGCTTTTCAGCCAGAAAGAAAGAGAGGTAGCAGTAGCTTTTTGTCCTCTCCTCTTACCAGAATAAACGACAAACAAAGAAGAAGTTTGTCTGAAATCCTTTGTTGCTTCTAAATAGAACTTTAAAGCACGGACTACATCTAAATTGTGTAACAAACGTTCCTTCTTTGAAACTGGATTCGGACACAAAGAAGGAACAACTATTTCCTGGTTAATATTCTTGTTGGAAACAACTTTTGGAAGAAAACCAGGCTTGGTACGCAAAACAACCTTATCTGAATGGCATACCAGATAGGGTGGATCACACTGCAAAGCAGATAATTCAGAAACTCTTCTAGCAGAAGAAATAGCAACCAAAAACAGAACTTTCCAAGATAGTAACTTGATATCTATGGAATGTAAGGGTTCAAATGGAACCCCTTGAAGAACTGAAAGAACTAAATTTAGACTCCAGGGAGGAGTCAAAGGTCTGTAAACAGGCTTTATTCTGACCAAAGCCTGTACAAAAGCTTGTACATCTGGCACAGCTGCCAGTCGTTTGTGTAACAAGACAGATAAAGCAGAAATCTGTCCTTTTAGAGAACTCGCTGACAATCCCTTATCCAAACCTTCTTGGAGAAAGAGAGGATCTTAGGAATTTTAATCTTACTCCAGGAGAATCCCTTGGATTCACACCAGCAGATATATCTTTTCCATATCTTATGGTAAATCTTTCTAGTCACAGGTTTTCTGGCTTGGACCAGAGTATCTACCACTGAATCTGAAAACCCACGCTTGGATAAAATCAAACGTTCAATTTCCAAGCAGTCAGCTGCAGAGAAACTAGATTTGGATGTTCGAATGGACCTTGTACTAGAAGATCCTGTCTCAAAAGGTAGCTTCCATGGTGGAGCCGATGACATATCCACCAGGTCTGCATACCAAGTCCTGCGCGGCCACGCAGGAGCTATCAGAATCACAGAGGCCTTCTCCTGTTTAATCCTGGCTACAAGCCTGGGAAGGAGAGGGAACGGTGGAAACGCATAAGCTAGGTTGAACGACCAAGGCGCCACTAATGCATCCACTAGAGTCGCCTTGGGATCCCTGGATCTGGACCCGTAGCAAGGAACCTTGAAGTTCTGACGAGACGCCATCAGATCCATGTCTGGAATGCCCCATAATTGGGTTAACTGGGCAAAAACCTCCGGGTGGAGTTCCCACTCCCCCGGATGAAAAGTCTGACGACTCAGATAATCCGCTTCCCAGTGGTCTACTCCTGGGATCTGGATTGAGGATAGGTGGCAGGAGTGATCCTCCGCCCATTTGATGATCTTGGATACCTCTGTCATCGCCAAGGAAGTCTTTGTTCCCCCTTGATGATTGATGTAAGCTACAGTCGTCATGTTGTCCGACTGGAATCTTATGAATCCGGCCTTCGCTAGTTGAGGCCAAGCCTGGAGAGCATTGAATATCGCTCTCAGTTCCAGGATGTTTATCGGGAGAAGAGACTCTTCCCGAGACCATAGACCCTGAGCTTTCAGGGAGTCCCAGACCGCGCCCCAGCCTAATAGACTGGCGTCGGTCGTGACAATGACCCACTCTGGTCTGCGGAAACTCATTCCCTGAGACAGGTGATCCTGAGTCAACTACCAACGGAGTGAGTCCCTGGTTAACTGGTCTACTTGAATCTGAGGGGACAAGTCTGCATAGTCCTCATTCCACTGATTGAGCATGCACAGTTGTAATGGTCTTAGATGAATTCGAGCAAAAGGAACTATGTCCATTGCTGCCACCATCAATCCTACTACTTCCATGCACTGAGCTATGGAAGGCTGCAGAATAGAGAGAAGAACTTGACAAGCGTTTAGAAGCTTTGACTTTCTGACTTCTGTCAAGAAGATCTTCATTTCTAAAGAATCTATTATTGTTCCCAAAAAGGGAACTCTTGTCGACGGAGATAGTGAACTCTTTTCTACGTTCACCTTCCACCCGTGAGATCTGAGAAAGGCTAGAACAATGTCTGTATGAGCCCTTGTCCTGGAAAGAGACGACGCTTGAATTAGAATGTCGTCCAGATAAGGTGCCACTGCAATGCCCCTTGGTCTTAGAACCGCTAGAAGGGACCTGAGCACCTTTGTGAAAATTCTGGGAGCAGTGGCTAGTCCGAATGGGAGAGCCACGAACTGATAATGATTGTCCAGAAAGGCGAACCTTAGGAACTGATGATGATCTTTGTGGATAGGAATATGTAAATACGCGTCCTTTAAATCCACGGTAGTCATATATTGACCCTCCTGGATTGTAGTTTCTTCCCCAACTAAACACCACATACTCTTCACCATCTCCGTGGAGATGCTACTTGTTCAGAGCGGCAAAGAGAATGACTGGGGGGGCGGAGCCTGGGAGGGGCTATATGGACAGCTTTTGCTGTGCTCTTTGCCATTTCCTGTTGGGGAAGAGAATATCCCACAAGTTATGGATGACGCCGTGGACCGGACACACCAATGTTGGAGAAAAAAAAAAACAATGAAAATGTAGATCTATTTTCTAACTTGATAGTTTGCTGAAGAGGGGCGTTTTCAAAGCTACTAGGAAGGCTGTATAAAGATTTCAATTGGCTTATATATGACAGACATGGAGAATAGTTGCTTATTTTCAGTGATAAATAAGGAGAAGATACTAATCCGACTGGAGAATATCATCATTAGTTCTCCTCAGCTCTCCTATGGGAGAAAAAAAAAAACTTTTTATGAAAAATAAGGGCGCACATGTGCGCCTCTCCTAAGGAGAGCTGTGGAGAACTTATAGGAGACCAGAATTTTCCAAATGATTGATAAATGGAGCCCTAAGGGGTTAATTTTATTTAGCCTGTGGGCTAAAAACATTTTTTTTTAATTTTTAAGAACTGTGTTGCTGTGTTTTTGCATTAATGAGCTTCCCCTTTGATCAGCCAGACCCCTCATAAATAGCTTTGTTACATGCACAAGAAAACTTTATTGCCCTAACCTGTCAGCAAAGGGATTGATGAAACACAGGGTCTTTTTCAAAGAACGTACATGGGGTCATTAACCAGACAGTCAGCCTTGCAAATTAGTGCTTTTATAAGTAATACCTCAGAAACATAAATAATGCAATATATATGATGTTTGGTATCAACATACTCCTCCCAACATCACTAAGAGATTGCCTCTCTGTGTATATGAAATAGGATGTACATAACAGAAGTTATAAGGTGTTCTATAATTGGGGCCAAAGATGCTGAGCTTTATGACCGTTGGTAAAACAGAGGGGTGGATATTTCCCTAGCCCCTCTGCAAGAAAGTTGGCTCAAACAATCTGATATCATGGAAAGCGGTATACAATTTTGTGTTTTAACATTACAAGGTGTTCATTCTTCATAGGAGGCTGTATACAGTGACCATTTTTCCTGCCATCTCCCTGGAACAGATATCGTAAGCTAGTAAAGTATGGGAATCTGTTATTTCTCCTTTTTATTTTAAAACTGTTTGCTTGTCTACTAAGTCACAGACTTGCCTAGAGTGGCTAGACTGTGACAGATTAGTGAAAGTAGAAAGAGTCTGTTAACCCTTTATGTGCCAAACAAGTGACTGGCGCAGGGTTGGTTAACCCTGGTCGTCACAGTATCCCTTTAAGATTGTAGCATAATAGTAAATAAGAAAATATTTTCATTATTTATTTTTCCCCCTTTTCTGTAATTTAATTCTGGATTTGGAAGTGCAGACTACAGACTTAACATTGCTCATAACACCTCAGCAATATTCTGAAACATCCATTTTTAACAGAAAATTTGTTGCCACTCTAATATGTTTATTTGCTGGGTCCCACGATGTTAGTTTGTCTGGAGCCAGGTAGTGTGCTGCATCACTGCTCTGTGTATTTGTTATGTCCTGCAGTGTTAATATGTCTGGGGTCAGGTTGTGTGCTGCATCACTGCTCTGTGTATTTGTTATGTCCTGCAGTGTTAATATGTCTGGGGTCAGGTTGTGTGCTGCATCACTGCTCTGTGTATTTGTTATGTCCTGCAGTGTTAATATGTCTGGGGTCAGGTTGTGTGCTGCATCACTGCTCTGTGTATTTGTTATGTCCTGCAGTGTTAATATGTCTGGGGTCAGGTTGTGTGCTGCATCACTGCTCTGTGTATTTGTTATGTCCTGCAGTGTTAATATGTCTGGGGTCAGGTTGTGTGCTGCATCACTGCTCTGTGTATTTGTTATGTCCTGCAGTGTTAATATGTCTGGGGTCAGGTTGTGTGCTGCATCACTGCTCTGTGTATTTGTTATGTCCTGCAGTGTTAATATGTCTGGGGTCAGGTTGTGTGCTGCATCACTGCTCTGTGTATTTGTTATGTCCTGCAGTGTTAATATGTCTGGGGTCAGGTAGTGTGCTGCATCACTGCTCTGTGTATTTGTTATGTCCTGCAGTGTTAATATGTCTGGGGTCAGGTTGTGTGCTGCATCACTGCTCTGTGTATTTGTTATGTCCTGCAGTGTTAATATGTCTGGGGTCAGGTAGTGTGCTGCATCACTGCTCTGTGTATTTGTTATGTCCTGCAGTGTTAATATGTCTGGGGTCAGGTAATGTGCTGCATCACTGCTCTCTGTATTTGTTATGTCCTGCAGTGTTAATATGTCTGGGGTCAGGTAGTGTGCTGCATCACTGCTCTCTGTATTTGTTAGGTCCTGCAGTGTTAATATGTCTGGGGTCAGGTAGTGTGCTGCATCACTGCTCTCTGTGTTTGTTATGTCCTGCAGTGTTAATTTGTCTGGGGTCAGGTAGTGTGCTGCATCACTGCTCTGTGTATTTGTTAGGTCCCACAGTGTTAATATGTCTGGGGTCAGGTAGTGTGCTGCATCACTGCTGTCTGTATTATGTCTGGGGTCAGGTAGTGTGCTGCATCACTGCTCTCTGTATTATGTCTGGGGTCAGGTAGTGTGCTGCATCACTGCTCTCTGTATTATGTCTGGGGTCAGGTAGTGTGCTGCATCACTGCTCTCTGTATTATGTCTGGGGTCAGGTAGTGTGCTGCATCACTGCTCTCTGTATTATGTCTGGGGTCAGGTAGTGTGCTGCATCACTGCTCTCTGTATTATGTCTGGGGTCAGGTAGTGTGCTGCATCACTGCTCTGTGTATTTATGTCCTGCAGTGTTAATATGTCTGGGGTCAGGTAGTGTGCTGCATCACTGCTCTCTGTATTATGTCTGGGGTCAGGTTGTGTGCTGCATCACTGCTCTGTGCATTTGTGAGGTCCCACAGTGTTAATATGTCTGGGGTCAGGTATTGTGCTGCATCACTGCTGTCTGTATTATGTCTGGGGTCAGGTATTGTGCTGCATCACTGCTCTGTGTATTATGTCTGGGGTCAGGTAGTGTGCTGCATCACTGCTCTCTGTATTATGTCTGGGGTCAGGTAGTGTGCTGCATCACTGCTCTCTGTATTATGTCTGGGGTCAGGTAGTGTGCTGCATCACTGCTCTCTGTATTATGTCTGGGGTCAGGTAGTGTGCTGCATCACTGCTCTCTGTATTATGTCTGGGGTCAGGTAGTGTGCTGCATCACTGCTCTCTGTGTTTGTTATGTCCTGCAGTGTTAACTTGTCTGGGGTCAGGTAGTGTGCTGCATCCCACAATGTTAATCTACATAAGAACTTAGTAGTGTGCCACCTCACCATGTTGTGTATGTTGTGGGTCCTGCACTGGATGCCTGATCTTCTTAACTAGACCGCCGTGCTGCCTCTGATTTGTGCTTGCCATTGGCCTGAGGGGGCAGTAGCACTAACTGAGGCTTTGTGCCAAGTTTAATGTGATTAAGCATGATAATCTGTCTCTGCTAGCGCACGTGTGTTTTCTCTATCAGGTTCTCTGGTCTCTCCAAGTTCCACTGAATTTGTAGGTACATTGTATTGAGAAAATCCAATATCATTGAAATTACTAGGTGTAAATGAACTTAGATCTTTCAAAGTAACATTCAAACACAAATAATTCATACAAGAGAATTATAGTTAAAGGGACATGAAACCCAAACATTTTCTTTCATGGTTCAGATAGAGAATACAATTTTAAACAACTTTCCAATTTATTTCTATTATTTGATTTGCTTCCTTCTCTTGTTATCCTTTGCTGAAAGGTGTATCTAGGCCAGCTCACTTGCAGCAGAGAACCTAGGTTCTAGCTGTTGATTGGTGGCTGCATATATATATATATATTGATTGTGATTGGCTCACCCATGTGTTCAGTTAGAAAACATTAGTGCATTGCTGTTTCTTCAGCAAAATAGAAAATTAGATAATAGAAGTAAATTAGAAAGTTGTTTAAAAATGTATTCTATATCTGAATCATGAAAGAAAAAATTTGGGTTCCATGTCCCTTTAATAATATTTTCTTCTTTGCATAGAGGTATATACATGTGTATACACACACAAAAATACACAATAACGGGCAATTTAATGGAAAGAAATGGAAAAATGAGATGGTGCTACTTTGCTAGTGCATTTTATTTTAACATTAGTGTCCCTTGCAAACTCTAGGCTAGGTCTAATTCATTTTAGTGAACATCATAATTCTACCAGTACTATTAAGGGAAACGTGTTACTTGTTAGTGACCAGCCATCAGGGAGTTTCTGGCCCATATAACTTTGTTACCGATGTTACATGGTTACCCACAAATTAGCCCCTAAGGAAATATAAAAGCCACCCCCTATAACAAATAAGGTTAACTGCAAGTCCCCCACAAATTATTCCTAAACATGATCACCCACCACAAATAAACCTAACTTCAACCCTGCCTGACAACTGTTAACCCTTAATGTCACCCCGATTGATTGCAGGGCCTACCTTCTGTGTAAGTTTGTTTTGTTTAGTCCCTTCTTTATCTATATACTGTATCCTTTTTACTATGCAGCATTGTCATTATATTCCCCTGCTCATGTATCCAACATGACAACAATAAAAATACTAAGACCCAGAGTGCAAGTTATCCCTTTCTTTTGTATCCCGGCACACGTTAACACGTTCCATGACTATCCACAGCACAAAAAAATATTTACTATACTCCTTAGAACAAAAACCATAAATGCTAACGTTAACCTCCTCTATCCTATAAGTGGAGATTCTTTGCCAGAATTTCTAAGGATCTTGCCTTTCATAGAAATGAGGAAAACATTCTTAGCAAAGATCTAACAGAGCCTGCTACTCTAGTGATAACACAAGATGTAATAGTCGCTACAACATTTGTAAGGGGCCCCTCCTTATTTTTGTACTTTGAATAACAAAAAGCTTGTAAATAAAGTTTTTGTTGATACACTTACAAACATCTGGCTTCCTGAAGGTAATATAACAGAGAACACGTCCATCCTACACTAGTTGTGTTTAAGAAAGAGGTACAACACCACAGAGTATTTGCCGGGTGTTTTTCACTGACAGAACAAATAATTCATCAAAATAAAAATATTTTAAAAAAAATTGTTCTCAAGAATGATTATGTGTGCATTCACTGTATGCACACATTTTTATTCTTGAGAACACATTTTATTTGGGAACAAAGATGTAGGAGTAATTAACATATTTGTAAATGTTACAGTGTATGTACCTAACTTGTCCATTTAAAGGGACAGTATACACCAATTTTCAGATAATTGTATGTACTAGACACTACTATAAAGAATAATATGCAGAGATACTGATCTAAAAACCCAGTATAAAACATTTTAAAAACTTACTTAGAAGCTCCCAGTTTAGCACTGTTGATGAGGTTAGGCTGGGACACCCACTGAAAGGAGCTAGGAAATCAGGGAGAGCAGACACTTCCCCCCTGCATATAAAAACACCCATTACACAACCAGGAGTCTATAGACATCAGTATACATCTAAAACTCTGAGGCTTGGTTAGGAGTATGAAAAGCAGCACATTACTAAAAAATAAGCAAACACTATACATTTTTACAAAAAACACTTCCGGATGAGCTATTTAAATAGACCATGAACAAAACATGTATGCAAAGAAAAATCTAGTGTACAATGTCTCTTTAAGGTAAATATATGGAAGCAGTCTTAAAGAACCAGTAAACACAGTAGATTTGCATAATCAACAAATGTACATAAAAAGACAATGCAATAGAACTTAGTCTGAACTTCAAATGAATAGTAGATTTTTTTCTGACAATTTTAAAAGTTATGTCTATTTCCACTACCCCTGTATCATGTGACAGCCATCAGCCAATCACAAATACATATACATTTATTCTGTGAATTCTTGCACATGATCAGTAGGAGCTGGTGACTCAAAATGTTTCAATATAAGAAGACTGTGCACATTATGTTAATGGAAGTAAGTTAAACATTTTACCTTCAGATAACAAATGTAATCCTTTAAACTCCACAAACATCTACTGATGATGAAAAATTTCTGCTATGGAGAGAAATCTTGCAAAATCTTTGCGGGCTGTTTTTGAGCATTATATTGTAATGTATGTGTCGTTCCCCTTCGCATCCTGAACCCGACATAGCAAATAAGCATCTCTCAAGCTAAAATTGTCCTTTCTAAAATTATTTAAGGGGCCTCGCAGGATTGACAAAACTGCTTCGATTAATTTCTCCACGAAAAGGGAAATTAAAATGCAAAAATAAAACGCTCTAATGTGATAGAGCATTTTATTATTGGACTATTGTTTTACTTCTGCACTGGTGAGCCAATGACAAGAATATGTGTCTAGTCACCATATTCATATATTTTTATTTTGCTGCCCAACGCTGCGCAAATTGCCCCCTACGCTGTGCTAGGTTCTTTGCCGTGTCTCACAGCATCAGAACGAGGCTCCCATTGGTGCCTATAGAAGCGCGCTCTCGAGAATGCAAGGCTTCCAGGCAATTTTAATACCAACACACATTTGTGTGCACTGCGGAGTGGAGTACTGAGTGGAGTGCAAATATCGTGCTTGCGAAAGCACAATATTGCTCTCTACTCCGCAAAGGGGTTAAACACACAGTAGAAATACAACTTGGAACTCGCACAGCACTGCTAGTCCAGAGTTCCACATCGGAGTAGTGTGATTAGTACTGATCATTGGATCAGCAGTGTTTTTAACTTGGGACCAGCAGTGCTCTGTGAGAAGTATTTTTACTGTGTGTTTAACCCTTTAGCGATAGTCTTAAAATTGCATGCTGTAACGGATTAAATTGTGGAATTTTTTACTATTATGGCCCTTTATTTTATAGGAAAAAGAGACAACATGACAAAATAAATAAAATATACAATACTTTTTTACTATGCATTATTAAGCATTATGTTACAATTTCAATGTACCTTTTATTAAACACTTTATGGGAGGAATAATGTATTGTAGTGTAATAGACCATTTTATTTTTAAAATTTTAGTGCAAATTATTTTGCAACAATAAGCAAATTTGGAGGTTACAAATTAAAACTATATTTTTATAGTAATGATTAAAGTACAAATCCACTGTACATATGGTACAGCAACTTACTTTTAGACTTCTAATGCAGTACATTTATATCATTTTACATCTAGAATCTTATCTTATGCAGAACTTCCTACTTTAAGAGCCCCCAACATTTTTTTGTTACTTTGAAAAAATTAATTTTAAACACTTTACTTTGACCTTTCCTACTGCATAGCATTTAACACTCAGACCAGCTTTAATGCAGGACAATGTACTTTTGGTAAAAAAAAAAAAAAAAGCCCTGCAAATATACACAAAACACTGTGAAATCCACAGAAACCACAACACCCACCTTATTCTCTATGAACTTTCAATCTTGTGTTCTTTATGTGCCTCTAACTTTCGGTTTGTCACTTCTTGAAGTGCTTGTCAAGTTTTTTCCTTTCTTTCTGTAAAATGCCTTCGTCGTCTCTCAATTATGTTTCTTGTAATTCTCTATCTCTCGCTGTTCTTAGTATTTTTTTTTCTATCACTCCCCCCCTCCCTCTTCTCTCTCACTCAGTGCTTAGGCTGCTTCCTCCTTTTCCCAGAAATCATGTGACCAGCAGAGAGCTAGTTGCAATATACACACCCACTGGGGAATGACAAACCTCCCAACATTTCAGGCAGCCAGAGACCTGTTTATTTAAATCTGATGCCATTACTGCAATTCAGAAAGATAGCAGGGCCTTTTAAATAACAAACCCATAAGTGATAGCTGCTTTATAATCAGCAGAGATTTGCCATTAAACATTGTTGGCACCTGCCAGGGGCACCCCATTGTTAGGTTTGATTCTAAAGGCTTACACTTGTTTTTAATGTATTCCCTCCCTATATCTTATTATGTCAGTAAGGCTACAAAACACACAGAAGCTTCGAATATATATGTGCTTAGCACTTCCTCATTGTGACATATGGTTAAATATTGCATGTTCAGAGAGGCAAGTGACACACAGGAGTTCAGGTGTTATCTCTGCGTGCACCTTCCCAGATAATGATAGTCTGTGTGTATATAGCTTCAGATGTGAAGCAAGCATGACAATAAGAATCTCTGGTAATATCTTTAGTAACAATTTATTTTCTAATAAAATGGTATTACTACTTATTGCAATATGCTTATTTTGGCAATGAATCAGTGGGCACGGATACATCCACACATCAAATACATGTAAGACCTCTAATGAAAGATTAATCTAATTTTTACCATTATGTAATACCAGTGTATGTAGTTGTGATGAGAGCATGGGTGTGACGTCATAGGAAGTCGTTGTGGCTTAGTGCCGGTATAACCTGTGTCACAGTTACTAAATTGTATTGTATTGTGCAGTCTGTTAATCCTATGCTCTGCAATAAACTCGAGTTGTACCTATCATACTGTGTCCTGCATCTCATGACATGGTGTCAGAAGTACGTACCTGCACATCTGTTTCCTGATTAATAACGATGTTGAAATTCACTCCACCTGAGCCTTTTGATTTCTCCCAGCCTGTAGCATGGCCCACATGGCGACAGCAGTTTGCACGCTTGCTTCCAAGTTGGACAAGGAGAGTGGTGAAGGACAAGTAAATTCTCTTCTATACTTTATGGGGAAAGAAGTGGAGCCAGGGTATAATGCTTTCCATTCCAAGAAGGGGAAGAATTAGATTTTGAGATAGTTATGAATAAACTCAGTGCCCATTTCTTTCATGTAATTAGCAAGAGTCCATGAGCTAGTGACGTATGGGATATACATTCCTACCAGGAGGGGCAAAGTTTCCCAAACCTCAAAATGCCTATAAATACACCCCTCACCACACCCACAATTCAGTTTTACAAACTTTGCCTCCGATGGAGGTGGTGAAGTAAGTTTGTGCTAGATTCTACGTTGATATGCGCTCCGCAGCAAGTTGGAGCCCGGTTTTCCTCTCAGCGTGCAGTGAATGTCAGAGGGATGTGAGGAGTATTGCCTATTTGAATGCAGTGATCTCCTTCTAAGGGGTCTATTTCATAGGTTCTCTGTTATCGGTCGTAGAGATTCATCTCTTACCTCCCTTTTCAGATCGACGATATACTCTTATATATACCATTACCTCTGCTGATTCTCGTTTCAGTACTGGTTTGGCTATCTACTATATGTAGATGAGTGTCCTGGGGTAAGTAAGTCTTATTTTCTGTGACACTCCTAGCTATGGTTGGGCACTTTGTTTATAAAGTTCTAAATATATGTATTCAAACATTTATTTGCCTTGACTCAGAATGTTCAACTTTCCTTTTTTTCAGACAGTCAGTTTCATATTTGGGATAATGCATTTTAACATTTTTCTTACCTTAAAATTTGACTTTTTCCCTGTGGGCTGTTAGGCTCGCGGGGGCTGAAAATGCTTCATTTTATTGCGTCATTCTTGGCGCGGACTTTTTTGGCGCAAAAATTCTATTTCCGTTTCCGGCGTCATACGTGTCGCCGGAAGTTGCGTCATTTTTTGACGTTATTTTGCGCCAAAAATGTCGGCGTTCCGGATGTGGCGTCATTTTTGGCGCCAAAAAGCATTTAGGCGCCAAATAATGTGGGCGTCTTATTTGGCGCGAAAAAATATGGGCGTCACTTTTGTCTCAACATTATTTAAGTCTCATTTTTTATTGCTTCTGGTTGCTAGAAGCTTGTTCTTTGGCATTTTTTCCCATTCCTGAAACTGTCATTTAAGGAATTTGATCAATTTTGCTTTATATATATGTTGTTTTTTCTCTTACATATTGCAAGATGTCTCACGTTGCATCTGAGTCAGAAGATACTACAGGAAAATTGCTGTCAAGTGCTGAATCTACCAAAGCTAAGTGTATCTGCTGTAAACTTTTGGTAGCTATTTCTCCAGCTGTTGTTTGTATTGATTGTCATGACAAACTTGTTAAAGCAGATAATATTTCCTTTAGTAAAGTACCATTGCCTGTTGCAGTTCCTTCAACATCTAAGGTGCAGAATGTTCCTGATAATATAAGAGATTTTGTTTCTGAATCCATAAAGAAGGCTATGTCTGTTATTTCTCCTTCTAGTAAACGTAAAAAATCTTTTAAAACTTCTCTCCCTACAGATGAATTTTTAACTGAACATCATCATTCTGATTCTGATGATTCCTCTGGTTCAGAGGATTCTGTCTCAGAGGTTGATGCTGATAAATCTTCATATTTATTTAAAATGGAATTTATTCGTTCTTTACTTAAAGAAGTCCTAATTGCTTTAGAAATAGAGGATTCTGGTCCTCTTGATACTAAATCTAAACGTTTAAATAAGGTTTTTAAATCTCCTGTAGTTATTCCAGAAGTTTTTCCTGTCCCTGATGCTATTTCTGCAGTAATTTCCAAAGAATGGGATAATTTGGGTAATTCATTTACTCCTTCTAAACGTTTTAAGCAATTATATCCTGTGCCGTCTGACAGACTAGAATTTTGGGACAAGATCCCTAAAGTTGATGGGGCTATTTCTACCCTTGCTAAACGTACTACTATTCCTACGTCAGATGGTACTTCGTTTAAGGATCCTCTAGATAGGAAAATTGAGTCCTTTCTAAGAAAAGCTTATCTGTGTTCAGGTAATCTTCTTAGACCTGCTATATCTTTGGCTGATGTTGCTGCAGCTTCAACTTTTTGGTTGGAAACTTTAGCGCAACAAGTAACACATCGTGATTCTCATGATATTATTATTCTTCTTCAACATGCTAATAATTTTATCTGTGATGCCATTTTTGATATTATCAGAGTTGATGTCAGGTTTATGTCTCTAGCTATTTTAGCTAGAAGAGCTTTATGGCTTAAAACTTGGAATGCTGATATGGCTTCTAAATCAACTTTACTTTCCATTTCTTTCCAGGGTAACAAATTATTTGGTTCTCAGTTGGATTCCATTATTTCAACTGTTACTGGTGGGAAAGGAACTTTTTTACCACAGGATAAAAAATCTAAAGGTAAAAACAGGGCTAATAATCGTTTTCGTTCCTTTCGTTTCAACAAAGAACAAAAGCCTGATCCTTCATCCTCAGGAGCAGTTTCAGTTTGGAGACCATCTCCAGTTTGGAATAAATCCAAGCCAGCTAGAAAGGCAAAGCCTGCTTCTAAGTCCACATGAAGGTGCGGCCCTCATTCCAGCTCAGCTGGTAGGGGGCAGGTTACGTTTTTTCAAGGAAATTTGGATCAATTCTGTTCACAATCTTTGGATTCAGAGCATTGTTTCAGAAGGGTACAGAATTGGTTTCAAGTTGAGACCTCCTTCAAAGAGATTTTTTCTTTCCCGTGTCCCAGTAAATCCAGTAAAAGCTCAAGCATTTCTGAAATGTGTTTCAGATCTAGAGTTGACTGGAGTAATTATGCCAGTTCCAGTTCCGGAACAGGGGATGGGGTTTTATTCAAATCTCTTCATTGTACCAAAGAAGGAGAATTCTTTCAGACCAGTTCTGGATCTAAAAATATTGAATCGTTATGTAAGGATACCAACGTTCAAGATGGTAACTGTAAGGACTATCTTACCTTTTGTTCAGCAAGGGAATTATATGTCCACAATAGATTTACAGGATGCATATCTGCATATTCCGATTCATCCAGATCATTATCAGTTTCTGAGATTCTCGTTTCTGGACAAGCATTACCAGTTTGTGGCTCTGCCGTTTGGCCTAGCTACAGCTCCAAGAATTTTTACAAAGGTTCTCGGTGCCCTGCTGTCTGTAATCAGAGAACAGGGTATTGTGGTATTTCCTTATTTGGACGATATCTTGGTACTTGCTCAGTCTTTACATTTAGCAGAATCTCATACGAATCGACTTGTGTTGTTTCTTCAAGATCATGGTTGGAGGATCAATTTACCAAAAAGTTCTTTGATTCCTCAGACAAGGGTAACCTTTCTGGGTTTCCAGATGGATTCAGTGTCCATGACTCTGTCTTTAACAGACAAGAGACGTCTAAAGTTGATTACAGCTTGTCGAAACCTTCAGTCACAATCATTCCCTTCGGTAGCCTTATGCATGGAAATTCTAGGTCTTATGACTGCTGCATCGGACGCGATCCCCTTTGCTCGTTTTCACATGCGACCTCTTCAGCTCTGTATGCTGAAGCAATGGTGCAAGGATTACACGAAGATATCTCAATTAATATCTTTAAAACCGATTGTTCGACACTCTCTAACATGGTGGACAGATCACCATCGTTTAATTCAGGGGGCTTCTTTTGTGCTTCCGACCTGGACTGTAATTTCAACAGATGCAAGTCTCACAGGTTGGGGAGCTGTGTGGGGATCTCTGACGGCACAAGGAGTTTGGGAATCTCAGGAGGTGAGATTACCGATCAATATTTTGGAACTCCGTGCAATTTTCAGAGCTCTTCAGTTTTGGCCTCTTCTGAAGAGAGAATCGTTCATTTGTTTTCAGACAGACAATGTCACAACTGTGGCATACATCAATCATCAAGGAGGGACTCACAGTCCTCTGGCTATGAAAGAAGTATCTCGAATTTTGGTTTGGGCGGAATCCAGCTCCTGTCTAATCTCTGCGGTTCATATCCCAGGTGTAGACAATTGGGAAGCGGATTATCTCAGTCGCCAAACGTTGCATCCGGGCGAATGGTCTCTTCACCCAGAGGTATTTCTTCAGATTGTTCAAATGTGGGAACTTCCAGAAATAGATCTGATGGCGTCCCATCTAAACAAGAAACTTCCCAGGTATCTGTCCAGATCCCGGGATCCTCAGGCGGAGGCAGTGGATGCATTATCACTTCCTTGGAAGTATCATCCTGCCTATATCTTTCCGCCTCTAGTTCTTCTTCCAAGAGTAATCTCCAAGATTCTGAAGGAATGCTCGTTTGTTCTGCTGGTAGCTCCGGCATGGCCTCACAGGTTTTGGTATGCGGATCTTGTCCGGATGGCCTCTTGCCAACCGTGGACTCTTCCGTTAAGACCAGACCTTCTGTCACAAGGTCCTTTTTTCCATCAGGATCTGAAATCCTTAAATTTAAAGGTATGGAGATTGAACGCTTGATTCTTGGTCAAAGAGGTTTCTCTGACTCTGTGATTAATACTATGTTACAGGCTCGTAAATCTGTATCTCGAGAGATATATTATAGAGTCTGGAAGACTTATATTTCTTGGTGTCTTTCTCATCATTTTTCCTGGCATTCTTTTAGAATACCGAGAATTTTACAGTTCCTTCAGGATGGTTTAGATAAAGGTTTGTCCGCAAGTTCTTTGAAAGGACAAATCTCTGCTCTTTCTGTTCTTTTTCACAGAAAGATTGCTATTCTTCCTGATATTCATTGTTTTGTACAAGCTTTGGTTCGTATAAAACCTGTCATTAAGTCAATTTCTCCTCCTTGGAGTTTGAATTTGGTTCTGGGAGCTCTTCAAGCTCCTCCGTTTGAACCTATGCATTCATTGGACATTAAATTACTTTCTTGGAAAGTTTTGTTCCTTTTGGCCATCTCTTCTGCCAGAAGAGTTTCTGAATTATCTGCTCTTTCTTGTGAGTCTCCTTTTCTGATTTTTCATCAGGATAAGGCGGTGTTGCGAACTTCTTTTGAATTTTTACCTAAAGTTGTGAATTCCAACAACATTAGTAGAGAAATTGTGGTTCCTTCATTATGTCCTAATCCTAAGAATTCTAAGGAGAAATCGTTGCATTCTTTGGATGTTGTTAGAGCTTTGAAATATTATGTTGAAGCTACGAAATCTTTTCGTAAGACTTCTAGTCTATTTGTTATCTTTTCCGGTTCTAGAAAAGGCCAGAAAGCTTCTGCCATTTCTTTGGCATCTTGGTTGAAATCTTTAATTCATCTTGCCTATGTTGAGTCGGGTAAAACTCCGCCTCAGAGAATTACAGCTCATTCTACTAGGTCAGTTTCTACTTCCTGGGCGTTTAGGAATGAAGCTTCGGTTGACCAGATCTGCAAAGCAGCAACTTGGTCCTCTTTGCATACTTTTACTAAATTCTACCATTTTGATGTATTTTCTTCTTCTGAAGCAGTTTTTGGTAGAAAAGTACTTCAGGCAGCGGTTTCAGTTTGAATCTTCTGCTTATGTTTTTCGTTAAACTTTATTTTGGGTGTGGATTATTTTCAGCAGGAATTGGCTGTCTTTATTTTATCCCTCCCTCTCTAGTGACTCTTGTGTGGAAAGATCCACTTCTTGGGTAGTCATTATCCCATACGTCACTAGCTCATGGACTCTTGCTAATTACATGAAAGAAAACATAATTTATGTAAGAACTTACCTGATAAATTCATTTCTTTCATATTAGCAAGAGTCCATGAGGCCCGCCCTTTTTTTGTGGTGGTTATGATTTTGTATAAAGCACAATTATTCCAATTCCTTATTTTATATGCTTTCGCACTTTTTTATCACCCCACTTCTTGGCTATTCGTTAAACTGAATTGTGGGTGTGGTGAGGGGTGTATTTATAGGCATTTTGAGGTTTGGGAAACTTTGCCCCTCCTGGTAGGAATGTATATCCCATACGTCACTAGCTCATGGACTCTTGCTAATATGAAAGAAATGAATTTATCAGGTAAGTTCTTACATAAATTATGTTTTTGTGCCTAAAAGAAATTGATTCATCGGAGGGCCTGTTTCCACAAACGCGCCCAGCGTGTGGGAGACTCTGTGGAGTCATTTGTGTGCAGCTTGTAAGAATTAGCAAAGTTCTGTGAGCTTGGAGCTGCTAAGGAAGAGCAAATCAGAGACAGAATAGTTATAGGAATTGCAGATGCTGAGGCCTCACTGAAGTTACAGTTGGAGGCTGAATTGACGTTAGATGAGGCTATTAGGATGGCCCGCCAGGGTGAACTGGTGAAGAAGCAAAGTGCTGACATGAGGTCTGAGAGTATTGTAGATGAAGTGCAGCAGTTCAGGAGATCTGCAGACGACAGGCTAGGTGTGAGCGGTAGACCGAGGGCAGCAGATAGGCCTGGGTGGCTGCAGCAGACTCGTTGCACGCGGTGTAACCATACCCATGAAGCAAATGTTATCTGCCCCGCTAAAGACAAGAGGTGCAGGAAGTGTAACTGAATGGGCCATTTTGAAGTGGTGTGTAAAACTGAGTCTATTGAAGAGATGCAGTTGGACAGTGACCAAGAAACTCAAGAGGTGTCTTTTGTAGGGTCTGTTGTAGAACAGTCCGGTTCAGACGAAGATTGGCGGGTTACCCTCACAGTGATGGGAGCCAGGGTTGCCTTTAAGATTGACACAGGAGCAGACATTACAGTTATGTCCCTTGCAGCATTGATAAAACTGCCTTGACAGCTTCAGCTTGAAAAAGTCACAACGAAAGTTCACAGTCCTGGAGGCCGCATTGATTGTGCCGGAAAATCTCTCGCTATCTGTGAGCACAAGCAGAAGAAATTCACCATGTGGGTACATGTAATCAGAGGGCAGTGTGTTAACTTATTGAGCCGGAAAGCAGCCTGTAGTCTGGGCTAGAGTGAATGAGATCACAGAAGTCATGTTTGACAAATTCGGCCTGTTAAACTGTGAGCCAGTCCGAATATCACTTAAAATTGTTGCAGTCCCATACAGTATTACTACTCCTCATAGAATTCCATTCCCACTCATGCCTCAAGTGGAGAAGGAACTTCTGCAAATGAAGAACATGGGAGTTATTGAAGAAATGGCGGAAGCAACTGACTGGTGTGGTCCCATTGTGCCCGTTGCAAAGAAGAATGGGAAGGTACGCATCTGCATAGATTTAAAACGGCTGAATGAGGCTGTGAAAAGGGAGATATGTACTGCCGACACTTGAAAACATAGCTCCGAAATTTTCAGGGGCAAAATTATTTTCTGCACTCGATGCTTTCAGCGAAAGTCTGTCAGATTCCCCCAGGGCCGGCGCTTATATATGCAGACTAGGTAGCTGCCTTAGAGCGCCCCTGTAGGGGGGGGCACAAATTTGCAACATGACATTTTTTAAAAACAAAATTATATTAAATTTTTTTTATGCACTTGCTGCTTAATGGCATTCTCGCACAGTAATTATGCCACAGCATTTGCTTCTATAGTGCCCCTGTCCTTTACCAACTCCCCTCTGCTCTGCTGCCCTCCCTTCAAGCACAGTGATCGCTCCAATCATGTGCATTATGGGTTGCAATAATCATCTCACAGGCGGCCCAGAAACTTTAAAATTACAGATGCAGTGTTCTGATCATAAAAAAAATCCAAACATTGGATTGTTATCTGCAGTTTTGATTAAACAGCAGTATAAGATGACACTCACTGGTTATAGGTGCTGAGTAGTGCTAGTGGTAAGTAAGGGTATGATTCACAGTATTCAGGACTTATTTAATCAAACTGACAGCTAACCAGCTAAAGAGTTATGTGATCCTACTTTCTGCAGAATCGCATAAACATTTAGCTGGATAGCTGTCAGTTTGATCAAAGTGCCTAACTTCACCATGTAAAATTATAGATCCAGCCCTCAATACAGATTATTTTTTTTTTTTAAATAACTTTTATTGAGGTAATAAGTAATAACAATATAACAAACAATATGTCCAGGCACGGATCAGAAATAATAAAGACACTAATACATTTCTCAAACAAGAAATAAATGTGGGCTAAAACATTGGTGCACCACTGAAGTAGTTATTCTCACAATATCTAACCCATATTGGTGTCATATATACATAAAAATAATATTAGTACATTTGACAAGCGTTATAATACCACTTCTGTCACCATGAAGGGAAAAGGTAAAATAAGATATGAGAAGCACAGGTGACTGGAGCATATATCAATGAAACCTCAATTTTTATATTAATCAACTAATGATCCCTATCTCGGGATAAGAAATGCCTTATAAACTATAAATGATAGGAGATAGGGAATTGGCTGTTAAACGACCTCTCAGAGGTCTGAGTGTGTGTGGGGGGGGGAATGCAGCGGGCAAAAGCCGCTCGTAATAAGGGGAAGTGGAGGGCGGAGCCAACTAGGATACTAGAAAAATAAAGACTACAGGGCAAATGATCTTAATAGTTGTGGGAGCTCTAATCTAACATCAGGAAGATGGTCATACATACAAGTGGACCCACATATCATACCATATATCTTAACTGAGCGCTATTATATAGAGAGGGGTCATAGTTAAGTAGAAGGCCACTGAGTCTTAATCCAACACGTAATACAAGTAAATTCACTTTCAATAAAATAAAAAGGGTAGCTCTCAACAACATTATGTGGAGGGGGGGACATTAGTATGCATGGAATATAGGGGACATCTGAGTGAGCCCCTCTCCTGGGGAATGCCAGCTATAGGCGATGTGGGGAAAAGGAGTATGGGTATAACCCGCAGGCAACTAGTACCGGCAGGAAAGGGAGGAGAGGGGCCCAACAGAAACAGATAATTTGTACTAACATTAAATTCAACGTAGGTAATAACGTTTCCTAGGAACATAAATATACCATACAACACCAATAAAGGAATTAGCAGTGTTTGGATTTTAGAATCAAGTAGTTTTACTAAAGCTCTGCTCTCTGTGGGATTAGTTGAGGAAGTGTACAGTCCTATAGGATAACCTGGACTGGAATCTCAACATTTCAGTCTCCTGATGGCATACCAAATAGCTAGGGACCTAAAATAAGGACGTATAATTGGCTTGTGAATAGTTGTATAGATGACCCAACAAAAAAGACACTTCCAGAGCACTACTAACCCATTATATACGTGTCAGGATCCTAAGTTCTATAATAAAAAAAAAAAAAAAAAAAGGAAACCTGCATATCCCAAAAGCATAACATATAGAAACGATCTGCAATGTCTGCAGGGCCCTAAGAAGTATACAAGGAGTATATCTGAGTCTAATATGTACTCCTTGAGCCACTTTAAGAGGAGAGACTCATACAGGAGATAAGTAAAAATGCATAACAATTAAACATAGGCGCATACATATATACAGAGCATCGATTCTGCTATTGCAACTAATGTGTGAAACATATATAGCAAGCATATGACTTGTAAAACTGCTGGCTTACAACTGGAGATTCACATTACCCAATCTTAAAGACTTTTAGGATAGGTTCAGATACTAGGTGTGTAGGATCTAACTTAACAAGTATAGCAATCAGGCAATCCCTACATGGCGAACCTAAATAACCCATGACAAGAAATAAAGTCCAGGACAATACCATTCGCCACCCGGGTCAAACAGGCTATTCGACAGTCCTATAGGAGCTTGTATAGCATCTTGTCTGGGGGACCCATGTTTCTTATAGTGCTGCAAATAATCTGCACTAAAGTCCATGTAAGCTATCATAGGTGCGTAGCTTGATACAGGATCCTGCAGCATTACTTCCACTAGCCATCCAACAGATCCTTTTCTTAGCATTTGAAGATCTTGCAGTCTGTATCGGGTGGTTGGGTTTAATGGCACCTCCTGCTCCGCAAACAGCTGATAGACCGGGGTGCCTGGAAGGTCTCTGAGCTTAGGTAGTTGTGTTGCCGCTCCGGGTGCTAGGTGTATAGAAGGAGGAAGATCTGATTCAACCGGTTTTAGCTTTCCTTCTCCATCTGGGGACAGGGCATCGTTATCGGTTCTCCTCTCGGCACAGCAAAGATTAGGATCTTGAAAGAGTAGTGGATCAGGTAGGCTATCCTCATAACAGTAGTGTGCAATTGTGTCAGTCTCGACCCCCATCTCCACCGGCTTTTCCACATCTGAAACCGAAAGTGTCCCAGAGTTATCAAGAGTAGGAGCAAATCGCAGCTGTGGCGTAGTGAGACCTTGACGTGCTATATCCTCCATCTTAACCTGCTGAAGTATAGGCGCAGCCGAGGAGGATAGTATAACAACATCCTCTACTGGTAATTTAAGCGAGTCCTCCCGGCTGGACAATAAGTGTTGAGAGAGGCTATGGAACTGGGAGTCCATGCGAGATCCAAGTAGAGACAATGCGTCTAAGATTTGAGAGTCCATCTCTTCGGCTGAGTGGGAGACCAGGTCTGTCCCTGTAAATTGAGCAGGTTATTGCAAAATGTGGTTTTAGAAGACTATCATTTAATCTCACACCAGTTTTGCTATACAAAATATAATTTTAGGGCTATTTAGTGGCCTCTGTAGATTTGTTAAAATAGGAGTTCCCAGCACCTGCGTCTGCTCGGCTCGAGAGTTGGCTCCGCCCCCTCAATACAGATTTTTGATGCGCACGGTAAAACACTCACTCACTCTGCCATAACAGTTCCTGTGCAAGCAGCTTGGCCACTTCCCTGACCGACACTTGCAGGCAACATGATGCAGGGAAGCTGGAGAGTTTGCTGTGCGAGTAGAACTGATCTATATGGTGTGTATATCTGTACAGTTTTGTGTGGTTCTATGTGTGTTTTCTTTTATAAGTGTGTTGGTTGCTGCATCAAAATTAAAAAAAATGTGTATAGTAAGTATTCCAATACCTCTTGCTGTTATTACAGATCTTATTCTGTTATACATATTGGTCAGTACTAGCTGTGTCCCTGTGGTTAAGTTTTTAATATGCATTTGTCTAATATGTTCTGTAAATGCACCAGGTGTATAGCTATTAAACATGGCTTACATAAGTTCAGTGTGCTTGTCCTGATGCACCCACCCACACACATACATGCAGTACATACATACATACACACACACACACACACCATTACACACGCAAATGTACCCACACACTTACATACAAACACATGCACAGATAGACAGACATATGCACATGCACACACATACACACACAAATACATATACTACTCACACACTGGCACACACACGCAAACACCCAAATGGGCAATTATTTTCTCTATAATTAGAGAGAGAATAGTTATCTGTAGGTTTTGTTAGCACATTCCTGTAACAGTTTGTCAAAGACGAGAAATGGAGTGGTATGTAATCGGGGGGGAGTTGCAGCAAAATGTATCCTCGCCTGTGTGGCCATAAAATCCTAGCACTGGCCCTGGATACCTCCAGACCTGAAAAGCCACAAACTGACTACCTTCATTACACCGGTAGGTCGGTTTTGCTTTTGCATACTCCTTTGGGATATCCTCTGCCCCTGAAATTTTTCAAAGAGAAATGAGTTCCCTCCTGAGGGATCACAAGGGCACTGTCATTGTTATGAATGATATTCTGGTGTATGGGTCCACCCTGGAAGAACACGATCAGCGGTAGAACTGTGTGCTGCACACCATCAAAGAGTCCGGGCTGTAATTGAATTAAAAAAAATAATTTAATTTTAGAAAATCTGAATCATGTTACTTTGGACACATCATTAGCATACCTCCCAACATTTCAACATTCCAAAGAGGGACACCCTTTGAAGAGTGTGTAATTATATATATATATAATTCATTAATTTATTGACATTTCGGGGTCTCCCCCGTTTTCAAAACTAGTGCAAAGTACATAAATCCACTCACACTTTTTATCCTGAGCAAACCCTTCACCATTACGGCATTCCCGGCCGCGTCCCAGAAGTTGCCGGCATCACATGACCCTTGCATCATGATCTTCGTCGTCTTGGCAACTGGACGCCATACCATTCTGTGAAAATTAAAACCAACAATAGTGTAGCATATAAGAGCACGGACAATACAAACACAGCATCTATATAGACATCACCATATGTCATAGTTAGAGGATAGAAGGAGCACTTAGTGATAGTACATAGACCAACAAAACAGATCAAAACATTTAAAGACATTTCAAAACATTTTCATAGCAGATGTATTTAAGCTGCCAGACCTAGTCTGAACTATGCGGCTGGTATACAGTATGCATTACGTAAGCTTCCATAGGGATAACTAAAAGGCCTGCAGTATGCAAACTAGATGAAACGGACCCACAGAGAATAATAGGCTTACATAATGCTATCTACCTGTCAGGAAGTCCTAGCACATATATATGATATATAGATTGAATGGCTAGAATCAACTAAAAGGCTATTCACGCCAAAGACTAAGCGTGGAGGGTTTACTCAGGATAAAAAGGTTGAGTGGATTTATTTACTTTGCACTTGTTTTGAAAATGGGGGAGACCCCGAAACGTCAATAAATTAATGGATTATGAGAACTAAGACCTTGTGAGTGCCTTCCGCTTTGTTGGATACTATATTACCTTTAAAGCGCACCTAGGACTATACAGGCTGTTTTGCCTATTCACTATTACCAGAAGTGCTTCTACCTTTTTTATTGGACTAACTATACATTTATAAGTTTACACGCTTTTGGAAATATTTCTTCCTTTTTCAAGTATTGCTTCAGACTTGAAAAAGGAAGGAATACTTCTGAAAGCTTGTCAACTTATAAATGTATATTTATTCCGATAAAAAACTATCATTGCTCAATGCAATACTCTTGTTGATCCATTTTTGAACTTGTATTCATTGATCGCCAGAATTTTCCATTTCTCATATATATACTGTGTGTGTGTATATATATATATATATATAAAACATAAATTATGCTTACCTGATAATTTTCTTTTCTTCTGATAGAAAGAGTCCACAGCTGCATTCAATTCTTTTGGGAAATAAGAACCTGGCCAAAGGCTTAAATACTCCTCCCACTTCCCTCATCCCCCAGTCATTCTGCCGAGGAACAGTAGAAGAAATATCAGGGTGAAAAGGTGCCAGAAGAATATAAGGACGCCCCACATAAAATTACGTTTGGGGAGCTGTGGACTCTTTCCATCAGAAGAAAAGGAAATGATCAGGTAAGCATAATTTATGTTTTTCTTCTTAAATGGAAAAAGAGTCCACAGCTGCATTCATTACTTTTTGGAAAACAATACCCAAGCTATAGAGGACACTGAATGCCAAGACGGCAGGGTACAATAGGCGGCCCATACTGAGGGCACTAGGTCTGAACCTCTACCCAATAAAAAAACCTGCTTCGTCCGAAGCCAAGAAAATTTTAAGAGGAAAAGCCCCAATGACACTGACTCGCAGTTAGCCCAGAAGCCAAACTAGAGACTGCAAACGGACTCGACTGAGCCAACAGTCCACCAGGAGAAACCGTCGCCCAACAGAGGGTCCCCCACCGCTCACCTCCCACAAATGAAGGGGACACCAGCCAAAACCCTCAAGGGGACAAGGCAAAGGAGAACAGAGGAAGCCGAAACGTCCCCTAATACAAAAAAGAACACCTCCAAGAGTAAGCGCAGTTCACAGAGACCCAAAGGGACCCAACAGCGAAAGGAGGCCACACCTATACCAAGTGAAACCCGGGATAAGATCGGGCACAGAGACAGAACAGACGTCTCTCCAACATCCTTCAAGCACGGAATGCAACTGAAGAGGCAAAGTCCTCCCAGTGTCTGACCATAGAATACCAAGGCATTCGACCATGAAAAAGTGTGTAATACACCCAGGTGAAAAACCCCAAGTTTGAGAATACAGAGTCTATAACAGGATGACACAGAGGGTACTTGCGAGGAAGAAGAAGCAGTCAAGCAAGAAACAGACCGCAAAAGCAACCCCCGGAAAGAGGGCACGCTCCAGGCAACCTAAGTCGCCGGACCTACACACAGGTCCCTAAAAAGGGGAACACCTCCATCGAGGCCCCCAGAGAAGGAGAGTATACCCTCAGAGCCTGAAGGAAGAGTAAACCCTCTTCTGAAATCAATGGAGCAAGTTGAAAGGAAAATCTATTCCTTAGCAGACTGAGCTAACAGGATAGACTCAACTAGCTCACACATCCAGAGGAGACTGCGACATGAACGCAGCGCCTTAGACCGCTCGGCCATCCTGACCTGCAGACCCACACCCAGCTGGACCAACCCAGCCTCAGGGATCCAAGACAGGGGAACAAAAGAATCCTGAAACAGGTACAGGAACGAGCGTAAGGATAGCACAGCCATCCCCACAGAGTACAAGTACAACCCGACTCTGAAAACAGAGAACAAGGCCATAGACCTAAGGATCTATCAAAATAAAAGGCCCAACAAGTCTGACTTGGAGCCAGCAAGACCCCAGGGGGAAACAATCCCACCTTTCTGCCTCCCATCCAGGAAAAACCCCAAACAAGGACTCAATCTCCATAGGGAGGAGAATATCCCCTAAAGAAAAGGGATGATGCCAGAAGGGCAACAACTGTCCTCAAGGCCCGAAGCCACCAGCTAATGGGAAGAAAAATTCCCAACACAGATGTCCTAGAAAAGGACCCCCTACAAGTAGCTTGCCAAGCAGAGGCACAGCCAACCCATTCGCATGCAGAGCAGGGAATCCACAGGAACACTGGCAAGCTGACCAGGGGAATGCAACACTAAGGCGCACCAGAAATTGGACATCCAGCGCCAGCAGCTGGGTATGAACCAACAACCCTTGAGGCGCAAGCCACACAGCTAACCACTAGATGACATGGGCTACTCTTGTGGCAAAGAGTAAAAAATACTCCGAAAACCTGGCCAACCATGACCAGGTCAGGTAGATGGAGCAAGGACATAGCCCAAGTTCCCACAACCATGGAACATCCTGACCAGCCCTGAGATCCAAGATTCTAAAACCACCCAAAACTGGTCAGGAAAAAGGCCAAGCGAAGCTTCAGCAACCGGAAGTCTCAGGGAGAAAAACAGGTCTGGCACCTAATAGTTCAGGCAAACCTTACCCAAGAACTAAACACCCCAACTGGCCAAAAAGCCGGACACAAGGGATATGGATGCATATCCAGAGAATTCCGGATAGCGAGAAGAACTCGAAAGCCCCGACCAAGGGATGGAACCACCCCTATCTAAAGTCCAACGCTCCAAGGAGCCAGGCTAGAAGTCGTATGAAGATATTTCTCAAAGCCTCAGGACAACCAAGGGATACCTTGAGGTAAAAAAAAATCCTACTAGCAGGACTAGTCTCCCTATCACTTCTGCACAAGCAGAGGACACATGGAAAGAAAGGCACTAAGCGTACACAGCTCCGGAAAACCCTGAACTAAACAAAGTCCCCGCAGGGAACAACCATCACCCGGAAACACAGATCCCTAAAAGGAGATCCAACTCACCCGGAGACAATGGAAGAAGACCCAAAGGTCTCACAACTCAGACAGACAGTACACGTCAAAGAGTAAGAGCTGCATCTAGATACACTATAAACTTGCAAGGTGCAAGAGCTGCAACTGATTTCAAACTGCAAACCTTCCACATGCTAGACAGCTATCTAGTACAAGCTGTTGGATCAAGCCCAAAAGGACAAATCCAGAGGCCTAAAAATGAAGGCCAAACCACTTAAACTGCGGTAAGGGGCGTTAAGCCCTCCAACCCTCCACCACATGGACATGGGGGAGGCTCTAGGTTCTGATGAAATCAGATGTCAGATAGAGTGATGCAGCGGGAAACTCCCCTGCCCGGCCATCTATGACTGAAGGCTATAAGGACTGAAACAATTCTTCCCGCCTCACGGACCCACAGGTCCTCTCGAATGCTTAGTTAAACATGAAAAACAATGATAACCTGAGCACTCTGCGCTTCTACCGAACCAGCCAAGCAGAACAGTGCCACATGTCTGAACAGCCGCAAGACTGAACAAACCCAACAGGACAAGCCTAACCGGCAGACTGCATAAATTCTCCCTCATAGGGGAAAAAACAGAAAACAGACATTTTTAACATAGGACTAACATGTCCAAAACAACTTCCGAAGAAGTAATAAAGAGTATAAATCCCAGAAGGTTCCCGAAGGAAACAAAAACAAATAAAAGACATCCCATCGGATATAAATAAAATATAAGGTTAACGCCCAAAGAGATACAGGCCTACCCACAGGACCAGCCAAATGGAGCCCTATCTTTTAAAAACTGGGAAAGATCTCAAACAAATGACAATAAGGAGATTACTTTATCCCCACATGTCTAATGAGGTGCACCATTCGAATTAGCAGACCGAAAATACCCCTATCTGGTAACGATAGGGTCATTCAATAACTGAAAAACATGTCTGAGCAATACGCGAAGGAGCGCAATCCTGTAACGAAAGGCACAACACTCAGGGACAGTTACAACCGCGGGGAACTGTGGAGGCCCTCCCCAAGGCGGAAGGCCCGGGACAATAGGGCACAAGCACATTATCAAATAAACATCTGGACTCTGCAGACGAACAATCGCCAACATTATGTGGAAGCGAAAACATGCTGCAACCTCTGTGGGGAACACGCCACCCTGCATGTAGGAATCAGAAACTGGGTTACCCGCATGTGTAGAAGTATGAATTAGTAGGAAACTCACTTCTCGGAGGACAGGACCCCCAGAGGCGGATGGCTCAGCAGTCCCTTGATTCCCCGAGCCCGAGGAACAAGGCGCTCTGAAATGGAATACGGAACAAAACTGGTCGACATGTGTCAACAAGGCCAATCCGGATTCGTCACCGGACACAGAATCTGAAATCAAAATAGTCTCGGTATTAGAATCCTCTGTAACTGAATCTGAAACGAGGACAGTCTCAGCATCAGAATCCTCCATAAGTGGATAGAGGAAATATCAATATGGACTAAAGTATGAAAACAAAAAACGGCACCTGACACCCACAATGGCTGGGGCACTCACCACCTCCTATGACCAGACCCCTGCAGACTAGAATATCTGCTTTGCCACACGGTCAGGAATAAAGAAATGGGGAATAGAACGTAAACACACCCGAACAAAAGGTGAACCGAACAGTCCAAAAAAGCACGCCCAACCAAAAGGCTGCGTCACTTCCAAAGGCCTCAAAGTTCCAACCACGAGCCCATAAACATCACACATAAGCAGGTTGAATCACATAACAAACATGATTATAAACCCCCCTGTTCAATAACCCCCCTCAGGAGATATTAACCCTCGATTCCAAGATACTAACCAAGACCCTTATGTCATATATTTAGACCCGCAAAGGTGTGGTAACCTCTCGGGAAAACATTCACATTACAGTACATTGATGATAAAGTAAAATGAAATGATCTTACCGGAATCTATGCCGTGGAACAGTAACACGGCCTTTCAAATGTGATGAATAGTGGCATTGCTTCCGCCATGGACTTGAGAGAAGAAAGCAGGCAGCAGAGCGAAGTTTGATAACGCCGATTGCTTGAGGAGCTGTTAATATGAGTCGGGATGGTTTCGCTGAAAGACTCTCTCTGAATCTCCGGACTCTAACTTTCATCCAAGCCCTCACTGAGAGACTGAAAGGACTACTTAAAACTCCTGTCCCATGCCGAAGAGTACTACCCTCCATATGAGACAAAAAAACAAAAATTTAAAATTTTGACACGTCTCTACCAACCTCCTGGGACGAAAGGCAAAGAATGACTGGGGGATGAGGGGAGCCGGAGGAGTATTTAAGCCTTTGACTGGGGTGTCTTTGCCTCCTCCTGGTGGCCAGGTTCTTATTTCCCAAAAGTTATGAATGCAGCTGTGGACTCTTTCCATTTAAGAAGAATATATATATATATATATATATATATATATATATATATATATATATATATATATATATATATATACTGTATATATTGGCACCCCTGCATTTCTGTCAAATAATGCACCACTTCGACCAGAAAATTGTTGCAATTACAAATGTTTAGGCATTATCATGTTTATTTCTTTTGTTTGTATTGGTATGATGCAAAAAAGTGGAGAAAAAAGTCAAAATCTGACACATTCCACACAAAACTCCAAAAATGGGCTTGGTAAAATATTTGGTAACACACCCCTTGGAAAAAATAACTGAAATCAGTCGTTTCCTGTAACCATCAATGAGTTTCTTACACCTCTCTACTGGAATTTTGGACCACTATTCTTTCACTAACTGCTCCACGTCTCTCAGATTGGAAGGGTTCCTTTTCCCTACTGCTGTTTGAGATCTATCTACATGTACTCTATGAGATTGAGTTCTTGACTCATTGCTGGCCAGTTCAGTACTTTCCAGCGCTTTGTCTTAAACCATTTCTGGGTGCTTTTTGACATGTGCTTTGGGTCATTGTCCTGCTGTAAGACCCAGATCGAGACCAAACTTTCTGACACTGGGCCCTACATTGCACCACAGAATTCTTTGGTAGTCTTCAGATTTCATAATGCCATGCACACAGTCAAGACATCCAGTGCCTGAAGCAGCAAAGCAACCCCAAAACATCAGTGAACCTCCACTATGTTTGACTGTAGGGACTGGACTTTTTCTGAAAGAGTAGAATGATGGGCTTTACCAAAACGCTTTAATTTTGCTTCATCTGTCCACAGCACATTGTCCCAAAAGAATTTTGGCTTCCTCAGGCACATTTTGGAAAACTCCAAACTGGCTTTTTTATGTTTCTATGTCAGCAGTGGGGTCCTCCTGGGTCTCCTACCATAGCGTCCCTTTTCATTCAGATGGCGACGTAAAGTGCGAGATGACACATTTGTACCCTGTGCTTGAAGGTCAGCTTTAATTTGTCTGGAAGTTGATTGAGGTTCTTTATCCACCATTCTAACAATCCTTTGTTGCAATCTTTGATAATTTTTTCTCTTTCGTCCACGTCCAGGAAGATTAGCTACAGTGCCATGGGCTGTAAAATTCTTAATAATGCTGCGCACAGGAACATTTAGATCGCTGGAGATGGACTTGTAAACTTGAGATTGTCCATGCTTTTCTACAATTTTTGTTCTCAAACCGTCAGACAATTAGTTGCTGCTCTTTCTCTTCTTCATGCTCAGTGTGGCACACAGAGACACACAACAGAAAGGTTGAGTCAATTTTTTACCATTTTAACTGGTTTCCAGTAGGATTTCTTTATTGTCAGCACCTGTTACTTGATACAAATGAGTTTAATTACAAATTACAGGAGCATCACAAACATGAAATGCAATTATTTCTTACATTTTTTAAAAGGTGTCAATAATTTTGTCCAGTCCATTTTTGGAATGTGTCAGATTTGAATTTTTTTCTCCACTTTTTTGTGTCATACCAATACAAACAAAAGAAATAAACATGAGAATGCCTAAACATTTGTAATTGCAACAATTTTCTGCTCGAAGCGGTGCATTATCTGACAGAAATGCAGGGGTGCCAATATTTTTGGCCATGACTGATTATATACAGTTGATATAAAAAGTCTACACACCCCTGTTAAAATGGCAGGTTTCTGTGATGTAAAAAAATTAGACAAATATAAATCATTTCAGAACTTTTTCCACCTTTAATGTGACCTATAAACTATGCAACTCAATTGAAAAACAAGCTGAAATCTTTTAGGTGAAGGGAAGTAAAAATAAAAAAATAAAATAATATGATTGCAAACTAATACTTTGTTGGAGCACCTTTTGATTTTATTACAGCACTCAGTCTTTTTGGGGATGAGTCTATCAGCATAGCACATCTTGACTTGGCAAGATTTGCCCCCTCTTCTTTGCAAAAACAATCCAAATCTGTCAGATTGCGAGGGCATCTCCTGTGCACAGCCCTCTTCAGATCACCCCACAGATTTTCGATTGGATTCAGGTTTGGGCTCTGGCTGGGCCATTCCAAAACTTTAATCTTCTTCTGGTGAAGCCATTCCTTTGTTGATTTGGATGTATGCTTTGGGTCGTTGTCATGCTGAAAGATGAAGTTCCTCTTCATGTTCAGCTTTCTAGCAGAAGCCTGAAGGTTTTGTGCCAATATTGACTGGTATTTGGAACTGTTCATAATTCCCTCTACCACAAATAAGGCCCCAGTTCCAGCTGAAAAAAAACAGACCCAAAGCACGATGCTATCACCACCATGCTTCACTGTGGGTATGGTGTTCTTTTGGTGATATGCAGTGTTGTTTTTGTGCCAAACATATCTTTTGGAATTATTGCCAAAAAGTTCAACCTTGGTTTCAGCAGACTATAACACCTTTTCTCACATGCTTTTGGGAGACTAAATTAAGCCGGGCTTGGATGTTTTTTTTTCATAAGAAAAGGCTTCCATCTTGCCACTCTACCTCATAGCCCAGACATATGAAGAATAAGGGAGATTATTGTCACATGTACCACACAGCCAGTACTTGCCAGATATTCCTGCAGCTCCTTTAATGTTGCTGTAGGCCTCTTGGCAGCCTCCCAGAGCAGTTTTCTTCTTGTCTTTTCATCAATTTTGGAGGGACATTACAGTTCTTGGTAATGTCATTGTTGCACAATATTTTCTCCACTTGATGATGACGGTCATCACTGTGTTCCATGGTATATCTAATGACTTGGAAATTCTTTTGTACCCTTCTCCTGACTGATACCTTTTAACAATGAGATCCCTCTGATGCGCTGGAAGCTCTCTGCGGACCATGGCTTTTGCTGTAGGATGCAACTAAGAAAATGTCAGGAAAGACCTACTACAACAGCTGAACTTCACTTGTTGTTAATCAGAGGCACTTTAAATGATGACAGGTGTAGTGAGAAAAAGCACTTGAGGACAATACTAGAGTCGCTCTAAAACATAGGTGTCTTAGCTCACTTTGAAAAATAGCATGAGAACAATAGTGTCAAGAGCGCCAGAAGATTGTGGTTAAAAAATGTTTAATAATGACTAAAACCTTTAAAAGGTATATGGTAAAACCAATGAATGTGTGCAATGTACAATAAATTGAGCACCGTACATAAAATACATAAAATACAATAAAATGCAATAAATACAGTATATTAATCTAAGCAAATAACTAAGGTGCACCTTGGAGCAAGTAAATCTTCTATAGTTCCAGTAACTAATTGGTAAAGTCACAAATGTAGAGTCACAAATGTAAATTATCCCAAATATTGAAATGTTCCATTAGTGATGTATTCTAGTAAGTGGTGGTGATAGCAAGTAGTGATGAAATATCCAAAAAAGCTCGAAAAAATGTGACAAAAAAGTGAAAAATTTAGTAAAAAACAAAAATAAAAATAATATATATAAAAATGAAAAATATATCAGAGTGAAACAATGTATGTGTGATCCAAAACAATAAGTCCCTCTGTGAAAAAATAAATCTTCTTAAGTGATGACTTGTATTACCGTACTTGTGACCTGTAAAACATATAACACAATGGTGCAATATAGCTAAGAACAATATGATGCAAATAGAATAAGGCTTACCAAACTGTCAACACATTTCAGCCCTCAATATTGGGCCTTTCTCAAGACTAAAGTATTGGTAATGCCATATAGCCTTATATACAGTGTATAATGATATGTTTGATCTTGACTTCCTGTGGTGTTTAGGCGCCAAACCCATTCACCTTCCTGTGTAACGTTAAAACATTCCCCTATGTTAGAGACCGGAAGTGACATCGTCTATCGGTATCTTTTCCGTTTTTGCATGACACATACATAAGCTATCAAGCTTAAATACAATTAATGTTTTTGTGGCTTCTATTCAGTATATGTATAGAACAGTTACATTTCATTAGTGCGATTAGTGTAGTTAAAGGGACACTGAACCCAAATTTTTTCTTTCAGATAGAGCATGCAAGAGATATGAGAGAGGGGAAAGAATGTAAAGAGAAGATATGGCCTGAGAGACAAGGGAGGGGTAAAAAGAGAGATTGAAGAGAGGAGGGAGGGGATAAAAATAGTTAAATGGACAGTATACACCAAATTTCATTTAACTGCATGTAATAGGCACTACTATAAAGAAGAATATGCACAGATACTAATATAAAAATCCAGTATAAAATCGTTTAAAAACGTACTTAGAAGCTTCCAGTTTAGCTCTGTTTAAAAGGTTACTGGAACACCCACTGCAAGTTGGAAAAAAGGAGACCCTCCCCCTTCCTTTGCATATGAAAAGACTCTTTACACAAACAGGATCAAGCTGGCGTAGGTATACGTCGGTATTCTCCTAAAACTTTGGGGCTTGGTTAGGAGTCTGAAAATCAGAGCAATGATATTTAAAAATAAGCAAAACTATCCATTTAAAAAAATAAATTAAAAAAACCTGTATGAGCTATATAAATGGATCATCTACAAAACATTTATGCAAAGAAAACACTAGTGTATAATGTCCCTTTAAGAGAGAGAAGGGAGATATGATCATTGTTAAAATAAAATCCCCAGGTCTGCTATGACTGTCAGCACTCTCTTTCTCCACTCTCTCACTTCAAAAACTGTTGTCTTACCCAGAACCACCAAGTTTATGTTGCTAACTGCTATGCACTTATTTTTGTTAATCTATTGCTTTATGTAGCATTATTTAATTTGTTAAGGTATAAAATAAAAAAATATTGTAAATGACTGCACAATAATATGTTTCACAATGGCTAAACATATGCAAAGTGGGGGTGGAGTAGTGGGTGCTTTGTGGGCAGGTAGTGGGAAAGATCAGAAGTGGTGAGTAACATTTTGGCCTGGCTAGTAGCTTACTACCTGAAATTTTGAGCCCTGCATATATATGTATGTATATATATATATATATATATATATACACATATACACACACACACACACACACTAGGGCTGCATGATTGATCGCGGATGCAGTTTTAAACTGCGATTAATAGCCACGGTTTTAAAACCGCGAGAGTACGCAATGTAAAAAAATAAATAAATCTTAAGATCATCATGAAAACGGAGGCGGAGAGGGAGGATGAGAGGCAGAAAAGGGTGCGGTCGTGGGTGGACCTAAAAATGCCTGCAAAACGGCCATTTTGGAAGAGATTGAAGAGTGTGTGGGAGTCATCTGGGAGTGTTGTGGCGATGGTCAAGCAGTGGTGTGGCGGTGGGACAGCTCAAAGTTGTGAGCAATAATGATGTTACCAAAATATATATATAAATAATATCTACTACGTACTGCTTTATCTACTACGTACTGCTTTATCATCTATCTAGTAGATAGATTATAGAGGATGAATGA
The DNA here is from genome assembly GCF_027579735.1 of Bombina bombina. Taxonomy (NCBI): domain Eukaryota; kingdom Metazoa; phylum Chordata; class Amphibia; order Anura; family Bombinatoridae; genus Bombina; species Bombina bombina. The sequence goes on along the minus strand of NC_069500.1, from coordinate 530,520,637 downwards.
TATATAGAGTTACTTACTAGATAGATAGATAGATGATAAGTGTAATTTTTTTATTTTTATATTTTTACTCTAATTATAAGTGTTAGACATTGAGAAACATGTACAGTAAGATTCCGTAGTGTTAAATAAACGTTTTATTGAAAAATGAAGGTGTTATAGTAATTTTTAGTAAAATTGCGATTAAATAGCAATCACATTTCCCCCCCCTCATATCGCCCAGCCCTAATACACACACACACATAAATATATTTACACTCACAGGCCACTTTATTTGGTACACCTTGCTAGTACCGGGTTGGACCCCCTTTTGCCTTCAGAGCCGTCTTAATTCTTCGTGGCATAGATACAGCAAGTTGTTGGAAACATTCCTCAGAGATTTTGGTCCATATTGAAATGATAGCATCATGCAGTTGCTGAAGATTTGTCGGCTGCACATCCATGATGAGAATCTTCCGTTCCACCACATCCCAAAGGTGATCTATTGGATTGAGATCTGGTGACTGTGGAGGCCACTGGAGTAAAGTGAACTCATTGTCATGTTCAAGAAACCAGTTTGAGATGACTTGAGCTTTGTGACATGGTGCATTATCCTGCTGGAAGTAGCCATCAGAAGATGGGTACACTGTAGTCATAAAGGGATGGACATGGTCAGCAACAATACTCAAGTAGACTGTGGCATTTTAACGATGCTCAATTGGTACTAAGGGGCCCAAAGTGTGCCAAGAAAATATCCCCCACACCATTACACCACCACCACAAGCAGTCTAAACCGTTGATACAAGGCAGGATGGATCCATGCTTTCATGTTGTTTACGCCAAACTCTGACCCTACCATCTGAATGTTGCAGCTGACATCAAGACTCATCAGACCAGGCAACGTTTTTCCAATCTTCTATTGTCCAATTTTGGTGAGCCTGTGCAAATTGTAGCCTGTTTCCCGATATTAGCGGACAGGAGTGGCACCCGGTGTGGTCTTCTGCTGCTGTAGCCCATCTGCTTCAAGGTTCGACGTGTTGTGCATTCAGAGATGGTATTCTGCTTACCTTGGTTGTAATAAACAAGTGGATATTTGAGTTACTGTTGCCTTTCTATCATCTCAAACCAGTCTGCCCATTCTCCTCTGACCTCTGACATCAAGGCATTTTCATCCACACATCTACCTCTTACTGGATATTTTCTCTTTTTCGGACCATTCTCTGTAAACCTTAGAGATGGTTGTGCGTGAAAATCCCAGCAGATCAGCAGTTTTTTAAATACTCACACCAGCCCGTCTGGCACCAACAACCATGCCACGTTCAAAGTCACTTAAATCCCCTTTCTTACCCATTCTGATGCTAGGTAAGAATAATTTATGTTTTTCTTCCTAATGGGAAAGAGTCCACAGCCGCCTTCATTACTTATGGGAAATTTATACCCAAGCCAAAGAGGACACAAAATGCCAAGACGGGAGGGAGGGTAAGAGGCAGACAATGGAAGGCACCCACTTAAAAAACATATTCCCAGAAAACAAAGTCCTGTTTCGTCTGAAAACCGGGAACAACATCATTGAAAGAAAAAAAAAAACAACAACCCCGTGGACGCAAAAAAAAACAACAGTCCAAAGGACCTGGACAGTTACCACGAGTAGATGCAACCGAGACACAGGCCTTGAAGACCCCCACTCTCAGGGGCAACAACCTAGGCACAGCCCCTCAAAGCGACAAGGGGAACCCGACTAACAATTCCCAGAGGGAAAACCAGACAGGACAGAAAGACCAACTCAGGCCTTCAAGAAAACAACCAAGATCCGATCGCTAGGCTCACCTGAACATATGTCAGGGTAGAAAAAGACAGCAGTAGAAAACAGGAAATGAACAGAGAGAAACAAAGGATCCCAAGAACCAGCGGACACAGAAACTGCTACACAGCGTGGACGAGCGTAACCATTGATCAGGATCATGAAGGGAAAATCCCTTACCACAGTCAAGACCCACACCCAGTCTACAACAGACTGAGGATGCCTCACAAGCTAGGAATGCTTCTGCAGCCGAAGAACGAGTGAGCAAAAGACGAGCATGCTAACAGCGTGAGAGAAGAAGCACAGCCACTTACCTGAAGGAACACAAAACATCATGCTTCTTCACAATCTAGACGGTGTAGACCAACACAACACCACTATAGGCCGCAGAGCAGCCGAAACGCATCCAAGAACCAATCCTCTCAACAACTGAAGAATCCCTAAGGATCCCACTCCTCCAGAGTGAGCAAAGAAACTCCTCTCTCGGACCCTTAAAAGTTTGCTAGCAACCAAGGTGCAATAGTTTCAGCGGAGTCAAACTGCAAACCCATCAGGCTCCTAGCTGACAATAAGGATCCACCCCCACACAAATGGAGAGAGAAAAAAACTAATTCCCACAAACCGGAGAACACGGAATCCCAAAGGGCAAGCCGACAAGGCAACATAAATGTATGAAAACCAGATGGAATTGATCCTCGATCTTAAAGGACCATAAGATGGCTAGATCTAAGTCCAGCATCCAAGCTAACAGAATGGATTCTCCGCAAAGAACACTAAGGACCAAGAATCCCCCATATGAAAAGACTGAGAGGACATGTCCCCAAGACACCTAAACCATCTACTGATGAATGCACAGCCACCGAATGCCTGAAAGGGCAGAGTGGCGGCAGACCCAAAAAGCACCCCCCATCAGGGGAGTCTACCACAGGCCATAGGAGAAAAGTCAAGACAGACCATCCAGGGCCCAACAGAAAAAGGAATAAGATCTATGAGATACAGCCTCTCAAGCCCCCACAACACCTGGCAGCAAAGCAACTAATGTGCAACAACCAAGTCCCGAGCAAAGGTCCGCAAATGCGGATACAAAAAAATAGAAAGGGATAACAGTCTAGAGTCAAATACTAGACCTAATGAGGACAATAGGGCAAAAAAAAACTAAGAAAAGAAGGCCCAGAAGCCAGTCCACAGGTACCGGCTCTGCCAACAATTCCAAACTCCCCAAGGAGAACAATGGAACCCATCCTGACTCAACCCCTAACACCCAAGGGGATAACAGAGACTTAAGGAGAGATAGCCAGAACTTGGACCGACAGAAGACTCCCCTCCCAAACCTATGATGAGATCCGAGAAGAAGGGGTCAGATTCCACTAGTCAGGACCCGGGGCCACACGCCCCAAACTGGCCCAACAAGCTGGCAGACTAACTTGTCGAGGAAAAGACAGACCTCGAACGGCAAGCACAGAAGAACCCAGGATATATACTGCGATAACACACGCAGCCCGAGTCCAAGAAGAAAAACCCCGGGTCAGCAGTCACAAGGCACGGGATACCGAGAACCGAGCACACCTCGGTTCCTGAGCCCTAAGGGGCGGCTGAAATGTCCGAAACACCAGTGGCAACACCGGAGAAACCAGGGTGAGCTGCAACCTCCAAGATCCCATCAGAGCATCAAAAGCTCCCATAAGTGGAGGTAGGAGCAACCAGCCACCTCAACAGGACCAGACCAGACCTATACTAGCCACCCGACGGCACCTAGTCTCTAGGAGAACCACCAAGGGCAGCCCAAAAAGGCAAGAACCGCACAACAGCAGCAAGGACCGCACCCCTCAAGCCGGGGATGCGAAGGGATGCGGTGGGACTCCACCGGCCCATGTGTCTGGAGCAGACTGACACGGCCAGCCCAAGCGCTCCTTACATCTAGACTCAAAGGTTGCAAGGAAAAGTGTAGTTTATGAAAACAAACAACAAAAACAAGTGAACCAGTAGGTCCCGCCGGACCAGCCAGGTGCAATATGCGTCACTAACAATTAACAGTGAACACACCAACTCCGGATGAAACCCGGGAATGACTTCCTTGGAAGAACTAAATCCAAGCATCCCCGTAGGAAAAGAATAGAAATAAGTAAATAAATCCAACTCGGATAAAATAAACAAGGGTACCTGAAGACATCCGCCCAGAAGGAACTATGTCTCCGCAAGACCTGCCAAACAGAGATTGGAACCCTCAGAAAGAAAAGAAAAAAGGCTGGGAAAGCTCATAATAGACCGACCGGAGATAAGATTATCCCAATTAAGAAGAACCGTGTGAGAACTGAGAAGTCCCCGGACGATAAAGGAAAGGTTCCCCCAATAGGTCAAAAAGACGTTGTAGTACGACACGCAGCCGCACAATCCTATAACAAAAAGCACAACAAGGGGGAGCAATCACCCCCAGGGGGGAATATTATAGTGCCATTCACGGTCTAAACACCCAGGATAGGCAGGCAGGCAGGCACATAACTGCAAGGAAACCTCGGGATCTTGCAGACGAATCAAAGCCAATAAAATATTAAAATGAAAATGTCCCGCCATCTCCGGGAGAAACAATCCACCCTGTGCGTAGGAGACAAAGTCCGGGTCACCTGCGAAAGCAAAAGGAGTGTGCGATTGGGAAGGCGCCTCCTGAGGAACAGAGCTCCCGGAGGCCAATGGCTCAGCAGACCCAAGGTCCCCCGAGCCTGAGGGACCCGGCAAACCATGCAGGCACAAGAGACAAGTGTGGTAGACTTGCGACAACGGGGCCAAACGACAATCCTCGTCCGAGGACAATTGTCCCGGCATCAGAATCCTCCATGGCTATGACTAATATAAATGCACAATATTGGAAAAACGACTGGCACCTGACACACAATGGTTGGGACATTCACCACCTCCTAAGGCCAGACCTCAGCGGAGCAGACTCTTTCTTCCGTTGACACTCGGTCAGGAATGCGGAAGGGGAAGAAATCCCGCCCAAGCATAAACACGCACGGTCAGCAGATGCCCCGCGAAATCCAAAAGTGCACCACCGAAAGGCGACAAAACTAGGACCACATAAAAGGATACACAAGTCTAAACGAACAGGCATATACTCATAACCCGAAGGTTTTTAGTCCTAGACCGTGCAATCACAAGCCCAGAAAAAAGCCACTATGACCGGCATAGAGTAACGCTTCATGTCTCAGCCACAGAGCCCGTACACACATACCCAATGCAGGTTGAATCACATAAGAATCATGATATGAGACCCCTTCCCATTCACCAATCCACCCTAAGGAGGAAATATCCCTTGATTCCAAGATCTGTACTAAAGGTGCCTCAGCGAGGCCCATAATATACTGTCATATTAAATCACATTACAGAGAATGTAATAAAATGAAACGATCTTACCGGGAATCTGCACGGCCCTTCAAGTGTGACGAATAGTGGCAGTGCCTCCGTCATGGACTCGAGAGAAGACAGCAGGTAGCAAAGCGAAGTTCGACAATGCCAAGTGCTGAAAGGAGCTGTTATAACGAGACGGGATGGTGTCACAGGGGAAGCTCCCACTGCATCTCCGGACTCTACAGAGAAGTGTGGGAAGATTTGGAGTAGTCTCTTATGGGGGGTAGTACCCTTCGGTATGGGACTGGAGTTTTAAGTAGTCTTGTCAGCCTCTCAGTGAGAGCATGGATAAAAGTTAGAGTCTGGAGATGCAGGGAGAGTCTTTCTTCGAAGCCATCCAGACTCATTAACAGCTCCTTAAGCAATCAGCATTGACAAGTTTCGCTCAAGTCCATGGCAGAGGCACTTCTACAAACTGTCAAACTTGAAGGACCGTGTCACTGTTCTACAGCATAGATTCCGGTAAGATTGTTTCATTTTATACATATGTTAACGATAGAAGACAGGGTCTCAGTGGGACTCCTTTATCTTTATATAATCAAGGGTTAATATCTCCTGAGGGGGTTTATTTAACAGTGGGGATTTTTTTAATCATGTTTGTTATATGATTTTGACTGCTTATGTGTAAGAAAGAACGTGTGGGCTCTTTGGCTGTTACGGAACGTACAAGTTACTTTTTTTTTGAGAGTTGCACAGTTTTTTATTAAGCTGGCGCGCCTTTTTTTGGCTGGGGCGGTCCTGCATGAGCACCATGTGACCAGGAGTGGTCCAGTTTATTTCCCGCTTCCAATTCCTGACTGAGTGTCTGTGGAGAGGAGCGTCTTCTATACCTGCCTGGGTAATAGGAGGTAGTGAATGCCCCAGCCATTGGGGGTATAAGGTGCCAGTTGTTTTTCTCTTTTGATAATAACGAGTTATGGAGGATTCTGATACGTTAGAGTATTATCCCTCTGAAACAGAATTTGATACCTGTGTATATTGTGAGCAGGCCCGGGTAACCCAGCCCTCTAAATTATGTTCTGTATGCCGGTATAAGGTGTTCTCATCAACCACTGTTGGGTTGTCGGAGACCGCTGAGCCATCCATCGTGTTCCCTAGATTCTTCTGTTCCTACATATGCAGTTTTCCTGAGTTCCGCTGCCCCTTCACCTGTGAGGGGGTTGTTTCCACCAGAGGTTACTATGCTGTTCCGCATTGCTATATCTATGGCCTTAGCGATGCTACCTCTTCCTGCTGCGTGCAAGTGAGGGCAAATCCAGGTTCTCCTGACCAAGGGCCGTCGTGTAAAATGACGATTGTGTCCGATCATTCCTCTGGAGATGCAGTTTCCTCTGAGGCTTCAGAGGTAGAACCTCCAGGGTCAGAGTCTACGAACTTGAATCCTCTGACTTTGGAGAGCATAATGTTTAGATTTAGATTGGCACGCCTGCGTTTACTTCTGAGAGAGGTTTTGGCGATGTTAGAGGTTCCCTGTACTGATCCGTCAGTTGAATCTCAGTCCTCTAAATCGGATAACGATCTTGAATAACACGAGTGGAGAGGATTAGATTCCTCTTCCTTATCTTGTTTTACATTTTGTTTTTTCTTCTCTTAATAGAATACCATTTCCGAGCTCTAGGGGGGATTGTGTGTGTGACAGGCTAGACTTGGTTTTGTTTACACTCTCCCTGTTTTTCAGTTAAATGTTTGGGCAATGCCTATTTTTCCTTTGCATGCTATTCCGTTTTAGGATAGTTTACAGTTTTTAGAGCTCTGGGTTGTTATAGAAAATCGTATAAGACGTTTCGTCACATGGGATTTTGAGACTATTGACTAAATTGGTCGAGTTTGTTGTAGACTTCCGGTGGAAGCATTTATATCTCTGTTCGGGGTGATGGTCCCCTGATAATGGCAAGACAATTTTTTAAGCCACGGAGCTTATATTCTTTATTTAGTTTATCTCAGTTTCTCTAGCATTATTGGAATTTGAAAATTTCTGTTAGCCCTTGAATGTTTTCACAGATGTGTCGTATCCTTGATGACAGGCTGGACCTGTTTTGGGTGATAGTTAAGTCTGTTCCTTCCCTTTACACAAAATGGAGTCCTTCTAGTTTCTGGTCCAGACTCTGGGTTCTTCTATACTAGAGTACAGGCTGGACCGGGCTTTACACTCTTGGATGGGCGCTTGAGGGATCTAATGGATCTAGGAGATCTAGAGATGCAGCTAGACTTTTTTTTTTGGGGGGCTGTTTTCTCTTTTCTTGATTTTGTCTTTGGGAAGTTTCGGGTGACTTTTGGAGTCATGGTCCCGATATCTATCGCCCTGTGGGAATAATTTCTTTCCACTGTTGGGGTATGGTCCAATAAGGAGGGGGGATTCTGTCCTAATTGGTTTCTCTGACTGTTAAGCAGAGCTTACTGGGCTCCTGTTGTCTGAGACTGTAAAATCACTTTTCTTTTGTTCAGGTAGAAGGTTGTCTTTCTATTTCATCCTTTTGAGCAAATCGGGTTCTTAGGAACAGCTTTCTTACAGCGCACCTCGTTTTGATCCTCGGTTTCCCTTTGGGGATCTGGGGGTTTAGGTGGCAGCACCCTTGCAGTAGCTACCGGGTCTTAGCTTCTTGTTTCTTTCCATCTGCTGTTACTAGACTTTTAGGAATTTTCTCTTGTCTCTTTGATCCTCAAAGTTGGTTCTAGACTTGAGTTTCTGGTCAAATCACCAGGGTGTTTCTGTCTTCGGTTAGGAAGTTTTTTTCCTGAGTTCTTTCAATATACCCACTAGTCCCCCTTCTGGTCTTCGTTGGCCCGGGGGAAGGGGCGATATGGTCTACCGAGGCTAAGTCTTTGGCATGACATTGTTCCCTTAATATATCTGTTTTAGCAGACTTATAGGGACTATCGGTGGGGGATTAGATCCCCGACGTTCCATTTCAGGTCTTTCTGTCTGAAGTAGCTATTCAGGGACGGTTTTGTCTTTGTCTCTTCGTTGCCTGTGGGGAGCGAGTGTTCTATGGGAGTTAGTGGATCAGGAGTTTTCTTTACTGTTTATCCTATGATTTCTCAGCTGAGCTTCGGCCTTGAGGCTCTGGTCTTCTGGGTTAGTACCAGTTGGGACTTTTCGGTGGGTAGCTCTCTTAGTTCGGAAGGGGAGAGTTCCTACTGCGTAGTTGGGAGGAATTCATGTTTGATGGTGAGCAGAGGCCCACTACGGCTCTTTGTCAGCAGTCCTCCAATACGCAGGTTTTTTCAGGAACGGATGTTCTGACTATCTTTTCTTCCCGAGGAGCGATATCCGATTGGAGAAGCAGTCCTTACCTATTCCCAGTTTGCTCTTACGTTCTCAGGGAGATGCGGCGTAGTGGTTAGATCCACCACTTCTGAATCGGAAGGTTGTGACTTGGAACCCAGGTCAACTTCTGTGTTTTTTCTGCCAGACGATGCGTCTGGAGTCTGCTAGCATCCCTAAGTGGAAGGCTATTCTGGGGCCTTCAGTCTGTGCTGTTGGACCATATAACTCGCTGTTGGAATTGGTCTGATCCTAGCAAAGCTAGCAACATGTGAGACTGATTGTTCCTTTTATGTCCGCAAGTTAGTTTTGCGGTTTAAGGGTCTCACCTCCGTGGGTGTTGTTACTGGGCGTCATAGACTCCTATATTTTATGAGCGGATGCAAAAAAAATTTGGGCCTAGAAGAGGGAGAGCGTTTGGGAAGGGCTATGTTCTTTTTGTGGCGCATATTTGGTCCTTCGTCATCTATCATAGATGCTGAGGATCCCCCTTGTAGGGTGGAGCTGGTGTGTTCTGGTTCTTTATTGGACTTTGGGAGTCTGTCTTTATTTTCCCCAGGATGAGCTGGGGAGGAGACTTCCTAGTGAGTGCTGGCTAGAGCAGTCTTTTTTTGGGACAGATAGCTCTCTTATCCTGATGAGTGCCTTTGTCATATAGTATGCGGTAGGTGTGAATTAAATCCAGCAGCAGTCCTTGCTCCTTGATTGTGGGGTTGCGAGCAATTTTCGATTCCCTGATTGTTCTTCTGTTCCAGAGGATCATTGCACAATCAGGCGTTTCATTCTTTTTGCTGGGGTGCTGACTACTGTCAGGCCGGTACCTTTATTCCTTCTTCTTGAAGCTTAGTCTCTTTTTTGGCGTGGCACTGATTACTTTTTCTAACCATGCAGGAAGGTTCTTTGAATTCCCTTTTCAGCGATTTATTCCGTCTGTAGATGTTCTTCTACATGCCATTGTCCCTTTGTTATGATCTTACAAGACGTACTCCTTAGAGGAGTTTTCCTTTTTTTAAGATTGTTTATAAATTTGTTAGGTTTTTCTCCCTAGGATTGTTATTTTAAATGTTATTCTCTTTTCTAAATGGAAAAGGGTTTTTCCCTTAGGGAATCTTGCCTTGATGGTCTTGGGACTCCGAGGCTTGGTTGCCTTCTTCATTGTTAATGGAGTGTTTTTTTTCACTTGACCTGTCTAGCCTCCTCAGAGGTTATGGCTCAGTTCAAGATCAGTGATGTCTTCTTGGTTTTCGGGCATGAGATCTTTATGGTTCCAATTGTTGGGCGGCTATCTGGTCCTCCGAACATTCTTTTTTTTTTTTACTCCTGTTGCAGCAGCATCGGGAGAATGGGTTGGTTGCAGGCTGTGGTGCCCTCAGACTTGGGCCGCCTTCCTTTTTACCCTTCTGTTAGCATTCAGTGTCCTCTGTAGCTTGGGTATTAGTTTCCCACAAGTAATGAATGCAGCTGTGGACTCTCCCTGTATTTAGAAGGAAAACATAAATTATGACTTACCAGATAATTTCCTTTCTTTCGATACAGGGAGAGTCCACAGCTCCCGCCCATGTTCTCCGATGGGCGGCCCAAAATGTATTTTGTTTTCTTCTGGCACTTTTTTTCACCCTGATATTTCTCCTACTGTTCCTTGTTCCCTCAGTAGAATGACTGGGGGATGAGGGAAGTGGGGGAGGTATTTAAGCCTTTGGCTGGGGTGTCTTTGCCTCCTCCTGGTGGCCAGGTTCTGTATTCAGCTGTGGACTCACCCTGTGTCGAAGGAAAGGAAATGATCTGGTAAGTCATAATTTATGTTTATATATATATATATATATATATATATACATATACACACATACACTTATATATATATATATATATATACACACACACACACACATACACATATATATATATATACACACACACACATATATATATATATATATATACACACACACACACACACACATATATATATATATATATATATATATACACACACACATATATATATATATATATATATATATATACATATATACACACACATATATATATATATATATATATATATATATATATATATATATATATATATATATATATATATATATACAGGGAGTGCAGAATTATTAGGCAAGTTGTATTTTTGAGGATTAATTTTATTATTGAACAACAACCATGTTCTCAATGAACCCAAAAAACTCATTAATATCAAAGCTGAATAGTTTTGGAAGTAGTTTTTAGTTTGCTTTTAGTTATAGCTATTTTAGGGGGATATCTGTGTGTGCAGGTGACTATTACTGTGCATAATTATTAGGCAACTTAACAAAAAAACAATATATACCATTTCAATTATTTATTTTTACCAGTGAAACCAATATAACATCTCAACATTCACAAATATACATTTCTGACATTCAAAAACAAAACAAAAACAAATCAGTGACCAATATAGCCACCTTTCTTTGCAAGGACACCATGGATTCTGTCAGTGTTTTGATCTGTTCACCATCAACATTGCGTGCAGCAGCAACCACAGCCTCCCAGACACTGTTCAGAGAGGTGTACTGTTTTCCCTCCTTGTAAATCTCACCTTTGATGATGGACCACAGGTTCTCAATGGGGTTCAGATCAGGTGAACAAGGAGGCCATGTCATTAGATTTTCTTCTTTTATACCCTTTCTTGCCAGCCACGCTGTGGAGTACTTGGACGCGTGTGATGGAGCATTGTCCTGCATGAAAATCATGTTTTTCTTGAAGGATGCAGACTTCTTCCTGTACCACTGCTTGAAGAAGGTGTCTTCCAGAAACTGGCAGTAGGACTGGGAGTTGAGCTCGACTCCATCCTCAACCCGAAAAGGCCCCACAAGCTCATCTTTGATGATACCAGCCCAAACCAGTACTCCACCTCCACCTTGCTGGCGTCTGAGTCGGACTGGAGCTCTCTGCCCTTTACCAATCCAGCCACGGGCCCATCCATCTGGCCCATCAAGACTCACTTTCATTTCATCAGTCCATAAAACCTTAGAAAAATCAGTCTTGAGATATTTCTTGGCCCAGTCTTGACGTTTCAGCTTGTGTGTCTTGTTCAGTGGTGGTCGTCTTTCAGCCTTTCTTACCTTGGCCATGTCTCTGAGTATTGCACACCTTGTGCTTTTGGGCACTCCAGTGATGTTGCAGCTCTGAAATATGGCCAAACTGGTGGCAAGTGGCATCTTGGCAGCTGCACGCTTGACTTTTCTCAGTTCATGGGCAGTTATTTTGCGCCTTGGTTTTTCCACACGCTTCTTGCGACCCTGTTGACTATTTTGAATTCCAACAGCAGGTTACTGTTCAGCACTCTGTTTTTGAGGTTATTTATCCGTGCAAGCTGCAAGGGTCCATACCAAAAAACCCAAAAATAAGTAGAAAGTTCAAGCTGCAGCAGCACTGAATAAAAAGATTTTTATTTTTATTTTTGCCAATATTTTTGCCAAGGTTGTATTAACTTTTTGGCAAAAATAAAAATAAAAATCTTTTTATTCAGTGCTGCTGCAGCTTGAACTTTGACTATTTTGAATGAAACGCTTGATTGTTCGATGATCACGCTTCAGAAGCTTTGCAATTTTAAGAGTGCTGCATCCCTCTGCAAGGTATCTCACTATTTTTGACTTTTCTGAGCCTGTCAAGTCCTTCTTTTGACCCATTTTGCCAAAGGAAATGAAGTTGCCTAATAATTATGCACACCTGATATAGGGTGTTGATGTCATTAGACCACACCCCTTCTCATTACAGAGATGCACATCACCTAATATGCTTAATTGGTAGTAGGCTTTCGAGCCTATACAGCTTGGAGTAAGACAACATGCATAAAGAGGATGATGTGGTCAAAATACTCATTTGCCTAATAATTCTGCATACATTATTATTATTGGTTATTTGTAAAGCACCAACAGATTCTGCAGCACTATAAGCATAGGCGGAATACATGGAAACATTTATAGGGATTTATAGGGATCAGACGGGTAAAGGGTCCTGCCAAGAGTCGCACTGTTGTAGTCAGCTCTAAAGAAGGTGATCTACAAACAGCATGGCTCTTAGACTTGCATGCTAAGGGGGTTCAAGGGGATAGCAATGGAGGAGAGGAAACGGTATAAAGAAAGGTTAGTGTAGGTTGTATGCATCCCTGAACAGTAGAGTCTTTAGGGAGCGCTTTAAGTTTTCAAAACTATGGGAGAGTCTTGTGGAGCGAGGCATAGAGTTCTACAAGATGGGAGCCAGTCTGGAGAAGTCCTATAAATGGGAATGTGAGGAGGTAACAAGAGAGGAGGAGAGTATGAGGTAATGAGCAGAGCAAAGGGGAAGGGAGGGAGAGTATCTGTAAACAAGGTCTAACATATTGGGGGGAGCAGTGCAGTTTAGGGCTTTGTATGTCAGAGTGAGAATTTTGTATTTAATTCTGGAGGCAAGAGGAAGCCAGTGAAGGGATTGGCACAGAGGTGCAGCAGATGAAGAGCGACGTGTAAGGAAGATGAGCCTGGCAGAGGCATTTATTATCGATTGTAAAGGAACTAAGTGGCAGCTAGGGAGACCAGAGAGGACAGAGTTGCAGTAATCGAGGCGGGAAAGGATGAGAGAGTGGATTAAAATCTTAGTTGTGTCTTGTGTAAGGAAATGTCTAATTTTAGAGATGTTTGTATGGTGGAAGTGGCAGGATTTAGCCAAGGACTGAATGTGAGGAGTGAAAGATAGATCTGAGTCAAGTGTGACCCCAAGACATCGGGCATGCGGGGTAGGGGTAATGATGGAGTTGTCGACAGTTATAGAGAGATTGGGGGTGGAGATTTTGGAAGAAGGGGGGAAATAAGGAACTCAGTTTTGGAGAGATTTAGCTTGAGGTAGTGAGAGTACATCCAGAAGAGATGTGAAAAAGACAGTTAGTGACACGGGTTAGCAAGGAAGGAGATAGGTCTGGTGCAGAGAAGTAGATTTGGGTGATATTGGAACCTGTGGGACTTTATAAGGGAACCTAATGATGACGTGTAGATTGAGAAGAGAAGGGGACTAAGGACAGAGCCTTGCGGTACCCCAACAGTAAGTGGTGACGGGGCAGAGGAGGCCCCAGAGAAGGCTACACTAAAGATACGGTTTGACAGGTAGGAAGAGAACCACGAGAGGGCTGTGTCACAAATGCCAAAGGATTGGAGGGTTTGGAGCAAAAGAGGGTGGTCAACAGTATCAAAGGCTGCGGACAGATCAAGGAGGATAAGCAGAGAGAAGTGGCCTTTTGATTTTGCTGTAAGTAGGTTGTTGATAACCTTAACGATTGCTGTCTCTGTGGAGTGATGGGGAGGAAATCCAGATTGCAGTGGGTCGAGGAGGGAGTGCATATACTAACTTTTCGAGAAGCTTTGAGGCAAGAGGGAGTAGGGAAATAGGGTGGTAGTTGGATGGGGAGGTTGGATCATGGAAGTTTTTTTGAGGATAGGTGTGAACAGTGCATGATTCAGAGATGAGGTTAAAAGTGTACTTAGATTACAGCTTTTTTTTATCTGACCTAGCAATTAAAAAAAGTTCCTGGAGGGCTGCAAAGACCTCCTTCCTAGACTCTGTGTTATTTAACACCTCTGACTACAGCCACCATGGCCAATCTTAGCATTTGCAGGGTGGACAGTATTCCTGGAATGCAGGCAAGCACAAGAGGAGCTCCGTGCACTGCTCAGTGATTCCATGGCTGGCTTAGTGTGCTGAACGCTGCCTGACATAATAATATGCAGCATTCAGCACATAAATTATCAGCACCATTACCACAGAGCAGGGAACTTGCCTGCAATCCAGGAATACTGGTCTAACTCCCAGGCTATGGCTGCAGTGACTTCTCAGCCCTCATGCATGCCTCACTGTTTAGGATCTGGGGAAAATACAGTGCGTGAAGGGAAAGTAAGAAACCCAGTAATTTTGCTAAAGACAGTCTACCTTTGTAACGCTCCTACTTCAGCACCATCCCTCTCCACGCAGAAGCCCCATACTGAAGTGCAGGTGCAGTGAAAAAGGATTTTCCTCCTTACCTGATACCCTAAACTACTGCTCTAAATAAATAGCAGTACTTAGCACATCCTACAGATAACCACCACTATTAAATAATTGTGTGCAGAGGCAATTTGGGACTATGGGCTATCAAAGCGTGACAGCGGGACTGACAGCAGAATCCGTGACTGTCCTGCACAAAACGGGACAGTTGGAAGGTATGCATTAGTAGAGATGGTATGAAGCCGGACTGTAGTAAAGTCCTTGCTGTTAAGCAAATTAAAATAAAGTCTTTCTGATGTACACAAGTATTGGGCCTTTTGAATTATATTGGCTAGTTCCTACCAGATTTGTCCTCAGTGTTACACCACATCACTAAATTGTTGAAAAAGGATGTTGCCTGGGTCTGGGGACCACCACAAGAAGAGGCCTTTACATGGGTCAAGTCCATGTTGGGATCTGCCCCGGTGCTGGTGTTCTATGACCCTTCCAGGAAGACTGTGGTTAGTGCTGATGTAAGCAGTTCTGGGTTAGGAGCCGCTCTCCTGCAGTTAAATGAGAATAAACATCAGCCCATCGCTTAATCCTCCTGTACACTGACGGCAGCAGAATTATAATACACCCAAATTGAAAAAGAATGTTCGGCTGCAGTTTGGGCCTGTGAGCGCTTCCAACGCTATCTAGTGGGTCTAGAGAAGATCAGTCTGGAAACGGACCATAAACTATTGGTTCCTCTAATTAATACCTTTGATATTGACAAGACACCCCTAAGATGTCAATGACTTCAGATGAGGCTGCTCAGGTTTAACGTTCAGGCAGTGCATGTGCCGGGGAAACAGCTGGTAGTGGCAGATACACTTTCCAGGCTCCCGCTGGCTGCTGCTGAAGGGTCCTCGACTAAGTCAGATGTAAAAGGGTGTTCAGTTCTAGAATCTAAATCTATCGCTTTGAGGAAGTTAGAGCAGATAAGAAGAGAGACAAGTCTTGACACAGATCTTCAGGAATTTAAAAAATATATAAAGGGAGGTTGGCTCGAAAGCCGGGCAGCCTGGATGTCGTTGAGTTCTTACCAGTCAGTCAGAGAGGGCACAGCTCAAGTCTGCATTGTCATACCTGTCAGCATGTGGCAGGAAATGCTAAGCAGAATTCATGATGGCCACTTGGGCATTACAAAGTGAAAAGAAAGGGCAGCTACGGTGGTGCGGTGACCTGAGTTCAGTACCGACATTGCAGAATATGTTTCAAAATGTGCCTTTTGCCGGGAACGCCAGCCCAGAGGGTCCTTAATTTCCACCCCACTGCCTGCAGGCACTTGGCAGAAGATTACCGCAGATCTGTGTGAACTCTATGGGAAGAAATACTTGGTTTTGATTGACTACTATTCCAGGTTCCATAAGATCGCACCCCTGAGTGAGACTACAAATCTGGCTGTCATCACCCGCATTAAAAGTTTGCCTGGTGGGGCATACCGATGGAGTTAGTGAGTGATAACGGAATGCAGTTTGCATCCATGGAGTTCAGTTCCTTCAGCAGTGAATATGACTTCTTTCATTCTACTTCAAGTTCGCATTACCCGCAGGCCAATGGAATGGCTGAGAGGGCAGTTCAAACCACCAAGTTCATTTTGAAGCAATCAGAGCACTACCAAGCTCTCCTAGCTTATAGGGCGACTCCTATTCAAGCCACGGGTTATAGCCCGGCACAGCTGATGCTAGGACGACAGATCCGCACCACACTACCTTCTGTGGGTGAGTTCAACTCAATTCCCATTCCATGGGAGGAGGTCCTATCAATGGATGAAGAGGCGAAACAGGGCTACCGATTCTTTTACGACAGAAGACACTCTGTGAGGCTTTTGCAGGAGCTGAACGTGGGCCAAAGTGTCATAGTTAAACTGGATGATGAAAAGAAATGCAAGACACCAGCCACTGTAATAGGACGCTCCCTAGAACCAAGGTCATATGTAGTCCTTACTGAGGGAGGGACTGTCACACGATGAAATAGAAGACATCTTCAGCCAGTACCTGAGGGATTGGGAGTGGATGCTTCAGAGCCACAGCCAGTGGGGTCCCCTATCATAAGAGCGGTACCTTCTCCGCAACAAAACCACAATGCGGATAATTCAGTGCCTTCATTGGACTCTCAATTACCTACCACTGCATCAGAAGATAGTGAAATGGAAGGGCTGTGAAACTTCCAACCCACTGCCAAGATTTGCATTGTAGTTATAGCAGTAGAATAATCCCATGGTCACTGTGAACTAGTGTAGTCTACCCCGATGTCCAAGACAGGATTGTATTTATATATATATATATATATATATATATACACACACACACACTATATATATATATATATATATATATATATATATATATATATATATATAGTAAACAATTTCCAGTTCAGCCCACCAATAGACAGCTCGCCTGGGTGCAAAAATACAACATGAAATAAAAAACAATAGAATGCACTCTCAGGACTTTTCGGGGTTCACAACCCCTTCATCAGCATGCAGCATAGTCAAAAACATAATTTATGCTTACCTGATAAATTTATTTCTCTTGTAGTGTGTTCAGTCCACGGGTCATCCATTACTTATGGGATATATTCTCCTTCCCAACAGGAAGTTGCAAGAGGATCACCCAAGCAGAGCTGCTATATAGCTCCTCCCCTCACATGTCATATCCAGTCATTCGACCGAAACAAGACGAGAAAGGAGAAACTATAGGGTGCAGTGGTGACTGGAGTTATAATTTAAAATTTAGAACCTGCCTCAAAAAGACAGGGCGGGCAGTGGACTGAACACACTACAAGAGAAATAAATTTATCAGGTAAGCATAAATTATGTTTTCTCTTGTTAAGTGTGTTCAGTCCACGGGTCATCCATTACTTATGGGATACCAATACCAAAGCTAAAGTACACGGATGATGGGAGGGACAAGGCAGGAACATTAAACAGAAGGAACCACTGCCTGTAGAACCTTTCTCCCAAAAACAGCCTCCGAAGAAGCAAAAGTGTCAAATTTGTAAAATTTGGAAAAATTATGAAGTGAAGACCAAGTTGCAGCCTTGCAAATCTGTTCAACAGAGGCCTCATTCTTAAAGGCCCAGGTGGAAGCCACAGCTCTAGTGGAATGAGCTGTAATTTTTTCAGGAGGCTGCTGTCCAGCAGTCTCATAGGCTAAGCGTATTATGCTACGAAGCCAAAAGGAGAGAGAGGTAGCCGAAGCCTTTTGACCTCTCCTCTGTCCAGAGTAAACGACAAACAGAGAAGAAGTTTGTCGAAAATCTTTAGTTGCCTGTAAGTAGAACTTCAGGGCACGGACCACGTCTAGATTATGCAAAAGACGTTCCTTCTTTGAAGAAGGATTAGGACATAACGATGGAACAACAATCTCTTGATTGATATTCCTGTTAGAAACAACCTTAGGTAAAAACCCAGGTTTAGTACGCAGGACTACCTTGTCTGAATGAAAGATCAGATAAGGAGAATCACAATGTAAGGCAGATAACTCAGAGTCTCTTCGAGCCGAGGAAATAGCCATCAAAAACAGAACTTTCCAAGATAAAAGCTTAATATCAATGGAATGAAGGGGTTCAAACGGAACACCCTGAAGAACTTTAAGAACCAAGTTTAAGCTCCACGGAGGAGCAACAGTTTTAAACACAGGCTTAATCCTAGCCAAAGCCTGACAAAAAGCCTGGACGTCTGGATTCTCTGCCAGACGCTTGTGTAAAAGAATAGACAGAGCAGAGATCTGTCCCTTTAGCGAACTAGCGGATAAGCCCTTTTCTAAACCCTCTTGTAGAAAAGACAATATCCTAGGAATCTTAACCTTACTCCATGAGTAACTCTTGGATTCACACCAATATAAATATTTACGCCATAATATCTTGTGGTAAATTTTTCTGGTAACAGGTTTCCGAGCCTGTATTAATGTATCAATAACCGAATCCGAAAACCCACGCTTTGATAGAATCAAGCGTTCAATTTCAAAGCAGTCAGCCTCAGAGAAATTAGGTTTGGATGGTTGAAAGGACCCTGGATTAGAAGGTCCTGCCTCAGGGGTAGAGACCATGGTGGACAGGATGACATGTCCACTAGGTCTGCATACCAGGTCCTGCGTGGCCACGCAGGCGCTATCAGAATCACCGATGCTCTCTCCGGTTTGATCCTGGCAATCAGTCGAGGTAGCAACGGAAAAGGTGGAAACACATAAGCTATGTTGAAAACCCAAGGGGCTGCTAGTGCATCTACCAGCACCGCACCCGGGTCCCTGTACCTGGATCCGTAACAAGGAAGCTTGGCGTTCTGGCGAGATGCCATGAGATCCAGATCCGGTTTTCCCCAACGACGAATCAGTTGAGCAAATACCTCCGGGTGGAGTTCCCACTCCCCCGGATGAAAGGTCTGTCGACTTAGAAAATCCGCCTCCCAGTTCTCCACGCCTGGGATGTCGATCACTGACAGGTGGCAAGAGTGAGACTCTGCCCAGCGAATTATCTTTGAGACTTCCAACATCGCTAGGGAACTCCTGGTTCCCCCTTGATGATTGATGTAAGCCACAGTCGTGATGTTGTCCGACTGAAATCTGATGAACCTCAGTGTTGCTAACTGAGGCCAAGTTAGAAGAGCATTGAATATTGCTCTTAATTCTAGAATGTTTATCGGGAGGAGTCTCTCCTCCTGAGTCCACGATCCCTGAGCCTTCAGGGAGTTCCAGACTGCTCCCCAGCCTAGTAGGCTGGCATCTGTTGTTACAATCGTCCAATCTGGTCTGCGAAAAGTCATTCCTTTTGTGACAACCACCAGAGAAGAGAATCTCTGGTCTCCTGGTCCAGATTTAGCAAAGGGGACAGATCTGAGTAATCCCTGTTCCATTGACTTAGCATGCATAGTTGCAGCGGTCTAAGATGTAGGCGCGCAAATGGCACTATGTCCATTGCCGCGACCATTAAGCCGATTACTTCCATGCACTGAGCTACTGATGGGCTTGGAATGGAGTAAAGGACACGGCAAGCATTGAGAATCTTTGATAACCTGGACTCCGTCAGGTAAATCTTCATCTCTACAGAATCTATAAGAGTCCCTAGAAAAGGGACCCTTGTGAGTGGTAACAGAGAACTCTTCTCCACGTTCACTTTCCACCCATGCGACCTCAGAAATGCTAGAACTATCTCTGTATGAGACTTTGCATTTTGAAAATTTGACACTTGTATCAGAATGTCGTCTAGGTACGGAGCCACCGCTATGCCTCGTGGTCTTAGTACCGCCAGAAGTGAGCCCAGAACCTTTGTAAAAATTCTCAGGGCCGTAGCCAACCCGAAGGGAAGAGCTACAAACTGGTAATGCCTGTCTAGAAAGGCAAACCTTAGGTACCGATAATGATCTTTGTGAATCGGTATGTGAAGGTAGGCATCCTTTAAGTCCACTGTGGTCATATATTGACCCTCTTGGATCATGGGTAGGATGGTCCGAATGGTTTCCATCTTGAACGACGGAACCCTTAGGAATTTGTTTAAGATCTTTAAGTCTAAGATTGGTCTGAAAGTTCCCTCTTTCTTGGGAACCACAAACAGATTTGAATAAAACCCTTGCCCCTGTTCCGTTCGCAGAACTGGGTGGATCACTCCCATCACTAAGAGGTCTTGTACACATTGTAGAAATGCCTCTTTCTTTACTAGGTTTGTTGATAACCTTGACAGATGAAACCTCCCTTGTGGAGGAGAAGTTTTGAAATCCAGAAGGTATCCCTGAGATATAATCTCCAACGTCCAGGGATCCTGTACATCTCTTGCCCAAGCCTGGAAAGGGGGCCCTGTCTTCATGCTGTCTTAGGGGCGGAAGTAGGCTTTCTGGCCTGCTTGCCCTTGTTCCATGACTGGTTGCCTTTCCAACCCTGTCTGTAACGAGCAGTAGTTCCTTCCTGTTTTGGAGCAGAGGAAGTTGATGCTGCTCCTGCCTTGAAATTACGAAAGGCACGAAAATTAGACTGTTTGGCCTTTGATTTGGCCCTGTCCTGAGGAAGGGTGTGGCCCTTACCTCCAGTAATGTCAGCAATAATTTCCTTCAAGCCGGGCCCGAATAAGGTCTGCCCTTTGAAAGGAATGTTTAGAAGTTTAGACTTAGAAGTTACATCTGCTGACCAGGATTTAAGCCATAGCGCTCTGCGCGCCTGTATGGCGAATCCGGAATTCTTAGCCGTAAATGCACTACGGCATCCGAAACAAACGCATTAGCCAGCTTAAGGGTTCTAATCTTGCTCAAAGATTCATCCAATGGTGCTGTGTGTATTGCCTCTTCCAGAGACTCAAACCAGAATGCCGCTGCAGCAGTGACAGGCGCAATGCATGCAAGAGGCTGTAATATAAAACCTTGTTGAACAAACATTTTCTTAAGGTAACCCTCTAATTTTTTATCCATTGGATCTGAGAAAGCACAGCTATCCTCCACCGGGATAGTGGTACGCTTGGCTAAAGTAGAAACTGCTCCCTCCACCTTAGGGACCGTCTGCCATAAGTCTCGTGTGGTGGCGTCTATAGGGAACATTTTTCTAAATATCGGAGGAGGGGAAAAAGGCACACCGGGTCTATCCCACTCCTTGCTAATAATCTCTGTAAGCCTCTTTGGTATAGGAAAAACGTCAGTACACACCGGTACCGCATAGTATTTATCCAGCCTACATAATTTCTCTGGGATTGCCACCGTGTCACAATCATTCAGAGCCGCTAACACCTCCCCTAGCAACACGCGGAGGTTCTCAAGCTTAAATTTAAAATTTTAAATTTCTGAATCCGGTCTCCCCGAATCAGAACCGTCACCCACAGAATGAAGCTCTCCGTCCTCATGTTCTGCAAATTGTGACGCAGTATCAGACATGGCTCTCGTGTCATCGGCGCGCTCTGTCCTTAACCCAGAGCTGTCGCGCTTGCCTCTTAACTCGGGCATATTTTATAATACTTCTTTCATAACATTAGCCATATCATGTAAAGTGATTTGTAAGGGCCTTGATGTACTTGGCGCCTCAATCTTACGCACCTCCCGAGCGGGAGACGAAGGTACTGACACGTGAGGAGAGTTAGACGGCATAACTTCCCCCTCGTTGTCTGGTGATAATTTCTTTATCGGTACAGATTGACTTTTATTCAAAGTAATATCAATACAATTGGTACACATATTTCTATTGGGCTCCACATCGGCTTTTAAACATAATGAACAAGCAAATTCCTCTGTATCAGACATGTTTAAACAGACTAGCAATGAAGCTAGCAAGCTTGGAAATTACTTCAATAAGTTTACAAGCAATATAAAAAACGCTGCAGCGCTTTTTTAAAAAAAACACAATTGAATAACAAAGAACTAGTTCAGTTATAGTCAACAATTCTTTAAATGTATTAATTAGCAGAGGATTGCACCAATTAGCAAAAGGATGATTAACCCCTCAGTACCCAAAAAACGGATATCAAATTAAGATTTAACACTTTTATCACAGTCAAACACACTGTCACAGGTCTGCTGTGACTGATTACCTCCCTCAAAAACGAATTTTGAAGATCCCTGAGCTCTCTGGAGACGTCCTGGATCAAAGAGGAAGAAGCAGGAAGACTGTGCTAGAATTTTAACTACGCAACAAGGCGCTAAAAAAGGTCCCTCCCACCCCTATTACAACAGTGGGAGACCTGATATAACGTTTCTATGCAGAAATATACGTTAGCCGTGTGGAAAAAAATCATGCCCAAAAAGATTTATCACCAAAGTACCTCACAAAACGATTAACATGCCAGTAAACGTTTTAAAAAACAACATTTCAGATGCTGTGTAAAGTTATTACTAAGCCTGCTACCAGTCGCTTCTACTGCAGTTAAGGTTCACACATTATATCAGTATTAACAGTATTTTTTCAGTCAAATTCTAGTCCCTAGAATATAACTCTACTGTGCATACATTTATCAGCCTGATACCAGTCACTACTACTGCATTTAAGGCTGTACTTACATCATACGGGTAACAGCAGTGTTTTCTTAGTCAATTCCATTCCCAGAAAATATTGTACTGCACATACCTCATTTGCGGGAGACCCCGCATGCTATTCCCATTTTCTGAAGTTACCCCACTCCTCAGAATGTCGAGAACAGCCAGTGGATCTTAGTTACGCCTGCTAAGATCATAGAAAACGCAGGCAGTTTCTTCTTCCAAATACTGCCTGAGATAGAAAAACAGCACACTCCGGTGCCATTTAAAATAACAAACTTTTGATTGAAGAATAATTAAGTAAAAACTCCAGCTCCTCTTGCGACCTCCTTCTTTGTTGAGGGTTGCAAGAGAATGACTGGATATGACATGTGAGGGGAGGAGCTATATAGCAGCTCTGCTTGGGTGATCCTCTTGCAACTTCCTGTTGGGAATGAGAATATATCCCATAAGTAATGGATGACCCGTGGACTGAACACACTTAACAAGAGAAATACAACTCATTTATAGTGTTTCATACAAATTAAATCACACCAACCTTAGTGCCTCTCCAAAAAAGTGCGCCAATACTTCGAGATTGGAACGCATCTTGCGTTCCACAGTGCTATCCGAAACCGGAAGTTCCCATACATCACTTCCGGTTTTCGGTTACAGTGTATAATCGTAAATTTTTCAATCTATATATATAACATCCTTAATGTGGCATAAGTATTTACAAATAATCAAACAAGACAAACACACAAGTGTGTGGAACATTGCCACATATATTCGAAATTATGTCAAGTAAATGTGTTAATGTGTGTGTGCGTTTGGTTGTCATAGTGACAGTAACCAAGGTGATTGTATACAACAGTGACTACCCGTGGGCATCATTACTTATATTAAGTTTAAAACAAAATGCATCAATATCAACATGATGGAAAGAAGATTTTCTTAGTGTGCACAACAGCATTAATTCATGCTGAATATGCTCATTATTAAAATAACAATTGGACTATGTATCAGTGCATGGAGTTGGATTTTCCTTATAAGGAACATATGGAATGCTGCAGATCTGGATAGATCATAAAATGCATTTACAGAGGATAACTTCAATGTTATGTGAGGATAACTTAAACCAACAGCCAGTTATAATAAATTGATATGCAAATAGGTGTATATAATAAAATGAATCTATGGGATGTTATAAGGCTGAATGAATTATAGGCTGCACATATAGGGCATCACATCATATTCGTATATGGTAGATGTAACCATCAGCCTGTTATGGCATACATAAGCCCAAATAAGTATGCATGTAAGAATATAGTGGCTGAGAAGATATACAAGATCAGATGCCATGTATTATGTTTATGACCACAGAAAGAGCAACCAATACGCCAATATGGCAAGATAGACAAAATGATACTAATAAGGACATATATCTTATATGCATTGTCCTAATATTAGAAATCTCTCCAAGTGGGTATCGTAGTGATCATGTCTGTAATGAGATTAATGGTGCATGTTTGAACTATGGGTAATTGCACAGGACAGACCAGGCTTCCACGGAGTAGAGGGAGACAGAAGTCACCCCTACACCGTGTCGCTAGTTACTCATCCACTCCCCCTGAGTAAGGGGGAGACGAAATGTGTAACAAAAACGGAGCCACAATGTCCACCTGACATACCCCAAGTATGTGGCACCTTAATTATTGATCACAAAAGGCTCTTAAAGTCCGGCATGGTGTTCAGGCCGCCTGGTTGTATCGTGCCCTATCTGAACACTGTAACCGAAAACCGGAAGTGATGTATGGGAACTTCCGGTTTCGGATAGCACTGTGGAACTCTCGAAGTATTGGCGCACTTTTTTGGAGAGGCACTATGGCCTAGATTTAGAGTTCGGCGGTAGCCGTCAAAACCAGCGTTAGAGGCTCCTAACGCTGGTTTTGGCCGCCCGCTGGTATTTGGAGTCAGTGATTAAAGGGTCTAACGCTCACTTTTCAGCCGCGACTTTTCCATACCGCAGATCCCCCTACGCCATTTGCGTAGCCTATCTTTTCAATGGGATCTTCCTAACGCCGGTATTTAGAGTCGTTTCTGCAGTGAGCGTTAGAGCTCTAACGACAAGATTCCAGCCGCCTGAAAATAGCAGGAGTTAAGAGCTTTCTGGCTAACGCCGGTTTATAAAGCTCTTAACTACTGTACCCTAAAGTACACTAACACCCATAAACTACCTATGTACCCCTAAACCGAGGTCCCCCCACATCGCCGACACTCGATTAAAATTTTTAACCCCTAATCTGCCGACCGCCACCTACGTTATACTTATGTACCCCTAATCTGCTGCCCCTAACACCGCCGACCCCTGTATTATATCTATTAACCCCTAACTTGCCCCCCACAACGTCGCCGCAAGCTACTTAAAATAATTAACCCCTAATCTTCCGACCGCAAATCGCCGCCACCTACGTTATCCCTATGTACCCCTAATCTGCTACCCCTAACATCGCCGACCCCTATGTTATATTTATTAACCCCTAATCTGCCCCCCTCAACGTCGCCGACACCTACCTACACTTATTAACCCCTAATCTGCCGAGCGGACCTGAGCGCTACTATAATAAAGTTATTAACCCCTAATCCGCCTCACTAACCCTATCATAAATAGTATTAACCCCTAATCTGCCCTCCCTAACATCGCCGACACCTACCTTCAATTATTAACCCCTAATCTGCCGACCGGAGCTCACCGCTATTCTAATAAATGTATTAACCCCTAAAGCTAAGTCTAACCCTAACACTAACACCCCCCTAAGTTAAATATAATTTTTATCTAACGAAATAAATTAACTCTTATTAAATAAATGATTCCTATTTAAAGCTAAATACTTACCTGTAAAATAAATCCTAATATAGCTACAATATAAATTATAATTATATTATAGCTATTTTAGGATTAATATTTATTTTACAGGCAACTTTGTAATTATTTTAACCAGGTACAATAGCTATTAAATAGTTAAGAACTATTTAATAGTTACCTAGTTAAAATAATAACAAATTTACCTGTAAAATAAATCCTAACCTAAGATATAATTAAACCTAACACTACCCTATCAATAAAATAATTAAATAAACTACCTACAATTACCTACAATTAACCTAACACTACACTATCAATAAATTAATTAAACACAATTGCTACAAATAAATACAATTAAATAAACTATCTAAAGTACAAAAAATAAAAAAGAACTAAGTTACAGAAAATAATAAAATATTTACAAACATAAGAAAAATATTACAACAATTTTAAACTAATTACACCTACTCTAAGCCCCCTAATAAAATAACAAAGCCCCCCAAAATAAAAAATTCCCTACCCTATTCTAAAATACAAATATTACAAGCTCTTTTACCTTACCAGCCCTGAACAGGGCCCTTTGCGGGGCATGCCCCAAGAATTTCAGCTCTTTTGCCTGTAAAAAAAAACATACAATACCCCCCCCCAACATTACAACCCACCACCCACATACCCCTAATCTAACCCAAACCCCCCTTAAATAAACCTAACACTACCCCCCTGATGATCTTCCTACCTTGTCTTCACCATGCCAGGTTCACCGATCCGTCCTGGCTCCAAGATCTTCATCCAACCCAAGCGGGGGCTAGACATCCACTGAAGAAGTCCAGAAGAGGGTCCAAAGTCTTCCTCCTATCCGGCAAGAAGAGGACATCCGGACCGGCAAACATCTTCTCCAAGCGGCATCTTCTATCTTCTTCCATCCGATGACGACCGGCTCCATCTTGAAGACCTCCAGCGCGGATCCATCCTCTTCTTCCGACGACTAGACGACGAATGACGGTTCCTTTAAGGGACGTCATCCAAGATGGCGTCCCTCGAATTCCGATTGGCTGATAGGATTCTATCAGCCAATCGGAATTAAGGTAGGAATTTTCTGATTGGCTGATGGAATCAGCCAATCAGAATATAGTTCAATCCGATTGGCTGATCCAATCAGCCAATCAGATTGAGCTCGCATTCTATTGGCTGATCGGAACAGCCAATAGAATGCGAGCTCAATCTGATTGGCTGATTGGATCAGCCAATCGGATTGAACTATATTCTGATTGGCTGATTCCATCAGCCAATCAGAAAATTCCTACCTTAATTCCGATTGGCTGATAGAATCCTATCAGCCAATCGGAATTCGAGGGACGCCATCTTGGATGACGTCCCTTAAAGGAACCGTCATTCGTCGTCTAGTCGTCGGAAGAAGAGGATGGATCCGCGCTGGAGGTCTTCAAGATGGAGCCGGTCGTCATCGGATGGAAGAAGATAGAAGATGCCGCTTGGAGAAGATGTTTGCCGGTCCGGATGTCCTCTTCTTGCCAGATAGGAGGAAGACTTTGGACCCTCTTCTGGACTTCTTCAGTGGATGTCTAGCCCCCGCTTGGGTTGGATGAAGATCTTGGAGCCAGGACGGATCGGTGAACCTGGCATGGTGAAGACAAGGTAGGAAGATCATCAGGGGGGT
The DNA here is from genome assembly GCF_027579735.1 of Bombina bombina. Classification (NCBI taxonomy): domain Eukaryota; kingdom Metazoa; phylum Chordata; class Amphibia; order Anura; family Bombinatoridae; genus Bombina; species Bombina bombina. Next base: position 530,493,698 of record NC_069500.1, on the reverse strand, counting down.
AGTGTTAGGTTTATTTAAGGGGGGTTTGGGTTAGATTAGGGGTATGTGGGTGGTGGGTTGTAATGTTGGGGGGGGGGGTATTGTATGTTTTTTTTTACAGGCAAAAGAGCTGAAATTCTTGGGGCATGCCCCGCAAAGGGCCCTGTTCAGGGCTGGTAAGGTAAAAGAGCTTGTAATATTTGTATTTTAGAATAGGGTAGGGAATTTTTTATTTTGGGGGGCTTTGTTATTTTATTAGGGGGCTTAGAGTAGGTGTAATTAGTTTAAAATTGTTGTAATATTTTTCTTATGTTTGTAAATATTTTATTATTTTCTGTAACTTAGTTCTTTTTTATTTTTTGTACTTTAGATAGTTTATTTAATTGTATTTATTTGTAGCAATTGTGTTTAATTAATTTATTGATAGTGTAGTGTTAGGTTAATTGTAGGTAATTGTAGGTAGTTTATTTAATTATTTTATTGATAGGGTAGTGTTAGGTTTAATTATATCTTAGGTTAGGATTTATTTTACAGGTAAATTTGTTATTATTTTAACTAGGTAACTATTAAATAGTTCTTAACTATTTAATAGCTATTGTACCTGGTTAAAATAATTACAAAGTTGCCTGTAAAATAAATATTAATCCTAAAATAGCTATAATATAATTATAATTTATATTGTAGCTATATTAGGATTTATTTTACAGGTAAGTATTTAGCTTTAAATAGGAATCATTTATTTAATAAAAGTTAATTTATTTCGTTAGATAAAAATTATATTTAACTTAGGGGGGTGTTAGTGTTAGGGTTAGACTTAGCTTTAGGGGTTAATACATTTATTAGAATAGCGGTGAGCTCCGGTCGGCAGATTAGGGGTTAATAATTGAAGGTAGGTGTCGGCGATGTTAGGGAGGGCAGATTAGGGGTTAATACTATTTATGATAGGGTTAGTGAGGCGGATTAGGGGTTAATAACTTTATTATAGTAGCGCTCAGGTCCGCTCGGCAGATTAGGGGTTAATAAGTGTAGGCAGGTGTCGGCGACGTTGTGGGGGGCAGATTAGGGGTTAATAAATATAACATAGGGGTCGGCGATGTTAGGGCAGCAGATTAGGGGTACATAGGGATAACGTAGGTGGCGGCGGTTTACGGAGCGGCAGATTAGGGGTTAAAAGTGTAATGCAGGGGTCAGCGATAGCGGGGGCGGCAGATTAGGGGTTAATAAGTGTAAGGTTAGGGGTGTTTAGACTCGGGGTACATGTTAGAGTGTTAGGTGCAGACGTAGGAAGTGTTTCCCCATAGGAAACAATGGGGCTGCGTTAAGAGCTAAACGCTGCTTTTTTGCAGGTGTTAGGTTTTTTTTCAGCTCAAACAGCCCCATTGTTTCCTATGGGAGAATCGTGCACGAGCACGTTTTTGAGGCCGGCCGCGTCCGTAAGCAACTCTGGTATCGAGAGTTGCATTTGCGGTAAATATGCTCTACGCTCCTTTTTTGGAGCCTAACGCAGCATTTGTTTGAACTCTCGATACCAGAGTTAAATTTATGGTGCGGCCAGAAAAAAACCCGCGGAGCGTTAACAGCCCTTTTACCGCCGAACTCCAAATCTAGGCCTATGGTTGGTGTGATTTAATTTGTATGAAACACTATAAATGAGTTGTATTTTGACTATGCTGCATGCTGATGAAGGGGTTGTGAACCCCGAAAACGTTCCATTAAATTTTTTTTTTTTTAAAAAGTCCTGAGAGTGCATTCTATCGTTTTATATATATATATATATATATATATATATATATATATATATATATATATATATATATATATGTGTGTGTGTGTTTGTGTGTGTTCTTCTATATATTGTTATCTGTTGTATTCAGAAAAAAAATGTGTGTTTTGTTCTTTGAAAAGGGGGGAGATGTGATGAGAGCGTGGGTGTAATGTCACAGAAAGTGGGCATGGCTTAGTGCCAGTATAACCTGTGACACAGATACTAAATTGTATTGTATTGTGCAGTCTGTTAATCCAATGTTCTGCAATAAAATTGAGTTGTACATATCGTACTGTGTCCTGCATCTCATGACAGTAGTTATATAATCTAGTTGCTCTCCCTCTGCCATCTTTTAAATAAAAAAGATCAAACAGATGTGTATGTGGTTAAAAGCTTTTGACTTACCCTGTGTGTGTGTGTGTATATATATATATATATATGTGTGTGTATATATATATATATATATATATATATATATATACACACACACACACATACTGTATGTACGCTTCCAACTTTTTGGCAACAGATTGATGAAAGTCCTTTCCTGTTCCAGCATGTCTGTGCCCCTTTGCACAAAGTGAGGTCCATGAAGACATGGTTTGAAGTGTTTGGTGTAGAGGAACTAAGGTAGCCTGCAAATAGCCCTGACCTCAACCCCACTGAGCACCTTTTGGAAGAATTGGAATGATGATTGTGAACCTTCTTGTTTAACATCAGTACCTGACCTCACAAATGCTCTTTTTGGTGTATGGGCACAAATTCCCTCAGACACACCCTCCTAGGAAGGGGGGGGGGGGGCAACTCCATATTAATGCCCATGGTTACAGAAGGGGATGTCCAAAAAGCTCATGTAGGTGTGATGGTCAGGTGTCCACATATTTTTGGCCATAGTGTGTATAAATAGATTGACAGACAGATATATTTTATATGCTTGTTTATGTGCAATTAATTGTCTGTGTGTGTTTTTTGTTGTTTTTATTAAATAAATACTCTTTATTGAAATATAAAAAGAAAGATAAGTAAAACAAAGCAACAGTCTTTCCTGGCTGGAAATACATAGAACAAGGTTAATGTAACAAGAGAACCCTTAGATTACTGGACAATGCCACCAAATACGATGGCTCTCGATCATTCAACAAGCTTAGCAATAAAACTAAAGGGACATTAAACTGCACAACTACAGTAGTTTAGTTACTACTCACCATGGTATTGTTTTTCCTCTTGTGTCTGCAGCTCTCTTTAAAACTGTTCTCTTATTCAACGTGCTAGTTAGTGAAGCTATGCATCGTCACACTTGGTGCCGCCATCTTGGAATAATTATTATTTTTGTTTATTTATAAAGTGCCAACATATTATGCAGTGCTGTAACATTAAGTATACAGTTATGGAGTACAATAATAGAAAATATATAAATAAATCACAAGTATACAGTTATGGAGTACAATAATCAGAATACGGGTTAAGGACCCTGCCCTTTAATCAATTTAAGCTATAAACCATCTTTACATAAAGTGATCAACAGGACAGGTAACTTGTGAGCTTACATTCTAAAGGAAGTACATGAGGAAGTTGAGGGAGAGAGAAACATGAGTAGTAGAGACAGTGTAAAGAAAGTTGTATGCATTCTTGAACAGATATGTTTAAAAGGAATACTTGAAGTTATTGAGACTAGAGACAAGTATGACTGAGCGAGGCAATAAGTTCTATATGATAGGTGCAGTTCTAGATGTGAATGTGAGGAAGTACTGAGAAATGAGGTGAGAAGTAGGTCTTGGGCAGAGTGGAGGGAGCAGGTTGGGGAGAATTTGCAGACAAGGGTAGAGATATAGGAGGGTGCAGTGTTGGTAAGGGCTTTGTATGTTAGGGTCAAAAATTTTAATTTTATTTTTGAGGCTAAAGGAAGCCAGTGGAGGTGTTGGCAAAGACTTGCAGCAGATGTGGAGAGATGCATAAGGAAAATTAGCCTGACAGAGGCATTCATGATGGTTTCCATCAGGGACTGCGGTAGCTTAGGAGACCAGAAAAGACAGAGTTGCAGTAGTCAAGGCGGGAAATGATAAGGGAGTGGATAAGAATCTTAGTTGTGTCTTAAATGAGGAAGTGACACATTTTAGAGATACATTTTTATGGTGGAAGCGGCAGGAGTTAGCTAAGGACTTAATGTAGGGAGCAAAATAAAATTCTGAGTCGGGTATGACCCCAAGTGGAAATGTCTGGTTCAGAAAGGTAGATTTGGGTGTCGTCAGCATAAAGATGATACTGAAACCCACAGAACTTGATGAGTGAGCCTATAGATGATGTTTAGACTGAGAAAAGAAGGGGAACTAGAACTGAGCCTTGACATACCCCAACAGAGAGGGATTGAGGGGAGGAGAAAGAGCTAGAGAAGGATATACTAAACATACGGTTAGAAAAGTAGAAAGAGAGCCACAGTAGAAGTGTGTCACAAATACCCAAGGAATGAAGGGTCTGGAGCAGCAATAGATAGTCAAGAACTGCAGAGAGGTCTAAAAGGGTTAGCATGGAGTAAAGACCTTCAGACTTGGCAGTTGTAAAGGAATAGGATCAAGGGGACAGGTAATAAGATGGGAAGATGAAAGGAAAGAAGAATAGAAACCTCCTCCTCTGTAACAGGCGTGAATGTGCACACTGTGAGAGAAGTTGTAGACATTCACAAATTAGTGATATGGTTGTCTTCTTGACAAGCCTTATTGTTTTCTTCACTTTAGAGTGCACAATAGCGCTGTACATTTTTGCAGTGGGTATTTTGCTCTTTATTATTCCTGAGGCCTTTTTATATTTGTTATGTAACTTTTAAACTGTGTAAACAACTACAGATATATAATGCTTCTGTTTTCTGTTGTGTAAGCTAACCCAATATGCAAAGCACAGCTGTCAAAAGACAGTAGCATCCCTATTCTGTAAAAACACACTGCTTCTATCACAGGATGCACAAATACACACACTACAAGATGGCTGCCTATTCTAATGATGCAGTGTTTTACCAACAGGCTTCTGTAATGGGTTAAAATAGGAGAATGTCTTTAAAGAGAGCTACAGGAGGAAAAACAGAAGCATGGGGAGTAACCAGGTGTTGTATGACCCTTTAAGAGTTGGATAAGGACATGACTGATTAAAGTGCTACCGTGATAGAATTTTACATTCAACACATACAGAGTAATGAAGTGAAGAGTCTGTTTACAAAAACATAATTTATGTAAGAACTTACCTGATAAATTCATTTCTTTCATATTAGCAAGAGTCCATGAGCTAGTGACGTATGGGATATACATTCCTACCAGGAGGGGCAAAGTTTCCCAAACCTTAAAATGCCTATAAATACACCCCTCACCACACCCACAATTCAGTTTAACGAATAGCCAAGAAGTGGGGTGATAAGAAAGGAGCGAAAGCATCAAAAATAAGGAATTGGAATAATTGTGCTTTATACAAAAAAATCATAACCACCACAAAAAGGGTGGGCCTCATGGACTCTTGCTAATATGAAAGAAATGAATTTATCAGGTAAGTTCTTACATAAATTATGTTTTCTTTCATGTAATTAGCAAGAGTCCATGAGCTAGTGACATATGGGATAGCAGATACCCAAGATGTGGAACTTCCACGCAAGAGTCACTAGAGAGGGAGGGAAAAAATAAAGACAGCCAATTCCGCTGAAAAATTAATCCACAACCCAAATCAAAAGTTTCAATTTTTATAATGAAAAAAGCTGAAATTATAAGCAGAAGAATCAAAACTGAAACAACTGCCTGAAGTACTATTCTACCAAAAACTGCTTCTGAAGAAGAGAAAACACCAAAATGGTAGAATTTAGTAAAAGTATGCACAGAAGACCAGGTCGTTGCTTTGCAAATCTGATCAACAGAAGCTTCATTCTTAAAAGTCCAGGAAGTAGAAACTGACCTAGTAGAATAAGCCGTAATCCTTTGAGACGGGGATTAACCCGACTCCAAATAAGCATGATGAATCAAAAGCTTAAACCAAGATGCCAAAGAAATGGCAGAAGCCTTCTGACCTTTCCTAAAACCAGAAAAGATAACAAATAGACTAGAAGTCTTTTTGAAATCTGAGTAGCTTCAACATAATATTTCAAAACTCTTACCACATCCAAAGAATGTAAGAATCTTTCCAAAGAATTCTTAGGAAAGGGACAATAATTCCTCTACTAAAGTTGTTAGAATTCACAACTAAGGTAAAAATTGAAATGAAGACAGCAAAACCACCTTATCCTGATGAAAAATCAGGAAAAGGAGACTCACAAGAAAGAACAGATAATTCAAAAACTGTTCTAGCTGAAGAGATGTCTAAAAGGAACAATACTTTCCATGAAAGTAATTTTAATGTCCAAAGAAAGCATATGCTCAAACGGAAGAGCCTGTAAGGCCCTCAGAACCAAATTAAGACTCCAAGGAGGAGAAATTGGCTTAATGACAGGCTTGATACGAACCAAAGCCTGAACAAAACAATGAATAACAGAAAGATTAGCAAATTTTTCTGTGAAAACAGCACAGAAAAAGCAGAGATGTGTCCTTTCAAAGAACTTGCAGACAAAAACCCTTAACCAAACCATCCAGAAGAAACTATAAAATCCTAGGAATTCTAAAAGAATGCCAAGAGAATTTATGAGAAGAGCATCATGAGATGTAAATCTTCCAAACTTGATAATAAATCTTACTAGACACAGATTTACGAGCCTGCAACATAGTATTAATCACTGAGTCAGGGAAACTTCTATGACTAAGTACTAAGCGTTAAATTTCCATACCATCAAATTAATAATTTGAGTTCCTAATGGAAAAAACGAATGTTAAGATATAAGGTCTGGCCTTAATGGAAGTGACCAAGATTGTCAACTGGACATCCGAACAAGAACCATATACCAAAACCTGTGTGGCCATGCTGGAGCCACCAGCAACACAAAAGATTGCTCCCTGATGATTTTGAAAATCACTCTAAAAAGAAGAACCAGAGGCGAAAAAATATAGGCAGATTGAAAACTCCAAGGAAGTGTCAATGCATACACTGCTTCCGCCTGAGGATCCCTGGACCTGAATAGGCCCCTGGGAAGTTCCTTGTTTAGATGAGATGCCATCAGATCTATTTCTGGAAGCCCTCACATCTGAACAATTTGAAAAAAACACATCTGGGTAAAGAGACCATTCTCCCGGATGTAAAGCTTGATAAACAGAGATAATCCGCTTCCCAATTGTCTATACCTGGGAAATGGACCGCAGAAATTAGACAAGAGCTGGATTTAGCCCAAGCAAGTATCCGAGATACTTCTTTCACAGCCTAAGGACTGAGAGTCCCACCCTGATGATTGACATACTCCACAGTTGTGACATTGTCTGTCTGAAAAACAATAAACGTCTCTTTCTTCAAAAAGAAGCCAAAACTGAAGAACTCTGAGAAATGCACGGAGTTCCAAAATATCGAATGGTAATCTCGCCTCCTGAGATTTCCAAACCCCTTGTGCTGACAGAGATCCACAGACAGCCTCCCAACCTAAAACACTTGCGTCTGTAGTGATCATGGTCCAGGTTGAATGAACCGAAGAGACCCGTAGAACTATATGATGGTGATGTAACCACCAAGTCAAAGATAGTTGAACATTGGGATTCAAAGATATAAAAAGTGATATCCTAGAAACCCTGCACCATTAATTCAGCATACAAAAACTGGAAAGGTTTCCTATGAAAATGAGCAAAGGGAATCGAATCCAATGCTGCAGCCATGACACCTAAAACTTTCATGCATATAGCAACTGAAGGAAATAATAGAGACTGAAGGTTCCGACAAACGGAACCCAATAAAATTGTCACTTGTCTGTTAGAGACAAAGACATTGACACAATCTATCTGGAAACCTAAAAAAGGTGACCCTTGTCTGAGGAATCAAAGAGCTTTTGATAAAAAAGATCCTCTAACCATGTCTTGAAGAAACAACAAAAGTTGAATCGTATGAGATTCTGCAGAACGAAAAGACTGAGCCAGTACCACAAGACCATCCAAATAAGGAAACACTGAGAACCTTGAAAGGATTCTTAGAACTGTCGCTAGACCAGAAGAAAAAGCAACAAATTGGTAATGCTTTGTCAAAAAAAGAGAATCTCAGAAAATGAAAATAATCTGAATGAAAACAGAAAATGAAGATATGCATCTATTGTAAGCAAATAATGCTCTCACTAACCAAAAGGCAGACTAGACCATATAAACACCATTCTAAAAGATGGTACACTTATGACAATTCAAAAAGATTTTCTATCTTTGGGACAATGAATAGTTTTGAATAAAAACCCCAAACCCTGTTCCTAAAATGGAACTGGTATACATACCCCAGAAAACTCCAGGTCTGAGCAGCACCTTGGGCCCCAACGGGTGACCAGCCGCGCTTCACAAGTACCCAATACATACAGGTCTGAAACACACTTCAGGAAAGTGTGAGCCTTACTGGAATAGCTGGAATATGTTAGAGAAAAAAAGACTTCTCACAGGCGGTTTTACTCTGAATCCTATTCTGTACCCAAATCTAAGAAGTTTGGACCGAATTGAACCAAACAATCTTTAAAAAGTCTTAACCTGCCCCTTACCAGCTAAGCTGGAATAAGAACCGCACCTACATGCAAATTTGGGGAGCTGACTTTGATATTTAAAATGACTTAAATTGAATGAAGAAAACTTCCAATTATAAACATGTTACTTGGGGAAGAAATAGGATTCCGTTCCTTAGTAAGAACAAAAACTAATATAAGCTTAAGATTTAGTCTTAGAGCTCAATCTTGAAGCCCAGAGTAACAGTAGAAGAATTGAATCCAATTATGAACCAAATAATTGATTACCTTGGAAAAAAAGAAATATGGAATTTAGAAATCAAATTAGCATTCCAAGATTGAAGTCACAAAGTTCTTCTAGCTAAAATAGCTAAAGACATAGATTAAACCTCATTTGTGAAAATATCAAAAAATGACAACACAAATGAAATTATTAGCATGTTGATCAATTTAACAATGCTAAACAAATCATAATCCGATACTTGTTGCACTAAAGTATCCAACCAGAAAGTTGAAGCAGTTGCAACATCAGAGTTTCCCATCTGAAGGAAAAAAATAAATACTATTTGCTATAGGAATAGTAGTATGTTAAGCAAGAGTAGAGATAGCCCCATTAACTTGGGGAATCTTTCCTCAAAACTTAAAACTAACTGCCGGCAAATGATACAATTTAAAAACCTTAAAGAAGGAATAAAAAGAAATTCCCGGCCTAGTATCAGGAACTTGAGAAAACCTCTGAAAAAAACACAGAAGGTTAATAAGCAGAATTTAAATGTTAGCTAGTCTTAATCAAAAGAACTAGATACTTTAATATCCAAAATAATCAACACCTTTTCAATAAAGAACGAATGTACTCTATTTAAAAATAAAAAAGTAGATTTGTTAGTGTCAATATCTGATGAAGAATATTCTGAATGAGAAAAAACACCATCAGAGAAGGATAATTCAGTATGTTGTTGGTCATTTGAAACTTCATCAACTAAATGAGAAGTTTAAAAAAGACCTAAAAATTTTATTAGAAGGCGGGATGGCAGACAAAGCCTTTAGAATAGAATCAGAAAAATATTCTTATAAATTCCTAAATATATCTTGTACATAAGATGTAAAAAGAATAGCAATAGATAATGCCTAAATACTAATGGACTCTGCATGTAAAAGTTTATCAAAATAACTTATTACAAACCATAGCTAAAGATAAACATTCATAACATTAAAATAAATGAACTTAGCTTTGATAGGACTGATATCAGTCATCAGGCATCCCTCAGTATTTTCTGATACAGGAACAGTTTTTGGAATATCTTGCAATATGTAATAGAAAAAACAACATATAAAGCAAAATTATCAAATTCCTTAAATGACAGTTTCAGGAATGGGAAAAAATGAAAATGAAACAAGCTTCTAGAAAACCAGAAGCAACTGAAAAGTGAGACTGAAATAATGTGAAAAAAACTGGCGCCAAGTATGACGTCCACACATTTTTGCGCCAAGAATGACGCCCATATTTTTTGGCGCCAAAAAAACGTCCGCAATACACATACGTCAAAAATGACGCAATTACGTGAAAACTTCCAGAGCCAACTATGATGCCGGAAATGACGAAATTTTTGCACCAAAAAAGTATTGCGCCAAGAATGACGCAATAAATAGAAGCATTTTCTGCACCCGCGAGCCTAACAGCCCGCAATTTTGAAAAAAAGTCAATTGAAAATTTTTAAGGTAAGAAAAAATAAAATTTATATGCATTTTCCCAAATAATGAAACTGACAGTCTGAATGAAGGAATACTGATTATCCTGAATCATGGCAAATATAAGTTTAAACACATATATTTAGAACTTTACATATAAAGTGCCCAACCATAGCTTTGAGTGTCATAAATAGAAATAAGATTTACTCACCCTAAGACACTCATCTGCATATAGTAGATAGCCAAACCAGTACTGAAACGAAAATCAGTAGAGGTAATGGTATATAAGAGTATATCGTCGATCTGAAATGGGAGGTAGGAGAAGAAATCTCTACGACCGATAACAGAGAACCTATGAAATAGATCCCCTAGAGGAAGACCATGGTATTCAAATAGGCAATACTCTCTTCACATCCCTCTGACATTCACTGCACTCTGAGAGGAAAACCGGGCTTCAGCCTGCTGCGAAGCGCATATCAACGTAGAATCTAGCACAAACTTACTTCACCACCTCCATGGGAGGCAATGTTTGTAAAACTGAATTGTGGGTGTGGTGAGGGGTGTATTTATAGGCATTTTAAGGTTTGGGAAACTTTGCCCCTCCTGGTAGGAATGTATATCCCATACGTCACTAGCTCATGGACTCTTGCTAATTACATGAAAGAAAAGAAGTTAGTAACCAGGTAGTCAGCAGAAATAAAGAAACATGACAAAAGGTCAGGCATAAAATATAGTTCAGGATAGCATGCAGTGCATCCTAGATATACATGGCCATTTCTGATTACTCAGTTCTGTTTTACCTTTCACAGATTTAAAGGGCCACTAAACCCAAAATCTTTCTTTCATGATTCAGATAGAGAATAGAAATTTAAACAACATTACAATTTACTTCCATTATTTATTTTGCTTCATTTTTTAAACATCCTTAGTTGAAGAAAAAGCAATGCACATGGTGAGCCAATCACACGATGCTTCTATGTGCAGCAACCAATCAGCAGCTAGTGAGCATATCTAGATATGCTTTTCATCAAAGAATATCAAGAGAATAAAACAAATTAGATAATATAAGTAAATTAGAAAGATGTTTAAAATTGCATTCTCTTTCGAAATCATAAAAGAAAAAATGTGGGTGGCATGTCCCTTTAAGAATAATTATTATTGTAAATAAAGACTACTACATATTACACTTCAATTTCCTATTACTTAAAGAGTATAAGTGAAAAATAATTAGTATGCCTATGCTCTAATTTTATAGTTACATTTTCTTTTTGTACTATGTTAGTATTATATTGTATTGTTCTATATACTACCACTGTTATTGCATTCCACAAGTTGTTCCATTTGTACCCTTTATGATAAAAAAAAAATGTCCTTGAATCAGTTCACAACAGAAGGGGGTCAGAGATCAAGAATACCAGAATTGTCACTGTGCAAATAACCAAGCACTAAATATGCTAGGCATTTTTTAAAGCTTTCTACACCTCTTTGTGTACTTGTGTGTGCTCAAACTATAACACATAACTGGCCTTGCTACCTGTGGTATGTCTAACACTTATGTGGTTGGGACCAGCACCATCTTCAACAAACATTGAATCCCAAGTATCACTACCAGTAGAAGTAGCATCATCTTTTTCACACATCGGATCCCTGAAATCGCTAAACCCACAATCTCCTAAGTGGAATCTTAAAATGGACTGGTTATGGTAAGGGCAAATTGCAGTATAATTGGTGGGAGGACAGTGTGGCAGAAGAACAGTTACACAAAAAAGACTGACAACGCTTTACTTGGTGGCATTAAATAAATCAGTTTTCTTGTCCCCCTCTTTCTCCTCTTTTTTTCCCATCCTTAGCATATCTTATCTCCCCTGTTATCATCTACTGTTTCCCCCATCTGTAAAAAAAGAAGAACAGGAATTCTCACATAGCAGCATGATTAAGGCCAAAAAGGGTATTCATGAATCCAGTCAAACATGGTAGGTTCACATTTTTGAAGGAGAAAAGCAAGATATCATGCCAAAATCAAAGCTAACTATAGGCAACAAGATATTAAGATGGGTCCTCGAGTGGCAACACATATATCAAGTATTATATAGTTTGAAAGTATTATCAAAAAGTAAATTATAAGGTTGACTTTGATACTTCCACCATTTAAACTCTCTGCATGTTTAAATCATAGAGTATAGGCAAGTTGACAGTTTGTTACAATATAAAAATAGACAGACAGGTCACATCTAGCTGTAGCCAAGTCCAAAACTTAAGGCTCGGGAGGTATGTCAACAAACATTATGGGGAATTCTTGTGAGTTCAATAACGCTTTAACCCCTTGAGTGCTAACGACAGCTCTGAGCTGTCGCTAGCTCCCCCACCTTGACGAGGTTCTGAGGACCCCATCAACTCCTACCTCAGCGATCTGGCCTGGATACTCACAGGCAATCCCACGGCTTCCCTCCCCTTGCAGTGAGGTCACGCGCAATGACGTGATGACGTCATCGTGCAAATTTATTTAAAAGTGACAATTGTCAGTTATAGGGAGATGGGGGCATGCAGTCTTTTAGCATGCGTGGAAGATGAGTGAAACACCCTCATTACACAGCTCTCTCCAGCTTTCATAACTTCTGTATGTTTACTGCAAAGGTGCTTATTTTTTGCAATAAAAATTACATATTTTCTAGCGACATAAATATATACTAATAACTATTTATTTTGTAAAGAGCTGAGATCTCTATTAACTCAGACTCTGATTCCTTCACTGATAATGCATATGCTATATAAACTAAATTTTTCTTGAAAGTACACACCAAGCCGCATCAAATGAGGGGCCACATGTATTGCTAGCACAAAAAGATGTACTTTCTACAAATGTGTGCTAGACATGTTTAATTGCACACATGGCAATCTTGAAATCGTCTTAAAAAAAATTGTCTTTAACTTTTATGGGTTATGTCTGAAATCAGACAGCTGAAGAAACCTGGGAAACTAAGATACATGAAATAAAGTACACCCCTTTGGAAAGTACACCCCTTGACACATTAAATGAGGGGCTACATGTATTGCTAGCACAAAATAGCTCTTTGCTTAGCTTTTTTTTTTTTAAAGCAATGCAACTTTTTCCATTAATTGCTGCGCACCCCAAATTCATGCTAGAAATATGTGTAGCACCTCATTTAATGCATCAAGGGGTGTACTTTCTGCAAATGTGTGCTTCGTGTACCCCATTTTAATTTCTCAGGTGGCTAGAACTGTTTAATTGCTGAAAACAGTACAGTAAATTCTAAGATGCTGTTTTTGATCATTTATCAAATTGACATGCCTGCAATAAAACAGTGGAATTTTCTTAATTTTGCTTATTTCAGACAGGTTTCAAACTACAAATATTTATCCACACAGGTTTTGATGATAGAGCTTAGAAAAATAAAATTACATACTATTATTTATTGCGTAAGGAGTAAACAAATACACTTTTTTCACATTTTACACGCTATTTTTTAAACCTGATGATACATCTACTTATAATAATGTTATATTTTGAATCTGCTGGAAAAAACAACATATAGTGATTCACACACAATATTATTATTATTATTATTATTATTATTATTAATACATGGGGTACTTTAAATAAAAACAAGAAACTGATAGATAGACTGAAACAGGATTGCATGAAGTAAAAAATGCAAACACTAACATATACAGCCATACAAAACATTCATAAATGGATATAGAGTGACGCTGAGTGTCAGAGTTCATTGATAATATATCTATATACAAATGTTAACCACCAAAGACACTAAGGCCCTGATTATCAGCGTAGAGAAACATCATACAGAAAACTTTTTTTTAAGCATCATACTGCAATGTATATGTCTCTCCTTCACATCCAGAACCTGCATAGCAAGATAAACAGCATTCAAGCTAAACTTTGCCTTTCTAAAATTCCTTAAAGGGACATGATACCCAAATGTTAAAGCACTTGAAAGTGATGCAGCATTGCTGTAAAACGCAGACTAAAAAATATCACTTAAAAAAGGAAGATATTTTACATAAAATTTCCTCATCATCCACATGCCATTGTAAATGGACTTAAAGCAGCCAATCAGGATGCTAATCCCAAGACTTGCAAGGGAGCATGCATCTGGCATGTGCAGGCACAGTCATGTTATTTTCCTCCTCAGGAAGTTTACTATGAAATCTTGTGAGCACTGATGAAGCTGATTGGCTGTTGTGCTTTTTACCCCAACATGCATCTGACAGAAGCTACAGAATATCTGTTTACACAGCACTTACTATTGTGAGCTGAAGTAATTTTGTGGTAAAATATCTTAATTTTTTTACATAGAAATGTTCAGGTGAAATTTTCTTGTCATCTTTTTTCAGTTACACTGCATCACTTTCAAGTGATTTTGCATATGGGAATTATGTCCCTTTAAAGGACCTTGCAGTACAGACAAGACTTCTTAGATAATCTCATGGGAGCGGAAAGCTTTAGAGAATAGGGCTCTAAGAAGTGTATGCTACATACTAACAAATATTCCAAAAAAGGTTAATATTCAGGAGGAAATAGTTTTTCAGAAAAATATGAATACTAAACTAAGAAGTTGTAATTTGGCGTCTGAATGCAAAAACAGCATTCCTGCAGATGCAGCTTGGGTAAACACAGTAAAGGACTTAAAGAAATATGGTGTATGAATAAGGCTGTAATGAGGATTAAGTGTGATTTCTAAATGTAAATAGAATATTTTGAAACTGACTTAGTGATTCAGTGTGGCATTTGTTATAGCAGGAAAAGGTACAGACAAATATAAGAGAACTATGAATTTGCCTGAACCACTAAATTATAGTTTTGTAAATGACTCTGGGACACCAACAGGGATATGCATGCAATTCAGTAATATGGAAAACATGCTATAAGGTGTAAAAAACATAATTTATGTAAGAACTTACCTGATAAATTCATTTCTTTCATATTAGCAAGAGTCCATGAGCTAGTGACGTATGGGATATACATTCCTACCAGGAGGGGCAAAGTTTCCCAAACCTCAAAATGCCTCTAAATACACCCCTCACCACACCCATAAATCAGTTTAACGAATAGCCAAGAAGTGGGGTGATAAGGAAAAAGTGCGAAAGCATAAAAAATAAGGAATTGGAATAATTGTGCTTTATACAAAAAAATCATAACCACCACAAAAAAGGGTGGGCCTCATGGACTCTTGCTAATATGAAAGAAATGAATTTATCAGGTAAGTTCTTACATAAATTATGTTTTCTTTCATGTAATTAGCAAGAGTCCATGAGCTAGTGACGTATGGGATAATGACTACCCAAGATGTGGATCTTCCACCCAAGAGTCACTAGAGAGGGAGGGATAAAATAAAGACAGCCAATTCCGCTGAAAAAAATCCACACCCAAAATAAAGTTTAAATCTTATAATGAAAAAAACTGAAATTATAAGCAGAAGAATCAAACTGAAACAGCTACCTGAAGTACTTTTCTACCAAAAACTGCTTCAGAAGAAGAAAACACATCAAAATGGTAGAATTTAGTAAAAGTATGCAAAGAAGACCAAGTTGCTGCTTTGCAAATCTGATCAACAGAAGCTTCATTCCTAAAAGCCCAGGAAGTAGAAACTGACCTAGTAGAATGAGCTGTAATCCTTTGAGGCGGAGTTTTACCCGACTCAACATAAGCATGATGAATTCAAGATTTCAACCAAGATGCCAAAGAAATGGCAGAGGCCTTCTGACCTTTCCTAGAACCGGAAAAGATAACAAAAAGACTAGAAGTCTTTCGGAAATTCTTAGTAGCTTCAACATAATATTTCAAAGCTCTAACTACATCCAAAGAATGCAATGATTTCTCCTTAGAATTCTTAGGATTAGGACATAATGAAGGAACCACAATTTCTCTACTAATGTTGTTAGAATTCACAACCTTAGGTAAAAATTGAAAAGAAGTTTGCAACACCGCCTTATCCTGATGAAAAATCAGAAAAGGAGACTCACAAGAAAGAGCAGATAATTCAGAAACTCTTCTAGCAGAAGAGATGGCCAAAAGAAACAAAACTTTCCAAGAAAGTAATTTAATGTCCAATGAATGCATAGGTTCAAACGGAGGAGCTTGAAGAGCCCCCAGAACCAAATTCAAACTCCAAGGAGGAGAAATTGATTTAATGACAGGTTTTATACGAACCAAAGCTTGTACAAAACAATGAATATCAGGAAGATTAGCAATCTTTCTGTGAAAAAGAACAGAAAGAGCAGAGATTTGTCCTTTCAAGGAACTTGCAGACAAACCTTTATCCAAACCATCCTGAAGAAACTGTAAAATTCTCGGAATTCTAAAAGAATGCCAGGAAAAATGATGAGAAAGACACCAAGAAATGTAAGTCTTCCAGACTCTATAATATATCTTCCTAGATACAGATTTACGAGCCTGTAACATAGTATTAATCACAGAGTCAGAGAAACCTCTTTGACTAAGAATCAAGCGTTCAATCTCCATACCTTTAAATTTAAGGATTTGAGATCCTGAAGGAAAAAAGGACCTTGCGACAGAAGGTCTGGTCTTAACGGAAGAGTCCATGGTTGGCAAGAGGCCATCCGGACAAGATCCGCATACCAAAACCTGTGAGGCCATGCTGGAGCCACCAGCAGAACAAACGAGCATTCCTTCAGAATCTTGGAGATTACTCTTGGAAGAAGAACTAGAGGCGGAAAGATATAGGCAGGATGATACTTCCAAGGAAGTGACAATGCATCCACTGCTTCCGCTTGAGGATCCCTGGATCTGGACAGATACCTGGGAAGTTTCTTGTTTAGATGAGAAGCCATCAGATCTATTTCTGGAAGTCCCCACATTTGAACAATATGAAGAAATACCTCTGGGTGAAAAGACCATTCGCCCGGATGTAACGTTTGGCGGCTGAGATAATCCGCTTCCCAATTGTCTATACCTGGGATATGAACCGCAGAAATTAGACAGGAGCTGGATTCCGCCCAAACCAGAATTCGAGATACTTCTTTCATAGCCAGAGGACTGTGAGTCCCTCCTTGATGATTGATATATGCCACAGTTGTGACATTGACTGTCTGAAAACAAATGAACGATTCTCTCTTTAGAAGAGGCCATGACTGAAGAGCTCTGAAAATTGCACGGAGTTCCAAAATATTGATTGGTAATCTCACCTCCTGAGATTCCCAAACCCCTTGTGCTGTCAGAGACCCCCAAACTGCTCCCCAACCTGTCAGACTTGCATCTGTTGAAATCACAGTCCAGGTTGGAAGAACAAAAGAAGCCCCCTGAACTAAACGTTGGTGATCTGTCCACCACGTCAGAGAGTGTCGTACAAATGGTTTTAAAGATATCAATTGATGTATCTTTGTGAAATCCCTGCACCACTGGTTCAGCATACAGAGCTGAAGAGGTCGCATGTGAAAACGAGCAAAGGGGATCGCGTCCGATGCAGCAGTCATAAGACCTAGAATTTCCATGCATAAGGCTACCGAAGGGAATGATTGAGACTGAAGGTTTCGACAAGCTGAAACCAATTTTAGACGTCTCTTGTCTGTCAGAGACAGAGTCATGGACACTGAATCTATCTGGAAACCTAGAAAGGTTACCCTTGTCTGAGGAATCAATGAACTTTTCGGCAAATTGATCCTACAACCATGATCTCGAAGAAACAATACGAGTCGATTCGTATGAGATTCTGCTAAATGTGAAGACTGAGCAAGTACCAAGATATCGTCCAAATAAGGAAATACCACAATACCCTGTTCTCTGATTACAGACAGAAGGGCACCGAGAACCTTTGTAAAAATCCTTGGAGCTGTTGCTAGGCCAAACGGCAGAGCCACAAATTGGTAATGCTTGTCTAGGAAAGAGAATCTCAGAAACTGATAGTGATCTGGATGAATCGGAATATGCAGATATGCATCCTGTAAATCTATTGTGGACATATAATGCCCTTGCTGAACAAAAGGCAGGATAGTCCTTATAGTTACCATTTTGAATGTTGGTATCCTTACATAACAATTCAATATTTTTAGATCCAGAACTGGTCTGAAGGAATTCTCCTTCTTTGGTACAATGAAGAGATTTGAATAAAACCCCAGTCCCTGTTCCAGAACTGGAACTGGCATAATTACTCCAGCCAACTCTAGATCTGAAACACATTTCAGAAATGCTTGAGCCTTCGCTGGATTTACTGGGACACGGGAAAGAAAAAATCTCTTTGCAGGAGGCCTTATTTTGAAGCCAATTCTGTACCCTTCTGAAACAATGTTCTGAACCCAAAGATTGTGAATTGAATTGATCCAAATTTCTTTGAAAAATCGTAATCTGCCCCCTACCAGCTGAGCTGGAATGAGGGCCGCACCTTCATGTGGACTTGGGAGCTGGCTTTGGTTTTCTAAAAGGCTTGGATTTATTCCAGACTGGAGATGGTTTCCAAACTGATACCGCTCCTGTGGATGAAGGATCAGGCTTTTGTTCCTTATTGTGACGAAAGGAACGAAAACGATTATTAGACCTAAATTTACCTTTAGATTTTTTATCCTGTGGTAAAAAAGTTCCTTTCCCTCCAGTAACAGTTGAGATAATAGAATACAACTGAGAACCAAATAATTTATTACCCTGGAAAGAGAGGGAAAGCAAAGTTTACTTAGAAGACATATCAGCATTCCAAGTTTTAAGCCATAAAGCTCTTCTAGCTAAAATAGCTAGAGACATATACCTGACATCAACTCTAATGATATCAAAGATGGCATCACAAATAAAGTTATTAGCATGTTGAAGAAGATTAACAATGCTATGAGAATTATGATCTGTAACTTGTTGCGCTAAAGCTTATAACCAAAAATTTGAAGCTGCAGCAACATCCGCTAAAGATATAACAGGTCTAAGAAGATTACCTGAACATAAGTAAGCTTTTCTTAGAAAGGATTCAATCTTCCTATCTAAAGGATCCTTAAAGGAAGTACTATCTGCCGTAGGAATAGTAGTACGTTTAGCAAGAGTAGAGATAGCCCCATCAACTTTAGGGATTTTGTCCCAAAACTCTAATCTGTCAGATGGCACAGGATATAATTGCTTAAAACGTTTAGAAGGAGTAAATGAATTACCCAAATTATTCCATTCCCTGGAGATTACTTCAGAAATAGCATCAGGGACAGGAAAAACTTCTGGAATAACTACAGGAGATTTAAAAACCTTATTTAAATGTTTAGATTTAGTATCAAGAGGACCAGAATCCTCTATTTCTAATGCAATTAATACTTCTTTAAGTAAAGAACGAATAAATTCCATTTTGAATAAATATGAAGATTTATCAGCATCAACCTCTGAAACAGAATCCTCTGAACCAGAGGAATCATTATCAGAATCAGAATGATGATGTTCATTTAAAAATTCATCTGAAAAATGAGAAGTTTTAAAAGACCTTTTACGTTTACTAGAAGGAGGAATAACAGACATAGCCTTCTTAATAGATTTAGACACAAAATCTCTTATGTTAACAGGAACACTAGTATTAGATGTTGATGGAACAGCAACAGGTAATGTAGTATTACTAAAGGAAATATTATCTGCATTAACAAGTTTGTCATGACATTCATTACAAACAACAGCTGGAGGAACAGATACCACAAGTTTACAGCAGATACACTTAACTTTGGTAGATCCAGCACCAGGCAGTGATTTTCCAGTAGTATCTTCTGACTCAGGGTCAATCTGGGACATCTTGCAATATGTAATAGAAAACACAACATATAAAGCAAAATTGATCAAATTCCTTAAATGACAGTTTCAGGAATGGGAAAAAATGCCAGTGAACAAGCTTCTAGCAACCAGAAGCAATAAATAATGAGACTTAAATAATGTGGAGACAATAATGACGCCCATATTTTTTAGCGCCAAAAAAGACGCCCACATTATTTGGCGCCTAAATGCTTTTGGCGGCAAAAATGACACCACATCCGGAACGCCGACACTTTTGGCGCAAAAACGTCAAAAGAATGACGCAACTTCCGGCGACACGTATGACGGCGGAAATAGAAAAAAAAATTTGCGCCAAAAAAGTCAGCGCCAAGAATGACGCAATAAAATGAAGTAAAAAATTTATTTATTCATATGCATTATCCCAAATATGAAACTGACTGTCTGAATTAAGGAACGTTGAACATCCTGAGTCAAGGCAAATAAATGTTTGAACACATATATTTAGAACTTTATATAAAAGCGCCCAACCATAGCTTAGAGTGTCAAAGAAAATAAGACTTACTTACCCCAGGACACTCATCTACATGTAGTAGAAAGCCAAACCAGTACTGAAACGAGAATCAGTATAGGTAATGGTATACATAAGAGTATATCGTCGATCTGAAAAGGGAGGTAAGAGATGAATCTCTACGACCGATAACAGAGAACCTATGAAATAGACCCCGTAGAAGGAGATCATTGAATTCAAATAGGCAATACTCTCCTCACATCCCTCTGACATTCACTGCACGCTGAGAGGAAAACCGGGCTCCAACCTGCTGCGGAGCGCATATCAACGTAGAATCTAGCACAAACTTACTTCACCACCTCCATAGGAGGCAAAGTTTGTAAAACTGATTTGTGGGTGTGGTGAGGGGTGTATTTATAGGCATTTTGAGGTTTGGGAAACTTTGCCCCTCCTGGTAGGAATGTATATCCCATACGTCACTAGCTCATGGACTCTTGCTAATTACATGAAAGAAATGTATATAGTAAAATTAAACGCAGCTTTGGGAATTATGTAGGTAAACATATGATGTAGAAACTGTATGGACTAATAGGCAGTTATAGATATTAAAGGGACATTATGCAATAGATTTTTCTTTGCATAAATATTTTGTAGATGATCCATTTATTTAGCCCATCTGGGGGTGTTTTTGTAAAAATGTATAGTTTTGCTTATTTTTAAATCACATTGTGCTGATTTTCAGACTCCTTACCAAGCCCCAAAGTTTTAGATGTATACCCTGATGTATACTGACTTGATTGCTTCTGATTCTACAATGGGTCTTTTCATATGCAGTGAAGGGAGGTTCCGCTATCAGCCCCTTTCAGTGGGTGTCCCAGGCTTATCTCATTAACAGTGTTAAATTGGGAGCTTCTAAGTAGGTTTTTAAAAGGTTTTACACTGTATTTTTATATCAGTATCTGTGCATATTATTCTTTATAGTAGTGTCTATTACATCCATTTAAATGAAAATTGGTGTATACTGTCCCTTTAACAAGGAAACTGAGTTATATTAAAGTGTTGGCAAACTGTTCAATAACTGATGGCTGCCAAACATTTTCCTGGTGAATGTATTATCGAATCACATTAATATTAAAAAAAATACTTTTTTATAAATGTAATTGTATTCCTAATGTCAATCATGGTTGTTCCTCCTCCACCCTCCATGGATCTCTCCAGCACTTTAGTGACGTGTAGAGCAGTCCCACCCACTCTAAACGTCACTACCTGTAGGGCAGTCGCACCGCTCTAAACGTCACTACCTGTAGGGTAGTCGCACCCGCTCTACCATATGCACGCTCCCATCCCCAAATGAATAGCGCCTGAATCACTGAAGCCACACAAAAGCAAAGCAGAGTCACAAGATTCTCTCTTTACTTTCTGCAATGGTAGGAGCAATGCTTCCAGCGAATATATATCCCTCGGTATAAAAACAAGCAATTTTAAAGTAAAGTTTCCTTTAGACACTTAGGGTCAGATTATGAGTGGAGAGTTATTTAACATTCCCACTCGCGCACTAACTAAAGTAAGCCCTTTTACGCGCCGGGTAGCGATTGAATTACAAGTTGAAAATAAAACGTTTTCAATCACGCAATAACACGATGCACGCAAAAAGCAGAACTTAGAATATCATGATCACATTAACGTAGTATTTTATTAAATAATTCAATAAATGTTGAACTTTAGAACTACTGCAACACATCTTAAAGAGACCTTGATCCGGGCAAGAAAACCTGTTACCTGGTGTTTCTATCATAAGGTATGGAAAAAGCCTGTTTGCCCTGGTGTGCTAACAAAGGCTACTGTTGGAATTATTTTAGAATTCCTTGGGTTCTTTTTGCAGGACAGTCTGGAGAAGGCTTATAAGCCAGTTCTCTTAAAAGGGTCTTGAAACCCCAAATTTGTCTTTCATGATTCCGATAAAGCATGCGATTTTAAAACAACTTTCTAATTTACTTCTATTATATTTTTTCGTTCTCCTTGCATCTTTTGTTGAAAAGCAGGAATGTAAGTTCAGGGGTGTGCATGTGTCGGGAGAATTATATGGCAGCAGTTTTTCAAAAATGCATTTGCAAGAAAACTCAGCAATATTTTTTGTGTAGTGCTCCGTACATCTACTTGGGTATCTCTTTCACAAAGGATACAATAGGAAACATTTTTAAATTTGTATGTGCCATCTGAATTTACAATATTCATTTTTGAGGTTTAATATCCTTTTAAGGGTCAGATTTCAGCCTATCCCTCTTATATTATAAGAAAATTGTAAAATGTTCTGATATCAAGACCTTTGTTCAGGCCTTGATCAGAATCAGACTGCTGATTCGACCAGTTACTCCTCCTTTGAGTCTTAATCTGGTTTTGAGGGTTCTTCGAGCCCTTCCATTTGAACCAATGCAGGGTTTAGACCTTCAACTTTTATCCTGAAAGGTTCCCTTTCTCCAAGTCATTTCTTTGGCAAGATAGTGTGAGTTTTCAGCTTTGTTTTGCAATACTCCTTTCATGATTTTTCATCAGGACGAGGCTTTGCTTCCAACAAACTATTTTTTTCTTCCCAAAGTAGTATCTACAGATACTATCAACCAATAAATTGTGGTTACTTCTTTATGTCTGGCTCCTAAAACTTCTAAGGAGAGACTTCTTGACAATCTTAGAACACAAAAAGAAAACCCCAGGGCAACTGGACTCGTGTAAATTTAAAAAACGCACAATTAAAAAAAAATGTACAAAAAGTAATAAAAAATTGGGCACATACTAGTTGGTCCTGACATTCAATCCTCCAGTGGTCCCGGCTCTGATATCTCTGGCGGTGGTTGAGAGTTCAGCTCACACTTGTATTACAGGCCTCCAAATATCTGCCTGATGTCATCCGCTAGGGGATCTCTCCAGGGACAGTGTTCCTTTCCAGTCCTCAATGCATTTCCTCTGCCAGTACGGGCAGACTTCATCAGAAAGGTGTATGCGGTTCACCAGTCCGCATGTGCCTTTTATATCCCAAGCCTGCTCGGTAATTACACAGCCAACAATCGTATATGTATTGTGCATAGATACATGATATTGGATTTAAAATTAATAAACATATATACAATATTTATTCTCACTATCTACATATGTTAAAAGCCACTGTATTCAACTAATGAAAGTTGATAGGTTCTAATTCATGTTCTTCACAATCTTGATGTAGTGAGGGCATTAAATTTATTTTATGAAGCCACATAAACTTTTTGACTTTCTTTTTTGCTTGTCTATTTCTCTGGACCTCACAAAGGACATAAAGTTATGACTGTTACATTAGCCACAAGATCTTAATTTGAGAGGCATTTCTGGTCACGGAGAAGACTCCTCCCTACTGCTCAATCCACTAGGGTGGGAACAGAGTTCCTGCACTATTTGTGCAGGAGGAACTAAGTTCCCTCTAGACAGAGAACTCTTCAGTAAACACTGCTGCTGTTGGTGGGAGCAGCTGGAGCACAGTCTGGTTAGAGGGATTAGTGAGATCCTGTGGTAATCGGCAGTAACACTTCCTACAATACACTAAATGCAAGCCTGTCAGTGGCCCTGCTGTGTGGTCATGTGGTCACCCCGCACTGTGTGGAACACATGGTGCTTACATTTCTGTGTGGCTTGCTCTGGGGTTATTTAGCTTCCTTCAGCAAAATTAGGATTATTGCACCTTAAGTGGGTGAGACTCTGTGACAAAGAAAGGATTCTCTGGCTCAAAGGCAGCCATTCAACCCTTCATTGGATTTAATTTGCTTTCATTAACTAAAGTGTATAGATTATATACATTTAAATACAGAGTGTATGTGTATGTATATATATATATATATATACCAATATAAACACTTTTTTTTGTAGTACTTGACCCCTGCAGTTGCCACTTCTTGGGCCTTTCGTCATGAAGCTTCTATAGCGCCAGATATGCAAGATTTCTACTTGGTCTTCATTACACACTTTCACAAAATTTTACAAAGTTTATATTCAGAGGCAGCTTTTGACAGGAAAGTACTGCGGTAACATACCTGTCCCAGTACTTGTTTTGCACTTCATTTGCCCCACTTTGTCTTTCCTGCATCTGATTGGCCATATGTAAAACGGAGGGATTATTGGAAAGTCGGAGAGATTAAAGATCTGGTATGTAGGGGTGTTTTTGCCTACTCCTAGTGGACTGGAGTGCCATCCCCCTTTTGGTGACCTTGTGGACTCTCACCATCATTAATATAAATATATATATATATATATATATATATATATATATACACACACACACATCTTTAGACATGTACTGTATATGTATGTATATCAATGTTAAAGCCCTTTGCCTGCCTTTGAGCTTTTTAAACTTTTTTGTACAATATTTTTATTTTATTAATTTGTATTCAATGGTGTAATTAAGAGTGTAAGTGTACTTTGTGATGTGTTTTGTGCCACTTTTTATTTAGAAAAAGTTAACCAGAGCACTGAGGTCGTATTAACCGGATGGTGCGTTAACTTCAATTGTGCTCAAGTGATCGCGTTTACTTTCAACTTGTAATACAAGTGTAAAACTGATCAAGTGTCGACACCTGCGATAAAGTCCTTAAAGCTTGCATGTTACTGTTAATACACCACTCATAATCTGGCCCTTTATCAGGTAAGCATAATTTTTGTTTTTCTTACTCCCCCTTGAAGAACAGCACTGTTTAGTTTCTTGACAAATGTGGTAATTGGAAGTGGACACTGTAGCCAGTAGTCAAGCACACAGAACTTTATTTTGCTCTCAACCTTACGCAAACAATAACGCTTCATTGGATATTACAAGTATTTGGTTACAATGTTTAACCAAAATGCTTAACACAATTGATACTTATATAGTACATCCTTGTAAGGGATTGGAAACTTTTCATGATTCCATGCACAAAAAAATAATCAAACAGTTAATGTATTAGCACTTTGTATTAAAACTTTGCTTTTAGAAAACACATATAATTGCAAGACAACTAAGGCCTTGGAAATAAGGCATTGTTTACATTCCTGCTCCGCACACAACATAAACAATATAGGCTTTTAGTATTGCATAGCGCAATGGGAAACAAACAATTGGCAGAAAAGTAGCAATGTCACTGCTGGTTAATATAATTTTCACAGTCTTGTAATAAAAAGTTAGTTCTGTGATTCTGTGGAAGGGGGGCAAGCCACAACTGTTTCTCTCACACCATGCAGGGAGAGAAAATATAATTTATGTAAGAACCTAACTGACAAATTAATTTCTTTCATATTGGCAAGAGTGCATGAGACTCACCCTTTTTATGGTGGTTATGTTTTTTAGTATAAAGCACAATTATATTTCCAGTTCCTTTTTTGATGCTTTTTACTCCTTATTTATAATTGTGCTTTAAACTACAAAACATAACCACCATAAAAAGGGTGGGTCTCATGGACTCTTGCCAATATGAAAGAAAACAAAATGTATTTGTACCTGATAAATTTCTTTCTCTTGTGGTGTATCCAGTCCACGGGTTCATCCATTACTTGTGGGATATTCTCCTTCCCAACAGGAAGTTGCAAGAGGACACCCACAGCAGAGCTGTCTATATAGCTCCTCCCCTAACCCCCACCTCCAGTCATTCGACCGAAGACAAGTAAGAAAAAGGATAGAAAAAGGAGAAACTATAGGGTGCAGTGGTGACTGTAGTTTTAAAAATAAAAACACCTGCCTTAAAGTGACAGGGCGGGCCGTGGACTGGATACACCACAAGAGAAAGAAATTTATCAGGTAAACATAAATTTTGTTTTCTCTTGTAAGGTGTATCCAGTCCACGGGTTCATCCATTACTTGTGGGATACCAATACCAAAGCTTTAGGACACAGATGAAGGGAGGGACAAGGCAGGAACTTAAACGAAAGGCACCACTGCCTGTAAGACCTTTCTCCCAAAAATAGCCTTCGAGGAAGCAAAAGTATAAAATTTGTAGAATTTAGAAAAAGTATGAAGCGAAGACCAAGTAGCCGCCTTACAAATCTGTTCAACAGAGGCCTCATGTTTAAAAGCCCATGTGGAAGCTACCGCTCTAGTAGAATGAGCTGTAATTCTTTCAGGAGGCTGCTGGCCAGCAGTCTCATAAGATAAACGGATTATGCTTCTCAGCCAAAAAGAAAGAGAAGTTGCCGAAGCCTTTTGGCCTCTCCTCTTTCCAGAATAGACAACAAACAATGCAGATGTTTGACGAAAATCCTTAGTAGCTTGCAAATAAAACTTTAAAGCACGAACCACGTCAAGATTGTGTAACAGACGTTCCTTCTTTGAAGGATTAGGACACAGAGACGGAACAACAATTTCCTGATTGATATTCTTATTAGATACCACCTTAGGAAGAAACCCAGATTTGGTACGCAAAACTACCTTATCTGCATGGAAGATCAGATAAGGGGAATCACACTGTAAGGCAGATAACTCTGAAACTCTTTGAGCCGAAGAGATAGCTACTAGGAACAGAACTTTCCAAGATAAAAGCTTGATATCTATGGAATGCAAAGGTTCAAACGGAACCCCTTGAAGAACTTTAAGAACTAAATTTAAACTCCATGGCGGAGCAACAGGTTTAAACACAGGCCTGATTCTAACCAAAGCCTGACAAAACACCTGAACGTCTGGAACATCAGCCAGATGCTTGTGCAAAAGAATAGACAGAGCAGAAATCTGTCCCTTTAAGGAACTAGCCGATAATCCCTTTTCCAATCCTTCTTGGAGAAAAGATAGTATCCTGGGAATCCTGACCTTACTCCACGAGTAACCATTGGATTCACACCAATGAAGATATTTACACCATATCTTATGATAGATTTTCCTGGTGACAGGCTTTCGAGCCTGAATCAAGGTATCAATGACCGACTCGGAGAAACCACGTTTTGATAAAATCAAGCGTTCAATCTCCAAGCAGTCAGACGCAGAGAAATTAGATTTGGATGTTTGAATGGACCTTGGAGTAGAAGGTCCTGCCTCAGCCGCAGAGTCCATGGTGGAAAGGATGACATGTCCACCAGATCTGCATACCAAGTCCTGCGTGGCCACGCAGGTGCTATCAAAATCACTGAAGCTCTCTCCTGCTTGATCTTGGCAATCAGACGAGGGAGGAGAGGAAATGGTGGAAACACATAAGCCAGGCTGAAGGACCAGGGCACTGCTAGAGCATCTATCAGCGTTGCCTGGGGATCCCTTGACCTGGACCCGTAACAAGGAAGCTTGGCGTTCTGACGAGACGCCATCAGATCCAGTTCTGGTTTGCCCCATAGTTGAATCAGCTGGGCAAATACCTCCGGATGGAGCTCCCACTCCCCCGGATGAAAAGTCTGCCGACTTAGAAAGTCCGCCTCCCAGTTCTCTACTCCTGGGATATGGATAGCTGAGAGATGACAAGAGTGAACCTCTGCCCAAATAATTATCTTGGAAACCTCCATCATTGCCAGGGGACTCCTTGTTCCCCCCTGATGGTTGATATAGGCTACAGTCGTGATATTGTCCGACTGAAATCGGATGAATCTGACCACAACAAGTTGAGGCCAAGCCTGAAGAGCATTGAATATCGCTCTTAGCTCCAGAATGTTTATCGGAAGGAGGGCCTCCTCCTGAGTCCACGAACCCTGAGCCTTCAGGGAATTCCAGACTGCGCCCCAGCCCAGAAGGCTGGCATCTGTCGTCACTATAGTCCACTCTGGCCTGCGGATACTCATTCCCCTGGACAGATGGACCCGAGATAACCACTAGAGAAGAGAATCCCTGGTCTCTTGATCCAGATTTAACAGAGGAGACAAATCTGTGTAGTCCCATCCCACTGATTGAGCATGCAAAGTTGCAGTGGTCTGAGATGTAGGCGGGCAAACGGAACTATGTCCATTGCCGCTATCATCAGACCGATCATATCCATACATTGAGCCACTGACGGCCGTGAAGTGGAATGAAGAGCACGGCAAGAAGTTAGAAGCTTTGATATCCTGACCTCTGTCAGAAAAATTTACATTTCTACTGAATCTATCAGAGTTCCTAGGAAGGAAACTCTTGTGAGAGGGGAGAGTGAACTCTTTTCTCTGTTCACCTTCCACCCGTGAGACCTCAGAAAGGCCAGAACAATGTCCGTATGGGACTTGGCGATTTGAAAAGTCGACACCTGGATCAGGATGTCGTCTAGGTAAGGAGCCACCGCTATGCCCCGCGGCCTTAGACCTGCCAGTAGAGACCCTAGAACCTTCGTAAAGATTCTTGGCGCCGTGGCTAACCCGAAGGGAAGAGCCACAAACTGGTAATGCCTGTCTAGGAAGGCGAACCTGAGGAACTGATGATGATCTCTGTGAATCGGAATGTGGAGATAAGCATCCTTTAAGTCCACAGTAGTCATATATTGACCCTCCTGGATCATAGGGAGGATGGTTCGGATTCTCTCCATCTTGAAAGATGGGACCCTGAGAAATTTGTTTAGGATCTTGAGATCCAAGATTGGTCTGAACGTTCCCTCTTTTTTGGGAACTATAAACAGGTTTGAATAGAAACCCTGCCCCTGTTCCTCCCTTGGAACTGGGTGGATCACTCCTATAACCAGAAGGTCTTGAACGCAACGTAAGAATGCCTCTCTCTTTATCTGGTTTGCAGATAGTTGTGAGAGGTGAAATCTCCCCTTAGGAGATGAACCTTTGAATTCCAGAAGATATCCCTGGGAAACAATCTCTAGTGCCCAGGGATCCTGGACGTCTCTTGCCCAAGCCTGAGCGAAGGGAGAAAGTCTGCCCCCTACTAGATCCGGTCCCGGATCGGGGGCTACTCCTTCATGCTGTCTTAGAGGCAGCAGCAGGTTTTTTGGCCTGCTTCCCCTTGTTCCAAGCAGTGTTAATTTTGACGGCAAATTTCAATTTAGTCTTAGTTTTAGTCTTTTGACTAAAATGCCATTTTAGTTTTTGTCGTATTTTAGTCATCTGAATTGTTTTAGTTTTAGTCTAGTTTTAGTCGACTGAATCTCCAGTAGATTTTAGTCAACTAAAATCTAAGGGGTTTAGTTAAAGTGTAATGCATTATTTAAGCATTTCTCTATAATTTGCAAACTGATTATATACTCCAGGAGTAAACATAACACCTGTTAATATTTATGGTATTAAGGTTTAAACATGCAATACAGACACAGATTTAGCCGTTGTGATATACAACATCTTTATTAAACTTAAAATTAAATAAAACCAAGTTTCATAAACAAACAGAAGTGCAACTTTAAAATATAAAAAAACAAAACTGTAAACTGTATTGGCTGTATTGCACATATTACCTAATATAAAAACTTTAACAGTTCTCTGTTAATAATTAAAACATGTATCAAGTAACTCAACACAACAAAAAGTTTCTGCAGCTAGCACAGGCACAGCATAACAAACCCATATTCGTGGGTTATGCTTATTTCTATAGGAAGAATCAGTTGATTGTTCACAGATTCGTAAAATTAGCACTGCTCTAGAACTTCCAAACTCATTATATACTCCTGGAGTAAAGGTTTATTAACCTGTTTTTATTTGTGGTATTAAAGGGACATTAAACACTAAATACATGCTAGATAGAATGATGCATTCAAAGAAAAGATTAGTCCATGACTAACATGTAGATGTATTTTTTAAAGTTTCATTAGTTGTTTAATAAGTGACAAAATAAGTGTAAAGTTTTAGTGTCAATAAAACACTGGGAGCTGCCATGTTGTAACTTGTGTTACCTTCTCTGCTGTGGCCAATTAGGGACAGTTATACATAGGTCATTAGAGTGTGCAGCCAGTGGTTGTGCTGGATTTAACACTGTTCTGCACTTCCATTTCTAGGAACTGAAAAGCTCACAATTTCGGAATGGAATTACAGGCAAATAGGAAAAAATAAATAATGAAAGTATATTGCAGAGTTGTTTTATCATTTTATATTACCATCTCAAAGTGTTTAATGTCCCTTTAAGGTTTGAACATGCAATACAGATATAACAGATTTAACTGTTGTGGTATATAACATG
Organism: Bombina bombina; assembly: GCF_027579735.1. Lineage (NCBI taxonomy): Eukaryota > Metazoa > Chordata > Amphibia > Anura > Bombinatoridae > Bombina > Bombina bombina. The sequence goes on along the minus strand of NC_069500.1, from coordinate 530,463,423 downwards.
TCTTTATTTATCTTAAAATTTAATGAAATTAAGTTTCGTAAATTTTACAAAAGAGAAGTAATTGGATATGGATTGATTATAACACCTTGCATAAAATGTTTTTGTCAGCAAATTTTGATTTAGTTTTAGTCATAGTCTTTTGACTAAATGTCATTTTGATTTAGTTTTAGTCATAGTCTTTTGACTAAAATGTCATTTTAGTTTTAGTCGTATTTTAGTCATCAGATTTTCTTTAGTTTTATAGTCATTTTAGTTTAGTTTTAGTCGACAAAATTAACACTGGTCAGTACGCTGGAGTAGGCAAGCTTTGAACTATCTCGGAACCCGCTGTCGGCTCTCAACAGTCAGACAATCAGGAGTCCTTTTGTTTGCAGGTAATAAGTGCAAGTTGTTTCTGGTAGATGCCGTAAGAACCACTCTGGCTGCAAACAGTTTTTTGAGAAGGAGGCTACTGCAACAAAATCGGCAACATATAATAACTGTAGAGCTTGTTCACTTTGGGTTAAACTGTGTTTATTTCTGTTGTTTGCATTATGAGCCCTGTATCTTTAAATTCAGGAATTGCTCTGTGTATTCTCTCAAATGAGAAATTTAAAAAGGTTTAAAAAGCAGGCAAATACTGATTACAATTAATGGCCAATAAACAGAACAGTCACTAGAGAGGGAGGGATAAAATAAAAACAGCCATTTTCCGCTAAAAAAATTAAATCCACAACCAAAAAAATACGTTTTTCTCATAATTGAAAAGAAAAAACTTAAAACATCAGCAGAGGAATCAAACTGAAACAGCTGCCTGAAGAACTTTTCTACCAAAAACTGCTTCTGAAGAAGCAAATACATCAAAATGGTAGAATTTAGTAAATGTATGCAAAGAAGACCAAGTCGCTGCTTTGCAAATCTGATCAACTGAAGCTTCATTCTTAAAAGCCCACGAAGTGGAGAATGATCTAGTAGAATGAGCTGTGATTCTCTGAGGTGGGGCCTGACCCGACTCCAAATAAGACTGATGAATCAAAAGCTTTAACCTAGATGCCAAGGAAATGGCAGAAGCTTTCTGACCTTTCCTAGAACCAGAAAAGACAACAAATAGACTAGAAGTCTTCCTGAAATCTTTAGTAGCTTCAACATAATATTTCAAAACTCTTACAACATCCAGAGAATGTAAGGATCTCTCCAAAGAATTCTTAGGATTAGGACACAAAGAAGGGACAACAATTTCCCTATTAATGTTGTTAGAATTCACAACTTTAGGTAAAAATTTAAATGAAGTCCGCAAAACTGCCTTATCTTGCTAAAAAATCAGAAAAGGTCACTCACAAGAAAGAATAGAAATGTGTATATCCTGCGCAAAAAACAGAGAGGGAAGGGGACAGGGGATAATCCTCTGGCTCTCCTCAGCGGGTACCCTAGTGGACCCAGCAAGTAAGACACATAAGAAGGGGGGTGGAGGGGAGCGCCAAAAAAGGCTGAGGAAGGGGACTGTAAATTACACAATAGGTACAATAAATATGTAGAAGTACTAAAAACCTAAAATTTAAAACCTAAAATTTTATTCAACAATATGTTAAAATATATGATGTCCTCACAAAACAATAACAATAAATAAAAGACTATTCATGGATCCATGTTACAATAATGAAAAATACACATAAAAACACATAAAAACAAATGATGAATAAAGAGAGAGTGGCCTGCAGTGCCGCCCCTATGCGTTGAATGGGTGTTAGTAAGCTCAAAGTGCACAGTTGGTGTTCCTGGTGTTACACAGTGAGTGTTCCTGATATTACTACTAGTTCTTGTATGTCCAAATAGGTGAAAAGGTGTTGAAAAAAGTTGGGATAATCCAAAAAATGGGTAGTGAAAAAACAGTGTCCTATCCTGTGTCCAAGGATGATAAAAGTTGTGATAAGATGGTGACAAAAAAGGATATGTGGTGATGCAAAAATTCCAATAAGGTGGTGAACTGTTCCAAAAGCTTAAAAACTTAAATTTAAAAAAAAAAAAAAAAAAACTTTAGAAAACATGTTTGATTGTTGAATGTCTATCAATCCAAAAAGTGATTAAGTGCAATAAAAAAGTGGTTGATTGTAAAAATACAAAAAACATATAAAAACCTGAAAAAAAGAACAAACAATACTATAACATATACAAATTTTAAAGTGCATATATCAGTATTTGGCTTACTCAAATCAGTCGACGCGTTTCGGCCTTCTACTCCTGGCCTTTATCAAGACTGGTGTTATGAGCAAGCTTTCAGAATTTATAGTAAATGTAGCTGATGTTTGGGCGCCAAAAACGTGTAGGCCACGCCCCTTTCCTGTTGAAATGTATTATGGGTATGGGCAAGAGTTTCACTGACCGTGTGTCATCAAAAAATATGTAACTTACATTTGTCAAAATATTCTACCTGTATTCGCTGAGACTTTTAATAAGACCTCCTTTTTGAAACTGTTATTTGTTAATGAACTTTGTTTTATTTTACTGATTTGTATACTTCCTGTTATGTTTCATCTGTTCACTTCCGATTTTAGTCTCTTTTTTCTTTTTTTTCTTCTATTACTGATGTCAGTAGAATTCTTTACTTCTATATTGGGATAAGGCTATCATACCTATGTGGATCCTATTATTTATTCTTATTTGTCTACAGATATTTCTCTAACTTTGTTTACTTTGTTAGATTTCCGGTTTCCCTATTTCAGCTTCTGGTTTCGCTATATCTACTTCCGGTTTCGTAGCTTCCAATAAGGGGTATTTACTAGGTGCTTATGTTTACCTCTCTGACTTCTGGTATCGATATTTCTAGCGCTTCCGGTTCCATGATTCCCTATTTTATTATTGCAGTAAATACGGTGTTGAATCCACCATATAAGGATATAAAGATATAAAAATATAAAGATATAAAAATCGGATTAATTCACTATCTACATTAGTTTACTTGTAGACCTTTCAGGTAGTATAAGCTACCACTAGGAGTATAATTTCCGATTTTCAGGCTATATATGCAAGATGACAATAAAAAATGATAAAGAGATGTTGCCAATTATAAAAGACACTTTTCATACGAACCACACTGATCAAATAAACGATACTTAAAAATATACTATGAGTGAAATTATATAGATTAAAAAATATAGGTTAAAAAATACAGTCGGAGATCACAGTATAAAAAATCACCATATAAAAAACACAATATAAATAGTTTAAAAACACAGTATGAAAAAACAATATGAAAGATAATCATGTACATAATGTTTAAAAACCTGAAGAAACCGATGACATCACCTTGGTTAAATAGGGAGATTTTCATTTAATATAATTAGGTTAATATTAGATGCTGGACTTCTACTACTGACTTCAGACTGGGAAATGGAATCTCTTGTGGAAATGTGTATGGAGTACCAAAGTTTCCATGTACTGTATGGTTATCTTAATCAGACTGAATGTTATTAATATGTACAAGAACTGATATAATGAGAGCTAAATATAAAGATGCTATAATGGTGTACTCTAAGAGTATTCCTCATCCATCACAGATATTACTAAAAATATGTCTGTGTAATTTCTTACACTTGTAATAAGCCTAATCATTAAGGTGGATGCTTAATGATCAAATTGAGATATGGAAAGATTGCGACTTATGTATCATTATTAGCTGCTAAATGTGCCTTATTTCGTGAGATTAAATAGATGGGAGAGATCTTCTTTGTTATTTAAACCCTTAGGGTAGAGGCAGTTGAGGGAAAAAATCCATTTTGATTCTTGTAGAAGTAATTTCTGTTCATGATTCCCTCCTCTCCAATTTTTTCTCACAATTTCTATTCCACAGAATTTCATATCTCGGATGTTTCCTCCATGTTTTGTGGTAAAGTGCTTGCATAGTGCTGTTTCTATACTCTTTTTCTCTATACATAATATGTGCTCTCTCATTCTGTCTTTCAATTGTCTGGAAGTTTGTCCTATGTACTGTAATTTACATGGACATTCAATGAGGTATATAACATTCTGGTCAGCACATCTTATCAAGTTGTTAATCATAAATGTTTTTTTAGTGTGTGTAGATGAGAATGAAGTTGTTTTCCAGCCATTTTTGCACGCCTTACAGTTCGGGCATGGGAAAAAGCCTTTTATTCTCTTGTTACATTGATCCACCACAGCACCTATTTTCTGTTTGGGAACACTCAGAGCCAGTCTGTTCTTTAAATTACTTGTCTTTCTGTAAACAAATTTTGGATGTGACATTAATTTCTCTCCCAAGATATCATCGTCCTTTAAAAGTGACCAGTGCTTTCTGAAGATTTTCTCTAAAATATGTTTATTCTCACAGTATTCTGTGATAAAAGGAACATTAATGATGTCGTCCAATAATGTTATCTTCTCTTTAGATTTATATTGTAAGAGGGTTTTTCTGTCAATAGCTTTGACTTCTTCAATTTTTTCTTCTAATAATGTTTCTTTATACCCTCTCTCTATAAATCTTTGTTTTAGCACCTGTGTTTGTTCTTCCCACTTTATTGGATCCGAACAATTCTTTTTTATTCTCAATAGTTGCCCCTTGGGAATATTTTCCTTCCAGGTTTTGTGATGGCAGCTTTCATTATGAATGTAATTGTTAGAATCGACCTCCTTAACCCCTTAATGACCACAATGTACCCTGCATGTCACTGGTCGTTAAGTGTTTTTTCAGGACATAATAGCACAAGTCTAGCAAGAACACGCTATTAATACCCTCCCTCCAGCAGGCTTTGTGGAATAGAGCAGTCTCAACGCTGGTGGCAAGACCGCGCTATAAAACAATCACGTCCCAAAAAAAGGCCAGCGACATACAGGGTACGTCGCTGATCCTTAAGGGGTTAAAGAAGGTCGAAGTTTCAAATTTTCCCTTTCTTGTTTCTATTTTAAGGTCCAGAAAATGTATAGATTGTTTGTTACATTCATAAGTGAATCTCAGGTTCTTTGTGTTCTTGTTCATGACTTCGATGGTATAGTGTAAATCTTCTACAGAACCTTTCCAAATAAGGAAAATATCATCAATGTATCTTACATAGAGGACCAGGTCCGCGCTAGCTGGGCAGGACTCCCAAAAGATTTGCTCCCACTGCCCCATGTAGAGATTGGCATAGCTAGGCGCGAACCTGGTCCCCATTGCTGTCCCACACTGTTGATGGTAAAACTTCTTATCATTGTTAAAATAATTATGGGTTAAAATATAATGTATACTATTTAAAACAAAAGTGCATTGTGCTTCAGGGATACATGGGTCTTTAGAAAGAAAAAACTTTACAGCTTCAATGCCTCCTTCGTGCGGTATACTTGTGTAGAGCAAAACTACATCACAGGTCGTCAAGATAAAAGACTCTTCCCATTTGAGGTTTTCCAATATTGTCAAAATTTGTGTAGAATCCCTCAGATAGGATGGAAGGTTTATTACCTGTTTTTGGAGGATTTTATCTACATATTCTGACAAATTACTCGATATTGATCCAATTCCCGATATAATCGGTCTCCCTGGGGGCTTGTTCACCGACTTATGTATCTTCGGGAGTTGGTAAAACACTGGAGTAATAGGGTATTTCACCATTATATAATTATATTCTTTCTGGTTAAGTATCCCCAGTGCTTTAGCTTTCGAGGTCAAGTCCTCCAGATCCTTTGTAAATTTAACTATTGGGTCGCTGAGTAACCTCTTATATGTTTTAGAATCACTTAAAATTCTATTGCACTCTTCCTCAGATTTGCACTTATCCATCACCACGATAGCTCCGCCTTTATCGGCGGGTTTAATAATTAGATTATAGTCTTTTTCAAGTCTTCTAATAGTATTAATCTGAGATCTGGATAGATTGTGTTTCACCTTCTTAAGTTTATTCTGACTTAATTCTCTGATGTCATTACAGACATTTGTCTCAAAGGTTTCAATCGCACACCCTTTGCTTCCCACCGGGTAGAAGGTGGATTTCGGTCTCAGATCTGTATGTAAGAATTGATTGTTATTAATTGGGGCAATATAGTTGCGTTCAAATGGCGATTTGAGGAAATACCGTTTGAGTGTTAATTTCCTCACAAATTCTTTCGTACTAATAAACGCCTGAAATGTATTCAGGCATTTAGTGGGCGCAAAACTTAGACCATGAGACAAGATGGATTCTTCTTGTGTAGTTAGTACTCTCAAACTTAAATTGTATATGCCATTAGTCACCTTTTGTGTGGCCATTGGGTCAGTCTGCGATGTGTGAGGAGTCTCTTTCCGTGTGCATTCTTCATGCTGTGACTCTATTGGCTTTATTTTCTTCATTCTTATACCGCTTCTTTTTCCTCTGCGGGTCTTCTTTTTTGTTGGGTAGCATTTTCCTGATCCTCCGAATCTGTGTTTTTCCTCTTTCTCTGTATTTTTTCTTTTACTCTTGGTGGTAGGGGGTTTCCCCCTAAAAAAGATGACTCTGAGGTAGAGGCTGGAATGTTGATTACTTCTGTATTATAGGTCACTTTATCATGTCTTTCTTGTAGTTTTGGACCTTTGTTCTGTTTCCCTTGTGGTGTTAAATCCTGCATCCTTGATTTTCTTCTTTCTTCGTCATAATGTTGGTCTCTTTGTTCAACGTTTTCATAATATCTTCCTTTTCTGTTCGTACTATAATCAGTACTTCTTCGTTGATAATTATGGCGAAAGTAGCCTCTAGGTTCTCTTTGATCAGAATCTCTTCTCCTATAGTCAAACACATCATCTCTATCTTCCGGGTGAGGGAACCTTCTGTCCTCTCCATACCTTGTTTGGAATCTGGGTCTATCAGATTCTCTATCTTCATATTGATAGTCATTCACTTGGTATGGTGAATGTGGATGTCTTTTGTAGTAATACGGTCGGTTGTCGGGGGTCCAATAATGATTGAAATTACGTTGATTCTCGTAATTTCGATAGTGCCTGTTGTTATTTCTCCTCTGGTAAGTATGGTTACGGCTATATGTATTTTGATGGTAGTTACGTTCATTATATTGCCGAATCGGCCTGTCCCATGTTTCACGATTACGGTCTTGAAATTGTGCATTATGCGAGTCATTCCTTATCTTGTATCGGTTGGACTCTTGGTGTTTATGGTAGTTGTTCGATTGTTTCCTACCGTGTCTTACTACATTCCATCCATCTCCTGTTTCTCTGTCCGAGGTGCTTACAGCTTTCTGTAGAGTAGTCTCTCCCTGTTTTTCACTCTGGGATGATGTGTCTAAATGGACTTCTGTGGGGTCGGTTCTTTTTGTGGTCTCCAGTTCTTTATTTAGTTTTTTCATTTTCTTTGCAATAATATCTTCTCTTACTTTGGTGACCTTCTTGAACATTAAATTCTTTCTTTCTGTAATTTCTTTTTCTTCTACCTCTGTGACCTCAATATTGTTTAGCATTGTTTCGTCATCTTTAATATCTGAATCTAATTTGGTTAGGAGGGAACTTCTATAGTCAATAATGAGTTTAATCAAATTCCTAGATGCCTCCAAGAGTATATTTATCCATTTGTCTACATATAGTGGATCTGATATTGGGAAAGCACAATCTTTATGTATATTCAGACCTCGAGGAATGAGATCTAGTTCCAAGCATTTTTTCAAAAATGAAATTTCTGCCTTATATTTAACTTCGGAAACTAAAGATTTCTCTAGGTTTCTAAATAATGAAGTGATATCTAGTCTGTCTGGGTCTATATCAGATGAATTGTCCATGTCAGTATGAATATCTAGACTAATTTCTCTCCTTAATATATGTAGATCTTCCATATTGTACTAAAGTATAACTGGTGAGGAATCTGTTTTGCTGCTGGGTATACTAACTAGGTAAAGTATGGTAGAATAGAAATGTGTATATCCTGCGCAAAAAACAGAGAGGGAAGGGGACAGGGGATAATCCTCTGGCTCTCCTCAGCAGGTACCCTAGTGGACCCAGCAAGTAAGACACATAAGAAGGGGGGTGGAGGGGAGCGCCAAAAAAGGCTGAGGAAGGGGACTGTAAATTACACAATAGGTACAATAAATATGTAGAAGTACTAAAAACCTAAAATTTAAAACCTAAAATTTTATTCAACAATATGTTAAAATATATGATGTCCTCACAAAACAATAACAATAAATAAAAGACTATTCATGGATCCATGTTACAATAATGAAAAATACACATAAAAACACATAAAAACAAATGATGAATAAAGAGAGAGTGGCCTGCAGTGCCGCCCCTATGCGTTGAATGGGTGTTAGTAAGCTCAAAGTGCACAGTTGGTGTTCCTGGTGTTACACAGTGAGTGTTCCTGATATTACTACTAGTTCTTGTATGTCCAAATAGGTGAAAAGGTGTTGAAAAAAGTTGGGATAATCCAAAAAATGGGTAGTGAAAAAACAGTGTCCTATCCTGTGTCCAAGGATGATAAAAGTTGTGATAAGATGGTGACAAAAAAGGATATGTGGTGATGCAAAAATTCCAATAAGGTGGTGAACTGTTCCAAAAGCTTAAAAACTTAAAATTAAAAAAAAAAAAAAAAAAACTTTAGAAAACATGTTTGATTGTTGAGTGTCTATCAATCCAAAAAGTGATTAAGTGCAATAAAAAAGTGGTTGATTGTAAAAAATACAAAAAACATATAAAAACCTGAAAAAAAGAACAAACAATACTATAACATATACAAATTTTAAAGTGCATATATCAGTGTTTGGCTTACTCAAATCAGTCGACTCGTTTCGGCCTTCTACTCCTGGCCTTTATCAAGACTGGTGTTATGAGCAAGCTTTCAGAATTTATAGTAAATGTAGCTGATGTTTGGGCGCCAAAAACGTGTAGGCCACGCCCCTTTCCTGTTGAAATGTATTATGGGTATGGGCAAGAGTTTCACTGACCGTGTGTCATCAAAAAATATGTAACTTACATTTGTCAAAATATTCTACCTGTATTCCCTGAGACTTTTAATAAGACCTCCTTTTTGAAACTGTTATTTGTTAATGAACTTTGTTTTATTTTACTGATTTGTATACTTCCTGTTATGTTTCATCTGTTCACTTCCGATTTTAGTCTCTTGTTTCTCTTTTTCTTCTATTACTGATGTCAGTAGAATTCTTTACTTCTATATTGGGATAAGGCTATCATACCTATGCAGATCCTATTATTTATTCTTATTTGTCTACAGATATTTCGCTAACTTTGTTTACTTTGTTAGATTTCCGGTTTCGCTATTTCAGCTTCCGGTTTCGCTATATCTACTTCCGGTTTCGTAGCTTCCAATAATAACTGTTCCAATAACAGTTCACCACCTTATTGGAATTTTTGCATCACCACATATCCTTTTTTGTCACCATCTTATTACAACTTTTATCATCCTTGGACACAGGATAGGACACTGTTTTTTCACTACCCATTTTTTGGATTATCCCAACTTTTTTCAACACCTTTTCACCTATTTGGACATACAAGAACTAGTAGTAATATCAGGAACACTCACTGTGTAACACCAGGAACACCAACTGTGCACTTTGAGCTTACTAACACCCATTCAACGCATAGGGGCGGCACTGCAGGCCACTCTCTCTTTATTCATCATTTGTTTTTATGTGTTTTTATGTGTATTTTTCATTATTGTAACATGGATCCATGAATAGTCTTTTATTTATTGTTATTGTTTTGTGAGGACATCATATATTTTAACATATTGTTGAATAAAATTTTAGGTTTTTAGTACTTCTACATATTTATTTTACCTATTGTGTAATTTACAGTCCCCTTCCTCAGCCTTTTTTGGCGCTCCCCTCCACCCCCCTTCTTATGTGAGTCACAAGAAAGAGCAGATAATTCAGAAACTCTTTTATGTTTAAATCATTTTTATTATTAATAAATTCTTTGTACATAAGCCAAACAAACTCCATGAATTATACAAAGAAGAAATTATTTCCTCCTGTCCGATCCTCCAAAGGAGCAAGAAGTAAACAAATTAACATATTGGAGGATAGCAACTTTAACACAGTCTTACAACCTTTCCCCCATTACCTCTCTAAGTATCTAAACCCCCATCACGCCTTTGGGAATTTCTCTGTTGGATGTTGTGGACCTTGTGAAAATAATTAAGTTACATATTCCAGTAGTTGGTCCTCTACCAGTGGGTTCACTAATAGAATAGTTGTTTCTGATCTGACTATATGTGGGGTTATCATCTAGCAATTAAACTGAGGTAAATAGGTTGCTTTACATGTATTTTTCTAATAAACATTTAAAACAGTACAAACAGTGCAAATGAAATTCCCGCTCCAGAATTCCCCTTTCATTTATATAGGGTCTAGCAAAAAGATAGTTATTGGGGGGGAGGAGGGAGGGAAAACATAGGATAGGGAGGGGGGGGAAGAAGGGAGGGGGGGAGCGTCTCTGCCTCCCAGCAATCCTCTCAGGTCTACTGAGTTTGTTCATATACAGCGTTCAGGATACCAATTGTACATCCTATCGTCCTCTATGGGATGTTGAGTTACTAATCCAGTAGTACCATATCTTCTGGAAAGAGGTTCTATTATTTAACGTATCCACTGCAGATTCATACATAGTATAGGTATGGCTAATCTTATTATATACTTCCAACCATGGGGGCGAGCCTACCTTCCAATATTTTGCAATACACACCCTTGTCACTGTACAAAGGATTCTGATGAATGTGTTAATATATCTGTGAAATTTATCTATTTGTTCATGTAGTAGTGCTTGTTGGGCAGTGAGTGTGACCTCCTCCTCTAGTAGTTGACTGATCAGTGTGGAGAGCCTCTGCCATGTCCCACGTATCCCCTCACAGTCCCACCACATATGCCTATAGGATCCCAACTCCCCACATCCTCTATAACATAGATTGCTTCCATTTGGCTGCATATGGGCCATCCTTATTGGGGTTAGGTACCATCTAAATACGGTTTTCATCACATTTTCCTTCAAATCCATACTAATTAATCCCCTATTAGCTTCCTGGATCATTCTCTCTCACTCTTGTATGTCCTTAACCATATCTAGATCTTTCTCCCATGCTAACATCATCATGGATTTGGCTCTGTTGGGTGGTGTCTGCAGTGCAAGGTATATTTTAGAGATATTGTGTTTAGTTCCCGTAAGGCTTGCGCCACAGGTCTCTAATATCGTGGATTGTCCACTTCTTGAGATTTTCAAGAAGGAGTGTAAAGATGAGTGTAATTGGAGGTAGATGTACCAGTAGAGTTTTGTAGGAGCTAGCTTTGACTGCAGCTGTGTGAAAGAGAGCAACTGACCCTTCTGTATCACGTCCGCTACCCTGTAAAGCCCCTTGTTTTCCCATTTGGCGACTATCACACGGGAGCCATCCGGCATGAGGCATCTAATTGGGGTCAGTAAGGAGAATTCAGGAAATAAGTCTGGTCTTTTAAGTGTTTGTCTCCAGGTTTTTGTGGGCAGGTCTGAGGTGTATGTTTTAGTAAGTTCCCTATCTGGGGCAACAAGATGTGCATCCCATAAAATCGAGTCTCTCTCCTCCCATCCCCCCAACTCCTTCTCCAGAAACACCCAAGTGGCTTCCTCTAATCTCCTTAGGAGACAAGAGTCTTGGGCCAGTCTGGCGGCTCTATAATATTCCATTAGGTCTGGAGCGCCCACTCCTCCTGCTGCTCTACTTCTGTTTACCACTTATCTTGCTATTCTGGCCAATTTTGGGCCTCTTATATAAGCTAATATTTCAGTTTGTAGTTTAATAATATCTGTCCTAACTATTTTGATGGGTAGGGCTCTAAAAAGATATAAAAGGCGTGGAAGTACATTCATTTTAATCAACGCTACTCTCCCCATCCAGGAGAAACCGCATGTTCGCCATTTAACAAGGTATTTTCTGATCTGGCCAAGAAGCGGGGTGTAATTATGTTTATATAGAAGATGCATCTGTACCGGGAGATTAATACCTAGGTATTTGATTGTTTTGGAGACCCACCGAAATTCAAAATTAAGTTCAATAATTTTACGCGTGTGTGGAGGAATAGCTATCGGTAGGAGTTCACTTTTCTCCATATTAATTTTGTAGCCTGAGATATCTGAAAAGTCGTTTAATAACTTATGTAAATTAGGGAGTGATAAGAGAGGTCTGGTAAGTGTAAGCAAGATATCATCCGCGAATAAGGATATTTTGTACTCAGATTGATTCACCCGGACTCCCGAGATGTCCGGGTGACTCCTAATTTTGGCCGCCAGTGGCTCAATGCAGAGGGCAAATAATAGGGGTGACAGGGGGCATCCCTGTCTTGTCCCATTTAGTATGGGGAAAAGAGCGGATTTGTATCCCCCCGTGACAACCTGGGCCCGTGGGTTTGAGTATATTGCCTGCAAAGCTTTCAAGAAGGCTTTATTGAAACCTAGTTCTTCCATGACCGTAAACATATATTTCCAGTCTAATCTGTCAAACGTCTTCTCCGCATCCAAAGATAGAATTAGAGAAGGCGTCTGAGTTTCCCCTAGATGGTGAATTAAATTAATTACCCGCCTTAAGTTATCTGGGGCCTCCCTATTCTGTATAAATCCCACCTGGTCCGGGTGAACCAGGTGCGGCATAATTGATTTAAGACGGTTGGCCAAAATTTTAGTGAATATTTTGAGATCTTGGTTAATTAATGAGATGGGTCGGTAGTTTTGACATCTCCTGTGGTCTTTATCTGGTTTGGGGATAACGACTATCTTCGCATCTAGTAACTCCTGAGGGATTGGGTTACCTTCCATAATGGAATTGCAAAATTTGGTTAAATGTGGGACTAGGGCGTTTTTGAAAAGTTTATAATATTCCCCCGGAAACCCGTCAGGGCCAGCTGCTTTCCCTGGTTTTAAGTCTTTGATGGATTTTGAGATCTCCACAGGAGATATCGGGGTATTAAAAGTAGTCTTTTGTTCTGTCGTCAGTGGGACCACATTCATCTAAAAATTTTCTTGTTTGATGTAAAGTCTCTGTGTTGTGAGTCACTTTTTCACCGTCATAAAGCTTGCCATAGAAGTTTGCGAAAGATTCTACTATCTCCCTAGGGTGTGAGGTCAGGGTCCCTTTCTCTGTTTCTATCAGGTCTATGGCCGATGCCCTACATCTCTCTCTTATTTTGTGTGCCATATATCTATCTGGCTTATTTGCATAGATAAAGTACTGCGATTTAAGCCTCTGTGCTGCTCTTGCTGCTTGTGAGTTTAATATCATTGCTAGGGATTGTCTTTTGTTCTGGATATTTTGCAAGGTCGCTGGGTTTTTAGTTATTTTATGTTGTCTTTCCATTGTTTCAATTTCTTTATGGAGCTGGTCTATGTGTGTCCTGTGTTTCTTAGTAATCTTAGTTTTAAGTTGGATCAGCAGTCCTCTAACCACTGCCTTATGGGCTGCCCATGTGTACATTGGGTTCGCGGTTGAGTCTGTATTAATGGACCAAAATTCTGCCATGGAGCGTACCATGTCTTTGTGATCTTGGTTGTTTCTTAAAAGAGTTTTGTCGTATGTCCAAGTTCTGCTTCTATTAATGTCCCTCAATCCGTCTAGGTCAATCGAAATGATAGAATGGTCCGACCACACACAAGCGTGGATAGCCGATTCCCGTAACATAGGTTGTAAGATCTGGCTCAGGTATATGTAGTCGAGTCTGATATAAGAGTTATGTGCAGCTGAGTAAAAGGTAGTGTCAGTGGTTGTCCCGTATAACGTGTGCCATGTGTCTCTAAGAGTATGTGGAGTAAAGGAGTCTTGTATAGCTTTGACAATGCGATTATGCCTGTGTTGTTTAGGAGTTAGTGCTTTATTGTGTGACGGTTGGATAGGAGTCATAGTAATGTTAAAATCTCCTGCAAGTAAAATTTTAGTTTGTGACCAGTCTGTCAGTAGATGAGCGATGTGAGCAAAGAGCGTATGTTGGTTATCATTGGGAGCGTACACATTGCACAAGGTAACCTCATTATCTAGAATGCGTCCCCGCACTATCAAATATCTACCATCCGGATCAGCCAATGTGCTTGTGTGGTGGAAATCTACCGAGGAGTGGATCAGTATAGATACCCCCCGTGTTTTATTAGGAGCCGTAGCATGGTAGTGTGTAGGGAATTGTTTATTCCAGTATTTCGGTATGTTATCTCTCATAAAGTGTGTTTCCTGAAGAAACACCAAATTAGCGTCTAGTGCCCTGTATTGATTCATTGCCAATCTACGTTTAATATCCGTATTGAGGCCACGGACATTGTGAGATATCAATCTAATCTTGGTGTTCATAGGTGTATGTATTGGTCTGTAGTTCTTTGTAATATGGAGTGTATGTGAGCAAATAATCTATGAAGTAAATCATCTTACCCCAGAGTTTCTGGTCTGTTGTGGTGAGCTGCAACCTGTGGAACTGTATCTCGAGAGGATCGCCAGGAGGAGGGGAAAAAAAGGAAGAGATTAAATAACAAAATAGCAAACAAATAACATTTAACTGGTTCCCAACCAGGGGATAACTTAACAATATCTGGAAACAGTCCAGAGGTCGGGCGGAACATTTATCAGCCTCCTTTAAAGTGTTAGTGGAATTAGTGCTAGTGCCAAGCGTGTCCCTCTCAAAACCCAACCACAATTATTTATAGTCTTTCACTGGTCGGGCATGAGAGGGAGTTCAATACAGAAGAAGAGGGGAGCTCATGACTCTTTGTTTCTGGTCTCAGTTGTTTTTTGCCTCTTGTAGTTGACCTTTTGCCAGGCCATATGGGCGTTGGATCTTGTTGAGTCAATTTTCCTTGCTGATGGGGCCTCCTGGTCTGGAATAGTTGGAGGATCAAGGCCCAGTATGCCACATACCTCTGGGATATCTTCCTGGTGTTTGATGTTTATGGTCTTGGAGTCTTTAGTAATGCTGAGAACAAAGGTGAATCCGCATCTGTATGGGATCTGTTGTTTGCGAAGTATACTTGTTAGTGGTTTCAAAGAGCTTCTGCGTTGTAGGGTACGTAAGCTTAAGACCTGGAAGAATTGAATGACGTTTCCTTGAAACTTTAAAGTTGGATTCTTTCTAGAAGCCTGTAGTATTTTTTCTTTGTCTGGAAAAAAGGTCATCCAAACTATCACATCTCTTGGGGGGATGCCATTTTTAGTTTTGGCTTTGAGAGCTCTATGTGCCCTTTCCACATGGAACGTGTATTCAGGGGATGAGCTTGTTATTTGGTTGAAGAGTTGTGTAATATATGGCAGAATTTCCTTGGGTGTGACATCTTCTGGTATTCCCTTTAATCTGATATTGTTCCGTCTGTTTCTGTTCTCCAAGTCTTCCATTTTATCTTGTATTTCCTGTAGGAGTTGTTGTTGATTGGAGACTGTGTTATTTCATCTACATTTTCCACCATCGAGTCTTTCTGGTCCTCCCAAGATATCGATTCTGTTTCCCATATCTGTAAGGTCAGATTTGATTTTGGCTAAGCTAGAGGTAACCGAAGTATGTATAGAGTCTATTTCCCCCCACAGTTTTTCAAAGTTATCCGTTAAATCTTTCTTTGATACCAGGGATTGTAGATCAGCTCTGGTAATCAGAGATTGATCCTCAAAGGATGGTGGTAGAGATTGTTCTGAATCATCTCCTGTTTCCATGTCCTTGTTAGTTTTAGGTATGTGTGAGGTTTTAAAGAAGGAGGACACTGTGGAAGGGGTGCTTGGGTTAGGTAGCTTCTCTCCCTTTCCCCCTCTTCTTGTAGCCATTATTGTCCTATACACAGATCTTAAGGATAGGAGATGTTTGCAGAGTGCCTTAAGTCAAGCAGACCTCTCTCTCACTTCTCTCTCAGAGCATAGTGTAAAAACAACCCCTAAGGTAGTTGGTTATCTTAGGTAAAAAGTATTGATGCAAACGGATTGAGGCAATTTTAAATATTATGGAAGTATATTTCAAAGGTTCCCCTTCATTTAAGTAGTTAGCACTGTTCCACTGCTTCTTTTTAATAGCTCATGTGGAGGCTGATGTCCCCCTGCTTCACCTTCAGATTCTACATATCACCAGGGTTCCCCGCAGACTTATAAGTAAGGGACAGTCTCTTAAAATGCATCCTCTGTACATGAAACAAAAAACTTGCAGATATATAGGACACAAAACAATAACACAACTCCCACCATATGCAGATCAGAGTCACTCAATTTGCCCCAATAGAGCTACGAGGTGGTGGAGAGCAGTAATGTGCTTGGTTTCAGCTCACAGTAGTTTGTGCACTATTACTGGGCTAAGGGAGTCCCTTCAGACTTATTTTTTTTAAAAATTATGTGCTGGTAACAGTCATACAATGTTATATTAAGTGGCCCAGATCAGGTGTGAAACGTCCTGCTGAACGACTGTTTAGAAGGTGACAGGTTATATGGCCATTATGTACAGAGTTGTGATTTGTAGTTAGACTGACTGCAGGTCCCAAGGTCTGGGAGCTTAGGACTAATATCACAACCTACAGCTAGTGGGGCAATGGGGATCTCAGCAGGGAGGAAGTCGCTGTGTATGTTAGGGACTCTTACCCACCTCTGTCCAGGCTGCTTTATTCTCTTATCTAGGCCTGCAACAGACACAGGAAGAAGGCCCCAAAATGGCGTAAATACGCGCCCAAAAACAAAAGCATGGCGCACTTTAAATTATAGGTCCTCTGCTATTTTTCCCACATGGTTCGCAACAGGTTTGGGCTACTGAGCCAGGTAGACTGCTGGTCGTGAGGAAGGGCCAGTCCTACTTGTGGTCTCTTACCAAAGACGTTCCTCCGGTACCCTCTTCTGAGCACGCAGAAGGTCACTGCTCGATCCGGAGAGGAGCTCCGACCCTCCGGATCACAGGAGGCAGGTAGTATGTGTAGCAGCAGGCTCGTTAAGGCAGATGGCAGAGGTTTTCAGCTAAGTCCGAGCCTCTTCGGTGAGTAGATGTTCTCCTGTGACTGGCCATCCGGGCCGCAAGGTAACTGCTAGGTCTGGCGCCTCCTCCACAGCCGCAGTTGAGAATGTGGCAGAAGTAATAGGCCGTTTTGCTGACCCACGGGTCTGGTCCAAAAGGTGAAGCCAGGTCACTCTCAGTATGCCCCAAACCGGAGCTCCGACCCTCCAGGGTCTTGAGAGCTAGGGCTGCTGATCCGCTGCAGGGCTCACTGCCTCAGAAACTCTTTTAAACAGAAAAGGAACAACAATTTCCAAGAAAGTAGTTAATATCCAAAGAATGCAAAGGCTCAAAAGGAGGAGCTTGTAAAGCTTTCAAAACAAAATTAAGACTCCAATGAGGAGAGATTGATTTAATGACATGCTTGATACGGACCAAAGCCTGAACAAAAAACAGTGAATATCAGGAAGCTTAGCAATATTTCTGTGAAATAAAACAGAAAGAGCAGAGATTTGTCCCTTCAAGGAACTTGCAGACAAACCTTTATCCAAACCATCCTGAATAAACTGTAAAATTCTAGGAATTCTAAAAGAATGCCAGGAGAATTTATGAGAACACCATGAAATATAAGTCTTCCAAACTCGATAATTTTTTTTCCTAGAAATAGATTTACGAGCCGGTAACGTAGTATCAATCACTGAGTCAGAGAAACCTCTATGACTAAGCAGTAAGCGTTCAATTTCCATACCATCAAATTCAATGATTTGAGATCCTGATGGAAAAGCGGTCCTTGAGACAGAAAGTCTGGTCTTAAAGGAAGTGGCCAAGGTTGACAACTGGACATCCAGAACCTGTGAGGCCATGCTGGTGCTACCAGAAACACAAACAAATGTTCTATGATGATCTTGGAGATCCCTGGACCTGGACAAGTACCTGGGAAGTTTCTTGTTTAGATGGGAAGCCATCAGATCTATTTCTGGAAGACCCCACATCTGAACAATCTGAAAAAACACATCTGGATGGAGAGACCACTCCCCCGGATGTACAGTCTGACGGCTGAGATAATCCGCTTCCCAATTGTCTACACCTGGGATATGTACCGCAGAAATTAGACAAGAGCTGGGTTCCGCCCAAGAAAGTATCCGAGTTACTTCTTTCATAGCTAGGGGACTGCGAGTCCCACCCTGATGATTGACATATGCCACTGTTGTGATATTGTCTGTCTGAAAACAAATGAATGGCTCTCTCTTCAACAGAGGCCAAACCTGAAGAGCCCTGAAAATAGCACGGAGTTCTAAAATACTGATTGGTAACCTCGCCTCTTGAGATTTCCAAACCCCTTGTTGCTGTCAGAGATCCCCAGACAGCTCCCCAACCTGAAAGACTTGCATCTGTTGTGATTACAGTCCAGGTTGGATGAACAAAAGAGGCCCCTTGAATTATACGGTGGTGACTTAACCACCAAGTCAGAGAAAGTTGAACATTGGGATTTAAGGATATTAATTGTGATATATTTGTATAATCCCTGCACCATTGATTCAGCATACAAAACTGGAGAGGTCTCATATGAAAATGAGCAAAGGGGGGCGCGTCCGATGCTGCAGTCATGAGACCTAAAACCTCCATGCACATAGCCACTGAAGGGAATGATTGAGACTGAAGGTTCTGACAGGCTGAAACCAATTTCATTTGTCTCTTTTCTGTGAGAGACAGAGTCATGGACACTGAATATATCTGGAAACCTAAAAAGGTGACCCTTGTCTGAGAAAAAAAGGAACTTTTTGGTAAATTGATCCTCCAACCATGTCTTTGAAGAAACAACACTAGTTAATTTGTGCGAAATTCTGCAAAATGTAAAGACTAAGCTAGTACCAAAATATCATCCAAATAAGGAAACACCACAATACCCTGTTCTCTGATTACCGAGAGTAGGGCACCGAGAACTTTTGAAATAATTGTTGGAGCTGTCGCTAGGCCAAATGGAAGAGCGACAAATTGGTAATGCCTGTCTAAAAAAGAGAATCTCAGAAACCGATAGAGGTCCGGATGAATCGGAATATGAAGATATGCATCCTGTAAGTCTATCGTGAACATATAATGACCTTACTGAACAAAAGGCAGAATAGTCCTTATAGTCACCATTTTGAAAGTTGGCACTCTTACAAAACGGTTCAAAATTTTCAGTCCCATAACTGGCCTGAATAAATTCTTTCTTTGGGACAATGAATAGATTTGAATAAAACCACAGACTCTGTTCCTGAAACGGAACTGGTATAATTACCCCTGAAAGCTCTAGATCTGAAACACACTTCATAAAAGTCTGAGCCTTCACTGTATTTGCTGGAACGCGAGAGAAAAAATCTTCTCACAGTAGGTCTTACTCTGAATCCTATTCAATACCCTTGAGAGACAATGCTATGAATCCATTGATTTTGCACAGAATCTGCCCAAATGTTTTTGAAAAATTTTAATCTGCCCCCCACCAGCTAAGCTGGAATGAGGGCCGCACCTTCATGCAGACTTGGGGGCTGGCTTTGGTTGAGACATCTTGCAAATGTAAGAGAAAAAACAACATATAAAGAAAAAAATGCAAACAGCATAGCCCTCTGAGCATAGAAAAAGGCAAGAGGCATATAGGAAGTGGGGTTTAAATAATTTAAATATTTGGCGCCATTTATGATGCGCAACGCAAAGTGACATTTTTTGGCGCTAACAGCATCCGGAAATGACGCAACTCGCGTCATGGCAGACGCAACCTTGTGCAAGGAACCTGGCACCAACTAAGACACCGGAAATGGCAAATTTGCGTTACCAAACAAA
Organism: Bombina bombina; assembly: GCF_027579735.1. Lineage (NCBI taxonomy): Eukaryota > Metazoa > Chordata > Amphibia > Anura > Bombinatoridae > Bombina > Bombina bombina. The sequence continues at coordinate 530,443,767 of NC_069500.1, read as the reverse complement.
CCTTTGCAACAAAACAATTCTAGCGTCAAGAATGACTCAATAAATATTAGCATTTTGCAGCCTCGCAAGCTTAATTTTGCCAGCGAAAATTAATGAAAACAGTCAATTTTGAAGAAAAGACTATACCCCAGGTAATAAAAAATAACTTCCTAGATATGTTTTCCCAATTTTGAAACTGATAGTCTGCAAAAGGAAATATACATAAACCTGACTCATGGCAAATTTAAGTACAATACATATATTTAGAACTTTACATTAATACATAAAGTACAAACAAGAGAAGTCTATACACTCTCACCTAGTTACCTCTATGGTGCCCCAAAAAATCTGATATCTCCCAATAATCAGATTAGAGACAAAAGTAATACAAAAGGAATGGGGAGCGCTAAAAAAGCTAGGCAAATGAAGTAAAACAAGGAGTAGAAATATATATATTAAAATTTAATATAATAACATAAGTTCTAAAAAGGGATATATTAAAAAGTGTACAATTAATACGTGTATGTTGTGTTAATCAGAAAGTGCATACATTATTATGTGCAGATACTTTGTAAATAGGAATGTGCATACTTATTAAAATGCAGATAACATAGAAAAAACAAAAGAGAAAAAAACAGCGCTGAATAAAAAAAAAAAAAGAAAAAAGATAAAAGGAATGGTGGCCACAATCTCAAAAGTTAAAACTAATAAGGCATGAGCGTATGATGAAAAAATATATAAAAATATAAAGAGTCAGTGGATAATGTTCACTAGCGTGTATAAGTCCACTGAAACTAGATTAGATGAAGTTGGATTTAAGTACAGAATAACGTTTGTTAGTTCATCTGGTTCAAATATCCCAGAGCGATGATAGTATGCCCCCACTCTACCTCTTACCGGACCTCCGTATGATATTCAGTATTGCTCGTGTGTTCATACAAACCGGTAGTGTCTTAGTTCAGGGCTCCAGCGTCTGTACACGCAGCATTCCGATCACGTGACTGTTGTGCAAACTCTGTGATTGGCTGTCATATGAGTAACCTCAAAGGGAGTTCCGGGGGGTTTACAGGGGAATCCTGTAGCTATATTGTTGATAGAAAAATGGTATAGTGCACTAATACCAATAGCATCCACAATAGTATGTTTCTTATTACATGTTTTGGTGCATTTATTAAAAAGCTTCATACAAGTGGATACAGGGTACAAGTTTTTATATGTTCAGTGGTCTCCTCCTCTCAGTTGGGATATTCCAGGTTGCTAGTTAGTAATCAAAATTTAACTCCTTAGTGGTTTTCGTTCTCATACGTTCATGTTAACAAAAAATTGATTGTCATAAAAACAGAATTTATGCTTACCTGATAAATTACTTTCTCCAACGGTGTGTCCGGTCCACGGCATCATCCTTACTTGTGGGATATTCTCTTCCCCAACAGGAAATGGCAAAGAGCCCAGCAAAGCTGGTCACATGATCCCTCCTAGGCTCCGCCTACCCCAGTCATTCGACCGACGTAAAGGAGGAATATGCATAGGAGAAATCATATGATACCGTGGTGACTGTAGTTAGAGAAAATAATTCATCAGACCTGATTAAAAAAACCAGGGCGGGCCGTGGACCGGACACACCGTTGGAGAAAGTAATTTATCAGGTAAGCATAAATTCTGTTTTCTCCAACATAGGTGTGTCCGGTCCACGGCGTCATCCTTACTTGTGGGAACCAATACCAAAGCTTTAGGACACGGATGATGGGAGGGAGCAAATCAGGTCACCTAGATGGAAGGCACCACGGCTTGCAAAACCTTTCTCCCAAAAATAGCCTCAGAAGAAGCAAAAGTATCAAATTTGTAAAATTTGGTAAAAGTGTGCAGTGAAGACCAAGTCGCTGCCTTACATATCTGATCAACAGAAGCCTCGTTCTTGAAGGCCCATGTGGAAGCCACAGCCCTAGTGGAGTGAGCTGTGATTCTTTCAGGAGGCTGCCGTCCGGCAGTCTCATAAGCCAATCGGATGATGCTTTTAAGCCAAAAAGAGAGAGAGGTAGAAGTTGCTTTTTGACCTCTCCTTTTACCAGAATAAACAACAAACAAAGAAGATGTTTGTCTGAAATCCTTTGTAGCTTCTAAATAGAATTTTAGAGCACGAACTACATCCAAATTGTGTAACAAACGTTCCTTCTTTGAAACTGGATTCGGACACAAAGAAGGCACAACTATCTCCTGGTTAATGTTTTTGTTAGAAACAACTTTCGGAAGAAAACCAGGTTTAGTACGCAAAACCACCTTATCTGCATGGAACACCAGATAAGGAGGAGAACACTGCAGAGCAGATAACTCTGAAACTCTTCTAGCAGAAGAAATTGCAACCAAAAACAAAACTTTCCAAGATAGTAACTTAATATCTACGGAATGTAAGGGTTCAAACGGAACCCCTTGAAGAACTGAAAGAACTAAATTGAGACTCCAAGGAGGAGTCAAAGGTTTGTAAACAGGCTTGATTCTAACCAGAGCCTGAACAAAAGCTTGAACATCTGGCACAGCCGCCAGTTTTTTGTGAAGTAAAACAGATAAAGCAGAAATCTGTCCCTTCAAAGAACTTGCAGATAATCCTTTCTCCAAACCCTCTTGTAGAAAGGATAGAATCTTAGGAATTTTTATCTTGTTCCATGGGAATCCTTTGGATTCACACCAACAGATATATTTTTTCCATATTTTATGGTAAATTTTCCTAGTTACAGGCTTTCTAGCCTGGACAAGAGTATCAATGACAGAATCTGAAAACCCACGCTTTGATAAAATCAAGCGTTCAATCTCCAAGCAGTCAGTTGGAGTGAAGCCAGATTCGGATGTTCGAATGGACCTTGAACCAGAAGGTCCTGTCTCAAAGGTAGCTTCCATGGTGGAGCCGATGACATATTCACCAGGTCTGCATACCAAGTTCTGCGTGGCCACGCAGGAGCTATCAAGATCACCGAAGCCCTCTCCTGATTGATCCTGGCTACCAGCCTGGGAATGAGAGGAAACGGTGGGAATACATAAGCTAGGTTGAAGGTCCAAGGCGCTATCAGTGCATCTACTAGAGTCGCCTTGGGATCCCTGGATCTGGACCCGTAGCAAGGAACCTTGAAGTTCTGACGAGACGCCATCAGGTCCATGTCTGGAATGCCCCATAATTGAGTTATTTGGGCAAAGATTTCCGGATGGAGTTCCCACTCCCCCGGATGGAAAGTCTGACGACTCAGAAAATCCGCTTCCCAATTTTCCACTCCTGGGATGTGGATTGCAGACAAGTGGCAGGAGTGATTCTCCGCCCATTGAATTATTTTGGTCACTTCCTCCATCGCCAGGGAACTCCTTGTTCCCCCCTGATGGTTGATATATGCAACAGTCGTCATGTTGTCTGATTGAAACCTTATGAATTTGGCCTTTGCTAGTTGAGGCCAAGCTTTGAGAGCATTGAATATCACTCGCAGTTCCAGAATGTTTATCAGGAGAAGAGATTCTTCCCGAGACCATAGACCCTGAGCTTTCAGGGGTTCCCAGACCGCGCCCCAGCCCACCAGACTGGCGTCGGTCGTGACAATGACCCACTCTGGTCTGCGGAAGCTCATTCCCTGTGCCAGGGACAGGTTGTCCAGGTTCAGCCACCAACGGAGTGAATCTCTGGTTCTTTGATCTACTTGGATCGTCGGAGACAAGTCTGTATAATCCCCATTCCACTGTCTGAGCATGCACAGTTGTAATGGTCTTAGATGAATTCGTGCAAAAGGAACTATGTCCATTGCCGCAACCATCAAACCTATTACTTCCATGCACTGCGCTATGGAAGGAAGAAGAACAGAATGAAGTACTTGACAAGAGCTTAGAAGTTTTGATTTTCTGGCCTCTGTCAGAAAAATCTTCATTTCTAAGGAATCTATTATTGTTCCCAAGAAGGGAACTCTTGTTGACGGGGACAGAGAACTTTTTTCTATGTTCACTTTCCACCCGTGAGATCTGAGAAAGGCTAGGACAATGTCCGTATGAGCCTTTGCTTTTGACAGAGACGACGCTTGAATCAGTATGTCGTCCAAGTAAGGTACTACTGCAATGCCCCTTGGTCTTAGCACCGCTAGAAGGGACCCTAGTACCTTTGTGAAAATCCTTGGAGCAGTGGCTAATCCGAATGGAAGTGCCACAAACTGGTAATGCTTGCCCAGAAAGGCGAACCTTAGGAACCGATGATGTTCCTTGTGGATAGGAATATGTAGATACGCATCCTTTAAATCCACCGTGGTCATAAATTGACCTTCCTGGATGGTAGGAAAAATTGTTCGAATGGTTTCCATTTTGAACGATGGAACCCTGAGAAATTTGTTTAGAATCTTGAGATCTAAAATCGGTCTGAATGTTCCTTCTTTTTTGGGAACTATGAACAGATTGGAGTAAAACCCCATCCCTTGTTCTCCTAATGGAACAGGATGAATCACTCCCATTCTTAACAGGTCTTCTACACAATGTAAGAATGCCTGTCTTTTTATTTGGTTTGAAGACAATTGAGACCTGTGGAACCTCCACCTTGGGGGTAGTTCCTTGAATTCCAGGAGATAACCTTGAGAAACTATTTCTAGCGCCCAAGGATCCTGAACATCTCTTGCCCAAGCCTGAGCAAAGAGAGAGAGTCTGCCCCCCACCAGATCCGGTCCCGGATCGGGGGCCAACATTTCATGCTGTTTTAGTAGCAGTGGCAGGTTTCTTGGCCTGCTTACCCTTGTTCCAGCCTTGCATCGGTCTCCAGGCTGGTTTGGTTTGAGAACTATTACCCTCTTGTTTAGAGGGTGTAGAATTTGAGGCTGGTCCGTTTCTGCGAAAGGGACGAAAATTTGGCTTATTTTTAGCCTTAAAAGACCTATCCTGAGGAAGGGCGTGGCCCTTTCCCCCAGTGATGTCTGAAATAATCTCTTTCAAGTCAGGGCCAAACAGCGTTTTACCCTTGAAAGGGATGTTAAGCAATTTGTTCTTGGAGGACACATCCGCTGACCAAGACTTTAGCCAAAGCGCTCTGCGCGCCACAATAGCAAAACCTGATTTTTTCGCCGCTAATCTAGCTAATTGCAAAGTGGCGTCTAAGATAAAAGAGTTAGCCAATTTAAGTGCTTGAACTCTGTCCATAACCTCCTCATACGAAGATTCTTTATTGAGCGACTTTTCTAGTTCTTCGAACCAGAAACACGCTGCTGTAGTGACAGGAACAATGCATGAAATTGGTTGTAGAAGGTAACCTTGCTGAACAAACATCTTTTTAAGCAAACCCTCTAATTTTTTATCCATAGGATCTTTGAAGGCACAACTATCTTCTATAGGGATAGTAGTGCGTTTGTTTAGAGTAGAAACCGCCCCCTCGACCTTGGGGACTGTCTGCCATAAGTCCTTTCTGGGGTCGACCATAGGAAATAATTTCTTAAATATAGGGGGAGGAACAAAAGGTATGCCGGGCCTTTCCCATTCCTTATTTATAATGTCCGCCACCCGCTTGGGTATAGGAAAAGCATCGGGGGCACCGGGACCTCTAGGAACTTGTCCATCTTACATAATTTCTCTGGAATGACCAAATTGTCACAATCATCCAGAGTAGATAACACCTCCTTAAGCAGAGCGCAGAGATGTTCTAATTTAAATTTAAAAGTAATAACATCAGGTTCAGCTTGTTGAGAAATTTTTTCTGAATCTGAAATTTCTCCCTCAGACAAAACCTCCCTCCTGGCCCCTTCAGATTGGTGTGAGGGTATGTCAGAACCATTATCATCAGCGTCCTCATGCTCTTCAGTATCTAAAACAGAGCAATCGCGCTTTCTCTGATAAGTGGGCATTTTGGACAAAATGTTTTTAATAGAATTATCCATTACCGCCGTTAATTGTTGCATAGTAAGAAGGATTGGCGCACTAGATGTACTAGGGGCCTCTTGTGTGGGCAAGACTGGTGTAGACACAGAAGGGGATGATGCAGTACCATGCTTACTCCCCTCGCTTGAGGAATTATCTTGGGCAACATCATTATCAGTGGCATCATTGTCCCTACTTTGTTTGGACACTATGTCACATTCATCACATATATTTAAATGGGGAGGAACCTTGGCTTCCAAACATACAGAACATCGTCTATCTGATGGTTCAGACATGTTAACAGGCATAAACTTGATAACAAAGCACAAAAAACGTTTTAAAATAAAACCATTACTGTCACTTTAAATTTTAAACTGAACACACTTTATTACTGAATATGTGAAAAAGTCTTAAAAGTATTGCACACCAAATTTGAAAGCTTTAACTCTTAAAATAACGGAACCGGAGCCGTTTTTACATTTAACCCCTATACAGTCCCTGGTATCTGCTTTGCTGAGACCCAACCAAGCCCAGAGGGGAATACGATACCAAATGACGCCTTCAATAAGCTTTTTCAGTGGTTCTTAGCTCCTCACACATGCATCTGCATGCCTTGCTTTCCAAAAACAACTGCGCATTAGTGGCGTGAAAATGAGGCTCTGTCTATGACTAGAAAAGGCCCCCAGTGAAAAAGGTGTCCAATACAGTGCCTGCCGTTTTTTTTAATACATCCCCAAGATTAAAAGAACTATTTATAGTTATAATCCACTAAATATACTTATAAAGTAATCGTTTTAGCCCAGAAAAATGTCTACCCGTCTTTAAAGCCCTTGTGAAGCCCTTTATTCTTATACTAAACTAAGAAAATGGCTTACCGGTTCCCATAGGGAAAATGACAGCTTCCAGCATTACCAAGTCTTGTTAGAAATGTGTCATACCTCAAGCAGCAAAAGTCTGCCCACTGTTTCCCCCAACTGAAGTTAATTCATCTCAACAGTCCTGTGTGGAAACAGCCATCGATTTTAGTAACGGTTGCTAAAATCATTTTCCTCTTACAAACAGAAATCTTCATCTCTTTTCTGTTTCAGAGTAAATAGTACATACCAGCACTATTTTAAAATAACAAACTCTTGATTGAAGAATAAAAACTACATTTAAACACCAAAAAACTCTTAGCCATCTCCGTGGAGATGTTGCCTGTGCAACGGCAAAGAGAATGACTGGGGTAGGCGGAGCCTAGGAGGGATCATGTGACCAGCTTTGCTGGGCTCTTTGCCATTTCCTGTTGGGGAAGAGAATATCCCACAAGTAAGGATGACGCCGTGGACCGGACACACCTATGTTGGAGAAAAATCTATTTTCTTAGTTTTCAAAGTAGAAAATACATTCTTATGATAAAGAGCTATAATAAATTCAGCTTGGCTCAATAAATAATAAAAGGATATAAAAATATGTGCAAGTAACTTATAAAATGACAAAATAATAATTCATATTGAATACATTAGTAACCAAACAGATATAATAACCTAACAAATATATTATATAATAAGTTAACATGAAAAACAGAATTTATGTTTACCTGATAAATTACTTTCTCCAACGGTGTGTCCGGTCCACGGCGTCATCCTTACTTGTGGGATATTCTCTTCCCCAACAGGAAATGGCAAAGAGCCCAGCAAAGCTGGTCACATGATCCCTCCTAGGCTCCGCCTACCCCAGTCATTCGACCGACGTTAAGGAGGAATATTTGCATAGGAGAAACCATATGTTACCGTGGTGACTGTAGTTAAAGAAAATAAATTATCAGACCTGATTAAAAAAACCAGGGCGGGCCGTGGACCGGACACACCGTTGGAGAAAGTAATTTATCAGGTAAACATAAATTCTGTTTTCTCCAACATAGGTGTGTCCGGTCCACGGCGTCATCCTTACTTGTGGGAACCAATACCAAAGCTTTAGGACACGGATGAAGGGAGGGAGCAAATCAGGTCACCTAAATGGAAGGCACCACGGCTTGCAAAACCTTTCTCCCAAAAAATAGCCTCAGAAGAAGCAAAAGTATCAAATTTGTAAAATTTAGAAAAAGTGTGCAGTGAAGACCAAGTCGCTGCCTTACATATCTGATCAACAGAAGCCTCGTTCTTGAAGGCCCATGTGGAAGCCACAGCCCTAGTGGAGTGAGCTGTGATTCTTTCAGGAGGCTGCCGTCCGGCAGTCTCATAAGCCAATCGGATAATGCTTTTAATCCAGAAGGAGAGAGAGGTAGAAGTTGCTTTTTTGACCTCTCCGTTTACCAGAATAAACAACAAACAAAGACGAAGTTTGTCTGAAATCCTTAGTAGCTGCTAAGTAAAATTTGAGAGCACGAACTACATCCAAGTTGTGCAACAAACGTTCCTTCTTTGAAACTGGATTAGGACACAAAGAAGGCACAACTATCTCCTGGTTAATGTTTTTGTTAGAAACAACTTTTGGAAGAAAACCAGGTTTAGTACGCAAAACCACCTTATCTGCATGGAACACCAGATAAGGAGAAGAACACTGCAGAGCAGATAATTCTGAAACTCTTCTAGCAGAAGAAATTGCAACCCAAAACAAAACTTTCCAAGATAATAACTTAATATCAACGGAATGTAAGGGTTCAAACGGAACCCCCTGAAGAACTGAAAGAACTAGGTTGAGACTCCAAGGAGGAGTCAAAATTTTGTAAACAGGCTTGATTCTAACCAGAGCCTGAACAAAGGCTAGAACATCTGGCACAGCTGCCAGCTTTTTGTGAAGTAACACAGACAAGGCAGAAATCTGTCCCATCAAGGAACTTGCAGATAATCCTTTTTCCAATCCTTCTCGAAGGAAGGATAGACTCTTAGGAATCTTAACCTTGTCCCAAGGGAATCCTGCAGATTCACACCAACAGATATACCAAATTATGTGGTAATTTTTCTGGTTACAGGCTTTCAGGCCTGAACAAGAGTATTAATAACAGAATCTGAGAACCCTCGCTTTGATAAGATCAAGCGTTCAATCTCCAAGCAGTCAGCTGGAGTGGGTCGAACGGACCTAGAACAAGAAGGTCTCGTCTCAAAGGTAGCTTCCATGGTGGAGCCGATGACATATTCACCAGATCTGCATACCAAGTCCTGCGTGGCCACGCAGGAGCTATCAAAATCACCGACGCCCTCTCCTGATTGATCCTGGCTACCAGCCTGGGGATGAGAGGAAACGGCGGGAACACATAAGCTAGTTTGAAGGTCCAAGGTGCTACTAGTGCATCCACTAGAGCCGCCTTGGGATCCCTGGATCTGTACCCGTAGTAAGGAACTCTGAAGTTCTGACGAGAGGCCATCAGATCCATGTCTGGAATGCCCCACGGTTGAGTGACTTGGGCAAAGATTTCCGGATGGAGTTCCCACTCCCCCGGATGCAATGTCTGACGACTCAGAAAATCCGCTTCCCAATTTTCCACTCCTGGGATGTGGATAGCAGACAGGTGGCAGGAGTGAGACTCCGCCCATAGAATGATTTTGGTCACTTCTTCCATCGCTAGGGAACTCCTTGTTCCCCCCTGATGGTTGATGTATGAACTTGGCCCTCGCTAGCTGAGGCCAAGCTTTGAGAGCATTGAATATCGCTCTCAGTTCCAGAATATTTATCGGTAGAAGAGATTCTACCCGAGACCAAAGACCCTGAGCTTTCAGGGATCCCCAGACCGCGCCCCAGCCCATCAGACTGGCGTCGGTCGTGACAATGACCCACTCTGGTCTGCGGAAGGTCATCCCTTGTGACAGGTTGTCCAGGGACAGCCACCAACGGAATGAGTCTCTGGTCCTCTGATTTACTTGTATCTTCGGAGACAAGTCTGAATAGTCCCCATTCCACTGACTGAGCATGAACAGTTGTAATGGTCTTAGATGAATGCGCACAAAAGGAACTATGTCCATTGCCGCTACCATCAAACCTATCACTTCCATGCACTGCGCTATGGAAGGAAGAGGAACGGAATGAAGTATCCGACAAGAGTCTAGAAGTTTTGTTTTTCTGGCTTCTGTCAGAAAAATCCTCATTTCTAAGGAGTCTATTATAGTTCCCAAGAAGGGAACCCTCGTTGACGGAGATAGAGAACTCTTTTCCACGTTCACTTTCCATCCGTGAGATCGGAGAAAGGCCAGGACAATGTCCGTGTGAGCCTTTACTTGAGGAAGGGACGACGCTCGAATCAGAATGTCGTCCAAGTAAGGTACTACAGCAATGCCCCTTGGTCTTAGCACCGCCAGAAGGGACCCTAGTACCTATGAGAAAATCCTAGGAGCAGTGGCTAATCCGAAAGAAAACGCCACGAACTGGAAATGCTTGTCCAGGAATGCAAACCTTAGGAACCGATGATGTTCCTTGTGGATAGGAATATGTAGATACGCATCCTTGAAATCCACCTTGGTCATGAATTGACCTTCCTGGATGGAAGAAGTGTTCGAATGGTTTCCATCTTGAACGATGGAACCTTGAGAAACTTGTTCAAGATCTTGAGATCTAAGATTGGTCTGAACGTTCCCTCTTTTTTGGGAACTATGAACAGATTGGAGTAGAACCCCATCCCTTGTTCTCCTAATGGAACAGGATGAATCACTCCCATTTTTAGCAGGTCTTCTACCCAATGTAAGAATGCCTGTCTTCTTATGTGGTCTGAAGACAACTGAGACCTGTGGAACCTCCCCCTTGGAGGAAGCCCCTTGAACTCCAGAGAATAACCTTGGGAGACTATTTCTAGCGCCCAAGGATCCAGAACATCTCTTGCCCAAGCCTGAGCGAAGAGAGAGAGTCTGCCCCCCACCAGATCCGGTCCCGGATCGGGGGCCCGCATTTCATGCTGTCTTGGTAGCAGTGGCAGGTTTCCTGGCCTGCTTTCCTTTGTTCCAGCCTTGCATAGGTCTCCAGGCTGGATTGGCTTGAGAAGTATTACCTTCCTGCTTAGAGGACGTAGCCCTTGGGGCTGATCCGTTTCTGCGAAAGGGACGAAACTTAGGTTTATTTTTGGTCTTGAAAAGACCTATCCTGAGGAAGGGCGTGGCCCTTGCCCCCAGTGATATCAGAGATAATCTCTTTCAAGTCAGGGCCAAAGAGTGTTTTCCCCTTGAAAGGAATGTCAAGCAATTTGTTCTTGGAAGACGCATCCGCTGCCCAAGATTTTAACCAAAGCGCTCTGCGCCACAATAGCAAACCCAGAATTTTTTCGCCGCTAACCTAGCCAATTGCAAGGTGGCGTCTAGGGTGAAAGAATTAGCCAATTTAAGAGCACGAATTCTGTCCATAATCTCCTCATAAGAAGAAGAATTACTAATAATCGCCTTTCCTAGCTCATCAAACTAGAAACACGCGGCTGCAGTGACAGGGACAATGCATGCAATTGGTTGTAGAAGGGAACCTTGCTGAACAAACATCTTTTTTTAGCAGACCTTCTCATTTTTTATCCATAGGATCTTGGAAAGCACAACTATCTTCTATGGGTATAGTGGCGCGCTTGTGTAGAGTAGAAACCGCCCCCCTCGACCTTGGGGACTGTCTGCCATCAGTCCTTTCTGGGGTCGACTATAGGAAAACAATTTTTTAAATATGGGGGGAGGTACTAAAGGTATACCGGGCCTGTCCCATTCTTTACTAACAATGTACGCCACCCGCTTGGATATAGGAAAAGCTTCGGGGGGCCCCGGGGCCTCTAAGAACTTTTCCATTTTAAATAGTGGTTCTGGAATGACCAGATAATCACAATCATCCAAATTGGATAACACCTCCTTAAGCAGAGCGCGGAGATGTTCCAACTTAAATTTAAAAGTAATCACATCAGGTTCAGCTTGTTGAGAAATGTTTCCTGAATCTGAAATTTCTCCCTCAGACAAAACCTCCCTGGCCCCCTCAGACTGGTGTAGGGGCCCTTCAGAAACCATATCATCAGCGTTCTCATGCTCTACAGAATTTACTAAAACAGAGCAGTCGCGCTTTCGCTGATAAGTGGGCATATTGGCTAAAATGTTTTTGATAGAATTATCCATTACAGCCGTTAAATGTTGCATAGTAAAGAGTATTGGCGCACTAGATGTACTAGGGGCCTCCTGTATGGGCAAGACTGGTGTAGACGAAGGAGGGGATGATGCAGTACCATGCTTACTCCCCTCACTTGAGGAATCATCTTGGGCATCATTTTTACTAAATTTTTTTATGACATAAAATACATATAGTTAAATGAGAAGGAACCTTGGTTTCCCCACAGTCAGAACACAATCTATCTGGTAGTTCAGACATGTTAAACAGGCATAAACTTGATAACAAAGCACAAAAAACGTTTTAAAATAAAACCGTTACTGTCACTTTAAATTTTAAACTAAACACACTTTATTACTGCAATTGCGAAAAAGTATGAAGGAATTGTTCAAAATTCACCAAAATTTCACCACAGTGTCTTAAAGCCTTAAAAGTATTGCACACCAAATTTGGAAGCTTTAACCCTTAAAATAACGGAACCGGAGCCGTTTTTATATTTAACCCCTTTACAGTCCCTGGAATCTGCTTTGCTGAGACCCAACCAAGCCCAAAGGGGAATACGATACCAAATGATGCCTTCAGAAAGACTTTTCTATGTATCAGAGCTCCACACACATGCAGCTGCATGCCATGCTGTCCTCAAAAACAAGTGCGCCATACCGGCGCGAAAATGAGGCTCTGACTATGATTAGGGAAAGCCCCTAAAGAATAAGGTGTCTAAAACAGTGCCTGCCGATATAATCATATCAAAATACCCAGAATAAATGATTCCTCAAGGCTAAATATGTGTTAATAATGAATCGATTTAGCCCAGAAAAAGTCTACAGTCTTAATAAGCCCTTGTGAAGCCCTTATTTACTATCTTAATAAACATGGCTTACCGGATCCCATAGGGAAAATGACAGCTTCCAGCATTACATCGTCTTGTTAGAATGTGTCATACCTCAAGCAGTAAGAGACTGCACACTGTTCCCCCAACTGAAGTTAATTGCTCTCAACAGTCCTGTGTGGAACAGCCATGGATTTTAGTTACGGTGCTAAAATCATTTTCCTCATACAAACAGAAATCTTCATCTCTTTTCTGTTTCTGAGTAAATAGTACATACCAGCACTATTTTAAAATAACAAACTCTTGATTGAATAATAAAAACTACAGTTAAACACTAAAAAACTCTAAGCCATCTCCGTGGAGATGTTGCCTGTACAACGGCAAAGAGAATGACTGGGGTAGGCGGAGCCTAGGAGGGATCATGTGACCAGCTTTGCTGGGCTCTTTGCCATTTCCTGTTGGGGAAGAGAATATCCCACAAGTAAGGATGACGCCGTGGACCGGACACACCTATGTTGGAGAAATATATACTAATAAAATATAAATTAGTGTTAATGTGAACAATCTGTCTGTAACCAAAATATATTTCTGACCAAACACATCTGAATCTTTCTAAGACTTTATTTATAGTAGGAAGGGGAAACATATGAAATAGGATTTATTCCAAAAATGTTTTATTACATATACTCTCTAAAATTAAATAAAAGGATTAAGATCAAAGTCAGCATTTAGCCCGTTGGGTGATAGGGATTTAAATTTAAATATTAATTCTGCTTCAGCAAATAGTAAATCCCTTTCAAGTACTTCACCTCTATTCCTAGTTAGTTTCTTTATACCCCAAAATTTTAAGCCTGTTGATTTCTGATTATGAACTTCCTTAAAGTGTTTGGACAATAAGTGTTTACAATTGCCCCATTTGATATTGTGAAGATGTTCACAAATTCTGTCCCTTAGTGGTCTACTTGTTTAACCTAAATATTGAAGATCACAAGAACACTGTATTATATATATATATATATATATATATATATATATATAACGTTACTATCAGTACATCTTATATTTTCATTAATACGGTGTTCATATGTGCTTTTGGTAGAAGGGATTTTTTTTATTTTCTTACTGAACTGACAAGCTATACATGTAAAACATGGGAAAAACAGAATTTATGTTTACCTGATAAATTACTTTCTCTAACGGTGTGTCCGGTCCACGGCGTCATCCTTACTTGTGGGATATTCTCTTCCCCAACAGGAAATGGCAAAGAGCCCAGCAAAGCTGGTCATATGATCCCTCCTAGGCTCCGCCTTCCCCAGTCATTCGACCGACGTAAAGGAGGAATATTTGCATAGGAGAAATCATATGATACCGTGGTGACTGTAGTTAGAGAAAATAAATCATCAGACCTGATTAAAAAACCAGGGCGGGCCGTGGACCGGACACACCGTTGGAGAAAGTAATTTATCAGGTAAACATAAATTCTGTTTTCTCCAACATAGGTGTGTCCGGTCCACGGCGTCATCCTTACTTGTGGGAACCAATACCAAAGCTTTAGGACACGGATGATGGGAGGGAGCAAATCAGGTCACCTAGATGGAAGGCACCACGGTTTGCAAAACCTTTCTCCCAAAAATAGCCTCAGAAGAAGCAAAAGTATCAAATTTGTAAAATTTGGTAAAAGTGTGCAGTGAAGACCAAGTCGCTGCCTTACATATCTGATCAACAGAAGCCTCGTTCTTGAAGGCCCATGTGGAAGCCACAGCCCTAGTGGAATGAGCTGTGATTCTTTCAGGAGGCTGCCGTCCGGCAGTCTCATAAGCCAATCTGATGATGCTTTTAAGCCAAAAATAGAGAGAGGTAGAAGTTGCTTTTTGACCTCTCCTTTTACCAGAATAAACAACAAACAAGGAAGATGTTTGTCTGAAATCCTTTGTAGCCTCTAAATAGAATTTTAGAGCACGAACTACATCCAAATTGTGCAACAAACGTTCCTTCTTTGAAACTGGATTCGGACACAAAGAAGGCACAACTATCTCCTGGTTAATATTTTTGTTAGAAACAACTTTCGGAAGAAAACCAGGTTTAGTACGCAAAACCACCTTATCTGCATGGAACCCCAGATAAGGAGGAGAACACTGCAGAGCAGATAACTCTGAAACTCTTCTAGCAGAAGAAATTGCAACCAAAAACAAAACTTTCCAAGATAATAACTTAATATCTACGGAATGTAAGGGTTCAAACGGAACCCCTTGAAGAACTGAAAGAACTAAATTGAGACTCCAAGGAGGAGTCAAAGGTTTGTAAACAGGCTTGATTCTAACCAGAGCCTGAACAAAAGCCTGAACATCTGGCACAGCCGCCAGCTTCTTGTGAAGTAAAACAGATAAAGCAGAAATCTGTCCCTTCAAAGAACTTGCAGATAATCCTTTCTCCAAACCCTCTTGTAGAAAGGATAAAATCTTAGGAATTTTTACCCTGTTCCATGGGAATCCTTTCGATTCGCACCAACAGATATATTTCTTCCATACTTTATGGTAAATTTTTCTAGTTACAGGCTTTCTAGCCTGAATAAGAGTATCAATGACAGAATCTGAGAACCCACGCCTTGATAAAATCAAGCGTTCTATCTCCAAGCAGTCAGTTGGAGTGAGGCCAGATTCGGATGTTCGAACGGACCTTGAACAAGAAGGTCCCGTCTCAAGGGTAGCTTCCATGGTGGAGCCGATGACATATTCACCAGGTCTGCATACCAAGTTCTGCGTGGCCACGCAGGAGCTATCAAGATCACCGAAGCCCTCTCCTGATTGATCCTGGCTACCAGCCTGGGAATGAGAGGAAACGGTGGGAACACATAAGCTAGGTTGAAGGTCCAGGGCGCTACTAGTGCATCTACTAGAGTCGCCTTGGGATCCCTGGATCTGGACCCGTAGCAAGGAACCTTGAAGTTCTGACGAGACGCCATCAGATCCATGTCTGGAATGCCCCATAATTGAGTTATTTGGGCAAAGATTTCCGGATGGAGTTCCCACTCCCCCGGATGAAATGTCTGACGACTCAGAAAATCCGCTTCCCAATTTTCCACTCCTGGGATGTGGATTGCAGACAAGTGGCAGGAGTGAAGCTCCGCCCATTGAATTACTTTGGTCACTTCTTCCATCGCCAGGGAACTCCTTGTTCCCCCCTGATGGTTGATATATGCAACAGTCGTCATGTTGTCTGATTGAAACCTTATGAATTTGGCCTTTGCTAGTTGAGGCCAAGCCTTGAGAGCATTGAATTATCGCTCTCAGTTCCAGAATGTTTATCGGGAGAAGAGATTCTTCCCGAGACCATAGACCCTGAGCTTTCAGGTGTTTCCAGACCGCGCCCCAGCCCACCAGACTGGTGTCGGTCGTTACAATGACCCACTCTGGTCTTCTGAAGCTCATCCCTTGGGACAGGTTGTCCAGGGTCAGCCACCAACGGAGTGAATCTCTGGTCCTCTGATCTACTTGGATCGTCGGGGACAAATCTGTATAATCCCCATTCCACTGTCTGAGCATGCACAGTTGTAATGGTCTTAGATGAATTCGCGCAAAAGGAACTATGTCCATTGCCGCAACCATCAAACCTATTACTTCCATGCACTGCGCTATGGAAGGAAGAAGAACAGAATGAAGTACTTGACAAGAGCTTAGAAGTTTTGATTTTCTGGCTTCTGTCAGAAAAATCTTCATTTCTAAGGAGTCTATTATTGTTCCCAAGAAGGGAACTCTTGTTGACGGGAATAGAGAACTTTTTTCCTACGTTCACTTTCCACCCGTGAGATCTGAGAAAGGCTAGGACAATGTCCGTATGAGCCTTTGCTTGTGGCAGAGACGACGCTTGAATCAGTATGTCGTCCAAGTAGGGTACTACTGCAATGCCCCTTGGCCTTAGCACCGCTAGAAGGGACCCTAGTACCTTTGTGAAAATTCTTGGAGCAGTGGCTAATCCGAATGGAAGTGCCACAAACTGGTAATGCTTGTCCAGAAAGGCGAATCTTAGGAACCGATGATGTTCCTTGTGGATAGGAATATGTAGATACGCATCCTTTAAATCCACCGTGGTCATGAATTGACCTTCCTGGATGGTAGGAAGAATAGTCCGGATGGTTTCCATCTTGAACGATGGAACCTTGAGAAATTTGTTTAGGATCTTGAGATCCAAAATTGGCCTGAATGTTCCCTCTTTTTTGGGAACTATGAACAGATTGGAGTAAAACCCCATCCCTTGTTCTCCTACTGGAACAGGATGAATCACTCCCATCTTTAACAGATCTTCTACACAATGTAAGAATGCCTGTCTTTTTATTTGGTCTGAAGACAATTGAGACCTGTGGAACCTTCCCCTTGGGGGTAGTTCCTTGAATTCCAGGAGATAACCTTGAGAAACTATTTCTAGCGCCCAAGGATCCTGAACATCTCTTGCCCAAGCCTGAGCGAAGAGAGAGAGTCTGCCCCCCACCAGATCCGGTCCGGGATCGGGGGCCAGCATCTCATGCTGTCTTGGTAGCGGTAGCGGGCTTCTTGGCCTGCTTACCTTTGTTCCAGCCTTGCATCGGTCTCCAGGCTGGCTTGGTTTGAGAAGAATTACCCTCTTGCTTAGAGGATGTAGAATTTGAGGCTGGCCCGTTTCTGCGAAAGGGACGAAAATTTGTTTTATTTTTAGCCTTAAAAGACCTATCCTGAGGAAGGGCGTGGCCCTTTCCCCCAGTGATGTCTGAAATAATCTCTTTCAAGTCAGGGCCAAACAGCGTTTTCCCCTTGAAAGGGATGTTAAGCAATCTATTCTTGGAGGACACATCCGCTGACCAAGACTTCAGCCAAAGCGCTCTGCGCGCCACAATAGCAAAACCTGAATTTTTCGCCGCTAATCTAGCTAATTGCAAAATGGCGTCTAAGGTAAAAGAGTTAGCCAACTTAAGTGCTTGAACTCTGTCCATAACCTCTTCATAAGAAGATGCTTTATTGAGCGACTTTTCTAGTTCCTCGAACCAGAAACACGCTGCTGTAGTGACAGGAACAATGCATGAAATTGGTTGTAGAAGGTAACCTTGCTGAACAAACATCTTTTTAAGCAAACCCTCTAATTTTTTATCCATAGGATCTTTGAAAGCACAATTATCTTCTATAGGGATAGTGGTGCGTTTGTTTAGAGTAGAAACCGCCCCCTCGACCTTGGGGACTGTCTGCCATAAGTCCTTCCTGGGGTCGACCATAGGAAATAATTTCTTAAATATAGGGGGAGGGACAAAAGGTATGCCGGGCCTTTCCCATTCTTTATTTACAATGTCCGCCACCCGCTTGGGTATAGGAAAAGCTTCGGGGGGCACCGGGACCTCTAGGAACCTGTCCATCTTACATAATTTCTCTGGAATGACCAAATTGTCACAATCATCCAGAGTAGATAACACCTCCTTAAGCAGAGCGCGGAGATGTTCCAATTTAAATTTAAATGTAATAACGTCAGGTTCAGCTTGTTGAGAAATTTTTCCTGAATCTGAAATTTCTCCCTCAGACAAAACCTCCCTAGCCCCTTCAGACTGGTGTAAGGGCATGTCAGAACCATTATCATCAGCGTCCTCATGCTCTTCAGTATCTAAAAACAGAGCAGTCGCGCTTTCGCTGATAAGTGGGCATTTTGGCTAAAATGTTTTTAATAGAATTATCCATTACAGCCGTTAATTGTTGCATAGTAAGGAGGATTGGCGCACTAGATGCACTAGGGACCTCCTGAGTGGGCAAGACTGGTGTAGACATAGAAGGAGATGATGCAGTACCATGCTTACTCCCCTCACTTAAGGAATCATTTTGGGCAACATTATTATCAGTGGCATCATTGTCCCTACTTTGTTTGTCACATTCATCACATATATTTAAATGGAGAGGAACCTTGGCTTCCGAACATACAGAACATCGTCTATCTGATAGTTCAGACATGTTAATAGGCATAAACTTGATAACAAAGCACAAAAAACGTTTTAAAATAAAACCGTTACTGTCTCTTTAAATTTTAAACTGAACACACTTTTTTACTGAATATACGCAAAAGTATGAAGGAAATGATCAAAATTCACCAAAATTTCACCACAGTGTCATAAAGCCTTAAAAGTATTGCACACCAAATTTGAAAGCTTTAACTCTTAAAATAACGGAACCGGAGCCGTTTTTACATTTAACCCCTATACAGTCCCTGGTATCTGCTATGCTGAGACCCAACCAAGCCCAGAGGGGAATACGATACCAAATGACGCCTTCAATAAGCTTTTTCAGTGGATCTGAGCTCCTCACACATGCATCTGCATGCCTTGCTTCTCAAAAACAACTGCGCATTAGTGGCGCGAAAATGAGGCTCTGCCTATGACTAGAAAAGGCCCCCAGTGAAAAAGGTGTCCAATACAGTGCCTGCCGTTTTTTTAACAGAATTCCCAAGATTAAAATAACTCTCCAAAGTTATAAACCATTAAATATGCTTATAAAGTAATCGTTTTGGCCCAGAAAAATGTCTACCAGTCTTTAAAGCCCTTGTGAAGCCCTTTATTCTTATATTGAAAATTAAGAAAATGGCTTACCGGATCCCATAGGGAAAATGACAGCTTCCAGCATTACCAAGTCTTGTTAGAAATGTGTCATACCTCAAGCAGCCAAAGTCTGCTCACTGTTTCCCCCAACTGAAGTTAATTCCTCTCAACAGTCCTGTGTGGAAACAGCCATCGATTTTAGTAACGGTTGCTAAAATCATTTTCCTCTTACAAACAGAAATCTTCATCTCTTTTCTGTTTCAGAGTAAATAGTACATACCAGCACTATTTTAAAATAACAAACTCTTGATAGAAGAATAAAAACTACATTTAAACACCAAAAAACTCTGAGCCATCTCCGTGGAGATGTTGCCTGTGCAACGGCAAAGAGAATGACTGGGGAAGGCGGAGCCTAGGAGGGATCATGTGACCAGCTTTGCTGGGCTCTTTGCCATTTCCTGTTGGGGAAGAGAATATCCCACAAGTAAGGATGACGCCGTGGACCGGACACACCTATGTTGGAGAAAAACCTTTAATTGTTTTACCTTGTAAATCTAAACCCGACTTCCTTTTTTTAGTAAATTGACTTGGTGCTAGTATATTCTTTAGATTTTTTGATCTTTTAAAAACAATAGGAGGGTGTTCTTCTATCAAGTCACTCAGTAATGGGTCCTTTCTGACCAAATGCCAGTGTTTGTTAATAATTCTTTGAATAAGTTTATGATCTTGACTATAATTGGTTATAAAGGAGAGTCCATTAAGTTTAACTCTATTATCGTTCTTTTTATTTATAGATTTCTTATTAACTAATTGTTCTGTTCTATTGCATTCTTTTGCGTTTTGTCTAGCTTCCAGAACTTGATCTGTATTATATCCTCTATCTAAAAAAATTTGTTGTAGCATTTCTGCCTGTTGTTCTTAGTCCTCTTCGTTTGAACAGTTCTTACGGACTCTTAAAAATTATATCAGAATCCTGAACTACCGGTCTGTATGAACACACAAGCAATACTGAATATCATACGGAGGTCCGGTAAGAGGTAGAGTGGGGGCATACTATCATTGCTCTGGGATATTTGAACCAGATGAACTAACAAACGTTATTCTGTACTTGAATCTAACTTCATCTAATCTCCTTTCAGTGGAGCTATACACGCTAGTGAACGTTATCCGCGGACTCTTTATATTTTTATATATATATTTTTTTTTTCATCATACGCTCATGCCTTATTGGTTTTAACTTTTGAGATTGTGGCCACCATTCCTTTTTTTTATTCAGCGTTGTTTTTTTCTCTTTTGTCTTTTTTTTCTCACATAATAATGTATGCACTTTCTGATTAAAACAACATACACGTATTAATTGTACACTTTTTAATATATCCCTTTTTAGAACTTATGTTATTATATTAAATTTTAATATATATATTTCTACTCCTTGTTTTACTTCATTTACCTAGCTTTTTTAGCGCTCCCCATTCCTTTTGTATTAATACATAAAAGTGCCAAACCATAGCTGAGAATGTCTTAAGTAATGAAAACATACTTACCGAAAGACACCCATCCACATATAGCCGATAGCCAAACCAGTACTGAAACAGTTATCAGTAGAGGTAATGGAATATGCGAGTATATCGTTAATCTGAAAAGGGAGGTAGGAGATGAATCTCTACGACCGATAACAGAGAACCTATGAAAAGATTTCCTGCGAGGAAAACCGTAGAATTCAATAGGTGATACTCCCTTCACATCCCTCTGACATTCACTGTACTCAGAGGAATCAAAATGCTGAGCACATATCACAGAAGAAAATCAAGCACAAACTTACTTCGCCAACTCCATAGGGAGGCAAAGTTTGTAAAACTGAACTGTGGGTGTGGTGAGGGGTGTATTTATAGGCATTTTGAGGTTTGGGAAACTTTGCCCCTCCTGGTAGGATTGTATATCCCATATGTCACTAGCTCATGGACTCTTGCCAATTACATGAAAGAAATGCAGACTGAAAGTTTGGTTCAATGTTGCCTCTGAGTATTATCACAGTGTTGAACCTGGACTGTTCCTGTTGAGATGAGACTAGGCTGAACATCTTCTACAAAGTGTTTGTCACCTTATGAGATGGAGTTCATCCTGTGTGTGATGACTGGCAGTGTAGGCCATCTTTAGCAACTAACAAACTATTAACAAACTAAGCTAAGTATTGCCTAATATATAATCATTGCTTTGTTTAGCATAAGTAGTCAATAAAAGTGACAAATTTCACACATTTCCTGTGTCCTACTTTTATTTAGTACTAATATTTACCTTAGCACACCCCTGGTGCAAACAATCCTGTACTTTCAATGGGAAGCAGTAATAGCTTGTTCATTGCAGTCAAAATCATTTCCATCCATCCTGGGCTACTGGCATCCAATATTTTTTACAGATTACTTTTTTTTTTGAAAGATGACTAAGGTGATTATTCTTCAGTGATCACTGGATACTGGTCTTCTTGTGTCTGTAAAATACTAAAGCTGAACACCATAGTTTTAGGTAGTATGAGGGTAAGGATATCAAGTAGACCCAGTATCTAGTATACAGTTTGAATAAAACACATTTTAATTTTTATTTATTTTTTATTTCTTTGTTTTTAACACTACGCTTTGTATGTCACTCAAGCAGCCAATATTTTAGCAACACAAATAACAATCATTATAACGTGGTTTCTATACAAGTCGATAATCCATATCCTCATTGAGCTATGATACAAGATAATGTTTTTTCGAACACATTGTGAACTATCCCCAGTACCAATTGATTACACTAAACCAACTCTCAGGGCTTCCGTGGGAGATTCACAGTCAAAGGAACCTCAGCAATCAGCATCTGATAGGATTAAACATATAAAAAACAGAAGTTAATTGGCATATAATGCGACAGAATGAGTTGCGTCATGAGAAAATGAGAGAGTGGCTGATGACAATTTTTAAATAAAAAGATGAAAAAAAAAATACAGATTTTTTTTACTGAATACCACTCCTTATGTTCCTTTTCCATACTTCTTGTCTACACTCACCCTCAGGAGACGCTCCCTGTAGCTTCCATCATTCTCATTGGGATCCCTGGGTAAAGGTGATGGCAGGTAGCGCTGACATACAGTTATCGCCTCATTAAGATCATAAAGAACACAGGGATCCAGGGAGAGTGCGTTTATACGGCTCACAAGGTACTCTTTATAATGAGATCTGAAAAACAGATAAAGATTCAATAACAGCAAAGATTGTTAAATGGATTTTGGGAAAAGATATAAAAGAGGAGGAATGGAAGAGAAATTAATAGATAACACAAATAAAGCAGGAACAAACTACCTGGCTAAACTTCATCCTGCTAATCATGGCAGTAATCTATTCACAGGAAATAACAATAACCTATAAAGGACAGACAGGACATACATATTTAAAGGGACACTAAAGTAAAAAAATAAATAAATCATGATTCAGAAAGTACATGCAGTTTTAAGACACAATGTTTTATATGCACACTTTCTGAGGCACCAGCTCCTACTAAGCATGTGCACACATTCACAGGGTATACGTATAATAGTTTGTGATTGGCTGATGGCTGTTGCATGTTACAGGGGCCGGAAAAATTGAGAAAAAATAAATCTGCCAGAAAAAAAATCTAATGATTATTTGAAATTCAAAGTTTTATTGCCTTGCCTTTTAATTGTGCAATTCTGTATTTAGTGGTTCTTTAAAAAGAGACAAATTAAAAATAATGTCACACTTCCATTTCTTTATTGTGAGCAATTAGAGGCAAGTATAAAAAAACAACAGCAACAAAAAACATAATTTATGCTCACCAGATAAATTAATTTTCTTCCGGATAGAGAGAGTCCATGGCTTCATTCCTAACTGTTGGGAAATACAACACCTGGCCACCAGGAGGAGGCAGAGACACCCCAGCCAAAGGCTTAAACATCCCTCCCACTTCCTCATTACCCCAGTCATTCTGCCGAGGGTACAAGGAAAAGTAGGAGAAACATTAGGGTATAAAAGGTGCCAGAAGAATAAAATACAGGGAGTGCAGAATTATTAGGCAAGTTGTATTTTTGAGGATTAATTTTATTATTGAACAACAACCATGTTCTCAATGAACCCAAAAAACTCATTAATATCAAAGCTGGATAGTTTTGGAAGTAGTTTTTAGTTTGTTTTTAGTTATAGCTATTTTCGGGGGATATCTGTGTGTGCAGGTGACTATTACTGTGCATAATTATTAGGCAACTTAACAAAAAACAAATATATACCCATTTCAATTATTTATTTTTACCAGTGAAACCAATATAACATCTCAACATTCACAAATATACATTTCTGACATTCAAAAACAAAACAAAAACAAATCAGTGACCAATATAGCCACCTTTCTTTGCAAGGACACTCAAAAGCCTGCCATCCATGGATTCTGTCAGTGTTTTGATCTGTTCACCATCAACATTGCGTGCAGCAGCAACCACAGCCTCCCAGACACTGTTCAGAGAGGTGTACTTTTTTCCCTCCTTGTAAATCTCACATTTGATGATGGACCACAGGTTCTCAATGGGGTTCAGATCAGGTGAACAAGGAGGCCATGTCATTAGATTTTCTTCTTTTATACCCTTTCTTGCCAGCCACGCTGTGGAGTACTTGGACGCGTGTGATGGAGCATTGTCCTGCATGAAAATCATGTTTTTCTTGAAGGATGCAGACTTCTTCCTGTACCACTACTTGAAGAAGGTGTCTTCCAGAAACTGGCAGTAGGACTGGGAGTTGAGCTTGACGCCATCCTCAACCTGAAAAGGCCCACAAGCTCATCTTTGATGATACCAGCCCAAACCAGTACTCCACCTCCACCTTGCTGGCGTCTGAGTCGGACTGGAGCTCTCTGCCCTTTTACCAATCCAGCCACGGGCCCATCCATCTGGCCCATCAAGACTCACTCTCATTTCATCAGTCCATAAAACCTTAGAAAAATCATCTTGAGATATTCTTGGCCCAGTCTTGACGTTTCAGCTTGTGTGTCTTGTTCAGTGGTGGTCGTATTTCAGCCTTTCTTACCTTGGCCATGTCTCTGAGTATTGCACACCTTGTGCTTTTGGGCACTCCAGTGATGTTGCAGCTCTGAAATATGGCCAAACTGGTGGCCAGTGGCATCTTGGCAGCTGCACGCTTGACTTTTCATGGGCAGTTATTTTGCGCCTTGGTTTTTCCACACGCTTCTTGCGACCCTGTTGACTATTTTGAATGAAACGCTTGATTGTTCGATGATCACGCTTCAGAAGCTTTGCAATTTAAGAGTGCTGCATCCCTCTGCAAGATATCTCACTATTTTTGACTTTTCTGAGCCTGTCAAGTCCTTCTTTTGACCCATTTTGCCAAAGGAAAGGAAGTTGCCTAATAATTATGCACACCTGATATAGGGTGTTGATGTCATTAGATCACACCCCTTCTCATTACAGAGATGCACATCACCTAATATGCTTAACTGGTAGTAGGCTTTCGAGCCTATACAGCTTGGAGTAAGACAACATGCATAAAGAGGATTATGTGGTCAAAATACTAATTTGCCTAATAATTCTGCACTCCCTGTAAATAATAGGGGGCTGCCCATAGACAAGAAAAAACGGGCAGGGGCCATGGACTCTCCCTATCCGGAAGGAAAGTAAATTTATCTGGTAAAGCATAAATTATGTTTTCCTTCCTAAGATAGGGAGAGTCCACTGCTTCATTCCTTACTGTTGGGAAAACTATACCAAGCTCCAGAGGACACAGAATGAATAACAGGAGGGAACAAAAAGGAAGAGGCGGACCCTATTCTGAGGGCATCACAGCCTGCAAAACTTTTCTCCCGAAAGCTGCTTCAGCCAAAGCAAAATCATCAAACTTGTAAAATTTTGAAAAAGTAAGGACCAAGTAGCCGCCTTACAAATCTGATCCATAGAGGCCTCATTCTTAAAGACCCAAGAGGAAGCCACTGCTCTAGTGGAATGAGTCGTTATCCTCTCAAAAGGAAAATGTCCTCCCATCTCGTAAGCTAAGCGGATGACACTCCTTAACCAAAAAGATAGGGAAGTAGAAGTAGCCTTTCTGCCCCTTACGCTTCCCCGAATACACAACAAAGAGGAAGATTGTCTAAACTCCTTAGTAGCCTGAAGATAGAACTTCAAGGCGCAAACCACATCCAAATAGTGAAGTAAGTGTTCCTTCAATGAAGAAGGGATTAGGACACAAGGAAGGAACACACAATCTCCTGATTTGATGTTGCGATCTGACACAACCTTAGTACGAAAACCTAATTTAGTACGGTAAAACTGCCTTATCTGCATGAAAAATCAGATAAGGAGGCTCACATTGCAAGCAGAGATCTCAGAAACTCTGTGCGCAGAGGCAATAGCCAATAAAAAGAGAACCTTCCAAGATAACAATCTAATGTCAACGAATGCAGAGGTTTAAACGGAACCTGTTGCAAAACCCAAAGAACAAAATTTAAGCTCCAAGAGGAGCCTCAGATCTAATACAGGTCTGATCCTAAAAGAGCCTTATCAAATGTCTGCATGTCCTGGAAGCTCAGCCAGTCTCTTGTGCAATAAAACCGACAGGGCCGAAATCTGTCCCCTCAGGGAACTAGCAGAAAGGCCCTTCTCCAGCCCATCCTGGAGAAAAGATAAGATCCTGGCAACCTTAACTGTGGATAACTGTGGTTAAACAACCTTTAACTGTGCAGGAAAAACCACGCTCTTCACACCAGAGTAAGTAGGTCCTCTACACCTTGTGGTAGATACGCCGAGTAACTGGTTAATGAGCTTGAATAAGAGTATTAATGACACCCAGAGAAACCTCTCCTGCTAAGACTAAGCGTTCAATCTCCACGCAGTCAGCCTCAGAGAATCTAGATTTTGATGAACAAATGGACCTTGTATGAGCAGGTCTCTGCGACAAGATAACTTTCCACGGAGGAGATAAGGACAATCCCCACTAGATCTGCGAACCACATCCTTTGCGGCCACGATGGAGCAATTAGGATTACTGATACCCGCTCCTGCTTGATGTGGGCCACCACTCAGGAAGAAGCAGTAATGAGAGGAAATATATATATGAGTTTGAACCTCCAAGGCACTGCTAGTGCATCTATTAGATTCGCTGGGGGATCCCTCAACCTCGACTCGTACCTGTGTAGGCTTGGTTTTGAGATGGTAGTATAATATATATATATATATATATATACTAGCCTTACAGCAAAATAAGGGGGCGCTAAGGGTAATGGAGGTACTATTGTGAACCTATATAATCCTTTAAAAAAATACAATTGAATTAGGAAATTTGTATTATATAAAAATTACTCAAATCCTCTCTAAATGAGAGAAGAATTGCAAAGATCAAGAAACAAAAGTTCTTTCCAAAGTTAAGCAGAATGCCCTGCGGTGGCTGCCGCCTCCTCCTCGCCGACTGGTCCGGTATAACTAAGAGAAATAGAAGAAAAATAGAGGGGCGCCTCATGTGAGTATCATCACATGGAAAAGCCAGTAATAATAGTAGAGCCAAATGGGTACTCACACACTTCACAAGCACACCAATGTGCTGGTAGGAGCAGGCTGCAGATTCATATAGGTGTGGCAGCTCACCTCTCAGGCAGTGCTGTGATGCTGGAGATGGAATGGAGACACAGAAAAGGAAGAAAAGCACTACATGTGCAGACCATTAAAAATATAACCGACAATGTTTTCAGTGATACAAATGGGTACTCACATACTCCATGAGCACACTTATGTGCTGGTAGAAACAAGCTGCAAATTTTAGGCAGGTGTAGCAGGCTCACCCCAAATCAGATTTCATGATGCTGTAGTGGGAGTAATTCCATTAGGCTACACCGAGTCCCAGCAGAGTAGGGGAGACTCTTGTGTATCAGCAAGGCAGTAGGTAGGTCAAGATAATCCACTCAAAAACGTATTTATAATAAAATACAAATATTTATTAAAAGCAAAAGTTAAAAATACACAACAAAACAGTTGCTGTGTTGAGTAGATAAAAAGGGGTTAACAGTTACCCCAATAATGCAACGCGTTTTCTCGGTTTTGCACCGTTTCATCAGGCCAATCCTGTATATTGAAACATCAGTTCTCAGAAAGGTTTCCATTTTCTTAATCATCGGCTCTCTGAACGAAGAACTATCCTCAAGAGGTATAGTAGCATGTTAGGGCAAGCGTAGAGATAGCACCATCGACCTTAGGAATGAGTCCCACAAATCCAGTTGAGAGTCCGGGACCGGGAACAACTTTTTAAAAGTAGACAAGGGATAAAGGAAGAACCAATTCTTTCTTAATAATGTTCGCCATCTTAACTGGCACAGGAAAACTCAAAGGAACTCTCCTGTCTTCGTAACTCTGTCTAATTTAGGTATCATAGGTTCTTCAGGAAGACAGAACCTCCTTTAAAAAAAAAACACAAGTGCTCAATTTTAAAATCTAAAGGACGATTCCTCCACAGCAGGAGGCTTAGATGCTATGGACTCCGACCCAGAAAGTTCACCCTCTGAAGCTACAGAGGTCAACTCATCATCGGATAACTGGGACATAATAGCTAAATCCGATAAATATTTAGATTACTCGTGTCAGGAGAGTTATGTTTAACCTTCTCTTCGCGTTTGTTAGAGCGAGGTAATGCACGGAGGACCGCAGACCCCGCCGTTTGTAATAGTGCGACATAGTTCACAGGGAAGAAGGCCCCCTCCGATGGAGGATTAGATGTGCTCTGGGGAACATGCATGTGGATTGGATAATGTAGCAAGGGTAATAATCTCACAGGACGCAGAGTCCTGAGAGGTAGATGGCTCAGAGTGACTAAGGAGCGTTAGCAGGCTTGTCTCCTTCTTAGACTTTATAAACAGTGTTAAGGCATATGGAACATAACTGAGTGGGCGGGAAAACCACGGCCTCCTCACAATATAAACAGGTATGGATTTAGTACAGAAGAAGGAGTACCTTCTAACATGTCAGAGCTCAGGTTATACCCACAGAAGAAAAAACGTTATTTATTATAGAAAACTGCACCTTTATACCCCCAATGGCTGGGGCACTCACCACCTCCTAGACCCAGACAGTTTAACAGAGGAAACGCTCTTCTCAGGTTCAAGTCTCAGCTGGAATGAGGAAATTAACATAGACCACACCCGGTCACAAGGAGTGGCAAGACAGTACTTTCCCCTGTTATTACAAGTACAGCTATGTAATAGGAGCTTTGCAACACTTTCAAATACTAAAAGTGAAACTTAAAAGTGAAAAACTGCTATTGCTCCAGCCCAAAAACACACAATCAAGCCCAGGAAAGAAAATTCACACAAAGCATGCATGTAATAATTAATACACTGATTAATTAACCCCAACTGTTCAATAAATCCCCTTCAGAGGATTATTAACCCTGGATCCTATCAAGGTATAAAGGAGCCACACACTGTGACCCTGTTTGTAGCGTTTTATGTGTATAAATTTAAACAACCTTTACCTCCAGGGTCCATGCTGTGGACAGAACACAGCCTCTCAAGTGTGACAGTCTTATAGCAGCGCTCCTGAACATGGGACTTGAGT
The DNA here is from genome assembly GCF_027579735.1 of Bombina bombina. NCBI lineage: Eukaryota > Metazoa > Chordata > Amphibia > Anura > Bombinatoridae > Bombina > Bombina bombina. The sequence continues at coordinate 530,414,937 of NC_069500.1, read as the reverse complement.
GAGAGAAAGCAGGCAGGAGAACTCGTCAACACAGATTGCTTAGGAGCTGTTAGCAGTCTGGATGGTTTTCTCAAGAAAAACATACCATTCTGCTCTCCATACTCTAACTTTCATCAATAATTCATTGAGAGGTTTGACATGACTACTTAAAACTCCAGTCCTATCTCGAAGGGCAGATACCCCTTTTCCAGGACTCTCCGAATCTTCTGACACTTCTCTGCCACCTCCTAACGTGATGAAAGGCAAAGAATGACTGCGGTAATGAGTAAGTGGGAGGGATATTTAAGGCTTGGCTGGGTGTCTTTGCCTCCTCCTGGTGGCCAGGTGTGTATTTTCCCACAGTAAGGAATGAAGCCGTGGACCCCTCCCTATCTTAGGAAAGAAAACAAGTTTCTATTTTACAAAAAGAAATATGATGTACAAGTTTTGCAAATCCTTCATAGTCTTCCTGCATTGTAATTTTTATAACATTGTAGACTTGCTGTATAATTTAAGCTGTTGGCTATGGCCAAGGACATGTAAAGTGCATAACAACTCATGTGTGGTAGTTCTTCAGCAGGGCTTTCTGAAGCACCAATGCACATGCACACTGTTCTGTAAATACACACTGGTGTGTCTAAGAGCCCTGCTGAAGAACTAGAGTAATTGAGCATTAGCATAATTTCACTATCGCAACTGTACATGTAACTGGTTTTATTTAAAGGGACAGATAGGGAATGTAATTTGAAACAACTTTCCAATTCACTTTTACCATCAAATTTGCTTTCTTCTCTTGGTATTCTTAGCTAAAGCTAAACCTAGGTAGGCTCATATGCTAATTTCTAAGCCCTTGAAGGCCGCCTCTTTTCTCACTGCATTTGACAGTTTTTCACAGCTAGAGCGCGTTAGTTCATGTGTGCCATGTAGATAACATTGTGCTCGCGTCCGTGGAGTTATTTATGAGAGGGCACTGATTGGCTAAAATGCAAGTCTGTCAAAAAGACTGAAATAAGGGGGCAGTCTGCAGATGCTTAGATACAAGGAAATCACAAAAGGTAAAAAGTATATTACTATAACCGTGTTAGTTATGCAAAACAGGGAAAGGGGTAATAAAGGGATTATATATCTTTTTAAACAATAAAAAATCTGCAGTATACTGTCCCTTTAAGCTTGCTTTTAACTTTCTTTTTATTTATTAACCCGCTTTCACACATATACATAGATACAGTACAATGTACATATATTACACAGTCCGTCTGTGGTATCTTACAAATAACATTGCATAATTCTACTGGTTATTATTTTAAAGTAAAGAAGAAACAGGAATAACAGGTATATAATAACAAGGAGTCATGTCACATACATTGTGTGTCATCGGGTCCGTAAAAGGTCATATCTATATTCTTACATTTTAATGTCATATGATGAGGTCAATCATCAGCATGATTGTTCCACGGTTACTTTATTAATATCAATTCTTATAAACCATTTAGAAACAAAAATGTGTCTAACACATAATAATCAAATTTCACATTGCAAGAATTCAACGGACTAATGGGTCATGAACCCTCTCCTTAAAGTGATTGTACACTTGAGCATAGTCGCTCAAGTCATAGGAAAGAATTTAAAAAATTAATGAGACTTTCATTCATGAAAGGTGTAGGATATACTTATCTTCTGATATTTTTTGCTTGTAATGCCAGAATGGTAAGCGCCGATCCTCTGCCCGCCATATTCCTCAATCCACAAATAATTTTTTCCCCCCCTCCGGCATGACGTTTGTGCAAAGGGGGCTGAACGCCTTGGGGGGGAGACTATCATTATGTGTATGGTAAAGTTTTTGAATTCTAACTGGTGTCAATTACCATCTGTGGATAATCTTAAATTAAATTCAGTAAGTTTACAGAAAAGGAGGCTTTATAACTTTGGAGATATCTGTTGAGCTTCAGGCTGGGAGATATCAATATTTAATTCCTATTCCAACATTCTATATAGTAAGGACATGCCCTGGAGGTAATTGTACAACAGAGTAGTTTAAAGAGAGAGAGAATGTTTTAAAGGAACTGGGGATGTGCAAGCTTTTTGAACATAGGAAGAGGTCTAAGCAAAATTTCTCCTATCTGTATGTTTAGATATATATGCTACACGTTGATGGTGTAAGAACGAATTGTGAAAAAACTAAATTTATGCTTACCTGATAAATTGATTTCTTCTATGGTAAGACAAGTTCACGGATTCATCCTTTACTTGTGGGATATTATCCTTCCCTACAGGAAGTGGCAAAGAGCACCACAGCAGAGCTGTCTATATAGCTCCTCCCTTAGCTCCATCCCCAAGTCATTCGACCAAAGGTAGAGGAAGAAAAAGGAGAAACTACAAGGTGCAGAGGTGACTGAGTTTAAATAAAAAAAATATAATCTGTCTTAAAATGACAGGGCGGGCCGTGGACTCGTCTTACCATAGAAGAAATCAATTTATCAGGTAAGCATAAATTTAGTTTTCTTCTATAAAGGTAAGACGAGTCCACGGATTCATCCTTTACTTGTGGGATACAATACCAAAGCTACAGGACACGGATGAACGGGAGGGACAAGACAGATGGTTAAACAGAAGGCACCACTGCTTGAAGAACGTTTGTCACAAAAATAGCCTCCGAAGAAGCAAAGGTATCAAATTTGTAAAAATTTGTAAAAGGTATGAAGCGAAGACCAAGTCGCAGCCTCTTACAAATCTGTTCAACAGAAGCATCATTTTTAAAAGCCCATGGTGAAGCCACCGCTCTAGTTAGAGCTGAGCTGTAATTCTTTCAGGAGGCTGCTGTCCAGCAGTCCATATGCCAAACGGATGATGCTCTTCAGCAAAAGGCAAGAGAGGTAGCCGTATGCTTTTTGACCTCTACGTTTTCCAGAATAGGACCAACAAACAAAGAAGATGTTTGACGAAAATCTTTGGTCGCTTGCAAGTAAAACTTTAAAGCACGAACCACGTCCAACTTGTGCAATAGACGCTCCTTCCTAGTGGAAGGATTAGGACACAGAAAAGGAACAACAATTTCCTGATTAATATTCTTATTAGTAACAACCTTTAGGAAGGAATCCAGGTTTGGTACGCAAAACCACCTTATCAGCATGGAAAACAAGATAAGGCGAGTCGGCATTGCAATGCAGATGTTCAGAACTCTTCGAGCCGAAGAGAGGAGCAACTAAAAAACAGAACTTTCCAAGATAGAAGCTTATATCTATGGAATGCATAGGTTCAAACGGGTAACCCCTTGAAAGAACCTTAAGAACTAAATTCAAACTCTATGCGGGAGCAACCAGGTTTAAACACAGGCTTGATTTCTAACTAAAGCCTGACAGAAAGAGCTGAACGTATGGAACATCTGCCAGACGTTTTTGCAGTAGAATTGATAAAGCAGATATCTGTCCCTTTAAGGAACTAGCTGATAGCCCCTTCTCCAATCCTTCTTGAGAAAGGACAAAATCCTAGGAATCCTGATCTTACTCCATGAGTAGCCTTTGGATTTGCACCAATAAAGATATTTACGCCATATCTTATGATAAATTTTCCTGGTGACAGGCTTTCGAGCCTGAATCAAGGTATCTATGACCGACTCCGAGAAACCCCGCTTGGATAAGATCAAGCGTTCATCTCCAAGCAGTCAGCGCAGAGAAACTAGATTTGGATGCTGGAACGGGACCTTGAATCAGAAGTCCTGTCTCAATGGCAGAGTCCATGGTGAAGAGATGACATGTCCACCAGGTCTGCATACCAAGGTCCTGCGTGCCACGCATGGTGCTATCAAAATCACCAAAGCTCTTCTCCTGTTTGATTCTGGCAATCAAACGAGGAAAGGAGAGGAAATGGTTGAAACACATAAGCCAGGTTGAACAACCAGGGTACTGCTAGGAGTATCTATCAGTACTGCCTGAGGATCTCTTGACCTGGACCCGTAACGAGGAAGTTTGGCGTTCTGACGAGACGCCATCAGATCCAATTCTGGTGTGCCCCCATTGCCGAATCAATTGTGCAAACACCTCCGGATGGAGTTCCCACTCCCCTGGATGAAAAGTCTGACGACTTAGAAAATCCGCTTCCCAGTTCTCCACTCCTGGGATATAGATTGCTGATAGATGGCAAGAGTGAGTCTCTGCCCATCGAATTATTTTGGTAACCTCTATTCATCGCTAGAGAACTCTTTGTTCCCCACCTGATGATTGATATATGCTACAGTCGTGATATTGTCCGACTGGAGATCTTATGAATCTGGCCAACGCCAGCTGAGGCCGCACCTGAAGCGCGTTGAATATCGCTCTCAGGTTCTAGAATATTTATCGGGAAGAGAGCCTCCTCCTGAGTCCAACAATCCCGTGTGCTTTCAGGAATTCCAGACTGCACCCCAGCCCAATAGGGCTGGCGTCCGTCGTCACTATGACCCACGCAGGCCTGCGGAAAGCCCATTCCCTTGACAGATGATCCTGTGACAACCACCAAAGAAGAGAGTCTCTGGTCTCTTGGTCCAGATTTATCTGAGGAGATAAATCTGCATAATCCCATTCCACTGTTTGAGCATGCAAAGTTGCAGTGGTCTGAGATGCAAGCGAGCAAACGGAACTATAGTCCATTGCCGCTACCACTAGCCGATTACCTCCATACACTGAGCCACTGACGGGCGAGGAATGGAATGAAGAGCTCGGCAGATGGATAAAAATTTTTGATTTCCTGTGTCCACCGAATCTATCAGAGTTCCCAGGAAAGGAACTCTTGTGAGGGGGATAAGTGAACTCTTTTGTACGTTCACACATCCACCCGTGAGATCTTAGAAAAAGCCACCACGATGTCTGTGTGAGACTTGGCTAGATGAAAAGTTGACGCCTGATTAAGATATCGTCCAGATAAGGCGCACAGCTATGCCCCGCGCCTTAGAACCGCCAGAAGGGACCCTAGCACCTTTGTGAAAATTCGGCAGCTGTGGCCAACCCGAAGGGAAGAGCCACAAACTGGTAATGCTTGTCCAGAAGGCGAACCTGAGGAACTGGTGATGATCTTTGTGGATAGGAATTGTGTAGATACGCATCCTTTAAGTCCACGGTGGTCATATATTGACCCTCCTGGATCATTGGCAAAATAGTCCGAATGGTCTCCATCTTCAAGGATGGGACTCTGAGGAATTTGGTTTAGGATCTTGAGATCCAAAATTGGTCTGAAGGGTTCCCTCTTTTTGGGAACCACAAACAGATTGGAGTAGAACCCTTGCCCCTATTCTGTTTTCGGAACTGGGCAGATCACTCCCATGGTATATAGGTCTTCTACACAGCGTAAGAACGCCTCTCTTTTGTCTGGCTTACAGACAATTGAGAAAGATGGAATCTCCCCCTTGGGGGGAGAATCTTTGAAATCTAGAAGATACCCCTGGGTTACTATTTCTAAAGCCCAGGAGTCCTGAACGTCTCTTGCCCAAGCCTGAGCGAAGAGAGAAAGTCTGCCCCCTACTAGATCCGGTCCTGGATCGGAGGCTACCCCCTTCATGCTGGTCTTGGTGGCAGCAGCGGGCTTCTGGCATGTTTACCCTTGTTCCAAGTCTGGTTAGGTCTCCAGACTGACTTGGATTGAGCAAAATTCCCCTCTAGCTTTGCGGCAGGGGAAGAGGTAGAGGGATCACCCTTTGAAGTCCGAAAGGAACGAAAATTATTTTGTTTGGTCCTCATCTTAGTCGTCTTATCCTGAGAAGGGCATGGCCCTTTCCTCCAGGTGATGTCTGAAATTATCTCTTCAGTTCAGGCCCGAATAGGGTCTTACCCTTGAAAGGGATGGCTAAAAGCTTAGATTTTGATACACATCAGGCAGACCAGGAACTTAAGCCATAACACTCTACGCGCTAAAATGCCAAAACCTGAATTCTTCGCCGCTAATTTAGCCAATTGAAAAGCGGCATCTGTAATGAAAGAATTAGCTAGCTTGAGAGCCCTAATTCTATCCAGAATATCATCTAATGGGGTCTCAACCTGAAGAGCCTCTTCCAGAGCCTCGAACCAAAAGGGACGCTGCAGTAGTTACAGGAACAATGCATCGCTATAGGTTGGAGAAGAAAACCTTGGTGAACAAATATTTTCTTCAGAAGACCCATCTAATGTTTTATCCATAGGATCTTTGAAAGCACAACTGTCCTCGATAGGTATAGTTGTTACGCTTAACCAGGGTAGAATTAGCTCCCTCCACCTTAGGGACCGTCTGCCACGAGTCCCGCACGGCGTCAGATATGGAAACATTTTCATAAAAGTAGGAGGGGAGCGAACAGAATACCTGGTCTATCCCACTCCTTAGTAACAATTTCCGAAATCCTCTTAGGGGACCGGAAAAACATCAGTGTATGCAGGAACTTCTAGAATCTGTCAATTTTACACAATTTCTCTGGAACTACAATAGGGTCACAATCATCCAGAGTCCGCTAAAACCTTCCCCTGAGCAATAAGCGGAGGTGTTTCTAGTTTAAATTTAAAAGCCGGTCATATCTGAATCTGTCTGCGGGGAACATATTTCCTGAATCAGAAATCTCTCCTCCCAGCCAGCAAATCCCTCACTTCAGAACATTGTGAGGGTACATTGGATATGTGTCAGAGGGCTCAGCGTTTGTTCTCACACCAGACCTACTGCGCTTCCCCCCCTGCAACCCAGGCAGCTTAGATAAAACCTCTGTGAGGGTAGTATTCATAACTGTGGCCATATCTTGCAGGGTGAAAGAATTAGACGCACTAGAAGTACTTAGCGTCGCTTGTGCGGGCGTTAAACGGTTGTGACACTTGGGAGAATTAGATGGTAAAACCTGATTCTCTTCTGACCGAGAATCATCCTGCAACATACTTTTAGTAGCTAAAATATGTTCTTTACAATTTATTGACCTTTCAGTGCATGAGGGACACATTCTAAGTGGAGGTTCCACAATGGCTTCTAAACATATTGAACATTGACTGTCCTCAATGTCAGACATGTTGAAACAGGCTAGTAATGACTACAAACAAGCATGAAAAATTAGCTGCTAAGTGATACTCCTCTACAAATTTTAAGTATTATGGGTATAGAAAAAATAGGATTTGTCAGAGTAAATAGCATGTCATCAGCATATAACATAGTTTTATATTCAGATTTCCCTATTTGTACTCCTAAAATATACTGGTCTGTTGCATATCCTGTCATCAAGTGCTTCTACTGCACACTCAAACAGCAGTGGAGACAGGGGGCACCCCTGTCTTATGCCATTAATAATAAGGAATGAGTGGGATAGTGTTCCATTTACTCTTTATCTAGAAAATAGGTCTTAGAAATCTTCACTAGAAGCAGTCAAACGCTTTTTCCATGTTCCATGTTCGTGAAGATCACAACCAGTGGTATATTGTGGAGTGGAATACTCTATTAAGTGGCTAGCCCTCACTGTATTGTCCCTTGCCTCTCTATTAAATTATAATCCATACTTGTCATTATTAATTCATTTTGGCAGGAAAGAGTTAAGTCTAGTAGCAAGGAGTTTTGTATATTATTGTTTATTGAGTAATGAAAATAGGTCTATAGTTTTCTACTTTGTTCATTGGTTTGCCTGGTTTTGGTAACACCACAATATGTGCTGCTAACGTTTCTTCTAGAAATGGGGCAGATTCAGTGATATAGTTTTTATAAAAGTGGTGTAAGAATATCTATATATTTCTTATAATATCCATTGGTATAACCATCTGGCCTGTAGCTTTGTCAGAGGTGAGGTCTGTAATAATTTGTTTAATTTCCTCTATACTAAATGGTTCATTTAATCATTCTCTATCTTTAACACATAGGGAGGGGAGAGAAAAGTTATCAAGGAATTGGGCTATACTATGCATAGGGGGTTCCTTCACATTATATAACTTTTCGTAGTATCTCTGGAACCCCTCTGTAATTTTCTCTGTTGAGGATATTCTTTCCCTTTGTGTCTACCACTTGAAGAATGTAAGATTTATTAATTCTACAATTTAATTTTCTAGCAAATAATTTGCTACATTTATTATTCCCTTTAAAGTTTTTCTGTTTTAGTTTAAAAGCATATTTTTTACAGTCTGTCAATTATTCCATTTAATTTAATTTTATAAGTAAGAGGATAGCACCAGCAGGCACTGGCAGCAAAAATGACAATTTGGGATAAGTGTAAGTCACAGGGTTACTTTAATAACAGAATTTATGCTTACCTGATAAATTACTTTCTCTTGTGATGTATCGAGTCCACGGATTCATCCTTTACTTGTGGGATATTCTCCTTCCCAACAGGAAGTGGCAAAGAGAGTACACAGCAGAGCTGTCCATATAGCTCCCCCTCTAGCTCCACCCCCCAGTCATTCGACCGAAGGTTAGGAAGAAAAAGGAGAAACCATAGGGTGCAGTGGTGACTGTAGTTTAAACAAAAAAACTACCTGACTTAATAGCCAGGGCGGGCCGTGGACTCGATACATCACAAGAGAAAGTAATTTATCAGGTAAGCATAAATTCTGTTTTCTCTTGTAAGATGTATCGAGTCCACGGATTCATCCTTTACTTGTGGGATACCAATACCAAAGCTTTAGGACACGGATGAAGGGAGGGAACAAGACAGGTACCTTAAACAGAAGGCACCACTGCTTGTAAAACCTTTCTCCCAAAAATAGCCTCCGAAGAAGCAAAAGTATTGAATTTGTAAAATTTTGAAAAAGTATGCAGCGAAGACCAAGTCGCTGCCTTACAAATCTGTTCAACAGAAGCCTCATTTTTAAAAGCCCATGTGGAAGCCACTGCTCTGGTAGAATGAGCAGTAATTGTTTCGGGAGGCTGCTGGCCAGCAGTCTCATAGGTCAAACGGATGATGCTTTTCAGCCAAAAGGAAAGAGAGGTAGCGGTCGCCTTCTGACCTCTCCTCTTACCAGAATAGATAACAAACAAAGAAGTTGTTTGTCTGAAATCCATAGTTGCTTGTAAATAGAACTTTAAAGCACGAACCACATCAAGATTGTGTAACAGACGTTCCTTCTTCGAAGAAGGATTAGGACACAGAGAAGGAACAACAATTTCCTGGTTAATATTCTTATTAGACACAACCTTAGGAAGAAAACCGGGTTTGGTACGCAAAACTACCTATCTGCGTGGACCACCAGGTAAGGTGAATCACACTGTAAAGCAGATAACTCTGAAACTCTTCGAGCAGAAGAATAGCTAACCAAAAACAAAACTTTCCAAGATAAAAGCTTAAATCTATGGAATGTAAAGGTTCAAATGGAACCCCTTGCAGAACTGAAAGAACTAAATTCAGACTCCATGGCGGAGCCACAGGTCTATAAACAGGCTTGATTCTGACTAAAGCCTGACTAAACGCTTGAACGTCTGGTACCTCTGCCAGACGTTTGTGTAAAAGAATAGACAAAGCAGATATCATGTCCTTTTAAGGAACTAGCTGATAATCCTTTCTCCAATCCTTCTTGGAGAAAGGACAAAAATCTTGGGAATCCTAACCTTACTTCATGAGTAACCCTTGGATTCGCACCAAAAAGATATTTTCCGCCAAATCTTATGGTAGATTTTCCTGGTGACAGGCTTTCTAGCTGAATCAGGGTATCAATAACCGACTCAGAGAACCCACGATTTGATAGAATTAGGCGTTCAATCTCCAAGTAGTCAGACGCAGAGAGAATTAGATTTGGATGTTTGAAAGGACCTTGTATTAGAAGGTCCTGCCTTTATTGGTAGTGTCCATGGTGGAACAGATGACATGTCCACTAGGTCTGCATACCAGGTCCTGCGTGGCCACGCAGGCGCTATTAGAATCACCGAAGCCCTCTCCTGCTTGATTCTGGCAACCAGACGAGGGAGGAGAGGAAACGGTGGAAAAACATAGGCCAGATTGAAGGACCAAGGCGCTGCTAGAGCATCTATCAACACCGCCTGGGGATCCCGGGACCTGGACCCGTAAAGAGGAAGCTTGGTGTTCTGATGGGACGCCATCAGATTCAATTCTGGAGTGCCCCATAGCTGAGTCAGCTGGGCAAATACCTCCGGGTGGAGTTCCCACTCCCCCAGGTGAAAAGTCTGACGACTTAGAAAATCCGCCTCCCAGTTGTCTACTCCTGGGATGTGAATTGCTGAGATATGGCAAGAGTGATCCTCCGCCCACCTGATTATTTATTTTGGTTACTTCCATCATTGCTAGGGAACTCCTTGTTCCCCCTTGATGATTGACGTAAGCTACAGTCGTGATGTTGTCCGACTGAAATCTGATGAATTTGGCCGCAGCTAGCTGAGGCCATGCCTGAAGCGCGTTGAATATAGCCCTCAGTTCCAGAATGTTTATCGGGAGAAGAGCTTCTTCCCGAGACCATGAGCCCTGAGCTTTCAGGGAGTCCCAGACTGCACCCCAGCCCAACAGACTGGCGTCGGTCCGTTACGATGATCCACTCTGGTCTGCGGAAACACATTCCCTGAGACAGGTGATCCTGAGACAACCACCAGAGAAGAGAATCTCTGGTCCCCTGGTCCAACTGAATTTGTGGAGACAAATCTGCATAATCCCCATTCCACTGTTTGAGCATGCATAGTTGCAGTGGTCTGAGGTGTATCCATGCAAAAGGGACTATGTCCATTGCCGCTACCAATAGTCCGATTGTCTCCATGCACTGAGCTACAGATGGCCGAGGAATGGAATGAAGAGCTCGGCAAGTAGTTTTAACTTTCTGACCTCCATCAGAAATATTTTCATTTCTACCGAGTCTATTAGGGTTCCTAGGAAGGAAACTCTTGTGAGGGGGGGAGAGAGAGAACTCTTTTTGATGTTCACCCGTGAGACCTCAGAAAGGCCAATACAATTTCCGTGTGAGACTTGGCTCTTTGGAAAGTCGACGCCTGAATTAAGATGTCGTCTAGATAAGGCTCCACTGCTATGCCCCGCGGTCTTAGAACCGCCAGAAGGGACCCTAGCAGTTTTGTGAAAATTCTGGGAGCAGTGGCCAACCCGAAAGGAAGAGCCACAAACTGATAATGCTTATCCAGAAAGGCGAACCTGAGAAACTGGTGATGATCTTTGTGGATAGGAATGTGCAGATACGCATCCTTTAGATCCACGGTAGTCATATATTGACCCTCCTGGATCATTGGTAAGATTGTAGCGAATGGTCTCCATCTTGAATGTGGGACTCTGAGGAATTTGTTTTAGAATTTTGAGATCCAGGATTGGTCTGAAAAGTTCCTTCTTTCTGGGAACCACAAACAGGTTTGAGTAAAAACCCAGCCCTTGTTCGCAATAGGAACTGGGTGGATCACTCCCATTGTATGTAGGTCTTCTACACAGGCGTAAGAACGCCTCTTTCTTTGTCTGGTCTGTAGACAGACGAGAAATGTGGAACCTTCCCTTGGAGGCGAGTCCTTGAATTCTAGAAGATATCCCTGGAATACATTCTCTAAGGCCCAGGGATCGTGTACGTCTCTTGCCAGGCTGAGCGAAGAGAGAGAGTCTGCCCCCTACTAGATCGGTCCCGGATCTGGGGGCTACCCCATCATGCTGTCTTGGAGGCGCTGCAGGCCTTCTTGCTGTTTACCCTTGTTCCAGCCTTGGTAAGGTTTCCAGGCTGACCTGGGTTACCCTCTTGCTTTATAGCAGGGGAGGATGAAGCGAGACCGCTCCTGAAATTCCGAAAGGAACGAAAATTATTTTGTTTGTTCTTTATATTAAAGGACTTGTCCTGAGGGAGAGCATGGCCTTTTCCCCCAGTGATTTCTGAAATAATCTCTTTCAATTCAGGCCCGAAGATGGTCCTTTCCTTTGAAAGGGATGTTCAAGAGTTTGGATTTGACAACACATCGGCCCGACCAGGACTTTAGGCCATAGCACCCTGCACGCTAAAATGGCGAAACCTGAATTATTTGCCGCTAACTTAGCTAGTTGGAAAGCGGCATCTGTGATAAAAGAATTAGCCAGCTTAAGAGCCTTAATTCTGTCCATAATGTCCTCATATGAGGTCTCCTTCTGGAGCGCATCTTCCAGCGCCTCGAACCAGAAAGCAGCTGCAGTAGTTACAGGAACAATGCACGCGATAGGTTGGAGAAGAAAACCTTGTTGAACAAAAATTTTCTTAAGTAAACCCTCTAATTTTTTTATCCATAGGGTCTTTAAAAGCACAACTGTCTTCAATTGTTATGGTTGTGCGTTTAGCAAGTGAAGAAATAGCCCCCTCCACCTTAGGGACCGTCTGCCACGAGTCCCGCATGGGGTCAGATATGGGGAACATTTTCTTAAAAACAGGAGGGGGAACAAAGGAATACCCGGTCTATCCCACTCCCTAGTAACAATATCCGCAATCCTCTTAGGGACCGGGAACACATCAGTGTAAACAGGAACTTCTAGGTACTTGTCCATTTTACACAATTTCTCTGGAACCACCATAGGGTCGCAGTCATCCAGAGTAACTAATACCTCCCTGAGCAATAAGCGGAGGTGTTCTAGTTTAAATTTAAAAGCCAACGTATCTGAATCCGTCTGAGGAGCAACCTTTCCCGAATCGGAAATTTCTCCCTCAGACAGCACATCCCTCGCCCCCACTTCAGAGCATTGTGAGGGTATATCGGATATGGCTACTAAAGCGTCAGAATGCTCAGAATCTGTTCTTAAAACAGAGCTATCACGCTTTGCAGGTAACACGGGCAGTTTAGATAAAAACACTGAGAGAGTATTATTCATAACTGCCGCCAAGTCTTGCAAGGTAAAAGAGTTAGACGCACTAGAGGTGCTAGGCGTCGCTTGAGCGGGCGTAACTGGTTGTGATACTTGGGGAGAGGTTGACGGGCTAACCTCATTACCTTCTGTCTGAGAATCATCTTGAGCCACATTTTTAAGTGCAACAATATGTTCTTTAAAGTGTATAGACATATCAGTACAAGTGGGACACATTCTGAGAGGGGGTTCCACCATGGCTTCTAAACACATTGAACTGTGGATTTTCCTTGGTGTCAGACATATTTAACAGACTAGTAGTAAGACAAAACAGGCTTGGAAATCACTTTAATAAAATAAAAACACACTTTGAAAAAAAACGTTACTGTGCCTTTAAGAGATAAAAAAGGCACACAATTTTGCAAAACAGTGAAAAATGCAGCAAACTTTTCGAAATTTTTACAGCATGTACCTAAAGCATTAGTAAGATTGCACCACTAGCAATAAAAACGATTAACCCCTTAATGCCCAAACCGGATCGACAGTAAGCCAGAAAACCGGTTAAAAAACGTTCAGCACCTTGCCACAGCTCTGCTGTGGCCCTACCTGCCCTTAGGAACCAGATTTGTGGGGGAAAAAACTTCTTATAGGCCCTCAAACTGCAGCCGGACCCTCCATGTGAAACAGCCTGAACTTCTAGTCAAATATAACTGCGCATCTGAGGCGCGAAATTAGGCCCCTCCCACCTCACTACGGTGCTTGTGAGGCCTAAAGAAACACTCCCAATTGTTTTAATAATAGCCACGTGGGTAACAACCCCTGAAAGAAACCCAAAGGAACCTTCAAAGTGTCTCAAAAAAACGAAATTTTCAATAAAAACCGTTTGTCATGAAAGCAGTGTCAACCAGCATAAACTAGCCCTGTTATGTAAGCTTGAAATTCCATACTTAGTCTCTGAATACAGCTTACCCTTCCCTCATGGGGATATTATCAGTGTTTTCTAGCATTATCACAGTCTTGTCTAGAAATAAATGACTGAACATACCTTATTGCAGCCTAACCTGCAAACCGTTCGCCCCAACTGAAGTTTTCTTGCACTCCTCAGTCCTTTGTGGGAACAGCAGTGGATTTTAGTTACAACATGCTAAAATCATCTTCCTCCCTGCAGAAATCTTCATCTCCTTTCTGCTAGAGAGTAAATAGTACACACCGGTACCATTTAAAATAACAAACTTTTGCGTGTAGAAAATAAAAACTACATATCTAACACCACATTCACTTTACCCTTCCGATTGCTTAGAGCCGGCAAAGAGAATGACTGGGGGGTGGAGCTAGAGGGGGAGCTATATGGACAGCTCTGCTGTGTAATCTCTTTGCCACTTCCTGTTGGGAAGGAGAATATCCCACAAGTAAAGGATGAATCCGTGGACTCGATACATCTTACAAGAGAAATGATATATATATGGTGTACACACAGCCTGCAATGAGGTCAGGCAGCACGGCTGCCCCTTTAGCACCTCAGCCGTTATTAGAACTTGCTGCACCCGTCTGCCTAAGTAATAAATTAGGAACTGCAGAGACACTGGCAGCTGACATTTACACACACTGCTCTGGGGTATAGGGTTAAAGGGACAGTTTACTCAAAATGTTTCTCCCCTTTAATTTGTGCCCAATGATCCACTTTACCTGCTGGAGTATATTAAATTATTTACAAGTATTTCCATTAACCTTATATTGGCATTTGAATTTGTTTATTTAGCCTGTGGTATCCCCACCCATCCTGAAAGTTTTTGGCCACGAGGCCAAGCTGTATTAACACAGCCAGTAGAAGATATTACACTCCCAGTGGGATATAGAAGAGATAAGGTAATAAAATGTTAATTTTCCATTGTTCTCTCCAAGTATTGGTGATTGGTTTATGGACAGATATAAGATAAAGAAGCAGGTAAATATACAGAATGTGCTAAAGTAATGAGATCTGATTATACCTACAAGCTCAACCCATTTTATTAGGTTGTGGCTTCAAAACACAAAATGAGCTAATTCATATACACAAATAAGCCTTAAAAAAGCAAATCTCATACATTTTATTCTCTGCAGCTGTAAAAAAGCAATTGGAAACACATTAAGGGGAAAAACTATTTTATAGTATACAGTCCCTTTAAGTTCATAGAGAAGTGAGGGTGTAAAAGTGTCGTACCTTTTTGCTTTGTTTAGGTGATCTGTGTGTACAGGCAAATACAGGGGAAACAACATTTATTTTAAAATCTTGGGCATTTGTTTCTCTAGCAGATGTTCCTCTCTCTAGCACCAGAATTCACCTTCAACCTCCTCCCCTTACTCTAAATCACAGCCTTCACAAGGGCAGTTTCTAGAGAATTTGGCTCCCAGAGCAAAATAGCAAAATATGTATTCCCCCCAATATGTTACGTTAATACAAAGATTCCCAATCAATGATTATAAACATGAAAATTCCAAAATAAAATAACCCCCCCAAAATAATGTGTGTGTAAGATGATAGATAGATAGATAGATAGATAGATAGATAGAGTTATATACACATATACATACACACATACATACATACATTACATACATACAGTGTATATTTTATATATGTATATTTATATTTGGGGGATCTGCTAAAAAAATGTCAATAAAAAAATGCTATAACACATATGGAAGATATACATTATTTCAATTCAAAGCTCTTATTGTTCTGAAAATATTCTTCTAAAAAAAAGTGCAAATGGAAATACATAATATACACACAGACAAACTATGTTACATTTATTTCTCAGGACTAGTTTATACCAAACATTGAGGATACAGCTAAATTTTTTTAAATACAGGCAGGTTTTATATAGAGGTATATATAAAATAATAAAGAGAGTGTGACAGACAGATACAGAGAGATAGACAGGCAGATACAGAGAGTGAGAGAGGCAGATACAGAGAGTGAGACAGACAGATACAGATAGTGAGAGAGAAATATATATATAGAAAGATGGACAGATACAGATACAAAGAGATAGTTAGAGATTTTTATTCACAGCTACATGTTGTACAATGGAGAGGCACAAGCAGGTCTGCCCACCATTACACAACATGCTGCGTCACCTACTGGATGAAAGTGGTTAAGATCATTGATGGCCCATTAACTGCTTATTTGATGCAGTCCTATTTGGGCTGAACCAATCCAGTGAGAGGCATTAGTAAGTGGAACTTAGGGTTGGGGCTGGATGTTAAATCATATAAAACAAAACAAAAACGGAAAAAAACAACTTTCATATATTTTGTTGCTGTCCTGTGAACCTGCTAGCTTTGCTAAAGTGAAAAAGAGAGTTCTGTTCTTCCCCTCTAAGTGCAGTGGAATGTGCCACTGTCACTTCCTGAATCCTTACAGAGCAGCCAGGAAGAGAGGCAGAGAGAGCAGTGTTTTAGCCACATCTTATTAAAGTAAGATTTTACTGAAAGGGATTCTGTTAGTAAAAAAACACTAAACCACATTAAATTATCATTTTCACTCTTTTACAGCAGTTTAAGGATCGTTTTTGTATTTTGTTTACTCAAAATTTACACCCACTAACTTAGCAGCTTGTCTCTGTACTTCACACTAATTTATAGTCTCACTTTATGAACTCTCTGTAGCTCTGCTGTTTTATTACTTAAAAATGCAGTGGTCCCTCTCCAACCCCCCCCCCACTTGTGTGTGTGTGTGTCTCTGTCTCTCTCTATCTATCCATCTCTCTCCTTATGTGTTGTTCTCCCCCATGGTCTCTTTCTCTCTCTGTCTCTCTTCCTCCCCCTCTGACTCTCTCATCCCTTATGTGTCTCTCTAACCCTCTGTGTGTGATTGTGTATCTTTCTCTCTCTCTAACCCTCTGTGTGTGATTGTGTGTCTCTCTCTCTAACCCTCTGTGTATGATTGTGTCTCTCTTTCTCTCTCTCTCTAACCCTCTGTGTGTGATTGTGTCTCTCTTTCTCTCTCTCTAACTCTCTGTGTGTGATTGTGTCTCTCTCTCTTTCTCTCTCTCTCTCTAACCCTCTGTGTGTGATTGTGTCTCTCTCTCTTTCTCTAACCCTCTGTGTGTGATTGTGTGTCTCTCTCTCTTTCTCTCTCTCTCTAACCCTCTGTGTGTGATTGTGTCTCTCTCTTTCTCTAACCCTCTGTGTGTGATTGTGTCTCTCTCTCTCTTTCTCTCTCTAACCCTCTGTGTGTGATTGTGTCTCTCTCTCTCTAACCCTCTGTGTGTGATTGTGTCTCTCTCTCTTTCTCTCTCTCTAACCCTCTGTGTGTGATTGTCTCTCTCTCTCTCTTTCTCTCTCTAACCCTCTGTGCATGATTGTGTCTCTCTCTTTCTCTCTAACCCTCTGTGTGTAATTGTGTCTCTTTCTCTCTCTCTAACCCTCTGTATATGATTGTGTCTCTCTCTATTTCTCTCTCTCTCTAACCGTGTGTGTGATTGTGTCTCTCTTTCTCTCTCTCTAACCCTCTGTGTGTGATTGTGTCTCTCTCTCTTTCTCTCTCTCTAACCCTCTGTGTGTTATTGTGTCTCTCTCTCTTTCTCTCTCTCTAACCCTCTGTGTGTGATTGTGTATCTCTCTCTCTAACCCTCTGTGTGTGATTGTGTCTCTCTCTCTTTCTCTCTAACCCTCTGTGTCTCCCTCTCCCCCCGAGTGCTTTTCTGTGTTTCTGTCTACCTTTTATTTATTTAATGAATTGGTAGTGCCATCTGATGGTGTGGCTTTATTTAAAGGGGTGGGGTCAAGCGCCACACCATATTTAAATTTCACCAGCCGCCACTGGATCAAGACATTTTTATATGTACTGAATAATGAAAGAATCTATAAGCATAATTTGCAGCATTAAAGTAAAAAGTATGTTTTAAACATATTTTAATGGGCATGGATTTCTAGATCTCATAATCAGAGCAAGCATTGTGTTATCTGGCAAGAGTTTCTGTTACAATCCTTTTAGACTAAAATCAGATGTTTACTAAGTTGACCAGTTTTCCAAGACACCATTTAAAGGGATATGAAACCCATATGCAATTTTAAATAACTTTCCAATTTACATCCAATATCTAATTTTCTTCATTCTTTTGATATCCTTCGTTGAAAATCATATCTAAATATGCTCAGTAGCTGCCGATTGGTGGCTGCACATAGATACCTCATGTGATTGGCTCACCCATGTGCATTGCTATTTCTTTAACAAAGGATATCTAAAGAATGAAGGCATATCCTAGCCACTGCCTCACCAGCCTCTGACGTCACCGCACGTCACTGATACATACATACAGTGTATATTTTATATATGTATATTTATATTTGGGGGATCTGCTAAAAAAAATGTCAATAAAAAATGCTAACACACATATGGAAGATATACATTATTTCAATTCAAAGCTCTTATTGTTCTGAAAATATTCTTCTAAAAAAAAGTGCAAATGGAAATACATAACATACACACAGACAAACTATGTTACATTTATTTCTCAGGACAAGTTTATACCAAACACTGAGGATACAGCTACATTTTTTTTTAAATACAGGCAGGTTTTATATAGAGGTATATATAAAATAATAAAACATGAAAAAAATAAATTTGACCATATTGTTTATTTGAATAAGTATTTAAGGAAATGCATTCAAAATAGAAAGAAATTGTTGCTATTAAACTTCTGAACTAAACTGTACACAGCTGCAGGAACAAAGTACCTATTTGTTTAGCTGAACTTCTGTCTGCTGTCAGGGAATAAACTCACATGGCTGCTATCAGTATAGTCCGATGATCAGACTTTGCTGCTTGGGGTGTTCTAAAAGAAGTTGTCTACCATAGGAATGTGTGTACCACGTCACTTCCGGTGACCTGTAATCAGCTGTTGTAGGTTTGTGGCGCTCACTGCGCATGCGCAAGAGGCCCAACCTCCTCCAAACAGCTGTTTAAGCCGACTTATTTGATAACAACGGGTCGCAGGATTCTATGGGCCGGGCATGCGCACACAGCCCTACTCTTCACTCATCAGACAAGACCCTATTTGGTTGTACAGCCACTGACTTCATGGACCAATCAGATAATACATAGGAAAAAAGCGTTACTGCATTATCTGATCGGTCCGTTTGATTTGCCCACATCCATTCACCAAATTGTTCCATCGCACGCTGCCGACTTGCCGTGGCCGGGGGGGTTGTGCTTATGGGGTTTACAGGGGGTGCTGATGGGGCTTATGTAGGTCCATAAGCACCCACTGTAACCCCCATAAGCACCCCCTGTGTAACTTACGTAAGCCCCATCAGCACCCCCTGTAAACCCCATAAGCACAAACCCCCCCCCCCCCCCGGGCACGGAAAGTCTGCGCCTTGCGATAGAACAATTTGGTGAATGGACGTGGGCAAATCAAACGGACAGATCAGATAATAAACAGGAAAAAAAGCGTTACTGCATTATCCGATTGGTCCGTGAAGTCAGTGGCTGTACAACCAATAGGGTCTTGTCTGATGAGTGAAGAGTAGGGCCGTGTGCGCATGCGCGGCACGGCCCATAGAATCCCGCGACCCGTTATCAAATAAGTCAATTTAAACAGCTGTTTGAAGGAGGTTGGGCCTCTTGCGCATGCGTAGTGACCGCCACAAACCTCCAGGAGCTGATTCACGTCACCGGAAGTGACGTAGGTCGCGCATTCCTACGCGGTAGACAACTTCTTTTAGAACAGGGGTCCTGCATTCCAATCCTTGCATTTGTTTAGTCAATGCTAATTGAAGATGCAGCTGTCAGTCACTGAGACAATAAGACTTCTAATGATTACATCACTGTTGTCATGGTTTTCTGTTTCAAGCTTCCTGCCTTCACCTTAAGTAAAGCCTGCCTGACTGCTGGCTCTGCCTGCTTCACGATCACACAGCTCCCGTTGATCAGACAGCATCAACCAGACAGTGATTATAGCACACACCACAACAGTGATCAGACTGCACACACTGACTTTACTACACCTTTCATGCTCTGCTTTTTACCGGCTTTTACATTGGGGATAAAACTTTACCGGCTCTAGCTGTTTACACCTCAAGTAGTAATTCTTGCGCCCCGGGCAGCTTCCCCCTTTTTTCCCGCCCTAGAAAGAGCCCTGGCCTTCACCCTTTTGTTCTCCTTAAGGTGGAATAGTAAAGTTGCTTCTCAGTTCTTTATAATGTCATACACACACACATATATATTAATTATTGCGGTGAGTAGTTTCAGTCCATATTACTTTAGCCTCTGAGGAAGAAGGTAGAATGCATTTTCTGTAACAGACCTTCGAAACGCGTAAGGCATCTGATTGAATAGTATTATTGGATCGACACACCGCAGACCACCTTATTCCATCACGTTTGCAATACTGCCATTGTTATCTACATGCCTATAGTTACCTCATATCATTGAGGGTTATAAATGTGAATGCAAACCTTTTTTTATGTACAGAGTGCGTGTTATGTAATAAATTTGTGTCCGACAATATTGCACTCCTTTCTTCTCTTGCATACTGCCTGCACTGCCCGAGCCTGACAGGAAGCCTTTGTGAGGGGAAAGTCACCTGACAGATTCTATACACAGAGCTGCACGGAGGATTCACACCTTACCCTTACCTCATACAGATTGAGGGTAGCTCTTGTGAGTATATACCCTATAGGGCTCGTGTGGATTATTGTTCACCTAATGGAGGGTGTTTGAAATTGGAAGGAAGCAAACACATACGGCTTACTTCTTCTACAAATACACCCTATTGGCA